>NC_135232.1:339350883-339975883 GCF_051348905.1 Ranitomeya variabilis | reverse complement strand
ATTCCGGTACCGGAATAAATCGGTACCGGAGTTATCCGTGTCCGTGTGCCTGGGAACTCACGGAGGCCATACGTGCGGCACACGTGTGCCGCCCGTATGGCGAGTGGGTACCACACGGAGCGTGTGGTACCCACTCTGCATGGTGCTGAAGCTGCGATTCATATCTTCCCTGCAGCAACGTTTGCTGTAGAGAAAATATGAAGAATAGTGTTTAAAATAAAGATCTATGTGTCCGCCGCCCCCCCCACCCCCTGTGCGCCCCCCCGCTGGTCAGAAAATACTTACCCGCTCCCTCGCTGCTTCCTGGTCTGGCCACGACTTCTCCTGCATGCGGTCACGTGGGGCGGGTAAGTATTTTCTGACCAGCGGGGGGGCGCACAGGGGGTGGGGGGGCGGCGGACACATGGATCTTTATTTTTAACACTATTCTTCATATTTTCTCTATAGCAAACGCTGCTACAGGGAAGATATGAATACCGGCTTCAGCACCATGTGGGGGGGACAGCGCTTACTGTAGCGCTGTCTCCTGCACGCACACGGACCCCAGACGGAGAATGTCCGTGTGAGGTCCGTGTTTTACGCGGACCCATTGACTCTATTGGGTCCGTGTAAAACGTGCGTTCCCACGAACACTGACATGTCTCCGTGTTTGGCACACGGAGACACGGTCCGCAAAAAATCAATGACATCTGCACAGATGCATTGATTTTTATGGGTCTACGTGTGTCAGTGTCTCCGGTACGTGAGGAAACTGTCACCTCACGTACCGGAATCACTGACGTGTGAAACCGGCCTAAGTGTTTTTAATGCTATGCATTACCATTGCTGACAATTCCAGCAAAGTGAATAAGACACTCATGCCCACTGAGCTTTATTTTTTTTACACAGCAATAAGTGACCTTAGCCCCTTCATGACCTTGGGATTTTCCATTTTTCCATGTTCGTTTTTTGCTCCCCTCCTTCCCAGAGCCATAACTTTTTTATTTTTCTGTCAATTTGGCCATGTGAGGGCTTATTTTTTGCGGGAGGAGTTGTACTTTTGAACGACATCATTGGTTTTACCATGTCGTGTACTAGAAAACAGGAAAAAAATTCCAAGTGCGGTGAAATTGCAAAAAAAGTGCAGCCCCACACTTGTTTTCTGTTTGGCTTCTTTGCTAGGTTCACTAAATGCTAAAACTGACCTGCCATTATGATTCTCCAGGTCAGTATGAGTTCATAGACACCTAACATGACTAGGTTATTTTTTATCTAAGTGGTGAAAAAAAATTCCAAAAAAAAAAAACATTGCACCATTTTCCGATACTCGTAGCGTCTCCATTTTTCATGATCTGGGGTCGGTTGGGGCTTATTTTTTGTGTGCCGACCTGGTGTTTTTAATGATACCATTTTGGTGCAGATACGTTCTTTTGATCGCCGGTTATTGCATTTTAATGCAATGTCGCGGCGACCAAAAAAACAAAATTCTGGCGTTTCAAATTTTTTTCTCATTACGCCATTTAGCGATCAGGTTAATGCTTTTATTTATTGATAGATCGGGCGATTCTGAACGCGGCAGTACCAAATATGTGTAGGTTTGAATATTTTTTTATTGATTTATTTTGAATGGGGCGAAAGGGGGGTGATTTAAACTTTTATATATTTTTTTTTCACATTTTTTTTTACTTTTTTTTTTTTACTTTTGCCATGCTTCAATAGCCTCCATGGGACGCTAGAAGCTGGCACAACACGATCGGCTCTGCTATATAGCAGCGATCTGATGTTCGCTGCTATGTAGCAGAAATGCAGGTGTGCTGTGAGCGCCGACCACAGGGTAGCGCTCACAACTGCCGGGGATCGGTAACCATAGAGGTCTCAAGGACCTCTACGGTTACTATTCAGAAGCATCGCCGACCACCGATCATGTGACGGGGGTCGACGATGCGCTCATTTCCGGCCGCCCGGCCGGAAGCGCCGGTTAAATGCCGCTGTCTGCGTTTGACAGCGGCATTTAACTAGTTAATAGCGGCAGGTGAATCGCGATTTCACCCACCGCTATTGCGGGCACATGTCAGCTGTTCAAAACAGCTGACATGTCCCGGCTTTAATGCGGGCTCACCGCGGAGCCCTGCATCAAAGCAGGGGATCTGACCTCGGACATACTATCCCGTCCGAGGTCAGAAAGGGGTTAAGTACATGTTTGAAATATGCAACACATTAATTTCTCTTATGACTATGCGCTGAGTTTTATCTGCAGATGATCCCCATAGAATTGCATTAGATACGGAAAATCAGCAAGAAAAAAAAATGATTATGCGTTTTTACTGCATTTCTTTTGTGAAAACAGTAAAAGCACACGCAATCCACATGACTATATCAATAAAGTTATCAAAGCAAAAACCAATAAGGCTACATTTTCGATGTTGCAGACATTCTGCGACTGTTAAGTAAATTAGGTTACATACGTTTTTCATTGTGTTTTTCAGTGCGTTATTTTTCAAGCATTTTTATTGCATTTTGGACACCATGTTTTTTGTCTCTTATTGGTTTGTCATGTTTTAAACTAAGCTGCTTTGTTTTGATACTTCCTGATATTTGACTCTGACAAAATTTTATTGATACAGTCATGTGCACATTTTTAAAGATTATTCCACATCTATTGCAAGTCTATGTGAGAAATCTGTTACGTACCAAATGTCATTAAGGAGACTAAGGAATCAAAAAGAAAAGTGAAGATATATTCCCTTAAAAACAATCTTTAATAATTGGATATTAAAAAACACCTACCCAGTGAATATTGGTTCATTACCAAAATAAATATGACCTAACATGTGACCTAGATATACCCTGCAATAGGCCTATAACGAAATACCTTCCTAGCTGAGGAGGTTGGCACCCTAATAGTGATGATTTTTTGGCACCCCCACTCAACGTAGGCTATCCCTAACTCCCCTATTAAACCCTATCATGCAGGTGGAAAAAACAATATTCAAATAGAGAAGAGATGAAGAAAGACAGGTAAAAACTAGTGATGAGCGAATATACTCGTTACTCGAGATTTCTCGAGCATGCTCGGGGGTCCTCCAAGTATTTTTTAGTGCTTGGAGATTTCGTTTTTCTTGCCGCAGCTGAATGATTTCCATCTGTTAGCCAGGATAAGTACATGTGGGGATTCCCTAGCAACCAGGCAACCCCCACATGTACTTATGCTGGCTAACTGATGTAAATCATTCAGCTGCGGCAAGAAAAACTAAGTCTCCGAGCACTAAAAAATACTCGGAGGACCCCCAAGCATGCTCGACAAATCTCAAGTAACGAGTATATTCACTCATCACTAGTAAAAACGCCTAAATTCCTGTAGGTGTTTTGTAGATACAAGATAGTAGCAAAATTAAACTAATGTTTACTAACTAAATCTCCTACAATGATAACCATTGCAATGACCACTCAAAAAATAATAATAAACTCCCATTAGATAGACCAAAGTATTCACAATGGCGATTAAATATAACAGAAGGTTCTTTTATCATATGTAGGGTATGCCCCGACGCGTTTCCCCGCTGTTACGATTCATAAGGAGGCCGAGAAGATACTGAAGATGTCAAAAGATGCCAGATGCCATGATGAATGGATAACATAACTGGCGGCCATAAACGGATGGACTTAAATAACCCCCGCTGTATAGTGCCACCCTAATGGGCTCCGCCCACCCAATCATAAGCAGTAAAAAGCAATCAGGAAAAAAGGCCCACTGTAATAACCCAACATATATATAATAGCATGTCCTCACTATCCCGGCGTGCGTTCCATGATAACACACATGTCTAGAATACCTGACTTCTCCGTATCAGGCACATGACGGTATGTGTTCCACCGGCCCAAGTCTAATGTCACTGCGCATGTACAGATGTGTATAATCTGAACAGGAAACTCAACGTACCCACAAAAGAAATTGACGTTACAGATTTGAAACATGCACTAGAGGTCAGTTTACGCTGAATAAAAGCACAGTAGGCATGAGATTTCTATAAATCACATCCACTTTGCTAGAACTATAAGACACTGTTTTGATGCAGAGACAATATGTAGTTTCAAAAGCTCACCAAAACCTCATTGTGGGCTCACAGCCTAAGAGACAAAAACATAATGACAAAAACCTGATATAAAAGCATGTAAAAAAAATTCACAAAAAATGCAATAAAAAAAATGCAAGCTACCCAATTGACCTAATAAATGCAGTAATGCTGCAGAAAATAAGGACTACTCACCAAATACTCATTATGGGAACATAGCCTTAAATATTTCTGTCGGCATAGCCCTATCATGGCTTATTTTTGCAGCATTATATAGATGACCACAGCCAGGGCCGTATTTAGAGTTTCTGCTGCCCTAGGCACTTTTAGTGCTGCCTCCCCCTTTGGTGAGTATGACACTATCGGCAGTGACTTTGGCAAGAATCGCTGATGTGAAAGTAGCTGTTATGACCCCAGTGGACAGGGTCTCAGAGGAACGTGTAAGTCTGCAAGATACAAAAATCCAGCTCATAGGGCTGTGGTAACTGGGTTGACCAAATAGCTACTCCTAACGCCAACACTAGAAGTAGCCGGGGATCATGCCTACGGTGATCGCTAGATGACTCGCGCCAGCCGGAGAATCTAACTACCCCTAGGAGAAGAAAACAAAGACCTCTCTTGCCTCCAGAGAAAGGGACCCCAAAGCAAGATACAAGCCCCCCACAAATAATAACGGTGAGGTAAGAGGAAATGACAAACACAGAAATGAACCAGGTTCAGCAAAGAGAGGCCAGCTTACTAATAGCAGAATATAGCAAGATAACTTATCTGGTCAACAAAAACCCTATAAAAATCCACGCTGGAGATTCAAGAACCCCCGAACCGTCTAACGGTCCGGGGGGAGAACACCAGCCCCCTAGAGCTTCCAGCAAAGGTCAGGATACAGATAGGAACAAGCTGGACAAAAATACCAAACAAAACAAAAGCAAAAAGCAAAGAAGCAGACTTAGCTTGAAAAACAGGAACCAGGATCAGAGGACAAGAGCACAACAGATTAGCTCTGATTTCAACGATGCCAGGCATTGAACTGAAGGTCCAGGGAGCTTATATAGCAACGCCCCTGAACTAACGGCCCAGGTGAGGATATAGGAAAAGACAGACGCTCCAGAGTCAAATCACTAATGACCACTAGAGGGAGCAAAAAGCAAAATCACAACAAGTAGCCTTTTGCAGCAGATTCGGGCAGTTTTTCTGCATCTGCCGCATAACGGATCACTTATGGCAACACTGTGTTTGGCCTCATTCATTCCCTATGGGATTTGCGGCACTTGCTGTGATCTTGCAAATGCGGCACCATACCTCCCAACTTTTGAAGGGAAAGAGGTATAACGTTTGCGGCGTGCGTAGTGTGCCGCGGCAAATTTTAGGCCACGCCTCTCACCACACCCATTTCACAACTAGTCACACCCATATCCACGTCCCAACCACACCCATTTAGCACTGCTGATCACACTGTTTCATATACAATAATTATATACAAAAAAATATGGCCACACAGTGCTCCATACTGTATAATGGCCACACATGATGCTCCATACTGTATAATGGCCACACATGATGCTCCATACTGTATAATGGACCCACATGATGCTCCATACTGTATAATGGCCCCACATGATGCTCCGTACTGTATAATGGCCACACATGATGCTCCATACTGTATAATGCATTTGAAAAAACTGACCGTCACATCCATACATAGACTAAGTGTGAACAGGTGCTAAACCTAGAGTCGCCAACTCCTATACATTCAAGCAAATAAGGTAGCACAATAGGCCAAAAAGGCCAATACTGCAGTAATGCAGTTAAAAAATTTTCATGTTTCATGTTTGCATGTTTCAGCGCTACAGTGTGCTACCTTATTTGCTTGAATGTATAGGAGTTGGCGACTCTAGGTTTAGCACCTGTTCACACTTAGTCTATGTATGGATGTGACGGTCAGTTTTTTCAAATGTATTATTTAGCTTTCTGACCGAGCACTCCACCTCCTAGTCACTGGTGTTTTAATTACAGCAGGTCCATTACCCCTCCACAGAGAGAGAGAATGGTAGTCTCACAAGAGTTTTTCATAGGCACCCATTCAGATGGAGACTTTTATTCTCAGTGAGGAAGGAAATTGTAGGACCTGGTATAAGAGAGATGCCGTAAAGTGGCTACCAGGTACACATAAAATTGGCCTTTTTTATGCGCTAAACGCTCTCATTTTTCATATTTCTAGTGCAGTAACGCAGTTAAAAAATTTCTATACTGTATAATGGCCACACATGATGCTCCATACTGTATAATGGCCACACATGATGCTCCATACTGTATAATGGCCACACATGATGCTCAATACCATATAATGGCCACACGTGATGCTCTATACTGTATAATGGCCATTGGCCACACATGATGCTCCATACTTTATAATGGCCACACATGATGCTCCATACTGTATAATGGCCACACATGATGCTCAATACTGTAAAATGGCCACACGTGATGCTCCATACTGTATAATGGCCACACATTATGCTCTATACTGTATAATGGCCACATGATGCTCCATACTGTATAATGGCCACACATGATGCTCTATACTGTATAATGGCCATTAGCTACACATGATGCTCCAAACTGTATAATGGCCACACATGATGCTCCATAATGTATAATGACCCCATATTATGCTCAATACGGTATAATGCCCCTCCCATCTTGTATGCATGGCTTATCTCCCCCCATCCTGTATGCATGGCTCATATTTCCCTCATCCTGTATGCATGGCTCTTCTCCCTCCCATCCCATATGCATGGCTCATATCCCCCCTCCTGTATGCATGGCTCATATTCCCCCCTCCTGTTTGCATGGCTCATATTCCCTCCCGTTTGCATGGCTCATATTCCCCCCTCCTGTATGCATGGCTTATATTCCCCCCTCCTGTATGCATGGCTCATAATACCCCCTGTATGCATGGCTCATAATTTCCCCCACCTCCTGTATGCATGGCTAATATTCCACCCCCCCACCTGTATGCATGGCTCATATTCCCCCTTCTCCTGTATGCATGGCTCATATCCCCCCTTCCTGTATGCATGGCTCATATCCCCCCTCCTGTATGCATGGCTCATATTTCCCCCCTGTATGCATGGCTCATATTCCCCCCACCTCTTGTATGCATGGCTCATATTCTCCCTCCTCCTGTATGCATGGCTCATATCCCCCCTGTATGCATGGCTCATAATTCCCCCCACCTCTTGTAAGTGCAGCGCCCCAGAGTCCTGGTTGTTGCAGTACTGTGGCTCCGCCACTAAGGGGAGCTATGGTACGTCCGATGGCACTGAAGGAGTTCATCTGACCAGGTATCACAGACACCAATACATTTCACAGTCGGGTCACCAGGGGGAGCTAAGGGTTCTATTCATTAGGCCACTCCCCACCATTGTGGGTAAACTGGGGGTCAGGCAGGAAGTTAGTTCAGAAAGCTGACTGGGTTGGAACCAGGCAACACCTTGTGGCAGAAGGTGTTGTGGGAGAAGATTCGGTAGGGTCCCTGTCAGGGGTGGGATCCTGACAGAGGCCTGGCTACAAGAAGGAATGTAACGGGACCGTGCCTGCACAGCATAGCGGCGGTGCCCAAGGAAGGATAAGAAGCGAGATAGATTGTGCTGAGTGAGAAACGAGATCAAAGCAAGAAGGAGAATACCAGTAGGAGTCGTGCTGTGAGACCGAGGCAACATCCTACTGAGGCGCACAACCGGCGGCCGGAACGCCGAGGGAGTATTACAATATTCAGCTTCAGGCAATACTCTAAACCAACGGCAGGACAGTCAGTCTAAGGCGGGCTGTCTCACCCAAATCACCTATGCAGTCTTGGGGGGCAACTTGTGGAGAGGGGCGACTCTAGGGTCCCGGAAGAGCTCCGAGCCTACCCGTCATACGGGTGCCGTCCTAACCGTAACATCAGAGAGGGACGGAGGATTAGCAGAACATCATCTAATCGAGTTGTGAGGGAACTTAAGAAACAGACACAACAGTTGTGGGGACTTTCCGTAAGCACAGCAGGGAAGGACCGCAACACCTAGCGCTAGAAGGAAGGCACAGACTTGCGCAGCCTGGTTATCCGGATTCCGGACTGAGGACCCAGAGATCTTCAGTAAAGAGGTAAAGAGACTGCAACCTGGTGTCTTCATTATTTACTGCACCGCACCACCACCACCATCCACATCCATCATATCTATTATTCACTGTACGCCCCTCGGCAGGGTCACGGACCGGGCCTAGCCACCGTGACAACCCCAGAGCAGAGACTCAGAGGCCCGGTACCGGGTACCCCTCGGCCCTGCGGCAGTGGGGGCGCTACATATGCATGGCTCATAATTCCCCCCACCTCTTGTATGCATGGCTCATATTCCCCCTCCTCCTGTATGCATGGCTCATATTCCCCCTCCTGTATGCATGGCTCATATCCCCCCTCCTGTGTGCATGGGTCATATCCCCCCTCCTGTATGCATGGCTCATAGTTCCCCCCTGTATGTATGGCTCATATTCCCCCTCCTCCTGTATGCATGGCTCATAATTCCCCCCACCTCTTGTATGCATGGCTCATATTCCCCCGTATGCATGGCTCGTCTCTCCACCCTCCCACTACTTCTCCCATCTTGCATGGCATGGCTTACCGTCCTCCTTCATCCCCCCATCCCCCATCCCTCATACTCACCTGTCCCACACCGCGCGGCAATGCTGACATCCCTCTGGCTCTGTCCCAACTCCCGGTGCAGCAACTTCTTCCTGAGTGAGCGGTCATGTGATACCGCTCATTAAGGTCATGAATATGCCCATATTCATGACCGCTCACTCAGGACGCGTTACAGACGCTGAGACCAGGCATCGCTGGAGCAGGGTGAGTATCGTCTTCAAGGAGGGTGGGTGGGAGTCAGGTGGGCGGGCAGGCAGGCGGGGCGGTCGGTTGGGAGGTGACGCAGGACTTAAAAAAAAAAAACCTTGCTCAGGTGCCACCCCCTGCATCATCCCCACCCTAGGCACATGCCCTCAAGTGCCTAGTGGCAAATACGGCCCTGACCACAGCACTACTGTATATTGGTGCACAACTAGGATCCAATCCCCTTCAATGATATATAATAAAAACTTGGCACTCAGAGTAGATTAAATTAACTAAGTGATTTATTAAGCAAACCAAGAATAAAGGTCCACAAGCATTTCCATCTACATTAGACCTTCCTCAGTGTTCCTATTGACCAATTGAAAAGATATCAGATTACGTTTTATCCTGTTTCAACCAGAAAGCGCTGAACGCGGTGTCTACTGCTTCAAGAGCATCTGTTTGAACCAGCTACTGTCCTTTCTCTTTTTAAATCATAATGACAACCCAAAGCATCCAAATGACCCTGATCAAAAGTTCACATATTCTGGTGATTTTGGCCTGATAACATGCACAGAAGTTGACAAAAATGGGTTTGAATGGTTACTAAAGGTAACATCCTTACCTGTGACCTGTTTGCTTGTAATCAGTGTGTGTGTATAAAAGTTGAATGAATTTCTGGGATCCAGACAGACTTTTGCATCTTTTATCCAGCCACTGACATTTCTGGTCAACAAGGCCTATGATGAAAGGAACATCTTTCCTATTGTAAAGCATGGAGGTGGATCGCTGATGTTTTGGGGATGTCTGAGCTACAAAGGCACAGGAAATTTGGGTCAAAGTTGAAAGAAAGATGAATACAGTACATTATCAGCAAATGCTGGAGGCAACTTTGCACTCATCAGCATGGAAAATGCACATGGAACGTATTTGAACGTTCCAACATGATAATGATCCAAAATACAAGGCTTTGATTACTGCTTTGCACACTCTTGGCATTCTCTTGATGAGCATCAAGAGGTAGCCACCAGAAATGGTTTTCACTTCACAGGTGTGCCATGTCAGGTTTAATAAGTGTGATTTCTTGCCTTATAAATGGGGTTGGGACCATCAGTTGTGTTGCGCAGAAGTCTGGTGGATACACAGCTGATAGTCCTACTGAATAGACTTATAATTTGTATTATGGCAAGAAAAAAGCAGCTAAGTAAAGAATGTTGAGTGGCCATCATTAGGGTTGAGCGAAACGGATCGGACAAATTCAAAAATCGCTGACTTTCGGCAAAGTCGGGTGTCATGAAACCCGACCCGATCCCAGTGTGGGATCGCCCATGCGGTCGGCGATCTTCACGCCAAAGTCGCGGTTCATATGACGCGTTCAGCGCCATTTCTCAGCCAATGAAGGAGGATGCAGAGTGTGGGCAGCGTGATGACATAGGTGTCAGTCCCCACCATCTTAGAGAAGGGCATGACACTGATTGGCTTGCTTTCTGCTGCGTCACAGGGGCTATAAAGGGGAATGCACGCCAACCGCCATCTTACTTCTGCCGATCTGAGCATAGGGAGAGGTTGCAGCAGCTTCGTCAGAAGCAGGGATATACTTAGGGAGGGAAGATTAACCCCCAAACCACTTGTGCTGTAGCAATTTCCACTGTCTAAAACCACCTTTTCTTTGCAGGGACAGTGGAGGCTAGATTTTTGTGCATCAGCTCTGTAGCTTATTAAGCTGCCTTGTAAGGCTCCCTGATAGCTGCATTGCTGTTTGTACACCGCTGTGCAAACCAACTGCTTTTTTAAAAGCAAACATCCTGTTGCTCCTTTCTGCACAGTTCTATTGTTTATTTGTCCACACTTTTGTGTGCAGCAGTCCTTTTTATTGCTGTCTGCCATACTTGTCCTGAGATCATTGTATGGAGATTGAAATTGTAGTACAGTCCTTTTTATATATATATATATATATATATATATATATATATATATATATATCTTCCAGCCACGTTCTGCCACTTACATTGTATAGTGTAATACACAGGGCCTGTTTTTTGCTCCACTCTCCCCCACAAAAAAGGGACATTTAAATTGTCAACAAGTTTATATACGTCAGTAGTGTTGAGCATTCCGATACCGCAAGTATCGGGTATCGGCCGATACTTGCGGGTATCGGAATTCCGATACCGAGATCCGATACTTTTGTGGTATCGGGTATCGGTATCGAAACAACATTAATGTGTAAAAGAAAGAATTAAAATAAAAATATTGCTATACTCACCTCTCCGACGCAGCCTGGACCTTACCGAGGGAACCGGCAGCGTTCTTTGCTTAAAATGCGCGCGTTTACTGCCTTCCGTGGCGTCACGGCTTGTGATTGGTCGCGTGCCGCCCATGTGGCCGCGACGCGACCAATCACAGCAAGCCGTGACGTAATTTTCAGGTCCTGAATGCCTAATTCTAGGCATTCAGGATTTGAAAATTACGTTACGGCTTGTGATTGGTCGCGTCACGGTCACATGGGCGACGCGACCAATCACAAGCCGTGACGTCACGGGAGGCAGGAAACGCGCGCATTTTAAAATTACGTAATTTTCAGGTCCTGAATGCAGAATTAGGCATTCAGGACCTGAAATTACGTCACGGCTTGCTGTGATTGCTCGCGTCGCGGTCACATGGGCGGCACGCAACCAATCACAAGCCGTGACGTAATTTTAAAATGCGCGCGTTTCCTGCCTCCAGTGACGTCACGGCTTGTGATTGGTCGCGTCGCCCATGTGACCGCGACGCGACCAATCACAAGCCGTAACGTAATTTTCAAATCCTGAATGCCTAGAATTAGGCATTCAGGACCTGAAAATTACGTCACGGCTTGCTGTGATTGGTCGCGTCGTGGCCACATGGGCGGCACGCGACCAATCACAAGCCGTGACGTCACGGAAGGCAGTAAACGCGCGCATTTTAAGCAAAGAACGCTGCCGGTTCCCTCGGTAAGGTCCAGGCTGCGTTGGAGAGGTGAGTATAGCAATATTTTTTATTTTAATTCTTTCTTTTACACATTAATATGGATCCCAGGGCCTGAAGGAGAGTTTCCTCTCCTTCAGACCCTGGGAACCATCAGGGATACCGTCCGATACTTGAGTCCCATTGACTTGTATTGGTATCGGGTATCGGTATCGGATTACATCCGATACTTTGCCGGTATCGGCCGATACTTTCTGATACCGATACTTTCAAGTATCGGACGGTATCGCTCAACACTATACGTCAGTTCTGTTTGTCGTATATCTGCCAGCCACGTTCTGCCTTTTACATTGTGTAGTGTAATACACTGGGCCTGTTTTTTGCTGCAGTCTCCCCCCCCAAAAAAGGGAGATTTAAATTCTCAACAAGTTTATATACACCTTCTACCTTGTTTTACAGTACCATATAATGGTTGTTAGTTTGGTTACATTTTCCCAAAAATGAGGAAGTCTGGTGGTGGTGGAGCATCTGGTGGTAGTGGGAAAAGCAAAATGGCACCTAAGGCTCGAGTTGTTGAGCCAGAATCATCGTCTGGCTACACAAGGCCTCGAAGGCTCCCTTATCTGGGAGTAGGAAAACCGCTTTTAAAGCCGAAGCAGCAGGAAAACATTTTGGCTTTCATTGCTGACTCAGCCTCTAGCTCTTTCGCCTCCTCTTCAGAAAGTTCGAAATATAAAAGCAGCGAGTCGTCAGTGGATGCTCCCAGTCAGGAACAAGTCGCTTCCTTGTGTCCTTCACCCAAAGCAAAAGTGAAGGATGCGGCAGGCGACACTACATTTTACTCCGTGGAGCTCTTTACACATACTGTGCCAGGGTTAGAAAGGGAAATAGTTAACAGCCCATTACAAGATGAATCGGACATGGAGTGCACAGATGCACAGCCACAGCTAGATTATTATGCTGTTCCATAGACTCAGATCACTACATTGCCCTTGCAGTGTACTGAGCCAGAATGTGACCCTGATGAGACTATGGTGCCCCGTCCGAACGCTATAGCACCGTACATGGTGACACAGAGGAAGGTGCACATGACATTGAAGAGGAGGTGATAGATGACCCAGTTGTTGACCCAGATTGGCAGCCATTGGGGAAACAGGGTGCCGCTGGCAGTAGCTCTGAAGCGGAGGAGGATGATCCGCAGCAGGCATCTACATCGCAACAGCTTTCAACTGGCAGGCGCGTATCTGGCCAAAAACGTTTGACAAAACCAAAAACACTTTTAGGACAGCGTGGCCATCCGGTGAAAGTAGCACAGCGTGCAATGCCTGAAAAGGTATTAGATAGTAGGAAGAGTGCAGTGTGGAAGTTTTTTAACCAAGATCCGAATGATCAGTGCAAAGTTATCTGTAAGAAATGCTCAAAGACCTTTAGCAGAGGGAAGAATGTCCAAAATTTAAATACAACGTGCATGCGTAGACATTTAACCAGCATGTACTTGCAAGCCTGGACTAACTACCAAACGTCCCGTACCGTTGCTGCACCTGCTCAGAATGAAGGTAGTCAGCAATGCTACATTGCTTCCCTCACTGTAAGCCCACCAGTTAGGACACCACCAGCAGCAAAGGTGGAGGTATCGTCGCAAGGCCAAAGCAGTCAGGGAATCACAAGGTTATTGGTAGGAAACACTGTATGTAGGCCAACAACGCGAATACCATCACCAACCCTCTATCAATCTGCCATGTCCACCACCGCCACCACCGCTAGTTCCACCATATGCAGCTCTCCAGTCCAGCTCACCCTACAAGAGACTCTCGTTAGGAAAAGGAAGTAATCATCCTCTCATCCACATACACAGGGTTTGAACGCCCACATTGCTAGACTAATCTCGTTAGAGATGATGCCCTACTGGAAGGTTGAAAGCAAAGCTTTCAAAGCCCTGATGGCCTACGCAGTACCACGCTATGACCTACCCAGTCAACACTTCTTTGCGAGAAAAGCCATCCCAGCCCTCCACCAGCATGTCAAAGACTGCATTGTCCATGCAGTCAGGCAATCAGTCAGTAGAAAGGTGCACCTCACAACAGATGCATGGACCAGTAGGCATGGCCAGGGATGTTACGTGTCCATCACGGCGCACTGGGTTAATGTGGTGGATGCAGGGTCCACAGGGGACAGCCATAGTGGGACAGCTCTGCCTAGCTCACGGTCTAGGAAACAGTTGGCAGTAGGCATTCGACACCCCTCGTCCTCCTCCTCCTCCAGAAGCGAAAGCTCGTCCACAGAGCGCAGTCGCACGACCACTCCATCCGCAGCTGACAGTGTTGCACACGAGGTGTCACATTATGGAACAGCTAGTGGTAAGCGTCAGCAGGCTGTGTTGGAAATGAAGTGTTTGGGCGACAACAGACACACCGCGGAAGTACTGGCCGAGTACTTGCAGCAAGAAACTCAGTCATGGCTGGGCAGTGTACATCTTGAGGCAGGCAAGGTAGTCAGTGATAACAGAAGGAATTTTATGGCTGCCATAGCCCTTTCAGAACTGAAACACATACCTTGCCTGGCTCACACCTTGAACCTGGTGGTGCAGTGCTTCCTGAAAAGTTATCCGGGGTTACCAGCCCTGCTCCTGAAGGTGCAAAGACTTTGCTCGCACATCCGCCGGTCTCCCGTACACTCCAGCCGTATGCAGAACCATCAGCGATCGCTGAATCTTCCCCAGCACCGCCTAATAATCGACGTTGCAACAAGGTGGAACTCCACACTGCACATGCTTCAGAGGCATGCTGTAATGTATTTGTGGGAGAATACACATACACAGGCAGGCAGTGGGATGGCAGATATGGAGTTGTCAGGTGTGCAGTGGTCGAAGCTACAAGACCTCTGTCAAGTCCTTCAGTGTTTTGAGGAATGCACACAGCTGGTAAGTGCAGACGACGCCATCATAAGCATGAGCATCCCACTAATGCGTCTGCTGATGCAAAGTTTGATGCACATTAAGGAGCAGGCGTCTGCAGCCGAGGATGAGGGAAGCCTTGATGACAGTCAGCCATTGTCTGCTCAGGGAACTCTCCTGGACGAGGTGGCGGATGAAGAGGAGGAGGAGGATGATGGGGATGAATATTTATGGGAGGATGCTTCTCAGGGGGCAATAGAAACTGGTGGCTTTGCAAGGTCAGGTACAGGGTTTTTGCGGGAGACATGTGATGTTGATTTGCAAGAAAGTGCTCCTCAACCCAGCACAAGCAGTGAATTGACACCTGGAACATTGGCCCACATGGCTGTTTATGCCTTGCGTATCCTAAAAAGGGACCCCTGCATTATAAAAATGATGACCGATGATGATTACTGGTTGGCCTGCCTCCTGGATCCATGATATAAAGGGAAATTACAAAATATCATGCCACATGAGAACCATGAGCAAATATTGGCTACCAAACAAGCAACTCTTGTAGACCGTTTGGTTCAGGCATTCCCAGCACACAGCGGCGATGATGGTTCTCACACGAGCTGTAGGGGGCAACATGGCAGAGGTGTTAGAGGTGCACAAATCAGAAGTGGCATTGGACAGAGGGGTTTTATGACCAGGTTGTGGAGTGATTTTGCAATGACCGCAGACACGACAGGTACTGCTGCATCAATTCAAAGTGACAGGAGACAGCATTTGTCCAGTATGGTTACAAACTATTTTTCCTCCCTTATCGATGTTCTCCCTCACACATCATTCCCCTTTGATTACTGGGCATGTAAAATAGACACCTGGCCTGAATTGGCAGAATATGCATTACAGGAGCTCTCTTGCCCAGCTGCTAGTGTGCTATCAGAAAGAGTCTTCAGTGCTGCTGGTTCAATATTGACTGAAAAAAGGACTCATCTGGCTACCCAAAATGTTGATGATCTAACTTTCATTAAAATGAACCAGTCATGGATTTCAAATTATTTGGCCCCACCTTCCCGACCCGTAGCTTGCCTGAAAAATGTCTTGCTTTTGGCCTCCTGTTACTGACTGCTCCAATTCCTCCATTTGCAGCTGCTGAATGTCCACCATAGGCCATTTTTTAACCTCCCTAAATGGGCTGACTCCCCCCACAGGGCCGTGGTCACCACCTAGCGCAAGCACCCGTGCGAGTGTGTTGTGAAATTGGATTCTGGGCTCCCCCGGTGGCCACTGGTGGAATTGAACTTGTGTGCATCATCCCCTCTGTTCACCTGCTCCCATCAGGATGTGGGAGTCGCTATATAACCTTGCTCCTCTGTCAGTTTCATGCCGGTCAACAATGTAATCAGAAGCCTTTCTGTGCATGTTCCTGCTACCAGACAACTCTCAGCTAAGTTGGACTTTTGTCCTTGTTTGTTTTTGCTTTTTGTTCCAGTTCACAGCTGCTGTTTCGTTACTGTGTCTGGAAAGCTTTTGTGATCGGAAATTGCCACTCTGGTGTTATGAGTTAATGCTAGAGTCTTAAAGTAATTTCTGGATGGTGTTTTGATAGGGTTTTCAGCTGACCATGAAAGTGCCCTTTCTGTCTTTCTGCTATCTAGTAAGCGGACCTCGATTTTGCTAAACCTATTTTCATACTACGTTTGTCATTTCGTCTTAAATCACCGCCAATATATGTGGGGGCCTCTGTCTGCCTTTTGGGGAAATTTCTCTAGAGGTGAGCCAGGACTGTATTTTCCTCTGCCAGGATTAGTTAGTTCTCCGGCTGGCGCTGGGCATCTAGGGATAAAAAAAACGTAGGCATGCTACCCGGCTACTTCTAGTTGTGCGGCAGGTTTTAGTTCATGGTCAGTATAGTTTCCATCTTCCAAGAGCTAGTTCTCATATATGCTGGGCTATGTTCTCTCGCCATTGAGAATCATGACAGTTTGACCGGCCCAAAAAGGGTTAAATTACTGCTGAGAAAGGAGAGAAAAAAGAAGTCTGCTACAATTTTTTTTTTTTTTTTTCCCTCTAGTTCTGAGTGTGCTCATAATTGAATCACTTGCTAGTCTGCCTATACTGCAGCCTCCCTCTCTTTCTCTCCTTCTAATCCTTGAATGGCTCTGTGTTCACCTGTTTGAAATGGATCTTCAGAGTGTAGCTACAGGTTTGAATAATCTTGCCACGAAAGTACAAAATTTGCAAGATTTTGTTGTTTATGCACCTATGTCTGAGCCTAGAATTCCTTTGCCCGAATTCTTCTCAGGGAATAGATCTCACTTTCAAAATTTTAAAAATAATTGCAAATTGTTTTTGTCCCTGAGGTCTCGCTCTGCCGGAGACCCTGCACAGCAGGTCAGGATTGTAATTTCCTTGCTCCGGGGCGACCCTCAAGACTGGGCTTTTGCATTGGCACCAGGGGATCCTGCGTTGCTCAATGTGGATGCGTTTTTTCTGGCCTTGGGGTTGCTTTATGAGGAACCTCATTTAGAGCTCCAGGCGGAAAAGGCCTTGATGTCCCTATCTCAGGGGCAAGATGAAGCTGAAATATACTGCCAAAAATTCCGCAAATGGTCTGTGCTTACTCAGTGGAATGAGTGCGCCCTGGCGGCGATTTTCAGAGAAGGTCTCTCTGATGCCATTAAGGATGTTATGGTGGGGTTCCCTGTGCCTGCGGGTCTGAATGAGTCCATGACGATGGCTATTCAGATCGATAGGCGTCTGCGGGAGCGCAAACCTGTGCACCATTTGGCGGTGTCTACTGAGAAAACGCCAGAAAATAGGCAATGTGATAGAATTCTGTCCAGAAGCGAGCGGCAGAATTTTAGACGAAAAAATGGGTTGTGCTTCTATTGTGGTGATTCAACTCATGTTATATCAGCATGCTCTAAGCGTACTAAGAAGCCTGACAAGTCTGTTTCAATTAGCACTTTACAGTCTAAGTTTATTCTATCTGTGACCCTGATTTGTTCTTTATCATCTATTACCGCGGACGCCTATGTCGACTCTGGCGCCGCTTTGAGTCTTATGGATTGGTCCTTTGCCAAACGCTGTGGGTATGATTTGGAGCCATTGGAGGCTCCGATACCTCTGAAAGGGATTGACTCCACCCCATTGGCTAGTAATAAACCACAATACTGGACACAAGTGACTATGCGTGTTAATCCGGATCACCAGGAGATTATTCGCTTTCTGGTGCTGTATAATCTACATGATGTTTTGGTGCTAGGATTGCCATGGCTGCAATCTCATAACCCAGTCCTCGACTGGAAAGCTATGTCTGTGTTAAGCTGGGGATGTAAAGGGACTCATGGGGACGTACCTTTGGTTTCCATTTCATCATCTATTCCCTCTGAGATTCCTGAATTCTTGTCTGACTTTCGTGACGTTTTTGAAGAACCCAAGCTTGGTTCACTACCTCCACACCGGGAGTGCGATTGTGCCATAGACTTGATTCCGGGTAGTAAATACCCTAAGGGTCGTTTATTTAATCTGTCTGTGCCTGAACACGCTGCTATGCGAGAATATATAAAGGAGTCCTTGGAAAAGGGACATATTCGTCCTTCGTCATCTCCCTTAGGAGCCGGTTTTTTCTTTGTGTCTAAGAAAGACGGCTCTTTGAGGCCGTGTATTGATTATCGACTTTTGAATAAAATCACGGTTAAATATCAATATCCGTTACCACTGCTTACTGATTTGTTTGCTCGTATAAAGGGGGCCAAGTGGTTCTCTAAGATTGATCTCCGTGGGGCGTATAATTTGGTGCGAATCAAGCAAGGGGATGAGTGGAAAACCGCATTTAATACGCCCGAGGGCCATTTTGAGTATTTGGTGATGCCTTTTGGTCTTTCAAATGCCCCTTCAGTCTTCCAGTCCTTTATGCATGACATTTTCCGCGATTATTTGGATAAATTTATGATTGTGTATCTGGATGATATTCTGATTTTTTCGGATGACTGGGACTCTCATGTCCAGCAGGTCAGGAGGGTTTTTCAGGTTTTGCGGTCTAATTCCTTGTGTGTGAAGGGTTCTAAATGCGTTTTTGGGGTTCAAAAGATTTCCTTCTTGGGATACATTTTTTCCCCCTCTTCCATCGAGATGGATCCTGTCAAGGTTCAGGCTATTTGTGATTGGACGCAACCCTCTTCTCTTAAGAGTCTGCAGAAATTTTTGGGCTTTGCTAACTTTTATCGCCGATTTATTGCTGGTTTTTCTGATGTTGTTAAACCATTGACTGATTTGACTAAGAAGGGTGCTGATGTTGCTGATTGGTCCCCTGATGCTGTGGAGGCCTTTCGGGAGCTTAAGCGCCACTTTTCTTCCGCCCCAGTGTTACGTCAGCCTGATGTTGCTCTTCCTTTTCAGGTTGAGGTCGACGCTTCTGAAATCGGAGCTGGGGCGGTGTTGTCGCAGAGAAGTTCCGACTGCTCCGTGATGAGACCTTGTGCTTTTTTTTCCCGTAAATTTTCGCCCGCCGAGCGGAATTATGATATTGGGAATCGGGAGCTTTTGGCCATGAAGTGGGCTTTTGAGGAGTGGCGTCACTGGCTTGAGGGGGCCAGACATCAGGTGGTGGTATTGACTGACCACAAAAATTTAATTTACCTTGAGTCTGCCAGGCGCCTGAATCCTAGACAGGCGCGCTGGTCGTTGTTTTTCTCTCGGTTTAATTTTGTGGTGTCATACCTACCGGGTTCTAAGAATGTTAAGGCGGATGCCCTTTCTAGGAGTTTTGAGCCTGACTCCCCTGGTAATTCTGAGCCCACAGGTATCCTTAAGGATGGAGTGATATTGTCTGCCGTTTCTCCAGACCTGCGGCGGGCCTTGCAGGAGTTTCAGGTGGATAGACCTGATCGTTGCCCACCTGGTAGACTGTTTGTTCCTGATGATTGGACCAGTAGAGTCATCTCTGAGGTTCATTCTTCTGCGTTGGCAGGTCATCCTGGAATTTTTGGTACCAGGGATTTGGTGGCAAGGTCCTTCTGGTGGCCTTCCCTGTCACGAGATGTGCGAGGCTTTGTGCAGTCTTGTGACGTTTGTGCTCGGGCCAAGCCTTGTTGTTCTCGGGCTAGTGGATTGTTGTTACCCTTGCCTATCCCGAAGAGACCTTGGACGCACATCTCGATGGATTTTATTTCGGATCTGCCTGTTTCTCAGAAGATGTCTGTCATCTGGGTGGTGTGTGACCGTTTCTCTAAGATGGTCCATCTGGTTCCCTTGCCTAAGTTGCCTTCTTCTTCCGAGTTGGTTCCTCTGTTTTTTCAAAATGTTGTTCGTTTGCATGGTACCATCTACCTCTCGTGTCTCCCCTTTTCCTCATAGTTTGTAAGCTTGCGAGCAGGGCCCTCATTCCTCCTGGTATCTGTTTTGAACTGTGATTTCTGTTATGCTGTAATGTCTATTGTCTGTACAAGTCCCCTCTATGTTGTAAAGCGCTGCGGAATATGCTGGCGCTATATAAATAAAAATTATTATTATTATTATTATGGTATTCCGGAGAATATCGTTTCTGACAGAGGGACCCAATTCGTGTCTAGATTTTGGCGGGCATTCTGTGCTAGGATGGGCATAGATTTGTCTTTTTCGTCTGCTTTCCATCCTCAGACTAATGGCCAGACCGAGCGGACTAATCAGACCTTGGAGACATATTTGAGGTGTTTTGTGTCTGCGGATAAGGATGATTGGGTTGCTTTTTTGCCTTTGGCGGAGTTCGCCCTCAATAATCGGGCCAGCTCTGCCACCTTGGTGTCCCCGTTTTTCTGTAATTCGGGGTTTCATCCTCGATTTTCCTCCGGTCAAGTGGAATCTTCGGATTGTCCTGGAGTGGATGCTGTGGTGGAGAGGTTGCATCAGATTTGGGGGCAGGTGGTGGACAATTTGAAGTTGTCCCAGGAGAAGACTCAGCTTTTTGCCAACCGCCGTCGTCGTGTTGGTCCTCGGCTCTGTGTTGGGGACTTGGTGTGGTTGTCTTCTCGTATTGTCCCTATGAGGGTCTCTTCTCCTAAGTTTAAGCCTCGGTTCATCGGCCCGTACAAGATATTGGAGATTCTTAACCCTGTGTCCTTCCGTTTGGACCTCCCTGCATCCTTTTCTATTCATAATGTTTTTCATCTGTCATTATTGCGCAGGTATGAGGTACCGGTTGTGCCTTCCGTTGAGCCTCCTGCTCCGGTGTTGGTTGAGGGTGAGTTGGAGTACGTTGTGGAAAAGATCTTAGACTCTCGTGTTTCCAGACGGAAACTCCAGTATCTGGTCAAATGGAAGGGATACGGTCAGGAGGATAATTCTTGGGTCACTGCCTCTGATGTTCATGCCTCCGATCTTGTCCGTGCCTTTCATAGGGCTCATTCTGATCGCCCTGGTGGTTCTGGTGAGGGTTCGGTGCCCCCTCCTTGAGGGGGGGGTACTGTTGTGAAATTGGATTCTGGGCTCCCCCGGTGGCCACTGGTGGAATTGAACTTGTGTGCATCATCCCCTCTGTTCACCTGCTCCCATCAGGATGTGGGAGTCGCTATATAACCTTGCTCCTCTGTCAGTTTCATGCCGGTCAACAATGTAATCAGAAGCCTTTCTGTGCATGTTCCTGCTACCAGACAACTCTCAGCTAAGTTGGACTTTTGTCCTTGTTTGTTTTTGCTTTTTGTTCCAGTTCACAGCTGCTGTTTCGTTACTGTGTCTGGAAAGCTTTTGTGATCGGAAATTGCCACTCTGGTGTTATGAGTTAATGCTAGAGTCTTAAAGTAATTTCTGGATGGTGTTTTGATAGGGTTTTCAGCTGACCATGAAAGTGCCCTTTCTGTCTTTCTGCTATCTAGTAAGCGGACCTCGATTTTGCTAAACCTATTTTCATACTACGTTTGTCATTTCGTCTTAAATCACCGCCAATATATGTGGGGGCCTCTGTCTGCCTTTTGGGGAAATTTCTCTAGAGGTGAGCCAGGACTGTATTTTCCTCTGCCAGGATTAGTTAGTTCTCCGGCTGGCGCTGGGCATCTAGGGATAAAAAAAACGTAGGCATGCTACCCGGCTACTTCTAGTTGTGCGGCAGGTTTTAGTTCATGGTCAGTATAGTTTCCATCTTCCAAGAGCTAGTTCTCATATATGCTGGGCTATGTTCTCTCGCCATTGAGAATCATGACACGAGTGCCATTTGCCTGGAAAGGTGGGTGTGCCCACTCTTGGGCGACGGCACTGGCACAGGGTCCCTCATAGTACAATGAAGTGTCTCTGATGGTGGTGGTGCACAACCAATGTCAGACACACCGTTGTAATATGAGGAGCCCTGTGCCAGTACCGCCGCCCATAAGAATGTTCCTCCCCAGCTCGAACAGTGCTCTACCACTTGCAAAACTTACCTCTCCCGGCTCCACCACTGTGTAGTCTGTGCTGTTAAATCCTTCAATGGCACTGCCAATACAAATTTGTTGAAATGATAGATGATAGTAAAAATATACAGGGGCCCTGGACTCCATTTAGACCAGTTAATACTTTGCGCCAACTACCACTGTCTGCTACTCAGCAGAGGAGCCCACCCCTGTATGTAGCTATGCCACCTGTTTATTTATGAAAAAATTTTTGGCAGACATTTACCTCACTTTATTATTTTGGCATAACTGTGTCAGCCACTCCTTACAGTTGTCCTCCACTGAACAAAGCTATGCCGCCTGTGTACTCCTGTAACCAGTTTTGAACTGCATTGAGCCTACTTTTTTATTTTAGGCCTACTAAGTCTGTCTGCGCCACTCATTACAATCGTCCTCCGCTAAACAAACCTATGCTGCCTGTGTACCCCTGTAACCAATTTTAAACTGCATTGAGCCTACTTTTTTATTTTAGGCCTACTAAGTCTGTCTGCACCACTCATTACAATCATCCTCTGCTGAACAAACCTATGCCACCTGTGTACCCTTGTAACCAATTTTAAACTGCATTGAGCATACTTTTTTATTTTAGGCCTACTAAGTCTGTCTGCGCCACTCATTACAATCGTCCTCCGCTGAACAAACCTATGCCGCCAGTTTACTCCTGTTACCAGTTTTGAACTGCATTGAGCCTACTTTTTTATTTTAGGCCTACTACTACCTGTGTCTGTCTGCGCCACTCCTTACAATTGTCCTCCGCTGAACAAACCTATGCCGCCTGTTTACTCCTGTTTCCATTTTTGAACTGCTTGGAGCCAACATTTTTAATGTGGGCCTACAAACTGTGTCTGCGCCACTCATTACAGCTGTCCTCCACTGCACAAATCTATGCTGCCTGTTTACTCCAGTTACCAATTTTGAACTGCACTTAGCCTACTTTTTTATTTTAGGCATACTACCTGTGTCTGTCTGCACCTCTCAATACAGCTGTCCTCCACTGAACAAAGCTGAGCCTCAATTTTCATCCTGTTTCGAATATTAAACTGCATTTGGCCTACTTGTTTGGTGTGGCCTACTAACGGTGTCTGCCGCTGCTTGTTGTTCCCCTCCACTGAACAAAGCTGAGCTTCAATTTTCAGCCTATATCAAATATTAAACTGTATTTGGCCTACTTGTTTGGTTGGGCCTACTAACGGTGTCTGCTGCTCCTTGCTTTTCTCCTCCACTGAACAAAGTTGAGCTTCAATTTTCATCCTATATCAAATATTAAACTGCATTTGGCCTACTTGTTTGGTTGGACCTACTAACGGTGTCTGCCACTGCTTGTTGTTCTCCTCCACTGAACAAAGCTGAGCTTCAAT
This sequence comes from Ranitomeya variabilis, assembly GCF_051348905.1. Lineage (NCBI taxonomy): Eukaryota > Metazoa > Chordata > Amphibia > Anura > Dendrobatidae > Ranitomeya > Ranitomeya variabilis. The sequence continues at coordinate 339,952,379 of NC_135232.1, read as the reverse complement.
TTTCAGCCTATATCAAATATTAAACTGCATTTGGCCTACTTGTTTGGTTGGGCCTACTAACGGTGTCTGCCGCTCCTTGCTTTTTTCCTCCACTGAACAAAGCTGAGCTTCAATTTTCAGCCTATATCAAATATTAAACTGTATTTGGCCTACTTGTTTGGTTGGGCCTACTAACGGTGTCTGCCGCTCCTTGCTCTTCTCCTCCACTGAACAAAGCTGAGCTTCAATTTTAATCCTATATCAAATATTAAACTGCATTTGGTCTACTTGTTTGGTTGGGCCTACTAACGGTGTCTGACGCTGCTTGTTGTTCTCCTCCACTGAACAAAGCTGAGCTTCAATTTTCATCCTATATCAAATATGAAACTGCATTTAGCCTACTTGTTTGGTTGGGCCTACTAACGGTGTCTGCCTCTCCTTGCTTTTCTCCTCCACTGAACAAAGCTGAGCTTCAATTTTCATCCTATATTAAATATTAAACTGCATTTGGCCTACTTGTTTGGTTGGGCCTACTAACGGTGTCTGCCGCTCCTTGCTTTTCTCCTCCACTAAACAAAGCTGAGCTTCAATTTTCAGCCTATATCAAATATTAAACTGCATTAGGCCTACTTGTTTGGTTGGGCCTACTAACGGTGTCTGCCGCTGCATGTTGTTCTCCTCCCCTGAACAAAGCTGAGCTTCAATTTTCAGCCTATTTCAAATATTAAACTGCATTTGGCCTAATTGGTTGGGCCTACTAACGGTGTCTGCCGCTCCTTGCTTTTCTCCCCCACTGAACAAAGCTGAGCTTCAATTTTCATCCTATATCAAATATTAATCCCTTAACACTAGAAGTCCCGGGAATTTCAAGATTCCCCCTGAAGTCCTGAGAGAGGGTCAAATGACCCTCAGTCCATATTGACACCTTAATTAGTATCCTTTTATTTGTAAATGTGCTCTTGCCTGAGGAATCTGCAGGGGGGATTATCTAAGATAAGAGTGTGTAAACAGAAGAATGCAAGCTATTCTTGAGTGTGGGGGTTGCTTGTGAGAATGTGAGCTGCTCCTGAGTGTCTGCCCACCCCACCAGCTGCATTGCATTAGCAAATTTGCATGCAGCTTTATGTGCTGTGGGGGAGAAACCTATTTTGTTCACAGGAAAGAAAATGGAGAGAAGGCACACCATTGAAGAGGCATTGGAACTGATTCTGAGCAACACAAACCCTTCTGACTCAGATGGAGAAGACATAGTCCTTCAACCGGATTCGGACTCTGAGCTGTCTTCAGGTTAGGCTGGCTTCACACTCCCTTTTTTGCCTGTTCATTTGGATCCTATGTTTTGCAGGGGTTGGTGCAGATAAGGGTCGGTGACTTCCATGTGCACGGACCACGGAGGAAAGTGAAAAGCCTAAAAATAAAGAATTTCATATTCACCTCAGTCCAGCGCTGACAGTTCCTCTCACTTCCGGTGCCGCTCATTAGGCTTATGAATATTCACTTTACTGAGCCCAAGAGTGAACCGGAAGTGAGAGGAGAAGAGGAGCTGGAGGGAGGTGAGTATGTGGTGACAGCAGACCGCGCTATCTGTGGATTCACGGATAGCACACGGACATCACCCACGGTGCATGGGGGCCAAAAGGGATCCTGTTCTGCTTGTTTCAAAAACGGACAGAACAGGATGCCAAAAAAGGCAGTGTGAGTTACCTATTTTATTTCCTGACTATCTTTTTTATCTTGAACCAAACAAAATGCTTATTTGAAATTATTTATCTTGCAGATGAGGAGACTCCGCCTCTACCAAAAAAGAGAGCTCGGTTGGCGAGTGAGCTGACAGAGACCGCAAAAGATGGCACAGTGTGGCATGAAGTACAAGTGGGGAAACATCTCCATTTGACCCCAATAGAACCGTACCCTACAGATGGAGAGCCAAGTGTTAAGGCCAGACGAAGTGTCCAGAGTCGCCTTCAGAGCTTCCTCTGTTTTATCAGTTATGACATGCTTCGTAGCATTGAAGAATGGACTACTCAACATGCACGTCACACGGAGCAGGTGGATTGGTTCATGGGTCTCCCAGAACTAATGGCATTTATTTCAGTCATTATCTTGCGGAAGGTGACCAAGGTTCCATCACTACGTGACAGCTGGTCAGCAAACCTGGGAAACCCAAGGATCATTGCCACTATGACCCGAAACCGCTTACAAGACATCATGCAACACCTACGCTTTGATGACATGTTCACGCGCAGTGAGCAAGTGGAGACCGATAAGTTTGCTGCAATCTCCGATGTGTGGAGATCGTTTGTCACCAACCGCATCGCATCCTACAACCCTGGTCGACACATCACTATTGATGAACAGCTTTTCCCATCAAAGACTCGCTGCTGTTTTCTGCAATACATTGCAACAAAACCAGACAAGTTTGGCATCAAGTTTTGAGTGGCTTACGACTTGAAATCAAAGTACATCTGTAATGTCCTCCCATATCTTGGCAAGGACCCCAGTCGTCCCAGCGGGGAGAGACTGTCCGAAACTGTAGTGATGAGGCTGATGGAACCATTCATGGACAAGGGCAGAACTGTAACCACGTACAATTTCTTTACATCATTGTCACTTGCACAACGACTGCTTAGCCGGGAAACCACTATCCTTGGCACAGTCAACAAGAGTCGCCGGGAAATTCCTCAATCCGCTAGACAGATGGACCGCACTGAATTCACCACTCAGGTGTTTTCAACCACTGGTGCCACACTGACAGTGTATGCACCCAAACGAAAGAAGGCCGTCTACATTCTCAGCAGCATGCACAGCGTGGTTGAGACTGAGGATACCAACAAAAGGAAGCCAAACACGGTCACACAGTACAACCACACTAAGTGCGGTGTGGATGTAATGGACCAAATGGTGCGGGAGTACAGCGTGCGTGCAGGAACACGGAGATGGCCAGTCGCCGTGTTCTACAACATGATTGACATGGCAGCACTCAATGCTCATGTTCTTTATCAGGCATACACTGGGGTGCAGGAGAGACGGGTGGACTTCCTGGTTGAGCTTGCAAAAGAGTTAGGTGGCAGTCATGTGATTGAAAAGAAGGCACGCAAGGAGAAACTCCTTTGGCAACTTCCTTCCACACCCAGCCCTGGCAAAAGGGTGAAGTGTCAGGTCAACCATCGATGCATGAACAATTGTGCAACTGAGAGATGTGTTGACTGCTACAAATACACGTGTGGCAAATGTACCAGGGACATACCCAGGCAGTGCCAGGTATGTTCCGACATGTTCAGACAGACTGCTGAGTGAGTGCTGAAATGCTAGTCACACAAGGACATGCCACTCACACACACACAGCCCCCCACTGCAGCCTATTGAAAATATGTGTGGAATTGTTTTATTCCTTGTATTTTTTTAACATTTTTATAACAAAAATAAAACGCATCCTTTACCCTTTCCCCCCCTCCCCTCTTCCCACTCCTCCACCAACATCCCTCCCTGTTGTATAATTTGATTATATTGTTTTCTTGTTCACTGTTTTATAGCATTTGTTTGGCCATGCCGCTTATACACTGCTCATCTTGAAAATGTGACTATTTGTTTGATGTTGGTGTGAAATAACCGTTTAGTGAAAAAAAAATCTTATTGGTTTTTAAAAAAAAATAAAAAGCATCAAAACAAATAACAGTTGTTCTTTTGTATATTTTTACACTAAAATTTCAGTCCTCTTGTGCGAATTTTTTTCGCGCCAAATTTGCACAAGAATGAACATGCTGCGATTTTTTTTCGCTAGTGTGATTGAGGCCTAAAGGTACAGTTACACGTTACGATCTCATTGACGATATCGTTTGAAAACGTCACGTGATCACGTCGTTCATGCAATGTCGTTTTCACATCGTTGCGTGTAACGTGAAGATATCGGACGAACACATCGTTGGATCGCTGATCGCAGATTTGAGGTCAGGATCTCAAATCTGACGATCCTCGTCCAATTATGTGTCAGAAGATGTGCAGCATCGTTCAGTGTAACGCTGAGATGAACGATGTCGGTCTAAATTCTCCTATTCCTGCCATTGTGAAAAATCGTTCTGAAAACATTTGCAATGAGGCTAACGCGAAGCCAAAATTTACATCGTTAACAAGATAGTTGCATGTGACGCCTCTTGGACGATGTGAAACTGATTGCACGAACAATGTGATCACGTGACATTTCTAACTATATCGTCGACGAGATCGTAACATGTAACGGTACCTTTGACCGCTGCGGATCCGCAGCAGTTTCCCCTGAGTTTACAGTACAATGTAAACTTATGGGAAACAAAAAACGCTGTGCACATGCTGCTGAAAAATCAGCGCGGAAACGCTGCGGATTACATTCCGCAGCATGTCACTTCTTTTCTGCAGATTTTCACCTGCTCCAATAGGAAACTGCAGATGAAAATCTGCAGAAGAAACCGCAGTAAAAAACGCGATAAATCCGCAGTAAAAACCACAACGGGTTTTCACTGCGGATTTTGGAATTCCGCTGCGGAAAAATCCGCAGTGGAATCCGCAAAGTGTGCACATAGCCTTAGACACAAATGCTTCTGGTCATTACTCACAGCTGTACCTTGCTCTAAAATTTCTCATTCTCTGTTTAAAATATATAAAAAATGATTCATTGTTTCAGCGCTTTTTTGCTCAAATAAAACTAAACTAAATACAATATGTATAGTCTTTATATTATCAAATACAATAAACTGAACAGAACTAACTTGAAACTTGAAACTACATGGGTAAACTCGATGGAAAACAGCAAACAACCTCCTGTGGTGCAACAGTAATGGCCCTAATTACAGAACAAAAGACAGTGAATAGAGATAAGATAAGCTATAGATAAAATCCTTTAGGTCATTTGACCCTTCTCTAGGTTTCAAAGGTAGAAATGTCAAATGACCCATCTCTGGGACTTCTAGTGTTAAGCCCCGAGGGTGGTTTGCACGTTAATGACCGGGCCAATTTTTACAATTCTGACTACTGTCCCTTTATGAGGTTATAACTCTGGAACACTTCAACGGATCTTGGCGATTATGACATTGTTTTCTCGTGACATATTGTACTTCATGATAGTTGTAAAATTTATTTGATATAACTTGCGTTTATTTGTGAAAAAAATTGAAATTTGGCAAAAATTTGGAAAATTTTGCAATTTTCCAACTTTGAATTTTTATGCCCTTAAATCACAGAGATATGTCATGCAAAATACTTAATATGTAACATTTCCCACATGTCTACTTTACATCAGCACAATTTTGGAACCAACATTTTTTTTGTTAGGGAGTTATAAGGGTTAAAAGTTGACCAGCAATTTCTCATTTTTACAACACCATTTTTTTTTAGGGACCACATCTCATTTGAAGTCATTTTGAGGGGTCTATATGATAGAAAATACCCAAGTGTGACACCATTCTAAAAACTGCACCCCTCAAGGTGCTCAAAAACACATTCAAGAAGTTTATTAACCCTTCAGGTGTTTCACAGGAATTTTTGGAATGTTTAAATAAAAATGAACATTTAACTTTTTTTCACACAAAATTTATTTCAGCTCCAATTTGTCTTATTTTATGAAGGGTAACAGGAGAAAATGGACCCCAAAAGTTGTTGTACAATTTGTCCTGAGTATGCTGATACCCCATATGTGGGGGTAAACCACTGTTTGGGCGCATGGCAGAGCTCGGAAGGAAAGGAGCGCCATTTTACTTTTCAATGCAAAATTGACTGGAATTGAGATGGGACGCCATGTTGCGTTTGGAGAGCCCCTGATGTGCGTAAACATTGAAACCCCCAAGTGACACCATTTTGGAAAGTAGACCCCATAAGGAACTTATCTAGATGTGTGGGGAGCACTTTGACCCACCAAATGCTTCACAGAAGTTTATAATGCAGAGCCGTAAAAATAAAAAATCATATTTTTTCACAAAAATGATCTTTTCGCCCCCATTTTTTTATTTTCCCAAAGGTAAGAGAAGAAATTTGACCCCAACAATTGTTATGCAATTTGTCCTGAGTACGCTAATACCCCATATGTGGGTGTAAACCATTGTTTGGGCGCATGGCAGAGCTCGGAAGGAAAGGAGCGCCATTTTACTTTTCAATACAAAATTGACTGGAATTGAGATGGGAAGCCATGTTGCGTTAGGGGAGCCCCTGATGTGCGTAAACATTGAAACCCCCAAGTGACACCATTTTGGAAAGTAGACCAACTAAGGAACTTATCTAGATGTGTGGGGAGCACTTTGACCCAACAAGTGCTTCACAGAAGTTTATAATGCAGAGCCGTAAAAATAAAAAATCATATTTTTTCACAAAAATGATCTTTTCGCCCCCAATTTTTTATTTTCCCAAGGGTAAGAGAAGAAATTGGACCCCAATAGTTGTTGTGCAATTTGTCCTGAGTACGCTGATACCCCATATGTGGGTGAAAAAGACTATTTGGGCGCATGGTAGAGCTCGGAAGGGAAGGAGCGCCGTTTGACTTTTCAATGCAAAATTGACTGGAATTGAGATGGGACACCATGTCGCGTTTGGAGAGCCCCTGATGTGCCTAAACATTAAAACCCACCACAAGTGACACCATTTTGGAAAGTAGACCCCCTAAGGAACTTATCTAGATGTGTTATGAGAGCTTTGAACCCCCAAGTGTTTCACTACAGTTTATAACGCAGAGCCGTGAAAATAAAATTTTTCACAAAAATTTTTTAGCCCTCAGTTTTGTATTTTCCCAAGGGTAACAGGAGAAATTGGACCCCAAAAGTTGTTGTCCAATTTGTCCTGAGTACGCTGATACCCCATATGTGGGGGGAACCACCGTTTGGGCACATGGCAGAGCTCGGAAGGGAAGGAGCGCCGTTTGGAATGCAGACTTAGATGTGTTAGTCTGCAGGTGTCACATTGCATTTGCAGTGCCCCTGATATACCTAAACAGTAGAAACTCACCACAAGTGACCCCATATTGGAAACTAGACCCCCCAAGGAACTTATCTAGATGTGTTGTGAGAACTTTGAACCCCCAAGTGTTTCACTACAGTTTATAACGCAGAGCCGTGAAAATAAAAAATATTTTTTTCCCACAAAAATGTTTTTTTAGCCCCTCAAATTTGTATTTTCCCAAGGTTAACAAGAGTTATTGTCCAATTTGTCCTGAGTATGCTGATACCCCATATGTTAGGGTAAACCCCTGTTTTGGCGCACGGGAGAGCTTGGAAGGGAAGGAGCACTGTTTTACTTTTTCAACACAGAATTGGCTGGAATTGAGATCGGATGGCATGTCGCATTTGGAGAGCCCTTGATGTGCCTTAACAGTGGAAGCCCCCAATTCTTACTGAAACCCTAACCCTAACCACACCCCTTACCCGAATATGCCCCTAACCCTAACCCCAACCACACCCCTAACCCCAACATACCCCTAATCCCAACAGACACCTAATCCCAATCCTAACCACACCACTAACTCCAACACACCCCTAACCCTAATCTCAACCATAAACCTAACCGCACCCCTAACCCTAATCCCAACCGTAAATGTAATCCAAACCCCAACCCTAACTTTAGCCCCCACCCTAACTTTAGCCCCAACCCTAACTTTAGCCCCAACCCTAACTTTAGCCCTAACCCTAACTTTAGCCCCAACCCTAACCCTAACTTTAGCCCCAACCCTAACTGTAGCCCTAACCCCAACATTAACCCTAGCCCTACCCCTAGCCCCAACCCTAACCCTAGCCCCAACCCTAACCATGGCCCCAACCCTAACCCTAGCCCCAACCCTAGCCCCAACCCTAACCCTAGCCCCAACCCTAACCCTAACAAGAAAATGGAAATAATTACATTATTTTATTTTATTATTTTTACCTAGCTAAGGGGGTCATGAAGGAGGGTTTGATTTACTATTTATAGTGGGTTTTTAGCAGATTCTTGTGATTGGCAGCTGTCACACACTAAAAGACGCTTTTTATTGCAAAAAATAGTTTTTGCGTCTCCACATTTTGAGAGCTATAATTTTTCAATATTTTGGTCCACAGAGTCATGTGAGGTCTTGTTTTTTGCTGGACGAGTTGACGTTTTTATTGGTACTATTTTCGGGCATGTGACATTTTTTGATCGCTTTTTATTCCGATTTTTGTTTGGCAGAATGACCAAAAACCAGCTATTCATGAATTTCTTTTTGGGGAGGCGTTTATACCGTTCCACGTTTTGGTAAAATTGATAAAGCAGTTTTATTCTTCGGGATAGTACGATTACAGCGATACCTCATTAATATCTTTTTTATGTTTTGGCGCTTTTATACAATAAAAACTATTTTATAAAAAAAATAATTATTTTTGCATCGCTTTATTCTGAGGACTATATCTTTCTCATTTTTTCGCTGATGATGCTGTATGGTGGGTCGTTTTTTGCGGGACAAGATGACGTTTTCAGCGGTACCTTGGTTATTTGTATCTGTATTTTCGATCACGTGTTATTCCACTTTTTGTTTGGCGGTATGATAATAAAGCGTTGTTTTTTGCCTCTTTTTTTTTTTTACGGTGATCACTGAAGGGGTTAACTAGTGGGACAGTTTTATAGGTCGGATTGTTACGGACGCAGCCATACTAAATATGTGTACTTTTATTGTTTTCGGGGGGGTTTTAGATAAAGAAATGTATTTATGGGAACAATATTTTTTTTTCTTTATTTAGGAATTTATTTTTTTTACTTATGTGAATATTTTTTTTTTTTACTTTATAACATTGCCCCAGGGGGGGGGGGCATCATGTTATTGGGTCAGATCGCTGATCTGACACTTTGCAGTGCACTGTGTCAGATCAGAGATCTGACAGGCACTGCAGGGACGCTTGCAAGCGCTTGCTCAAGAAAGCAAAAATTCTGCTGGGGTATGTAAACTATTGAGCACAATTGTACCTTTTCTTTGGGTGTTTTAGTTCTGTTATCTTTGTTTCTGTCGGTTTTGAATAACAGAGGTTTTTAATTTACTCTGTCTGTTCTACCACCTGTTAGTTTAGGTTTAAATACCTTCCCTACAGGTGTTTATTGCTGGTGTTAGGCTGCCGTCACACTAGCAGTATTTGGTCAGTATTTTACATCAGTATTTGTAAGCCAAAACCAGGAGTGGAACAAATAGAGGAAAAGTATAATAGAAACATATGCACCACTTCTGTATTTATCACCCACTCCTGGTTTTGGCTTACAAATACTGATGTAAAATACTGACCAAATACTGCTAGTGTGACGGCAGCCTTAGACTTTGTTAGATTCATTCACTTTGCTGTAGTTTGTGTTGGTTGCAGTTTTGTGTGATTCCTTTTCTCCTTAGGAAACTGCTACTCTAGCAATCCTAGGAGCTGCTAAGGACATTCAGGGTAAGCCACCATCAAGTGGAGTCGACATTGCGTTATTTTAGGGTGCCAACCTCCGCAGTGAGCCAGGGACAGACCAGGGTCAGAGAAGGGCATTTCTCTGTCTTAACCCATTATCTACCAATGTCCTTTTTTTGGGACGCCTAATCTTTTGCTTCTAGCAACTAAGATTTTATAATTTTTATAATTAGGTCCAATTTTTTGTGTTGTTTGTAAAATGAATGTTTTCAAAATAGGAAATCATGTGATTGTCATTTTTAATTGAATATTGGGACGCCCTTTTCTGAAAAATTTAGCAAGTAATGGGTTAAGAAGTTTTGTCTCATCTAATCAAGAGCATTGGGTGGATTTTCTATCTCTGTCTGAGTTCACACTTAATAACCACACCTCTACTGCTACCAGTACCTCGCCTTTTTTTGTTGTGCGGGTTTTCATCCAATTTACAGTCTGCGGTTCTAGAGGAGGAAAGATATTCATCTCATTTGGTTAAGGCTTGGAGAGAAGTTAAAAGAGGTCTTTCGATAACTTGCAATCGGACCATGAGAACTGCCAACAAGCAAAAGTAGGAGGGCTCTTGTCTTTCAGGTGGGAGATTTTGTCTGGTTATCCTTTAGAAATCTGTTTTAATGTTTCACCCAGAAATTTGCTTATAAATTTGTTGGACCATATAAGATAATCAGGATTATTAAAGGGGTTTTCTAGTCCAAATCGATAACTGTGCAGTCTGTGTGACTCAACACTTTAACACTTATGAATCCCCTTGCTCAATACAAGTGTAAGGAGCGAGGCCACACACACTAGACGGGTCCTGGCTGGGAGTATGTATAACACATACATGAGTTTTAACAATGCTTTGGAGGCATTTTGGCCCATTCATCTTTGCAGAATTGTTGTAAATCAGCCACATTGGAGGATTTCTGAGCATGAACTGCCTTTTTAAGGTTATGCCACAGCATCTCAATCGGATTAAGATCAGGATTATAACTAGGCCACTCCAAAGTCTCAATTTTGTTTTATTAAGCCATTCAGAGGTGGATATGCTAGTGTGTTTTGGATCATTTTCCTGCTACATAACCCAAGTGTGCTTCAGCTTGAGATCACAAACATATGGAAGGACATTCTACTTCAGTATTTTTTTTTAGACAGCAGAATTTATGGTTCCATTTGCCCCAGCATTTCGTACAGATCCTGAAGTAGCATAACAGCCAAAGACCATCACACTACCACCACCATATTTTACTGTTGCTATGATGTACCTTTTCTGAAATACTTTTCTGAGACGAGCCTTTATGCTCCTACTGCTGAGCACTGATTTTCATCTAGGAGCTCTGCCATGCAGGCCATTTTTGCCCAGTCTCTTTCTTACAGTGAAGTCATGAACACTGACCTTAACTGAGGGAAGTAAGGCCTGCAGTTTTTTGGATGCTGGCTTGGGTTTTCTTGTGACCTCTTGGATGAGTTGGAAAAAAGTGAAACTCGGTCAAAGGAGCGCCGAAAGGACAAAGTGCTATTCTCTTTGTGCTTGAAAACAATGTATTTTCTTTTGTACAAACCTTTTATCCTCAGGTTAAAGGCTGCGCGATTGGGATGAGATACGCCCCGTTATGCAAACTTATTCATGGGGGCTTGTAAATTAGCTTTTTATCGACGCTTTATAGACAATTTATTTTGTATATGGTACAGAGGGGGAAGCACTTGGGTTTATTTCCAACCTTAATAAGAACACGTGGGGTTTATGCTTTACAGCAAATATTTCCAATGTGTCCATTCAATTTTTAGATCTCTTGATACATGTCGATGGATCTGGATGTTTTCTACCACCACACATTTTAAGGAAGTTGATGTAAATAGCTATTAAAGCTTCAGCAGTGGCCACTTACCAAAGTGGATCCAAAATGTCCCTTACGGACAATATTGGAGTATATGAAAAAACTGTACACATGATTCTGACTTCCTCAAGGAGGCCAAGATTCTAAATTATAGGTTTAAACAGAGAGGATATCCAAGGAGACTGGTTCAAGATGCATTTTTGAGAGCCAAATCTATTACTCAGAAAGATTGCATTAGTAGAATCAATGAGATAAATATGAAGTCACGCCCTCCTGAGACCACATTTGGTAGGTGGAGTTTCATTACTACCTTCAACCAATCTCATGGAATGATTAAGAAGCTTCTCTCAAAGTACTGGTTTATCCTTAAAGACCCAGTACTTTCAAGACATATACCTCCTCACCCTAGAACAGCGATCCCCAACCTTTTTGACCTTGAGAGCCACATTCAGCACTGAGAGAGGGTCGCGAGCCACATTCAGCTCTGAGAGGTGGTCACGAGCAACATTCTGCTTCTGTCCCCCTCAAAGTCATGTCAACCAAAGCCACCATTACGGGTATAATGATAACCGAAGCTTTTCCACAGAAATCACTCCAAAGCAGTACAATGAGATCCAGGGGTTCCCACAATGCCCCAATTCAGTATTATCCCAATAAAGGACTCCTAACACGCTGTTGCATCCAGCTTCAAGAACCTCCTCTAATAGGTAGTATCATCCTCCAGTGTACCATACCTAAAAAATCTCTAAACCCCTAAGACCAGTATATGTGCATCCAGATCTGATCTTCTGTGCTGGGCTACTCAAAAATTCACAATTCTGAGATGTACTCTTCATACCTGTTTGCTAGACCTGGAGCTAAAGCACCAAGCTGGCAGACAGTCATGAGCCACAATTCCTGGGACCGCGAGCCACATGTGGCTCCCGAGCTACAGGTTGGGGACCCCTGCCCTAGAACAATATTTCATAGGAACCGTATGTTACGCAACTATATTGCACCTAGTAATACTGTAATATGTCCAGTTCACCCAGGCCCCCAGATACCCTTGAATTCTAGCAGCTTCGCATGTGGAAATGCCAAGTGTCTTTGTTGTACCTCTATTGTGAACGGGGCATGGGAATTTAAATCTAACACAACAGGCACCATTTTTAGAATTAATTCACATGTTAACTGCCAATCCACCTATGTGATATACTTGATTGAATGTGGTTGCGGTCTACAATATGTGGGCCGCACCATACAAACCATGCACGTCAGGTTGAATAAACATCGCCAGAACATTAGAAACGGCTTTCTTTTGCATAGCCTCTCCAAACACTTTCTAATGATGCACCAAAAAAATTTAAAATCTCTGAAACTAACAATTATTGACCACATACCTGACACTGTGTCAGACCATTTTAGTAGCCTAATAAATAAAGAAAGCTTTTGGATATTTAAGCTTGGCACTTTGGCTCCCGAGGGACTGAATCTTATGATAGAAAAAGTGACCAGATAAACATTATTTTATTTCTTCAATTTATTTTTTATTTTCCTTTATTATTCTTATTTTTTACTATTTATGTATTCATTTTTACTATTTTTTATATTGCTTTGTTTATATTGCTTTGCCACGTGTGATGCCAAAGAGCAATATACAACCTAACAGAGTCTATTGCAGGCAGCGCGGATTCCCAACGCGTATCGCCACCAATTGGTGGCTTCGTCAGGCATCACACATGGTTGGTCATATGGATGGGTCCATTTTCTGAGGCTTATGTGTGGCCTGGACATCTCTTTCTCAGTGTTTAGACCTATTTTGGTGTGCTGTGGATTATACGCTATGTATTATGCGTCAGCTTAACAAATAGTTTTTCCTCCTTATGACTGGCTGTACCTTGGACTATTATTTTTCAGTCTCTCTTACTATCTGAGGGTTACTCATTGCTTTGTGTTTAACTACCGGCATGCTTGTCTGGTCAGAGGACTATCAGATCATCAAGGCCCTATAACTTCATTATACCTATAGGTCTTTGGGGTATTTACATGTATTATGGTTTTGATAATCACATTCTGGCAATGCTGTCTATATAGGTACCCTTGTGTAAGCCATTCTTTTATTGTGCCTAAGAGTCATGTGCGGGTTGTAGCCTTATTATCGGCCTGTGTATAGGGCACATATATGTTCCCTTTTTAAATGTTTTTAAATGTTAGTGTTCTGTTATTATCTGCATATGTTTTTCCAAATAAAGCTGTGTTCAATTTTTTGCCATATCCTCATGTGTGGTGATCCCCATTTATATGACTCTTGGATGAGTTGTCGCAGTGCTCTTAGCGTAATTTTGGTCGGCGGGCCACTCTGCGGAAGGTTCACAACTGTTCCACGTTTTTGCTATTTGTGGATAATGGCTCTCACTGTGCTTTGTTGGAGTCCCAAAGTTTGAGACATGGCTTTATAACCTTTTCCAGACTGATAGATCTCAATTACTTTGTTAATAAGTAACATTTCCCACGTTTTCGTTAGGGAGTTATACGGGTTAAAAGTTGACCAGCAATTTCTCATTTTTACAACACCATTTTTTTTTAGGGACCACATCACATTTGAAGTCATTTTGAGGGGTCTATATGATAGAAAATAGCCAAGTGTGAAACCATTCTAAAAACTGCACCCCTCAAGGTGCTTAAAACCTCATTCAAGAAGTTTATTAACCCTTCAGGTGTTTCACAGGAATTTTTGGAATGTTTAAAAAAAACGAACATTTAACTTTTTTTCACAAAAAATTTACTTTATCTCCTATTTGTTTTATTTTACCAAGGATAACAGGAGAAAATGGACCCCAAAATTTGTTGTGCAATTTGTCTTGAGTACGCTGATACCCGATATGTGGGGGTAAACCACTGTTTGGGCGCATGGCAGAGCTCGGAAGGGAAGGAGCGCCGTTTGACTTTTCAATGCAAAATTGACTGGAATTGAGATAGGACACCATGTTGCGTTTGGAGAGCCCCTGATGTGCCTAAATATTAAAACCACCCACAAGTGACACCATTTTGGAAAGTAGACCCCCTAAGGAACTTATCTAGATGTGTTATGAGAGCTTTGAACCCCCAAGTGTTTCACTACAGTTTATAACGCAGAGCCGTGAAAATAAAATTTTTCACAAACATTTTTTAGCCCTCAGTTTTGTATTTTCCCAAGGGTAACAGGAGAAATTGGACCCCAAAAGTTGTTGTCCAATTTGTCGTGAGTACGCTGATACCCCATATGTGGGGGGAACCACCGTTTGGGCACATGGCAGAGCTCGGAAGGGAAGGAGCGCCGTTTGGAATGCAGACTTAGATGTGTTAGTCTGCAGGTGTCACATTGCATTTGCAGTGCCCCTGATATACCTAAACAGTAGAAACTCACCACAAGTGACCCCATATTGGAAACTAGACCCCCCAAGGAACTTATCTAGATGTGTTGTGAGAACTTTGAACCCCCAAGTGTTTCACTACAGTTTATAACGCAGAGCCGTGAAAATAAAAAATATTTTTTTCCCACAAAAATGTTTTTTTAGCCCCTCAAATTTTTATTTTCCCAAGGTTAACAAGAGTTATTGTCCAATTTGTCCTGAGTACGCTGATACCCCATATGTTAGGGTAAACCCCTGTTTTGGCGCACGGGAGAGCTTGGAAGGGAAGGAGCACTGTTTTACTTTTTCAACACAGAATTGGCTGGAATTGAGATCGGATGGCATGTCGCATTTGGAGAGCCCTTGATGTGCCTTAACAGTGGAAGCCCCCAATTCTTACTGAAACCCTAACCCAAACACACCCCTAACCCTAATCCCAACTCTACCCATAACCCTAACCACACCCCTTACCCGAATATGCCCCTAACCCTAACCCCAACCACACCCCTAACCCCAACACACCCCTAATCCCAACAGACACCTAATCCCAATCCTAACCACACCACTAACTCCAACACACCCCTAACCCTAATCTCAACCATAAACCTAACCGCACCCCTAACCCTGACACACCCCTAACCCTAATCCCAACCGTAAATGTAATCCAAACCCCAACCCTAACTTTAGCCCCCACCCTAACTTTAGCCCCAACCCTAACTTTAGCCCCAACCCTAACTTTAGCCCTAACCCTAACTTTAGCCCCAACCCTAACCCTGACTTTAGCCCCAACCCTAACTGTAGCCCTAACCCCAACATTAACCCTAGCCCTACCCCTAGCCCCAACCCTAACCCTAGCCCCAACCCTAACCATGGCCCCAACCCTAACCCTAGCCCCAACCCTAGCCCTAGCACCAACCCTAACCCTAGCCCCAACCCTAACCCTAACAAGAAAATGGAAATAATTACTTTTTTTATTTTATTATTTTTACCTAGCTAAGGGGGTCATGAAGGAGGGTTTGATTTACTATTTATAGAGGGTTTTTAGCAGATTCTTGTGATTGGCAGCTGTCACACACTAAAAGACGCTTTTTATTGCAAAAAATAGTTTTTGTGTCTCCACATTTTGAGAGCTATAATTTTTCAATATTTTGGTCCACAGAGTCATGTGAGGTCTTGTTTTTTGCTGGACGAGTTGACGTTTTTATTGGTACTATTTTCGGGCATGTGACATTTTTTGATCGCTTTTTATTCCGATTTTTGTGAGGCAGAATGACCAAAAACCAGCTATTCATGAATTTCTTTTTGGGGAGGCGTTTATACCGTTCCACGTTTTGGTAAAATTGATAAAGCAGTTTTATTCTTCGGGATAGTACGATTACAGCGATACCTCATTAATATCTTTTTTATGTTTTGGCGCTTTTATACAATAAAAACTATTTTATAAAAAAAATAATTATTTTTGCATCGCTTTATTCTGAGGACTATATCTTTCTCATTTTTTCGCTGATGTTGCTGTATGGTGGGTCGTTTTTTGCGGGACAAGATGACGTTTTCAGCGGTACCTTGGTTATTTGTATCCGTATTTTCGATCACGTGTTATTCCACTTTTTGTTTGGCGGTATGATAATAAAGCGTTGTTTTTTGCCTCTTTTTTTTTTTTACGGTGATCACTGAAGGGGTTAACTAGTGGGACAGTTTTATAGGTCGGATTGTTACGGACGCAGCCATACTAAATATGTGTACTTTTATTGTTTTCGGGGGGGTTTTAGATAAAGAAATGTATTTATGGGAACAATATTTTTTTTTCTTTATTTAGGAATTTATTTTTTTTACATATGTGAATATTTTTTTTTTTTACTTTATAACATTGCCCCAGGGGGGGGGGGGGGGGCATCATGTTATTGGGTCAGATCGCTGATCTGACACTTTGCAGTGCACTGTGTCAGATCAGAGATCTGACAGGCACTGCAGGGACGCTTGCAAGCGCTTGCTCAAGAAAGCAAAAATTCTGCTGGGGTATGTAAACTATTGAGCACAATTGTACCTTTTCTTTGGGTGTTTTAGTTCTGTTATCTTTGTTTCTGTCGGTTTTGAATAACAGAGGTTTTTAATTTACTCTGTCTGTTCTACCACCTGTTAGTTTAGGTTTAAATACCTTCCCTACAGGTGTTTATTGCTGGTGTTAGGCTGCCGTCACACTAGCAGTATTTGGTCAGTATTTTACATCAGTATTTGTAAGCCAAAACCAGGAGTGGAACAAATAGAGGAAAAGTATAATAGAAACATATGCACCACTTCTGTATTTATCACCCACTCCTGGTTTTGGCTTACAAATACTGATGTAAAATACTGACCAAATACTGCTAGTGTGACGGCAGCCTTAGACTTTGTTAGATTCATTCACTTTGCTGTAGTTTGTGTTGGTTGCAGTTTTGTGTGATTCCTTTTCTCCTTAGGAAACTGCTACTCTAGCAATCCTAGGAGCTGCTAAGGACATTCAGGGTAAGCCACCATCAAGTGGAGTCGACATTGCGTTATTTTAGGGTGCCAACCTCCGCAGTGAGCCAGGGACAGACCAGGGTCAGAGAAGGGCATTTCTCTGTCTTAACCCATTATCTACCAATGTCCTTTTTTTGGGACGCCTAATCTTTTGCTTCTAGCAACTAAGATTTTATAATTTTTATAATTAGGTCCAATTTTTTGTGTTGTTTGTAAAATGAATGTTTTCAAAATAGGAAATCATGTGATTGTCATTTTTAATTGAATATTGGGACGCCCTTTTCTGAAAAATTTAGCAAGTAATGGGTTAAGAAGTTTTGTCTCATCTAATCAAGAGCATTGGGTGGATTTTCTATCTCTGTCTGAGTTCACACTTAATAACCACACCTCTACTGCTACCAGTACCTCGCCTTTTTTTGTTGTGCGGGTTTTCATCCAATTTACAGTCTGCGGTTCTAGAGGAGGAAAGATATTCATCTCATTTGGTTAAGGCTTGGAGAGAAGTTAAAAGAGGTCTTTCGATAACTTGCGATCGGACCATGAGAACTGCCAACAAGCAAAAGTAGGAGGGCTCTTGTCTTTCAGGTGGGAGATTTTGTCTGGTTATCCTTTAGAAATCTGTTTTAATGTTTCACCCAGAAATTTGCTTATAAATTTGTTGGACCATATAAGATAATCAGGATTATTAAAGGGGTTTTCTAGTCCAAATCGATAACTGTGCAGTCTGTGTGACTCAACACTTTAACACTTATGAATCCCCTTGCTCAATACAAGTGTAAGGAGCGAGGCCACACACACTAGACGGGTCCTGGCTGGGAGTATGTATAACACATACATGAGTTTTAACAATGCTTTGGAGGCATTTTGGCCCATTCATCTTTGCAGAATTGTTGTAAATCAGCCACATTGGAGGATTTCTGAGCATGAACTGCCTTTTTAAGGTTATGCCACAGCATCTCAATCGGATTAAGATCAGGATTATAACTAGGCCACTCCAAAGTCTCAATTTTGTTTTATTAAGCCATTCAGAGGTGGATATGCTAGTGTGTTTTGGATCATTTTCCTGCTACATAACCCAAGTGTGCTTCAGCTTGAGATCACAAACATATGGAAGGACATTCTACTTCAGTATTTTTTTTTAGACAGCAGAATTTATGGTTCCATTTGCCCCAGCATTTCGTACAGATCCTGAAGTAGCATAACAGCCAAAGACCATCACACTACCACCACCACCATATTTTACTGTTGCTATGATGTACCTTTTCTGAAATACTTTTCTGAGACGAGCCTTTATGCTCCTACTGCTGAGCACTGATTTTCATCTAGGAGCTCTGCCATGCAGGCCATTTTTGCCCAGTCTCTTTCTTACGGTGAAGTCATGAACACTGACCTTAACTGAGGGAAGTAAGGCCTGCAGTTTTTTGGATGCTGGCTTGGGTTTTCTTGTGACCTCTTGGATGAGTTGGAAAAAAGTGAAACTCGGTCAAAGGAGCGCCGAAAGGACAAAGTGCTATTCTCTTTGTGCTTGAAAACAATGTATTTTCTTTTGAACAAACCTTTTATCCTCAGGTTAAAGGCTGCGCGATTGGGATGAGATATGCCCCGTTATGCAAACTTATTCATGGGGGCTTGTAAATTAGCTTTTTATCGACGCTTTATAGACAATTTATTTTGTATATGGACCGGTACAGAGGGGGAAGCACTTGGGTTTATTTCCAACCTTAATAAGAACACGTGGGGTTTATGCTTTACAGCAAATATTTCCAATGTGTCCATTCAATTTTTAGATCTCTTGATACATGTCGATGGATCTGGATGTTTTCTACCACCACACATTTTAAGGAAGTTGATGTAAATAGCTATTAAAGCTTCAGCAGTGGCCACTTACCAAAGTGGATCCAAAATGTCCCTTACGGACAATATTGGCGTATATGAAAAAACTGTACACATGATTCTGACTTCCTCAAGGAGGCCAAGATTCTAAATTATAGGTTTAAACAGAGAGGATATCCAAGGAGACTGGTTCAAGATGCATTTTTGAGAGCCAAATCTATTACTCAGAAAGATTGCATTAGTAGAATCAATGAGATAAATATGAAGTCACGCCCTCCTGAGACCACATTTGGTAGGTGGAGTTTCATCACTACCTTCAACCAATCTCATGGAATGATTAAGAAGCTTCTCTCAAAGTACTGGTTTATCCTTAAAGACCCAGTACTTTCAAGACATATACCTCCTCACCCTAGAACAGCGATCCCCAACCTTTTTGACCTTGAGAGCCACATTCAGCACTGAGAGAGGGTCGCGAGCCACATTCAGCTCTGAGAGGTGGTCACGAGCAACATTCTGCTTCTGTCCCCCTCAAAGTCATGTCAACCAAAGCCACCATTACGGGTATAATGATAACCGAAGCTTTTCCACAGAAATCACTCCAAAGCAGTACAATGAGATCCAGGGGTTCCCACAATGCCCCAATTCAGTATTATCCCAATAAAGGACTCCTAACACGCTGTTGCATCCAGCTTCAAGAACCTCCTCTAATAGGTAGTATCATCCTCCAGTGTACCATACCTAAAAAATCTCTAAACCCCTAAGACCAGTATATGTGCATCCAGATCTGATCTTCTGTGCTGGGCTACTCAAAAATTCACAATTCTGAGATGTACTCTTCATACCTGTTTGCTAGACCTGGAGCTAAAGCACCAAGCTGGCAGACAGTCATGAGCCACAATTCCTGGGACCGCGAGCCACATGTGGCTCCCGAGCTACAGGTTGGGGACCCCTGCCCTAGAACGATATTTCATAGGAACCGTATGTTACGCAACTATATTGCACCTAGTAATACTGTAATATGTCCAGTTCACCCAGGCCCCCAGATACCCTTGAATTCTGGCAGCTTCGCATGTTGAAATGCCAAGTGTCTTTGTTGTACCTCTATTGTGAACGGGGCATGGGAATTTAAATCTAACACAACAGGCACCATTTTTAGAATTAATTCACATGTTAACTGCCAATCCACCTATGTGATATACTTGATTGAATGTGGTTGCGGTCTACAATATGTGGGCCGCACCATACAAACCATGCACGTCAGGTTGAATAAACATCGCCAGAACATTAGAAACGGCTTTCTTTTGCATAGCCTCTCCAAACACTTTCTAATGATGCACCAAAAAAATTTAAAATCTCTGAAACTAACAATTATTGACCACATACCTGACACTGTGTCAGACCATTTTAGTAGCCTAATAAATAAAGAAAGCTTTTGGATATTTAAGCTCGGCACTTTGGCTCCCGAGGGACTGAATCTTATGATAGAAAAAGTGACCAGATAAACATTATTTTATTTCTTCAATTTATTTTTTATTTTCCTTTATTATTCTTATTTTTTACTATTTATGTATTCATTTTTACTATTTTTTATATTGCTTTGTTTATATTGCTTTGCCACGTGTGATGCCAAAGAGCAATATACAACCTAGCAGAGTCTATTGCAGGCAGCGCGGATTCCCAACGCGTATCGCCACCAATTGGTGGCTTCATCAGGCATCACACATGGTTGGTCATATGGATGGGTCCATTTTCTGAGGCTTATATGTGGCCTGGACATCTCTTTCTCAGTGTTTAGACCTATTTTGGTGTGCTGTGGATTATACGCTATGTATTATGCGTCAGCTTAACAAATAGTTTTTCCTCCTTATGACTGGCTGTACCTTGGACTATTATTTTTCAGTCTCTCTTACTATCTGAGGGTTACTCATTGCTTTGTGTTTAACTACCGGCATGCTTGTCTGGTCAGAGGACTATCAGATCATCAAGGCCCTATAACTTCATTATACCTATAGGTCTTTGGGGTATTTACATGTATTATGGTTTTGATAATCACATTCTGGCAATGCTGCCTATATAGGTACCCTTGTGTAAGCCATTCTTTTATTGTGCCTAAGAGTCATGTGCGGGTTGTAGCCTTATTATCGGCCTGTGTATAGGGCACATATATGTTCCCTTTTTAAATGTTTTTAAATGTTAGTGTTCTGTTATTATCTGCATATGTTTTTCCAAATAAAGCTGTGTTCAATTTTTTGCCATATCCTCATGTGTGGTGATCCCCATTTATATGACTCTTGGATGAGTTGTCGCAGTGCTCTTAGCGTAATTTTGGTCGGCGGGCCACTCTGCGGAAGGTTCACAACTGTTCCACGTTTTTGCTATTTGTGGATAATGGCTCTCACTGTGCTTTGTTGGAGTCCCAAAGTTTGAGACATGGCTTTATAACCTTTTCCAGACTGATAGATCTCAATTACTTTGTTAATAAGTAACATTTCCCACGTTTTCTTTAGGGAGTTATACGGGTTAAAAGTTGACCAGCAATTTCTCATTTTTACAACACCATTTTTTTTTTAGGGACCACATCACATTTGAAGTCATTTTGAGGGGTCTATATGATAGAAAATACCAAGTGTGAAACCATTCTAAAAACTGCACCCCTCAAGGTGCTTAAAACCTCATTCAAGAAGTTTATTAACCCTTCAGGTGTTTCACAGGAATTTTTGGAATGTTTAAAAAAAACGAACATTTAACTTTTTTTCACAAAAAATTTACTTTATCTCCTATTTGTTTTATTTTACCAAGGATAACAGGAGAAAATGGACCCCAAAATTTGTTGTGCAATTTGTCTTGAGTACGCTGATACCCGATATGTGGGGGTAAACCACTGTTTGGGCGCATGGCAGAGCTCGGAAGGGAAGGAGCGCCGTTTGACTTTTCAATGCAAAATTGACTGGAATTGAGATAGGACACCATGTCGCGTTTGGAGAGCCCCTGATGTGCCTAAATATTAAAACCACCCACAAGTGACACTATTTTGGAAAGTAGACCCCCTAAGGAACTTATCTAGATGTGTTATGAGAGCTTTGAACCCCCAAGTGTTTCACTACAGTTTATAACGCAGAGCCGTGAAAATAAAATTTTTCACAAACATTTTTTAGCCCTCAGTTTTGTATTTTCCCAAGGGTAACAGGAGAAATTGGACCCCAAAAGTTGTTGTCCAATTTGTCCTGAGTACGCTGATACCCCATATGTGGGGGGAACCACCGTTTGGGCACATGGCAGAGCTCGGAAGGGAAGGAGCGCCGTTTGGAATGCAGACTTAGATGTGTTAGTCTGCAGGTGTCACATTGCATTTGCAGTGCCCCTGATATACCTAAACAGTAGAAACTCACAAGTGACCCCATATTGGAAACTAGACCCCCCAAGGAACATATCTAGATGTGTTGTGAGAACTTTTAACCCCCAAGTGTTTCACTACAGTTTATAACGCAGAGCCGTGAAAATAAAAAATATTTTTTTCCCACAAAAATGTTTTTTTAGCCCCTCAAATTTTTATTTTCCCAAGGTTAACAAGAGTTATTGTCCAATTTGTCCTGAGTACGCTGATACCCCATATGTTAGGGTAAACCCCTGTTTTGGCGCACGGGAGAGCTTGGAAGGGAAGGAGCACTGTTTTACTTTTTCAACACAGAATTGGCTGGAATTGAGATCGGATGGCATGTCGCATTTGGAGAGCCCTTGATGTGCCTTAACAGTGGAAGCCCCCAATTCTTACTGAAACCCTAACCCAAACACACCCCTAACCCTAATCCCAACTCTACCCATAACCCTAACCACACCCCTTACCCGAATATGCCCCTAACCCTAACCCCAACCACACCCCTAACCCCAACACACCCCTAATCCCAACAGACACCTAATCCCAATCCTAACCACACCACTAACTCCAACACACCCCTAACCCTAATCTCAACCATAAACCTAACCGCACCCCTAACCCTGACACACCCCTAACCCTAATCCCAACCGTAAATGTAATCCAAACCCCAACCCTAACTTTAGCCCCCACCCTAACTTTAGCCCCAACCCTAACTTTAGCCCCAACCCTAACTGTAGCCCTAACCCCAACATTAACCCTAGCCCTACCCCTAGCCCCAACCCTAACCCTAGCCCCAACCCTAACCATGGCCCCAACCCTAACCCTAGCCCCAACCCTAGCCCTAGCACCAACCCTAACCCTAGCCCCAACCCTAACCCTAACAAGAAAATGGAAATAATTAAATTTTTTTATTTTATTATTTTTACCTAGCTAAGGGGGTCATGAAGGAGGGTTTGATTTACTATTTATAGTGGGTTTTTAGCAGATTCTTGTGATTGGCAGCTGTCACACACTAAAAGACGCTTTTTATTGCAAAAAATAGTTTTTGCGTCTCCACATTTTGAGAGCTATAATTTTTCAATATTTTGGTCCACAGAGTCATGTGAGGTCTTGTTTTTTGCTGGACGAGTTGACGTTTTTATTGGTACTATTTTCGGGCATGTGACATTTTTTGATCGCTTTTTATTCTGATTTTTGTGAGGCAGAATTACCAAAAACCAGCTATTCATGAATTTCTTTTTGGGGAGGCGTTTATACCGTTCCACGTTTTGGTAAAATTGATAAAGCAGTTTTATTCTTTGGGATAGTACGATTACAGCGATACCTCATTAATATCTTTTTTATGTTTTGGCGCTTTTATACAATAAAAACTATTTTATAAAAAAAATAATTATTTTTGCATCGCTTTATTCTGAGGACTATATCTTTCTCATTTTTTCGCTGATGATGCTGTATGGTGGGTCGTTTTTTGCGGGACAAGATGACGTTTTCAGCGGTACCTTGGTTATTTGTATCCGTATTTTCGATCACGTGTTATTCCACTTTTTGTTTGGCGGTATGATAATAAAGCGTTGTTTTTTGCCTCTTTTTTTTTTTACGGTGATCACTGAAGGGGTTAACTAGTGGGACAGTTTTATAGGTCGGATTGTTACGGACGCAGCCATACTAAATATGTGTACTTTTATTGTTTTCGGGGGGGTTTTAGATAAAGAAATGTATTTATGGGAACAATATTTTTTTTTCTTTATTTAGGAATTTATTTTTTTTACATATGTGAATATTTTTTTTTTTTACTTTATAACATTGCCCCAGGGGGGGGGGGGGGCATCATGTTATTGGGTCAGGTCGCTGATCTGACACTTTGCAGTGCACTGTGTCAGATCAGAGATCTGACAGGCACTGCAGGGACGCTTGCAAGCGCTTGCTCAAGAAAGCAATAATTCTGCTGGGGTATGTAAACTATTGAGCACAATTGTACCTTTTTTTGGGTGTTTTAGTTCTGTTATATTTGTTTCTGTTGGTTTTGAATAACAGAGGTTTTTAATTTCCTCTGTCTGTTCTACCACCTGTTAGTTTAGGTTTAAATACCTTCCCTACAGGTGTTTATTGCTGGTGTTAGGCTGCCGTCACACTAGCAGTATTTGGTCAGTATTTTACATCAGTATTTGTAAGCCAAAACCAGGAGTGGAACAAATAGAGGAAAAGTATAATAGAAACATATGCACCACTTCTGTATTTATCACCCACTCCTGGTTTTGGCTTACAAATACTGATGTAAAATACTGACCAAATACTGCTAGTGTGACGGCAGCCTTAGACTTTGTTAGATTCATTCACTTTGCTGTAGTTTGTGTTGGTTGCAGTTTTGTGTGATTCCTTTTCTCCTTAGGAAACTGCTACTCTAGCAATCCTAGGAGCTGCTAAGGACATTCAGGGTAAGCCACCATCAAGTGGAGTCGACATTGCGTTATTTTAGGGTGCCAACCTCCGCAGTGAGCCAGGGACAGACCAGGGTCAGAGAAGGGCATTTCTCTGTCTTAACCCATTATCTACCAATGTCCTTTTTTTGGGACGCCTAATCTTTTGCTTCTAGCAACTAAGATTTTATAATTTTTATAATTAGGTCCAATTTTTTGTGTTGTTTGTAAAATGAATGTTTTCAAAATAGGAAATCATGTGATTGTCATTTTTAATTGAATATTGGGACGCCCTTTTCTGAAAAATTTAGCAAGTAATGGGTTAAGAAGTTTTGTCTCATCTAATCAAGAGCATTGGGTGGATTTTCTATCTCTGTCTGAGTTCACACTTAATAACCACACCTCTACTGCTACCAGTACCTCGCCTTTTTTTGTTGTGCGGGTTTTCATCCAATTTACAGTCTGCGGTTCTAGAGGAGGAAAGATATTCATCTCATTTGGTTAAGGCTTGGAGAGAAGTTAAAAGAGGTCTTTCGATAACTTGCGATCGGACCATGAGAACTGCCAACAAGCAAAAGTAGGAGGGCTCTTGTCTTTCAGGTGGGAGATTTTGTCTGGTTATCCTTTAGAAATCTGTTTTAATGTTTCACCCAGAAATTTGCTTATAAATTTGTTGGACCATATAAGATAATCAGGATTATTAAAGGGGTTTTCTAGTCCAAATCGATAACTGTGCAGTCTGTGTGACTCAACACTTTAACACTTATGAATCCCCTTGCTCAATACAAGTGTAAGGAGCGAGGCCACACACACTAGATGGGTCCTGGCTGGGAGTATGTATAACACATACATGAGTTTTAACAATGCTTTGGAGGCATTTTGGCCCATTCATCTTTGCAGAATTGTTGTAAATCAGTCACATTGGAGGATTTCTGAGCATGAACTGCCTTTTTAAGGTTATGCCACAGCATCTCAATCGGATTAAGATCAGGATTATAACTAGGCCACTCCAAAGTCTCAATTTTGTTTTATTAAGCCATTCAGAGGTGGATATGCTAGTGTGTTTTGGATCATTTTCCTGCTACATAACCCAAGTGTGCTTCAGCTTGAGATCACAAACATATGGAAGGACATTCTACTTCAGTATTTTTTTTTAGACAGCAGAATTTATGGTGCCATTTGCCCCAGCATTTCGTACAGATCCTGAAGTAGCATAACAGCCAAAGACCATCACACTACCACCACCATATTTTACTGTTGCTATGATGTACCTTTTCTGAAATACTTTTCTGAGACGAGCCTTTATGCTCCTACTGCTGAGCACTGATTTTCATCTAGGAGCTCTGCCATGCAGGCCATTTTTGCCCAGTCTCTTTCTTACGGTGAAGTCATGAACACTGACCTTAACTGAGGGAAGTAAGGCCTGCAGTTTTTTGGATGCTGGCTTGGGTTTTCTTGTGACCTCTTGGATGAGTTGGAAAAAAGTGAAACTCGGTCAAAGGAGCGCCGAAAGGACAAAGTGCTATTCTCTTTGTGCTTGAAAACAATGTATTTTCTTTTGAACAAACCTTTTATCCTCAGGTTAAAGGCTGCGCGATTGGGATGAGATACGCCCCGTTATGCAAACTTATTCATGGGGGCTTGTAAATTAGCTTTTTATCGACGCTTTATAGACAATTTATTTTGTATATGGACCGGTACAGAGGGGGAAGCACTTGGGTTTATTTCCAACCTTAATAAGAACACGTGGGGTTTATGCTTTACAGCAAATATTTCCAATGTGTCCATTCAATTTTTAGATCTCTTGATACATGTCGATGGATCTGGATGTTTTCTACCACCACACATTTTAAGGAAGTTGATGTAAATAGCTATTAAAGCTTCAGCAGTGGCCACTTACCAAAGTGGATCCAAAATGTCCCTTACGGACAATATTGGCGTATATGAAAAAACTGTACACATGATTCTGACTTCCTCAAGGAGGCCAAGATTCTAAATTATAGGTTTAAACAGAGAGGATATCCAAGGAGACTGGTTCAAGATGCATTTTTGAGAGCCAAATCTATTGCTCAGAAAGATTGCATTAGTAGAATCAATGAGATAAATATGAAGTCACGCCCTCCTGAGACCACATTTGGTAGGTGGAGTTTCATCACTACCTTCAACCAATCTCATGGAATGATTAAGAAGCTTCTCTCAAAGTACTGGTTTATCCTTAAAGACCCAGTACTTTCAAGACATATACCTCCTCACCCTAGAACAGAGATCCCCAACCTTTTTGACCTTGAGAGCCACATTCAGCACTGAGAGAGGGTCGCGAGCCACATTCAGCTCTGAGAGGTGGTCACGAGCAACATTCTGCTTCTGTCCCCCTCAAAGTCATGTCAACCAAAGCCACCATTACGGGTATAATGATAACCGAAGCTTTTCCACAGAAATCACTCCAAAGCAGTACAATGAGATCCAGGGGTTCCCACAATGCCCCAATTCAGTATTATCCCAATAAAGGACTCCTAACACGCTGTTGCATCCAGCTTCAAGAACCTCCTCTAATAGGTAGTATCATCCTCCAGTGTACCATACCTAAAAAATCTCTAAACCCCTAAGACCAGTATATGTGCATCCAGATCTGATCTTCTGTGCTGGGCTACTCAAAAATTCACAATTCTGAGATGTACTCTTCATACCTGTTTGCTAGACCTGGAGCTAATGCACCAAGCTGGCAGACAGTCATGAGCCACAATTCCTGGGACCGCGAGCCACATGTGGCTCCCGAGCTACAGGTTGGGGACCCCTGCCCTAGAACGATATTTCATAGGAACCGTATGTTACGCAACTATATTGCACCTAGTAATACTGTAATATGTCCAGTTCACCCAGGCCCCCAGATACCCTTGAATTCTGGCAGCTTCGCATGTGGAAATGCCAAGTGTCTTTGTTGTACCTCTATTGTGAACGGGGCATGGGAATTTAAATCTAACACAACAGGCACCATTTTTAGAATTAATTCACATGTTAACTGCCAATCCACCTATGTGATATACTTGATTGAATGTGGTTGCGGTCTACAATATGTGGGCCGCACCATACAAACCATGCACGTCAGGTTGAATAAACATCGCCAGAACATTAGAAACGGCTTTCTTTTGCATAGCCTCTCCAAACACTTTCTAATGATGCACCAAAAAAATTTAAAATCTCTGAAACTAACAATCATTGACCACATACCTGACACTGTGTCAGACCATTTTAGTAGCCTAATAAATAAAGAAAGCTTTTGGATATTTAAGCTCGGCACTTTGGCTACCGAGGGACTGAATCTTATGATAGAAAAAGTGACCAGATAAACATTATTTTATTTCTTCAATTTATTTTTTATTTTCCTTTATTATTCTTATTTTTTACTATTTATGTATTCATTTTTACTATTTTTTATATTGCTTTGTTTATATTGCTTTGCCACGTGTGATGCCAAAGAGCAATATACAATCTAGCAGAGTCTATTGCAGGCAGCGCGGATTCCCAACGCGTATCGCCACCAATTGGTGGCTTCGTCAGGCATCACACATGGTTGGTCATATGGATGGGTCCATTTTCTGAGGCTTATATGTGGCCTGGACATCTCTTTCTCAGTGTTTAGACCTATTTTGGTGTGCTGTGGATTATACGCTATGTATTATGCGTCAGCTTAACAAATAGTTTTTCCTCCTTATGACTGGCTGTACCTTGGACTATTATTTTTCAGTCTCTCTTACTATCTGAGGGTTACTCATTGCTTTGTGTTTAACTACCGGCATGCTTGTCTGGTCAGAGGACTATCAGATCATCAAGGCCCTATAACTTCATTATACCTATAGGTCTTTGGGGTATTTACATGTATTATGGTTTTGATAATCACATTCTGGCAATGCTGCCTATATAGGTACCCTTGTGTAAGCCATTCTTTTATTGTGCCTAAGAGTCATGTGCGGGTTGTAGCCTTATTATGGGCCTGTGTATAGGGCACATATATGTTCCCTTTTTAAATGTTTTTAAATGTTAGTGTTCTGTTATTATCTGCATATGTTTTTCCAAATAAAGCTGTGTTCAATTTTTTGCCATATCCTCATGTGTGGTGATCCCCATTTATATGACTCTTGGATGAGTTGTCGCAGTGCTCTTAGCGTAATTTTGGTCGGCGGGCCACTCTGCGGAAGGTTCACAACTGTTCCACGTTTTTGCTATTTGTGGATAATGGCTCTCACTGTGCTTTGTTGGAGTCCCAAAGTTTGAGACATGGCTTTATAACCTTTTCCAGACTGATAGATCTCAATTACTTTGTTTCTCATTTGTTCCAAAATATCTTTGGATCGCAACATGATGGCTAGCTTTTGGGGAATTTTTGGTTTAGATCACTGTCAGACAGGTCCTATTTAAGCGATTTCTTGATTGAGAACAGGTGTGTCAGTAATCACGCATGTGTATGGCTAGGGAATTTGAAGTTGGCTTCTCAAATATATGATAAACCACATTTAATTCATGTTTTAAGGGGGGTGCAATCACTTTTTCACACAGGGCTTTGAGGGTTTGGATTTCTTTTCCCCTTAATAATAAATACCTTCATTTAAAAACTGCATTTTGTGTTTACTTGTGCTATATTTGTCTAATATTTTAGGTAGATTCTAACCGTGTACTGGCTGTGATTTTTTTTTTCTCATTTACTGATCGAATTAATTTATTTTATATTTTGATAGATTGGAAATTTCTGTACCCAGTGATACCCAATATGTGTATTTTTTTTGGTTTTATTTTTAGTGAGACATAACAGGGTGATTTGAGCTGTTGTGTTATTTTAATTTTAAAAAATGTTAAAAACTTTTTTTTTACTGCCTTCAAAGTCCCTTTGGGAGACTTGAGGCTGCGATCCAATCGCTTGTTCTATACATAGCAATGCTTAAGCACTGTTATGTACAGCAGAAATCACGATCTCCTATGAGATTCATAAGAGTATCGTAAAGACAGACATGGGTATCAACAGCAGCTGTCTTGACCCCTCATCTGCACCCCCTGATCACGTGACGGGGCACCAATGAGTGGTATTAATGACGCAGTTATGATTGGTGCATGTTAAATCCTGATGTCAGTGATTGACAGCATTTAACTGGTTAACAGCCGAAGGTGGAGTAGTGCTCCATTACATCAGCCATCAAAGCGGAGAAAGAAGTGGGCAAGGACACTACCTTTGACATACATGCATGTCAAAGGTATTGAAAGGGCTAAAAAATTACAAGATCATTTATAGTTTCCTATGTTGCAGAATTCCAATGTATGGCCACACTCACATGTTCAGCATTTGGTCAGTATTTTACATCATTATTTCTAAGCCAAAACCAGGAAACGAAGAGTTTAACAATCAGAGCAAAAGTATGATAGAAACATGTCACCACTTCTGCATTTTTCACCCACTCCTGGTTTTGGCTTACAATTACTGATGTAAAATACTAAATGTGTGAACGTGGCCTAATACTGTAGAAACACGTGATCCACTTCCATTTTTCACCTACTCTTGGTTTTGACTGTAAATACTGATGTGAAATGCTGAATGTGTGAATGTGGCCTGTACGTAAAAATTGGATGCAATACTGTGCATTGCTACGTGGCATCTGAATTTTTTGTGGCACACCCATAGGCTTGAATTGATGAGTCAATGGGTAACAGATAACAGAACAAACTAGTGCACGCTACAACTTTTTTCAGAAACATATTCGGTCACGGAAAAAAAATTGCTCAACTCCACTGTCCCAGTATAAAATATTCATCTGATGTAGATAGTATATAAGCTATTTGAGAGGTAGTGTCTGTGATCCATTCAATTGCTGTCCATCAGCCATTCAGTGAGTTGAATCATGGCCAGTGTCAACCACTGCTGCCAGCAGCATGGTATCCATATAGCGAATAGCCTATAAACTAATCTCTTTTCAATTACAACAAAGTATGCTCCCCTGATGAACCTATTAAGGGGAAACATGTTGAGACTATGACATACTTTACTTGTAGTCTTGAGAATGACTATTTTACCTGTTGATATTGCTAATAAGGGCTAGGGACCCTTTTGATCACTACGGTATTATTCTTAATTTTTACTGTACTACTTTGCGTATTATGCTAGTGGTTATGCGTTCCAGATTATATTAATTTATGATTGATCTGAGGATGTTATGTGTTTCAAGGTCTCCGGTGGTTAGAATCTGCTCTATTTAGTATTGTCATACCTGTTTCCTATATATTGATAAGCTACCCACAGATTGCTAAATGACAATTTTGCAAATGATAATAGGGCCCGACAGGGATAGCCGACATTGAGCGGGGGCACCATTTGCGCTACTATGGGGTGACAACAACATTAAGGCAGGAACATATCAGATTGTCACTAGGGTCATTTGGTAACTTTTTATGTCCTTATCATGTTTCTATATATCTTTTTCCATATATCTTTTTCCAGGCATTTGTAGAATATGTGGCCACATCACCTTTTTTTTTTTTAATCTTTTTTAATATTTTAGTTATAGATCAATAAAAGTGATGTTTTAAACAATATTTTTTGTTAATCTTACATAGAGTTTTATGGTAAAATAGTGGCATGTCAAAAGTATTTGAAACAACTTCATTATATCATTATACTAGGATATGTGTAAACCGCCAACTGAGACCAATTGTAACTGTATAATCAGTCTGATTGTTAAGAAACCTGTGTGCTTTCTGTTCAACTTCTATTCCATCAGACCAACACCTTACGGATGCAATACAAAATTTGTGTGTGCAAACATCCGAAAAATACTTATTTTACAGATATTGAAACTGAATTAACTGTGTAAATCCAGCTCTGCACAGGAAATTCCATAAATATTTGATAGATTTGGGTTACACATCTGGGAACTGCACTTATGTGGAGAAGGGGGGGTCAACCTATCCAAACAGGACAGTCATGCATCCAGAAGGAGAATGAGTGGAAAGGTGTTATGGTTATGGTAACAGCTGAGCAAGCTTGAAGAATTTTAAATGTAGACACTTCTATTTCCTTCTTCTGAATACAAAGTATATGAAGCCTCAGTAAATCAATGTATGGCATGCAAAGCTTCTATTTTGCAAGAGGTATATCTACTTGTACTAATTACATTTGGCATAAAATAACTTTTAATCAATGAGAATATACCGTGAGAATAAGCTCACATAATACTGATGTGAGCTATGTAAATGAAGAGTGTCCCTGGGTAATGATGTTTGGCTAAGCTTCAAACACCACACATTTTTGGCAGCCTGCAGACACCACTGCCTCTTGTGGTTAATGCCCGAGTTGCTGTGGATTTTAATGTAGTCTTACAAGTTAAAGAAAAGCAAATATATTCCTGGCCTCTTGTACCACAAGACCACATTATCCATGATTTTACAGCAATGCACTGTTAAAAGGACACAGCACAGTAATGCTGGTTTTAAACAGGTTCATAATCGGGGAATGATGTTTTCAAGTAACCCGCATTCCCAACTATTAGGTAGTCTAAACAAGCAGGCAATTACCCCAATAAACTATCAAAACGTTCATTTGTCGGCAGCAAGGATTTTGCAGTCAGCAATTTTAAAAATCATCCTTAGTGGCAGCACATTGATAAATATAAACAGGAGAGGTGATTTAGAGAACAATGATAGTCTAAGCACACAGAACGATTGTACCAGCGATCATTTAATGCACATATAATTTGGGTTGTCCTGTCTAGAGAGGTCATTAAAAAACCTCCAATTAGCTTGCATTTAGCTGATCAGCAGTCGTTTAATTGACGAGGTCTACATGTCTTAACCCAGCATAAGAGAAGAAACTGTTGGCTGCGTATTATTACAGTATACATAAGCCATTGTAAAGAGATACTTGCATAGTGTTACTAATGGTAGGCTCTCTTGCTTAACTACAGTTGGCATAATACAAGTGTTACTTATGCTAGCTAGTGTTGTGTCAATGGTCTTATGAGTGGCTGTTGAAATGTGCTAATGAGAATCATTACAACCGATTGAATAGTTTCGGTTGGGACAATTCGAAATCTTACCCTACGCCTAAGGATCCGTGTACACTGAGTGACCGGCAGGCCTAAACAATCGCCAATCGGTAAACTTATACCTGTGCTCGTTTAATCTGTTTACTCAGCCAAAGAAAATTATGCAGGCTGAGAGACCTTTAATAGACCGCTCGGAACGCATAGGTAGCTATTGTTCTCAGAGCAGTCCTGTTTACACAGGAAGATACACTGCAGAGAATATTTTGTGCTGTGCAAAGATAATATCTCCCAATGAACAAGCATTTTGCTTGTTCAACAGGTGATTGGCAGCCTGTTTATACAGAAACATCATTGTGAAACAAGTTTTTTAAGAACGTCTATTTCATGTATATAGGAAGAAAAAGTAGTGGCACTCACTGGTACCTACTCAGCTGACCACAGAGAGGTAAAGGGACAGTAAGTGTCACCTCAGCTAACCACCGAGGGGTACAAGGAAGGAAAGTACCAGCTCAGCTAACCACCGAGGGGTAAAGGAACAGTAAGTACCAGCTCAGCTAACCACTGAGGGGTATAGGGACGGTAAGTACCAGCTCAGCTAACCACCGAGGGGTACAGGGACAATAAAAAGTGTGCAATACCCGGTTAGAACCACTGCAAAAGAACACGTGGTTTGAACTTGCTCTGCGGTGCAATACCCTGTTAACAACACAGGGAAGTATAGCATACACACGGGACGGAAACTGATAGCACAAACTCAGCAAGAACACGGAAGAGCCATAATACTGATGCTTGATGCCAGCCCTGAACTCACACAGCCAAACTCCTCTCCGGAGGCGCTGGAATTCTAATGGCACAGGGCCAGCCCTAAACACATGCTGACACAGATCACTGACATCCCACTGGTAGCTGATACAGTGATAAACACACAAAAGGCACAGAGAGGTAGTGAATCCACCCACACATACACCAAACACAAGTGATGCTAGCACACCCGTGGCAGCTCCACCCCAAACACTCACACCCAGTCAAACGGGGCGTCACCCATGGGCCAATGCGGAGCTGCCACATTACCAGAGCAGAAAGCATCCGAGCACCAATGACAAGGCGCCACATCACAGACATGCTCAGTAAGGTGATTTCTGGACTCCAGAGAGTGGGACTGCCTCTGTATACCACTGGTTACTATAGACTTTAGCTGGAGCCAGCAGTAACCACAAGTATAACAGGAGCCTGAGCAAGATGCTGGGATCAAGCAGCAGACCCAGCGGCTGGATCTGAATGGGACACCAGAGCAACAAGCACTGCCTGAGATACATCCCACATGGCAGGGAAGTCCTGGCCTCTAAAAGACCACTTTAAATTTTTCACTCTTTTCATTGCAGCCATTTGGTAAATTGAAATTCAATTTATTTTTTCACAATAATGTACACTCTGCACCCCATGTTG
Source organism: Ranitomeya variabilis (assembly GCF_051348905.1). Lineage (NCBI taxonomy): Eukaryota > Metazoa > Chordata > Amphibia > Anura > Dendrobatidae > Ranitomeya > Ranitomeya variabilis. The sequence continues at coordinate 339,918,225 of NC_135232.1, read as the reverse complement.
ACTGAAAAAACCCCCCAGAAATGTAGACATTTTTGCAAATTTAATAAAAAAGAAAAACTATAATATCACATGGTCATAAGTATTCAGACCCTTTGCTCAGACACTCATATTTAAGTGACATGCTGTCTATTTCCTTGTGATCCTCCTTGAGATGATTCTACTCCTTCATTGGAGGCCAGCGGTGTTTAATTAAACTGATAGGACTTGATTTGGAAAGTCACACACCTGTCCATATAAGAACTCACCGCTCACAGTGCATGTCAGACCAAATGAGAATCATGAGGTCAAAGGAACTGACCAAGGAGCTCAGAGACAGAATTGTGGAAAGCCATAGATCTGGCCGAGGTTACAACAGAATTTCTGCAGTACTGAAGTTCCTAAGAGCACAGTAGCCTTCACAATCCTTAGATGGAAGAAGTTTGGGACCACAAAATGTCTTCCTAGACCTGGTCATCCAGCCAAACTGAGCAATCGTGGGAGAAAAGCCTTGGTGAGAGGTAAAGAAGAACCCCAAGTTCACTGTGACTGAGCTCCAGAGATGCAATAGGGAGATGGGAAAAAGTTCCACAAAGTCAACTATCACTGCAGCCCTCCACCAGTCGGCCCTTTACGGCAGAGTGGCCAGACGGAAGCCTCTCCTCAGTGCAAGACATATGAAAGCCTGCATAGATTTTGCTAAAAAAAAACACATGAAGGACTCCCAGACTATGAGAAATAAGATTCTCTGGTCTGATGAGATGAAGATAAACCTTTTTGGTGATAATTCTAAACGGCATTTGTGAAGAAAACCAGGCACTGCTCATTTTTCCTTCAATGACAATCCATCTTCCTGTCCCTGCAGCTGAAAAACACCCTCATAGCATGATGCTGCCACCACCATGTTTGACTGTTGGGATTGTATTGAGCAGGTGATGAATGCGGACAAGTACAGATATCCTGGATGGAAACCTCTTCCAGAGTGCTCTGGACCTCAAACTTGGCTGAAGGTTCACCTTCCAACAAGACAATGACCCTAAGCACACAGCTAAAATAACAAAGGAGTGGCTTCAGAAAAACTCTGTGACCATTCTTTACTGGCCAAAACCAAATTGAGCATCTCTGGAGAGACCTGAAAATGGCTGTAAACCAACGTTCACCATCCAACCTGATGGAACTGGAGAGGATCTGCAAGGAAGAATGGCAGATGATCCCCAAATCCAGGTGTGAAAAACTTGTTGCATCATTCCCAAGAAGACTCATGGCTGTACTAGCTCAAAAGCGTGCTTCTACTCAATACTTAGCAAAGGGTCTGAATACTTATAACCATGTGATATTTCAGCTTTCTTTTTTATTAAATTTGCAAAAGTTACTAAATTTCTGTTTGTTTTTCAGTCAAGATGGGGTGCAGAGTATACTTTCATGAGAAAAAAATGAACTTATTTGAATTAACCAAATGGCTGCAATAAAACAAAGAGTGAAAAATTTAAAGAGATCTGAATACTTTCCGTACCCACTGTACCTAACCTCCTCCTACACACACCTGTGCAATTAAATCTCGCAGACTGACACACACAATAAAGTAACATTTTTTTTCCCTATATACATGTTTGCATCTCATTTTCTGAGCAACCAGTACCTGCAGGCTTAATTGCTCAGTCCAGTTTGGTTTGAGGACAAGTTCATACACACAGGTTGAATTGTGCCGGCATTCTCCTTTTTGTTTTTGTTCCGACAATAATCTTTCAGTGTAAAGACCATCAGTTAATGTGAAAACATTCATGTGAACTACATTGACATTGAATGGTCAGTGTGCTGTCCTATGCTACCTGTTCTGAATAGTTTCACACCCTCAGGTCTTTAATCATTGCAATCTTTGATTAATTTGATTGCAATGATTAAAGACCTGAAAGGTCTGAAATGCGTCTGCCTATCATCTCCCCAAGCTGGGGCTGTGACCACCATGCAGTTGTCTTATTTTTAATTTATCTAATTAATTTCATACTTTCACATACATCAGATTTCTGAAGCTGGATTTACCGTTTCTGGCTATCGATTGACATTTCTGCTGTATTGTTGTGTTTTCCTTGCTCCGGACTCCGCTATGGGTGAGCTGACATAATCCCTTTTCCTATCTTTATGGCAAAAGTATTCATTACATCATTCTGTTACACACAGTATGTTTCTCAGGCCACATTCAGACGTTATCAATTTTTCACCTATGCAAACGGTCCGAGTGTCATCAGTGTTTGTTCAGTATGTCAGTCATAACCATCAGTGTTTCATCAGCGATTTTCACATATGAAATTTTTTTTTTAAAGATTCTCTTAGGCCGGGTTCACTAGCGTTTCTGTGTGCAGCGTATGATCCGCATAGATCTGCATGTGTCATGCTTACATATCTTTAACATGTTGTACGCAGGGACAGGCTTTTGCATGCATTCGCATGCGGATGCGTACGCATGCTTCATTTCACGGTGTGCAGCTGTGTCCGGTGAACGCAACATGTTGTATTTTTTGAGGCGCCAAATAAAGCGCAATCGTAAGCATGCGGATAATTGCGGATGAGTGCGTAAAAAAACGCATTACTGTCTATGGGAAAGCATTAGTACACAAGGACATGTGTGCGCATGCGTTCAATACGCATGCGTACTTCACACTAATCATGTCCAGGAAATGATGTCACCACCTGCAAAATCCCTGATGTATAAAAGGGGGTCTGGAGACAGGTAGTCCATTACTCTCAAGACTCTGGATGGAAGTACAAGACTCTGGACAAGGCTCTGGAAGTAATATAGAAGCTTTGAAAATGTCTGTTTGTCTTTGCAGTCTGTACTCTGTACTAAATTTTTTCTGCTCCTTGTAGACTGTGTGCTGCTCCGGTCCTATTGCTGCCATCCTGTTGCTGCCGTCCTGGTGCTGTCATCTTGGTGCTGCTGTCCTGGTGCTGCTTGACTGCTGTGCTGTTGGAGTACTGCCTGTAATGTAAGTATTGGTGACCATTGTTCTTTTTATTGGGGGGGGGGACTACATTGTGTTTGGCTGTTAACAAGCTAATTTTTTCTTATCTGTTCTTTTTTCTAGTGTTACACTTGACTGCTGCCTGCTCTTCCAACATGTCCTCCACTGCCTGGGAGAGGTCAGTCATGCCTGAGTTTATGCACTTAAGCTCGGTCTTCCAGGCTGGGATGAAGGTGACTGTAGAAAGACTGGATAGTGGGTTCACTCAGGTGAACATACTTTTCCAGGCAGTCCACAGATGCCTTGACCGCCTGGAAGCTGACATTAATAGACCAGTGTGACATTATTTTAAAACTATAAAACAGGGCGTGATGGAAAACCTTAGTCCTGATCTCCAGCTGTATGTGATTATGGCCTGTCAGGTTGCTTACACCGAGGCCATGCAGTGGTCCCTATATCAGCAGCAGGCACAGCCTGCTTCATTCCCTACAGGGCAACAAGCTCTAGCATAGCATCAGTGGCACCAAGTGACCTACCCACCTCCACCACAACCACCGCTGGACATTAGGACTGTTCCAACAGTACCCAGATACACCATGCAGCCGAGTGCAGCAGCCCATCCTTCCCCTTCAACCACGCAGCTGAGTTCAGCAGCCCAGACTTCCTCTTGAACCGTGCAGCCGAGTGCAGCAGCCCAGCCTTCCACTCCCAACACTCAGCAACAGGAACCAAAATGCCGAGGAAGCAGCAAAACAAAAGCCAGGAAGCGCAAAGGAAAGAAACATTACCAACCCCATCCACCCTCACCTCCGAATGTCTTTGTTTTCAAGTCTGTCCACACCTTCCCTTGGTTTTTTCCCATGCAATGTGTCAATCCCTTCCAACTTGTTTTCCACTCCTAATGTGTCCTCTTCCCCAATGTGTCCCCTGCCAATGTTTCTGACCCAATCCTTCAATTGACTGCCACTTCCACTTCATCCCCAACCACTCCTAGCCTACCATCTCAGCCCGACACCCGCCAGGTCCATCATGTAACTCCCTCCTGCAGACCCTGAAAGTAAATCACATTATTTTCCTTTTTTGTGTAAAATTTCAAATTGTTTTTATTTTTGTTAGTAAAAATTATTTTGTTTCACAATAACTTTCTCACCGTGTTTTATTTATCTCGTTATTTAAACATGTGTGTATTGCTGAGTGAAGTATTTATCTCTTTATTTAAACATGTGTGTATTGTTGAGTGTATTGGTGAGTGAAGTATTAATGGTTATTACAGTTAAGGTGTATATTATTAAAGATATACTCAAGGTGTTAATATTACAGTCAGAAAATAGTACAGGTACATAACAGTACAGGTACATTTGACTTATTTACAGCTTAAACCATTTAATCTTGCCATGACACACGTCCAATATCAGAGACAAAGTAGGCAGCCAATTTATCCCTCATTTGGGCAACTTCCACTGTAGTACTCAGAGGGTAAGCATGATAATCCGGCAATGTGGTATTAACAGGTTCGTCAAGTTCAAAGTGGGGTTGCTCTTTTGCCAGGATGTAATTATGCAGAACAGCACACGCTTTCGCAACCTCATCAATTGTCTCTATTTTATTGATTGATGTTCCCAAAATGTGACATTTAGCTGCCAGCAAACCAAAGGCACACTCCACAGTTCTTCATGCCCTTGTCAGTCTGTAGTTGAGAATCCTTTTGGTGTGATTCAAGTCCCGACCCGAGTATGGTTTTCTGAGGTTGGCATACATTTGAAATGCCTCATCCCCAACAACAACAAACGGCATTAGCGGTCTTTCATTGTTCGGAAGAGGTTGTGGCGGTCAAAAATTAAAATTATTAGCAAACGTCCCATGTCAGAGTTTTTGAAAGTCTGTGAGTCATTTACTCGTCCAAATGAGCCAAAGTCAATGGCGACAAATCGACACTCAGCATCTGCAATCACCATGAGAACAATGGAAAAGTATTTTTTATAATTGAAGTACTCGGATCCACTTCGAGCAGGTTTCAGAATCCAAATGTGTTTGCCATCCACAGCCCCCACACATTTTGGAAAATTACAAATTTCCTTGAATTTTTCTACATTTTTCAGAGTTCAGTTGTGGGTTGGGGAAGGAATTCTGCACGCAGAACATCACACAATGCACGTCAGGTGTCTCCAACAATCCCAGAAAGGGTGGACAGTCCAATCTGAAATTGAAAATGTAGATATCTTAAGGTCTCTCGGGTAGCCAGGAATCTGTGGAAAAGAAAATGGAGAAAAAATAAATCTGTACATGGCTTTTAGAACAAGAATATTAATGACAGGTGTTTCTTTTTCAAAATTACCTACTTTCGGGTCACCAACAGACGTTCCTCAGCAGGAATTGCTTTATGTAGCCGTGTGTCCTGCCTGGTGATGGATCCTCTGACACGTTGCAGCAATTCTTGGAAGCTCTGTTCAGACATTCTTGTGTACTCAAAAAACGTTTGCGGGTTTTCACGAAGTTCAGTGAACAATGAGTGGTAGGCCCCACGGCTGTCTCGGACTTCAACAATGGGGTGTTGCCAATAGCGATGACATCTTCTCCGTCTTTCTCTTCTCCTTCCTCACAAGCCACAGCAAAAGCCAATTTGAATGATAACTCCAGATTCAGATTGAAGCTCTCCATGCTAAGATCCATCTTGCAGCAGGATACAGCATCAAAAGAGGATTTCATCTGTGCAGTGTATATATAGAAACCCCATAAGCCACGCCCATTGGGAAATACAGTACGCATGCGCATAAATAACGCAAACGCATGCAAAAACGCATACAAACGCATGCACACGCAGCTTTTTTTGGTGTTATGCGTAAGATCATGCGGATAAAAAACGCTGAGTAAACATGCATTTGCAAGCGTTTAAGCATGCGTTTGTGCATGCAGATGATACGCTGCACACAGAAACGCTTATGTGAACCTAGCCTTATACATTAGTATACAATCACAGAAAGCACACAAGTTGCACATAAATGCTTGTCTGTGATTTTCATGGACTCATACATTTCTATTGGTGTTTTTAATCCATGACTCCAATAAAAAATGGACGTGTATATGATTTCTTTGTGGATACATTGACATGTGACTAGCAGCACAGACTACAATGCGCACATGATCTATCAATGAAGACAGATAGAACATGTATGTGAAAAACTGGATGAGCCTTTAGGGAGGAAATTAGTATGTTATCTCACATACTCATAAGGGCTGCTTCAGACATTCTGACTGGCCGCAGGTCTTCTGACCCAAACGTGACATCTTCATATATGTCTTTGAGACTGTGACACTCATAGAGAGCCATGGCCAATCAGGGTATTGCGGTCCATGCTAGGACGGATTTAAGCAGACATCTGAGGCAGCCCTTAGGGAACCACAAAATAACAGCTAAATTGCTATTGAGCAATTTGACTTGTATGTATTGAATGCAGACCATGGATTTACTATGACAAGACAATATTTTTTTTTTAATATGGAGTCTAGATGGCTGCCTTGCTCATGCTTGAACTATAATAGCTGTTCTTCACATAAAGAAAAATGCAGTCAGTACATCCGAGTGGAGATATTTCACTGCCTCAGGCATTTAGCCGCAAAAGAATCCAAGCTCACACTTCAATTCACTGAGCTTAGCTGCATGAATCAAAACTATACAAGTTTTTTGAACATTTATTAAATATTAGCGTTTAGTTGATACAAGTTGCAAAATAGTTTCACAGCAAACTATGAAAATGTAAGAAATTGTACACTACAATATTTTATTGAAATCACCTTACGCCATGTTTCCACTTAAATGCAGCTTTTTTCCACTGAGCTATTTTTGTGTAAGGGTATGTTTCCACGTTCAGGAAACGCTGCGTGCTTGACGCTGCGTAGAGCCGCAGCGTCAAGCACGCAGCGTCCAGATGTTACAGCATAGTGGCGGTGATTTTATGAAATCCCGTCTCCACTATGCGTGGTAACACGCATCCAGCGGCCCTGCGATTCCGGACATGCGGCGCGTCTTTTTAGAACGCAGCATGTCCATTTACCTTGCGGCGACGCTGCGCCGCCGCAAGGTAAAACACAGGGCCCTATGTGTGGGGTGCGATGATGCCCGATGTGTGCAATGAACACATCCGGCATCATCGCGTCTACAGAAGGGGGCAGAGCTTTGGGTGGAGCGGGTTTTCCGCTCCGTCCAAAGCGCCGGCCATCCTGAATGTGTACACGTACTCTAAAACATCTGCTGCGCCGGCCATCCTGAATGTGGACACGTACCCTAAAACATCTGCTGCGTTTAACATTTCAAGGAAAAAGTATATGTTATTTCATTAAAAATTGTTGCCCACTGTATATTTAACCCCTTCATGACCCCAGCTTTTTTCGGTTTTGCGTTTTCTATTTTTCGCTCCCCTCTTCCCAGAGCCATAACTTTTTTGTTTTTCCGTCAATATGGCCATGTGAGGGTTTATTTTTTGTGGGACAAGTTGTACTTTTGAACGACATCATTGGTTTTAGCATGTCTTGTACCAGAAAACAGGAAAAAAATTCCAAGTGCGGTGAAATTGCAAAAAAAGTGTAATCACACACTTGTTTTTTGTTTGGCTTTGTTGCTAGGTTCACTAAATGCTAAAACTGACCTGCCATTACAATTCTCCAGGTCATTACAAGTTCATAGACACCAAACATGTCTACGTTATTTTTCATCTAAGTGGTAAAAAAAAAAAGCCAAACTGTGCTTAAAAAAATAAATAAAAATTGTGCCATTTTCCGATACCCGTAGCGTATCCATTTTTCGTAATCTGGGGACGGCTGAGGACTTATTTTTTGCGAGCCGAGCTGATGTTTTTAATTATACCATTTGGTGCAGATACGTTCTTTTGATCGCTCGTTATTGCACTTTAATGCAATGTAATGGTGACCAAAAAACATAATTCTGGCGTTTCAAATTTTTTCCTCACTACGCCGTTTAGCGATCAGGTTAATCCTTTTTTTAATTGATAGATTGGGCGATTCTGATCGCGGCGATACCAAATATGTGTAGGTTTGATTTTATTTTTATTGTTTTATTTTGAATGGGGCAAAAGGGGGGTGATTTAAACTTTTATATTTTTTAAAACTTTTTTTATACTTTTGCCATGCTTCAATAGCCTCCATGGGAAGCTAGAAGCTGGCACAACTCATTTGGCTCTGCTACATAGGAGCAAAGCTCAGATCACTCCTATGTAGCAGAATTACAGGAATGCTATGAGCGCCGACCACAGGTGTAGATGGAGAAGAGTAGAGGGCCTAGAACTGAGCCTTGGGGTTCACCGACAGTCAGGGGGCGAGATGAGGAGGTGGTGTGGGAGAGGGAGACACTGAATGTCCGATCTGTTAGATATGATGAGATCCAGGATAGGGCTAAGTCTGTGATGCCAAGAGATGAGAGACTCTGTAACAGGAGGGAGTGGTCCACAGTGTCGAAGGCAGAAGACAGGTCCAGGACAAGGAGGACAGAGTAGTGTCGCTTGCTCTTGGCGGTTAGTAGGTCATTGGTCACTTTAGTTAGGGCACTTTCAGTTGAGTGATGGGGTCGGAAGCCAGATTGTAACCGGTCAAAGAGGGAGCAGGAGGAGAGGTGGGAGGACAGTTCAAGATGGCCATGCTGTTCCAGTAGTTTTGAGGCATAAGAGAAGGGATATCGGGCGATAGCTGGACACAGAGGATGGGTCGAGGGAGGGTTTTTTGAGGATAGGTGTGATTAATGTATGTTTGAAGGATGAGGGGAACACACCATTTGTAAGTGAGAGGTTGAAGAGTTGTGTTAGGGTTGGGATGAAGACTTTTGCGAGGTTAGGGATGAGGTGGGACGGGAGCAGGTCAAGCGTGTAAGTGGTGAGATGTGATCTTGACAGAAGGATGGAGAGCTGATCATCTGTCATGGTGGAGTAGCTGGCTTTGGAACAGGGCTGAGAAGTCAAGAGGAGGGGCATTGGGGGCCGCGTGCCAAAGCTTTGTCTGATGTTATCGATCTTCTGCTTAAAGAAAGAAGCAAATTCTTCAGCAGAAATGAGAGGGGAGGGAGGAGGTGCTGGAGTAGAGAATTGAGTGTTGAAGAGCTGTTTAGGGTTGTGAATCATGGAGGATATGAGAGATGAGAAGTAGGTTTGTTTTGCGGCAGTGAGCGTGGACTTGAAGCTGGTGAGGGGCTGCTTGTATGCAGTGAAGTGCTCAGCAGAACGAGATCTCTTCCATCTTCGCTCAGCAACCCTGAAAGCCCGCCTCAGTTCTTTGGTCAGGCTGGTTAGCCAGGGCTGCCTGTTGATTGTACCAGTTTTGCTATGAGTGAGGGGGGCGCCAAATCAAGTGTAGCTATTATTGTGGTGTTATAAAAAGTGGCAGCAGCATCTGTGTCATGGAAGGAAGCTATGTCTGTAAGAGGGAGAAGGGACTCAGAGAGTGAGTGTAAATTGAGGTGTTTGAGATTTCTGCAAGGGTGAATGAGTTTGTGGAGTGGAGGTTGCGCACTAGGAGAGGAGAGGGAAGAGAATGTCAGTAGGTTGTGGTCAAACAGGGGGAGGGGTGAGTTAGTGACATTAGTAAGGGAACAGAGGCGGGTGAAGATGAGGCCCAATGTGTGGCCATCTTTATGGGTGGCTGCGGATGACCATTGAGTGAGACCAAAGGAGGCAGTGAGCGATAAAAGTTTAGAGGCGGCTGAGGTGGAAGTGTCAATAGGGATATTGAAGTCTCCCATGATGATAGTGGGGATGTCGGCTGAGAGGAAATGAAGTAGCCAGGTGGTGAAGTGGTCAAGAAAGGTGGAGATGGCTAGTTCTGAGGGGCGGTAGATGACAGCCAGCTGGAGGTTGGAGGGGGAGTAGATGCGGACGGAGTGCACCTCAAACGAGGGAAGAGTAGAGGAGGGTGGTAGTGGAATTGGGGTAAAGGAGCAGGTATCGGACAGGAGCAAGCCAACTCCTCCACCACGTATGGGTATGTTCACACTGCGTCTTTTTCCAGAAATTTTTCAGTGGCTCCGCTCTGGAAAAAGCGCTCACAAAACGCTCTAAAGAATCTTCCTATGCTGTGGAAAAACAACTTGTTCTTATGTTCACGGCTTTGGAACGTCTTGCAGAAGTTTTGGTCTTCAAAGACGCCAAGTGTTTATAAGAAGTACCACGTACATTCCTCTGGCATTTGCTGTTATATTTATAAGACAAGTGAATGTGAAGGCTGACAAGACGCCCAAGGGTTTTTTGCACTTCATAAGTGTTTTTGCCATAAAATATACGAGAGTAATTCTTTAATGGATTTCAAAAGATGACAAAAAACCCAAGAATAAAAGTGAAGCCTAAAAATGCTTCAGGAAAAGTGGCGAATCTACTTGTAAAGCGTAGGGAAAAAGAAGCAGTGTGAACTAATCCTGAGGAGGAGGATGGAGGTGCAGCAATGGCAGGACTTTCTGTCATCTTCTCAGCATCCCCCACCCCGGGCTCCCTCCATCACCATCCCCCTACACACATCTCACACACACACACAAAAAAAGTTTCAACAACAAGCGGCTGGGCCAATGGCAGGAGGGAGACCCGGGAAAGGGGCTGAGCGAAGGGCGAGGAGATGAGGAGAAAAGCAGACGAGGCTGACTGAGAGGACAAGCCGCTGCACCGGGCATGGCTGTGGTAGAATGAGGGCACACGCAGCCGGGCACACATTTCCCGCACTTTACTGACCTCTGAGGACCGCTCTCCTCACACCGGCCGCAGCGGGAGCACTACCCAGCCCAGTGATGCCTTCTGCATAAGACTCCATGAGCCTGCGGGCACTGGCGGCCGCGGCGCACTGGATGCTGTGAGGGGAGCCCGCTAGGACTTGATGCTGCTCGGCATGGCTGCTGGATGCGCGCTGACCTACGCGCTGCTGCTGCTGGCTGCCCTGCTGGGACCGTGCCTGGGCCGGATGATCTGCTGGCAGGCCGTGCTAACGTGCCAGCTGGAGACGGAATGTAACTTCGCCTACCGCCAGTATGCTCAGGCGTGCGCCTCGGTGTTCGCCAGGGAGGATGGGAACGAGCCGAGCCCGCGCCGCTGCCCCAGCCACTGCATCAATGCCCTCATCCAGCTGAACCGCACCAAGGCCGGGCCCGCGCTGGAGGACTGCGACTGCGGCACTGACGGCGAGTGCAGAGCCACCAAGCAGACCATCGAGCCGTGCATGCCCCGGACCAGCCCGGGGGGCGCCAGGCGCGTGATCGGCTGCACGGCGGCTCGGAAACTGTGCGAGAAGGACCGCAACTGCTCGCAATCCATGGCCAGCTACTTGCGCCATTGTGGGCCGCTTTTCAATGGGCTGAGCTGTCCGGTCAACTGCATGACCATCATCATGGAGATGATGAAGATCCCCCGAGCCGTGCAGCTCAGTGACTGCGTGTGTGACGGCATGGAGCGGCCGATCTGCGAGACCCTGAAGGAAAGCATGGGCCGGCTGTGCTTCGGGGCAGATGTCTATGGGGGTCCCGGCAGCAGCGGGGAATCGGACGATGACAATGACGAGGAGTACGATTACTCTATGGTGCCCACCAGAGCAGCCGAGAATGGTGCCCTCCGAGCTGCCCCTGCATTCATCCTATGGGCATGGTTTGTGTGGTCGCTGTTACAGTGGTATGAGTGACCGCTGATGGTGACCCCCATTGACCAACCGGGAGCGACACTGGGCACAGACCCCACTAGCCCAGGCTGCCTGGACATGGGTCTGTATGTCTCTGAAGGGCTTCTGACACTCCAGGTGGTCATAGATGTACTGGACCCCAGCAATCGTTGGCTGGTTATCTTGGATGAGTGGACCCCAGCAATCGTTGGCCGGTCAGCTTGGATGAGTGGACCCCAGCAATCGTTGGCCGGTCAGCTTGGATGAGTGGACCCCAGCAATCGTTGGCTGGTCATCTTGGATGAGTGGACCCCAGCAATCGTTGGCCGGTCAGCTTGGATGAGTGGACCCCAGCAATCATTGGCTGGTCATCTTAGATGAGTGGACCCCAGCAATCGTTGGCCGGTCAGCTTGGATGAGTGGACCCCAGCAATCGTTGGCCGGTCAGCTTGGATGAGTGGACCCCAGCAATCGTTGGCCGGTCAGCTTGGATGAGTGGACCCCAGCAATTGTTGGCCGGTCAGCTTGGATGAGTGGACCCCAGCAATCGTTGGCCGGTCAGCTTGGATGAGTTATCATTTATGGCCATTGCGACTAGTCCGGAATGATGGTTGCCTGTGAGATGCACACTGATTGGCTTCAAACACCTGATATTCATGGACCTAGTACAGACTGCAATGCCAGGACCGGCCACGCGTCTCCTGACCCCAGCTTAGCCATATATGAGACTAGAGCTGGATCAGGAGACCTGTGGCCGCACCGGTCATCCCAGCCTGTCCTCAGACCGTGAGTGGTGGACATGTGGAGCCAGCCTTATCTAAGGGTATATTCACACTGTAGATCTCTGACTGTCGTTTACATCTGAATGGGGTTTGCAGATTTCCATGCACATGTTGCAGACACATCTCCACCCAGATGTGAGGACAGATTCAGTGGTGAATATTTTATGAGGGGCTGCCTGTGGAAGTGAGAAGAATCCTATATACTATGCAGCAATGGTCCCCTGGGACTGGCTATGCAACTTGCATCTAACCAGCACCTCTCACCACCCTTACAGGCTGCCAATGATAGACGTAGTAGAAAAAAAAGGAGAGTCACCATTGCAAACAAATTGTTTGATATCCCAGTGCATCTGACATGAAAGTGAAGCAGTTTTTCATTTAGTTGTGATTGAAAATGTCCTGCCATTTAGCTCCTAAGCTTGCCTGGTCTAGTCCTGCTGTCATACTGACAGCTCTCTGGGATATTGAGGAGAAGCAGGAGCCAGATAAGAGAGGGTATGACTTGATCCAGTCTACCCAGGGTTTGTAGTCTGTTGCCATAGAAACACGTTACTCTGCATGGAAAGTGTAGTCACAGTTCCGTAAGGTGTTTGTAATGAAGACTGTTGCATAATTGCTCAACTTTTTGCCATTTAGATTCATTTGAGGGATAAAAAATGGTTGTCAAATTGGACGTACTTTTAAAGGCGATTTCCAGTAGTTGGCAGTATTCTTTTCAGCAGAGATTCTCTGGACGTAGTAGATCCATATACCCAAAACTACTAAAAAGCATAGTGACCAAGTAGACTGATCCCTTTTTTTTCAAGGTTCTGAAATGTGGTTGTTATAGGCCATTCCATTTTTGTATTCCACCCTTCCATATGGCACAGCAGGTTGCGGATAGTGTGCACACTTTCCATGTAGTAACTGATAACTACGGCTGACAGCTCCTGGAGAACCCCTTTAAGAAGCAATTGCCAATAATTGTCTACTGTCTGTATGGTAGGGTAACTTCCAGAAATGCCTTCAGCTACCACTAATGCCTTTTTTATTAGGATAAGGGCTGTGTGTGACATAATGGTGACAGTATTGTCATTAGGTGCTGCCGCAATGACTGCCTTTATAGTGTTAAAGCACAATGTAACGACACTTAGATGTTGATGTGTTTGCTGCCGTATCATTTATTACACACAGTGCAGATTTGCTATGGCATATTTTACATACGATAATAAATCTGGAGAGCGGCATCACTATTATTCTACATTTTCTCCTATCGTCCATGTAGATACCATCTTGATGCTGCTGTTCCATAGTATAAGCACCTGGGCACTGTACATTGAAAGCCCAGAGGGGCCACCTGTACCCGAGCTGTGCACTGCCAACATAGACTTGTAAATAACCCGTTCAGAATATCGTTACTGGAAATATCTGCAAAGAATTATAAATAATGTATTTATATGGGAAGAATGTGTCAGTGGCTTTATAGCTGTACAGACTTTTATATGAATTGTATCCCAGGAATAATTTATTTAGAACTGTAGTCTCCAACCTGTAGCTTTTCAGCGGTTTTGAAACTACCACCTCCTGCATGTTGAGAGTTGTAGTTCCGGGAACAGTTGTGGAGCCACAGGGTGGATACCACTGTTGTAGGATATAGAGGTGAAATCTATATGTTGGCAAACAATGCTGTTGTTTCAACCAATAGTACATAGGTTGTTCATTGCTCTGTCCTTCAAATGTACAGTTTATTTTATAGATTTTACTGACGCAAAAAGAGAATTTTATGGACTTTGTAAAAAAAAAAAAAAATATGTAAAAATGACTTTTGTTCTTTTGCTCCATGACTGCCTTACACTTTTGTATTTTTATAAATGAAATAACAGGAATATTCGAAAACACACAAGACTTTCGGTGTCATTTGTTCACAGTAATTTATTTTAACAGAAGGCACATTTCTATATTTAAATGAGTAATTGTGATTGAGAGACTCGCCTGAATAGATGGTATCTGTTGTGGTATTATGTACTCTGGCTCACCCGTAGCACCCTGCTACATAAATAAACTGGACCGAAAATTTGAAAAAGAAGGTACCTATTTAATTTTATTATGGATGTATACAGTTTAGCACGTCACATTATATGGTATTACATAATATTTATGATTCATATTGCATAAAAAACAAATTCATAACATGCCTTTTTTCCTTACTAGGTTATATGAATGTGTTTTCATGAATTCAACAGTTTTATTCTTCAGTACAATCACTAATGATATGAAAATCGATCAAGGCCAGTTGCACAGTCCAAGTGCGGACTGCGTCGTCCAAACCGGCGACTGGACACCTGACCCTTAGGCCACCTTCACACATTCATTATTTGGTCAGTATTTTAACTCAGTATTTGTAAGCCAAAACTAGGAGTGGAACAATCAGAGGAAACACATCATTGAAACACATTACCGATTCTGTTTTTTTCACCCACTTATGGTTTTGGCTTACAGATTCTGAGGTAAAATACTGACCAAATTGTGAACGTGGCCTAATTCAACAGCCTCCTATATATACCCATAAGGTTACGTTCACACATTCAGTATTTGGTCAGTATTTTACATCAGTATCTATAAGCCAAAACCAGGAGTGGTGATAAATACAGAAGTGGTGACATGTTTCTATTATACTTTTCCTCTGATTGTTCCTCTTGGTTTTTGCTTACACATACTGAGGTAAAATACTGACTAAATACTCAATGTGTGCATGTGGCCTAATTGTGCCACTCCTGGTTTGGACTTACAAATACTGAAGTAAAATACTGACTAAATACTTAATGTGTGCATATGGCCTGATTGTACCAGTCCTGGTTTTTGCTTACAGATACTGAGGTAAAACACTGACCAAATACTCAATGTGTGCATGTGGCCTGATTGTGCCACTCCTGGTTTGGGCTTACAAATACTGAGGTAAAATACTGACCAAATACTGAATTTGTGTCAGAACTGCAGACTGTTGACATATGTCAGATATGTGAAACCAGCTTTAATATGAAATATTAAACAATATCCATAATATGATGGTGGTATTTAAAGAACTGGTCCATAACTCCTTCACATTTTTGCTTATAACTATTGTCGCTTCTCCCATCAGATCCAGTGGTTTCTTTTATCCGCTGGGGATCTTGAACTTCTCCTGTTTGCCTGTCCCATCTGTCAGGCAAGCATTTGTGGCATTATCAGTGCCGTGTAATCCATAAACCCCGTAAACATGATCAGACAATTAGAGGTTGTCATATTGTTTGCTGAGAGTCGGTGCGTTGGTTTGCTGCCAGTACTACTGATTTCCTCACAAACGCCCTTAGATAAATAATTGCGCTCCTAAGCTGTGTGGAGTGCTGCTCGTACACTTGACCTTGTAAATAGAAATGTTTGCTGGAGGAATAAACTAGGCCATTTGAGAAGCGTTCAAACATTTGACACAAAAGAAAGTGGGAGACCAAATCCTGTGGGGATTTCAGCTTTCCTAGGGCCAAGTTTAGGCACAGAGGACGTTTATTTATCCTCTCCAGCAAATGTTTTTCTAACTGTAGCGCTGCACTTGAGAAAGCAGGCAGATCTACCCAAACCACCATGCCAGCTTTTCACTTTTTCATAATAACTAGTAACCAGTGCCATCAAGAGTTAAATGTAACCTTTTGTTTCAATGTGACTTTTGATATGTCCCTCCTACTTGAGAAGTTAAAAAGACATTAGCAGCAGAAAGGGGAACATGCTGGCAGCTGGACTGATAATTAACTCCTACAATAAACCCAACACTTGATTCTACAGGCTCCCGTCAAAAGCATCTGCCCAGTATAAATCAACACTGGTGGGGGAGGGGGGCACAGGGTGAATGCCTTCACTGCCTTCAATAAGAAATCTATACCAAGTGGTTATGAGAGCTGGATGGGATGCTTCAAGTCTGTTTTTGTTAACTAATGCCGCGTGTAATCTTGTTTAAGTGACTTGTATTTCAGTATACGGCATCGCTTTTCACCAAGGTGCCCAGGCCAGTGCGCTTACTGGCTCATATATGTCAATTACAATATTGTTAGGTGGAACCTCAAACAAATCTTGGCTGCTTTAGGTTTCTCCCATGGATACGTTCTGGGCCTTTCTGATTCTCATTCAGGTTGAAAAGTCATTGGGTCTGTTTAACTTAATGTAAAATTATCTAATGTCTTTTTTCCTTTTCTGAGCTTTTGCCTTGCATTCTGCGTGACAGTTTATTTGTCTTGAGAAGCACTTCAGTGACAAATGTTTAAGCGAGTGGAGGACAATAGTGGAGAACAAGGAGGCAGTTCATTGAACTGACAGTGACCATACAGTAAATAGAATGAGATTCAGGCTTCACTGGGCACCCAACCGCACAGAAAAGTCTTTGTACACAAATACAATAGACATACATAGGGGGCTCTGTTTTTATGGAACAATATATTGAAAACAGGCATCCATAACGTGGCAAGATGGACAAACTCTTAACTACTTTTATATCGAGAGGTTCTCATGAACTGGAAAACTGATAACAGACCTGGACAGTCAAACAGAATATCCACCTTGTACACCAAGATATGAAAAATGGCATATTATTAGCGTTTGTCTCATTGTATGTGACCAATTAAGGTTCCTATGTTTTGTTATAATAGGAACTAAGTCCGGTTTAATTTCTAACTATAAAATTTTATTGTATTATTGTATAAAATATGATTATATCCCATTATGTTACTATTTAAAGCGTAACCTTCATTTTAGTCTTTTTCGATAAATCAATAGTCAGTCCTGGAAGTATCTCTTCCGAGACTGATCACTCACTCTCCATTCTTATCCGACACTACTGACATGGAGAAGCTGGAGGCAGAAACAGATATTCTGCTGAAAGTTCACCTAAAACGACAAGTACACCTTAACCCCCGGAGGCATTTTCGTTTTTGCGTTTTCGTTTTTTGCTCCCCTTCATTCCAGAGCCATAACTTTATTTTTTGGTCAATATGGCCATGTGAGGGCTTGTTTTTTTGAGGGACGAGTTGTACTTTTGAACAATACCATTGGTTTTAACATATGTACTGGAAAACAGGGAAAAAAATGTGCGGTGAAATTGCAAAAAAAAGTGCAATCCCACAGTTGTTTTTTTTGTTTTGCTTTTCTATTGTATTCACGAAATGCTAAAACTGACCTGCCATTATGATTCTCCAGGTCATTACGGGTTCATAGACACCAAACATGTCTAGGTTCTTTTATATTTAAGTGGTGAAAAAAAATCCAAACTTAAAAAAAAAAAATGCGCCATTTTCCGATACCTGTAACGTCTCCAGTTTTCGTGATCTTGGGTTGAGTGAGGGCTTACTTTGCGCGCCGAGCTGATGTTTTTAATGATACCATTTTGGTGCAGATACATTCTTTTGATCGCCTGTTATTGCATTTTAATGCAATGTTGTGGCTACCAAAAAAATGTAATTCTGGTTTTTTACCTTTTTTTCTCGCTATTCCGTTTAGCGATCAGGTTAATCCTTTTTTATTGATAGCTCGGGCGGTTCTGAACGCGGCGATACCAAATATGTGTATGTTTGATTTTTTTGTTAGTTTTATTTTGAAAAGGGCAAAGGGGGGTGATTTGAACTTTTTTTTTTTTTTTTTACTTTTTATATTTTTAAAAACTTTTTTTTTTAACTTTTGGCAAGCTTCAATAGTCTCCATGGGAGACAAGAAGCTGCCATAACTGGATTCGCTCTGCTACAAACAGGTGATGATCAGATCGCCTGTATGTGGCAGAATTACTCATTTGCCCGGTGGTCGGCGCTCATAGCAATCCGGCAGTGACAACCATAGAGGTCTGCAGGGGACCTGGTTGTCATGCCAAGCCATCGGTGACCCTTGATCACCTGACAGGGGTCACTGATGGCCCTATTTCCAGTGTGATTTCTGGAATCGCATGTTAAATGCTGCTGTCAGAATTTGACTCGGGCATTTAATGGGTTAATAGCCGTGGGTGGATCGTGATTCCACCCGCGGCTGCTTCGAGCACATGTCAGCTGTTCAAAACAGCTGACACGTGCCAGAAAAGATGTGGGCTCACCGCCAGAGCCCACATCGAAGGGAGGGAGTCTGACATTGGCGTACTATTACGCACGATGTCGGAAAGGGATTAAGATATGTACAGTCTGACATTATATTACTACTTGTATCGCTATATATTGCTTTCAAACTTGTCTGGATGAGATTCCCTACAAAATCCCACCATTTGTAGCTACTGGACATTGAGAAAGCCAAGATGGTATTGCTGTTGTTTTGTGACCTATAGGGGTCGTTCATACCACCGTATTATTGGTCTGAGTGCGATCTGACAAAACATTGGATGTTTTTATATTGGGCCGTGCACATGTCAGAGTCTGTGCCAGGAACAAAATCTCAGCATGCCTGAATTTGAGCCGATATTCGGATCTTACTCTGCCATGCAAGTCAATGAGTCCATGGAAAACATTGGACTGCTCTTGTATATTTGAGTGTGGTCCAATAATGGGCAGGACGGTGGCGCAGTGGTTAGCACTGCAGCCTTGCAGCGCTAGGGTCCTGGGCTCTAATCCCACCCAGGACAACATCTGCAAAGAGTTTGTATGTTCTTTGCGTGGGTTTCCTCCTGGTACTCTGGTTTCCTCCCACATTCCAAAGACATACTGATAGGGAATCTAGATTATGAGCCCCATCGGGGACAGCGATAATGTGTGCAAACTGTAAAGCGCTGCGGAATATGTTAACGCTATATAAAGATTATTATTATTTCCATGGACTGATAGAATGGAGAAATTTTTTCTCCTTCTCATCCAAAAAAATTGGATCACACTATTACCAAAGAATGATTAGTAAATTGATTCAAATTTCTAGTATGAAAAAGAATACGCTCGTCTGTAACTAGCCTTAATAAAATCAGTCAGGAGGTCCCAGATGGCTTAAAAGTAAAGAAGTTGGGTGAAGCGAGAACGGTACATCTGAAATATAAAGATACTGTATCAGTGTGAGAATGGCATTTTGCCATTAATATTACAGAACTATCTTCATATGCAAAGAGATATGAATGTGCCAAGACACGGGCAGTGCACATTTACAGGAAGGGCTCAGTCTATCATTCCTTCATACATGTGTTCACAGATCTAAGAGCAAGGGTAACATAAGAAGGACCTCTTAACTTAGAGCATTCTGATTGTGAGTAAAACAATGGAAACAGCGAGGAGCCTAGGATCACAGCACAAGAAAGCCCCACTGCATAAAGGATATATACGCTTCACTTGTCCCCGTTGACCTCTGGTAGAGCACTGCTTAATGTGCTTCAGTCCACCCGCCTCAAATTCTGTTAGGTACCTAAGACAGAGTGTAAACAGTTTATCTTTAAGAGCCACAGCGGACCAAAGTACACATTTACACTGGTGCGTGCTTTCTCTTCAGCAAACACAAGAGTATTTACTTACATCCTCCTTAGAAGTACTGTTAAATAAATCATGTTCGAACTATTTGGCAGTGATAATAATTGAAAGCAAATCGGTTTAAAAAATTGATATTTTAAGTGACTTGTTCATATAAGGTTACAATCGCTTATCCCCCGCTTGCATTGCAAGGACAGTAATGTTACTGCCGTATTATTATGCTTACTTAAGGCATTTACATACTTGCTCATGTCCTGAGGTGGTTAAACATGTCACCTTGCCTATCTCCAGGAGGTACACTCTATGGGTAAGTCAGGGCAGAAGAATTGGAAGGTTCTGTGTGTAAATACTTCCCAGGACACTATTAAGACAGTGTCTTTCTGTTCCTAAAAAATGATCTAGTACAAAATAGTGAACTGTATACACTATATATTGGCACAAAGATGGCCATTCTCCCAGTAGTAACCAGGGGCTCTAAATAACTGATTTCAACAATGTTTTATTAAAAGGAGAACAACAACCCTCAAGCTGCATTAAACGGTGAGAAGTCGAGTGGCACTTTTGTCATGGAAATGTTAAGTATATAATAGTGGAGGCAAACAATGTGTGGGCCACTTCATTCTTTCAGCTATGCTGACACCTCTCAGTGAGGAGCTGCAGGGAAGGATGTGGGAAAACGCTGCTCTCTGGAGAAGCTCTTCACTTATATTTTAGAGTCCTTTTCATACAATGTGCTTCTGCAGTAAAGGGAAAGATATCACTTGTTTCAATGGCAGCTCAAGTTAAAAATCATGCTGATATTTACTCTTAGGATTCATAGTTTATATATGAACTGTATAACTTCATAGTTTTTAAAGTTGAAGGTAATAATCATAGGTCCATCGAGTTCAACCTATTGATCCAGAGGAAGGCAAAAACCCCATGGGGCAGACACTAATAGCTCCATATTAGGGAAAAAAATTCTTCCTGACTTCCCTGGATCAACGTCCCATCCCAGAATCTTGTGCCAGTAAACTATAATAACATTTTCAAGAAAGGCATCAAAGATCCTCTTGAACTTTATTTAGTAAATCACCAGTACACCGTCATGTGGCTGAGATCTCACTGCTCTTACAGTAAAGAAACGAAACACAATTTGTGATGATGAATGTCTATGTTGATTTCTGTTCAATATTATATATTTGATGCTAAATAGAAATGAGTATAGAATTTTCAAAACATGTTCCAGATAGATTCAGAGTTCTCACAGTTTTATGTAACCAAAGCTGCATTTACTCATTATCGTGGCCGTTAAACAGCTGATTGGACTTTTTATAGCCAACTTACGGTTGTTTAATAGCCTATATAGATACCAATGTGCACAGAACAATCAGTAGTGATACAATCGTTCTTTGCGCATAAACTGTCATTGTTCTCAGAGGCACATGTCCTGTTTATACACCATGATATACTGTTGAGAACGATGACAAGCTTAAAAATCATATCAACAAACAAAGAAGCATTTTGCTCACTTGTCCGGTGATCGGTAACCTGTTTACACTAGCCCTGTATCAGGAAATGAGCATTCGCAAGAACGTGTTCCCTGTGGTTGACCAGTGAAAAGGTTCATTTAACACAGCACTTGTAGATAATGTAGTTGTGTAATACACTTTACTCCAAAAATTTCTATCCTGGAATTTATCTCTGGGTAGGTAAGTTTGAATTTTGCCTGATCTAATCATATCTAGTCCATAGCTTTAGACAACATGGCTCTTATATGCATACGCTAATCAGTTACTCACCTATCACATAAGGACACGTTTATATATTTCCATGTATCTGTATATTTGCATGATCAAGACAGATTATATGATGTCCAACACTTGACACGGAGAGATTTCTTGTCCATTACATGATGAGTATAGATATTTGTATGTGCATATGTCTGTCCCTTGATCAGGACAGAGTTTTATTCACTGGAAGTAAATACCGTATATACGCAAGTATAACCCGAGATTTTCAGCCAATTTTTTTAGGCTGAAAGTGCCCCTCTCGACTTAAACTCAAGTCATTGTCCAAGCGGTCAGAGGAGAGCGGCAGGAGTGGCGGCTGTCACATCATACTCACCCGGTCCCAGCGTGGTCTCTGCACGTCCTCTGGTGCTTGCAGCTCTTCCTGTGTTCAGCGGTCACGTGGTACCACTCATTAAAGTAATGAATATGGATGTGACTCCACTCCCATAGGCGTGGCGCACATATTCATTACTTTAATGATTGGTACCAGGTGACTGCTGAACACAGGAATAAGCTGCTGGAGACCATGAGAGAAGCAGGGACTTGCAGAGAGA
Source organism: Ranitomeya variabilis (assembly GCF_051348905.1). Lineage (NCBI taxonomy): Eukaryota > Metazoa > Chordata > Amphibia > Anura > Dendrobatidae > Ranitomeya > Ranitomeya variabilis. Next base: position 339,896,129 of record NC_135232.1, on the reverse strand, counting down.
CCGCGCCAGGATGGGGTGAGTAGGACTGGGGAGGGTGAGCCATGCGATATTCACCTGTCCCCGTTCCACCGCCATGCTGTGTCTTCCACGTCCTCTAGCTGTGACGTTCAGGTCAGAGGGTGCGATGACATGTTTAGTGCGTGCCCTCTGCCTGAACATATGCATAGCATATGGGGCATATTATTCTATGAAGCATCTTATGGGGCCATCAACCTTTATGAAGCATTATAAGGGGCATATTCTATGGAGCATCTTATGAGGCCATCATTAACCTTTGTGCGCATTATATGGGGCATATTTTAATATGGAGCATCTTATGGGGCCATTATTAACCTTTATGGAGCATTATATGGGGCGTATTTTGTATGGAGCTTCTTATGGGGCTTGTTATTCAATATGGATATTCAAAAACATGTAAAACACTGATGTCTCAATCAATTTTACTTTTATTGGTATCTATTTTTATTTTTTAAATTTACCAGTAGCTGCTGCATTTCCCAACCCTAGGCTTATACTCGAGTCAATATGTTTTCCCAGTTTTCTGTGGCAAAATTAGGAGTCTTGGCATATACTCGGGTACTCCTGTGCTGGTGGCGGGCTCATTACCGCATATAAGCGATTTACCTACATGTGGTCACGTGCCGAATAGATGGACGTGGTGTCACTCAATGCAAGTGTATGTAGGCAGGACAAGTCCATTCGGAATGTGGCAGGGAGTATGCATAGCGCATTCCTGTGGTCACATGACCCTGCTCTCAGCACCAGAGAATCGTCACAGAGCACTGCGCATGATGTGAGGATTCACAAGTCTGCAGTCACATTGAGTAACTGCAGACTTGTAGCCTAAGGCCGGTGTCACACTTGCGAGTGTAATGCGAGAAACTCGCACAAGTCTCGCATCAATTCCTGGCACTGCCACCGGCACTCGGGATCGGAGTGTGCGGCTGTCTAGAAATACATGCAGCCGCGGGGGGTATTGATGCGCGAGTTTCTCGCATTACACTCGCATGTGTGACACCGGCCTTAGGCCAAACAACACCTTTAAGTGTAAACAAAACTGACAGCTCTGGTCCTAGAGATCAGCACTAAGGGCTCTAATTTTAATAGAAAGTACATTCTAAATGAGGCAAATCTTTTTTAGAGAACTTTTTTTTTTTTTTGTACACATAGACATACGAGGGATTGATTTTTGCAGGACAAAAAAAACCTTTTTTGAGAATTGTTCTCATGGCATACACTGTGTGGTAAAAATTACCAGGCAGTATGATTTTCCTCATCAATACGATTACAGCAATGGCAAACTTGTGCAACTTTTTTATTATTTTAGTGGTGAAAAAGAATCAGAATTTAAAAAAAAACTGATTGTGTCCTTATTTTTCGACACCCGTAATGTTTTAATTTTTTGGTCGACACAGCTGTGTGAATGCTTGCATTTTGCAAGGCGAGACGACACTCTTATTGAACAATTTTAGGGTGGATATGATGTTTTGATCGCTAATTACAGCATTTTCTGTGGTATTAATGTGACCCCCCAAAAAAAATCTATTTGGGAGTTTTGAATTTTTTACTCTTTACGGTGTTTACCAATTGGGTTAATTATTTTTATATTTTGATAGATCAAACTTTTGTGAATGTGACAACACCACATATGTGTATTTTTTACACTTATTATCTTTAATTTTTAAGGGGGGAAAAGAGAACTGGCTTGAATTTTTATGTTTTTTTTTACATATTTTTTTAAACTTTTTTTTTAAATTTTCACTGTATTTATTAGTACCCTAATAACTTGAACCTGTAATTGTCTGTTCGCTTGTACTATATAAAGCAATACCATAGTATTGCTGCATATACAGTCATGTCCGGAAGTGTTGGCATCCTTTGAAATTGTTCCAGAAGTAAAATTTTTCTCCCAGAAATTTATTGCAATTACACCAATTTTGTTATACACATGATTCTTTCCTTTGTGTGTATTGGAACAACACAAAAAAAATATAGAAAAAAGGCAAATTGGACATAATTTCACACAAAGCCTCAAAAATGGGCCAGACAAAATTGTTGGCACCTCTCCAAAATTGTGGATAAACAACTTTGTTGTAAGCATGTGATGCTCGTTCAAACTCACCTGTGGCAAGTAACAGGTGTGGGCAATATGATAATCACCTAAAACCAGATAAAAAGTAGAGAAGTTGGCTCCATTTTTGCATTGTATGCCACATTAAGCATGGAGAACAAGAATCCTCCATAAATCTTAATTTTATTTTGTCCACGGTGCGCAACATAATCGAAGTATACAACTTATGCACTGTAGCTAATCTTCCTGTACGTGGACAGCAGAGAAAAATTGATGAAAGGTTGCAGCACAAGATAGTCTAGATGATGGATAAGCAGCCCCAATCAAGTTCCAAATAAATTGAAGCTGCCTTGCAGGCTCAGGGTGCATCAGTGTTATCGTAAAATATCCGTCACCATTTGAATGAAATGAAACATTATGGCAAGAGACCCCGGAGGGCCCCACAGCTGACACAAAGACATAAAAAAGTTTGACTGCAGTTTGCCAAAATGTTCATGAGTAAGCCAAAATCCTTCTGATAAAGAGTCTTTTGGACAGATGAGACCAAGATAGAGCTTTATACTAAAACACATACCGTATTTTTCTGACCATAAGACGCACTTTTTTTCCTCCAAATTTGGGAGGAAAGTGTGGGTGTGTCTTATGGTAGGGATGTAGCATGTGGGGAGGGGGCAGCAGCGAGTGGGATCGCAATGTTATCCCACTTCAGGAGGCAGAAAAATGTCCCCACTGCCGGGAATCAGCGCTGGAGAAACCATGTGGTCCCGATGATTAAGTGCAGTGCATATTCATTAGCTACTCCCCGCCCACCTATCAGCTGAGCAGTGAGCTGGGAGCAGCAAATGAATACTGCACTTAAGCAGGGACACACATGGTTTTCTCAGCGCTGATTCCTGCAGCAGCTGGGGAGATCCATGTGTCCGGGGGAGGAGGAGGCAGCAGCAGCAGGGGCCAGGGGAGAGGAGATCGCTGGTACCTTCCTGGGCTGGAGCTGAGTGCCGTGCAGTGTGCACAAGGAGGACCTGTGATGATGTCAGAAGTGAGCGGGCTGGAGCATCACATGGCAGCACAGAGCCCTCCCTCTTCTTGACATCATCACAGGTCCTTCAGACTCCAACACTAGAATCTGCTGGCTTCCATTACCTGTGCTGTGGAAAGGCAATAAGAGGGAGGGCTCTGTGTGTGCAGCCATGGGATGCTTTTACCTCACCACAGGCTGGCTGGCTGCCACAATTACGAGGTTAGTCTTTCCAAAACACAATAAAGCACTCTGCCACTCCTTTAGTGAACTATAACTCCCAGCATGTCATAGGATCTGCAGGACATGCTGGGAGTTATAGTTCTCCCATGGGATTTTAAAGCAGCACTCCAGTGTTATTTTGCAGTGCTGGAGTGGTGCTTTCAATATAAGCCCTGTGCCCCCATTCTTATACTCACCCTCCAGCATCTTCATATAGTACTTCACAGACACCACACTGGTCCTGCAGCTTCCAACATAATAATGTACTATTATATATAATAACACCACATATAATAGTATGTTATGAAATACTTTACCACATTTTTTTGCTTCAAATATTTTTTTCCCTATTTTCCACCTCTAAAACCTGGGTGCGCCTTATAGTCCGGTGCGTCTTATAGTCCGAAAAATACGGTAATTCTACTGTTTACTGATGTGAATACTTTTCTGCCCAATGATGACAGAAGTATTCTAGGAGTGATACCTTTATTGGCTAACCAGAAAATAATATGTTTGCAAGCTTTCAGAGCACAGTGGCTCCTTCAGGCAAAGGTATCACTCCTAGAATACTTCTGTCATCATTGGGCAGAGAAGTATTCACATCGATTTTTCTGGCTAACACGGTACCACAATACAATTTGTTATTGTACATACTGTTTACTGAAAATGAAATGAGACCTACAATTAAAGAACACAGTACCTACAGTCAAATATATTAGAGGGTCAAAGATGTTTTGGGGTTATTTTGCTGCCTCTGCCACTGGGTCCCTTGACAATGTGCAAGGTATCAAGAAATCTGAAGATTACTAAAGGAGTTTGGGTCGCAATGTAGTGCCAAATAGCTTGGTTTGCGTCCTAGGTCATGGGTCTTCCAGCAGGACAGTGATCCCGAACATACTTCAGGAAGCACCCAGAAATGAATGGAAACAAACCGCTGGAGAGATCTGAAGTGGCCAGCAATGTTTCCAGATCTAAATCCCATTGAACACTTGTGGTAAGATCGTAAAATTGCTGTTGGGAGAAGGCACCCATCAATTAAGAGAGACCTGGAGCGGTTTGCAAAAGAAGAGACGTCCAGGTGAGAGGTGTAAGAAGCTTGTTGATGGTTACAGAAAGCGATTGCACTTATTTATTCCAAATGGTGTGCAACCAAATATTAAGTTAAGAGTGCCAACAATATTGTCAGGCCAATTTTGGGGGTTTTGTGTGAAATTATATCAAATTTATCTTTTTTTCCCAGCTTTTTATTACACACAAACGAAAATAATAAACGTGTTTAACTAATCATGTGTACTTCCAATAATTTTTTAGGAGAAATACTTCATTTTCTGGAACAATTTTGGCTATGACTAGTACAAAATCACAATCTCTTTGGAAGTCAGGCCACAGGCAGGGTTTCAAGGGAGTTCCTGAGTGACAGGCATGGAGGTCTTCAACAGATCCCGGTCTGTCATAGCATCCTATCAGCGCCTTGTGATTGTGTCACAGCCGGCGCTCCAATGGGTGTCTAGAATGATGCACTCTTATGCCGGCACACTGTTAATGCCTCTGTCAGAGGTTGACAGCAGCATTTAACAATTCAACAGTCGAAGGCCGAACTCAGTTTCACCTGCAGCTGTTGTAGTTAGGTCCTGGCTGTAACAAACTCTGTGATCCCACTCCATAAACCTGATACTATCTTGCACCAAACTAGGAGTAAGGAGTTAATTAAATAATGAATATCAATGTGATAAACCTCATATGTAACACAGTCCTTTCAAAAAGATTCAAAGTTTTTCATTGAAAAAAAAATGTAATGTTTGCATGTTTTTTTATTGATCTTGTTTTATAGCTACATTTCATCATATAATAGGTTCTTCTTTAATGGGGTTGTTCCTCTCCTTTTTTATCCTTTTAATCCAGGCCAAGAGAGTCGGTGCACGTCTGCAAATCCTTTGCATTGCTGGCTGTCCTAATTAGGGTTGAGCGACTTTCATTTTTTTAAGATCGAGTAGGGTTTTGGGAAACCCGATTTTGTCCAGAGTCGAGTCGAGTGCAGTCGGCCGATTATCGCTAAAAGTCGGGGATCGACCGAAACACGAAACCCAATGCAAGTCAATGGGGAAGCATAGTCGGCAGTGAGTGGAGGCCAGGAAAACACCTACAGTGCCCATTTTAATGCCAAAAACATCCATTCTTGTTTCTGAAGCTTGCCAATCTTAATTAACTGTATAATAATAGTTGGGCATAGGGAATTGGGGGAAAGTTGTGGGGGGAGTAGGGCTGGCTCAAGTTTTTCGTGGGCCCAGGAAATGCGGACTACGTCACGGCGGTGTTGCAGGGAAAGGTAAGTATTTAAAAGTTGCAAGTGCTGTGATCCTGAGCAAGCAGGGGGGGCCCACTCGTTCGCATTGCCACTGGCACAGGGCCCCTCAAAGTACGGCGGTGTGTTTGCATGGCGGGGGCGCCTCCCACCAGCAGCGACACTTTTGCGTACTCTGAGGGGCCCTGTGCCAGTGACGTCGCCAACGAGTATGCCCCCCCACCTGATGAAGGAACCTGCACTTTCATCTGCACCTTCCTCTTTGTCCCTGTGTAAGGTGGTATAACATGCGGGAAGGGGAACCTTACTTTCAGCAGGGTCAGATTCTGGCTGTGTAGAGTACAAGGGGAATGTAGTGGTCTAGGTCAATGTACCAGCAGACTCATTTAGCAGTGGCTGGGCAATGGGCAGGATGAGGAGGAAACAGATATAGGGCCAAAGAATAAAGTAGGCTACATGCAGTTCAAAATTGGTAACAGGACTAAACAGGCGGCATTGCTTTGTTCAGTGGAGTAGCAAACCCAAGAGCAGCAGACACTGTTTCAAGGGCCTAACCACACTAGTAGGCCAAATGCAGTTTAATATCTGATAGTATAGGGCGAAAGCCAGAATGTGGAAGCTCAGCTTTGTTCAGTTGAGGACAACACCAGGGAGGGGCAGACACCTTTAGTAGGCCGGAAAAGCCTATTGCATTTTTTAAAATGGTAATTTGGAGCAGAAGGTTGAAGCTCAGCTTTATTTAGTTGAGGGCAACACCAGGGAGGGGCAGAAGCCGTTAGTAGGCCCTAACCACCATTTTTTTTTTTTTTAAAACCACTTAATGAGAGCCGGAAGGTTGAAGCTCAGCTTTATTTAGTTGAGGACAACACCAGGGAGGGGCAGAAGCCGTTAGTAGGCCCTAACCACCATTTTTTTTTTAAAACCACATAATGAGAGCCGGAAGGTTGAAGCTCAGCTTTATTTAGTTGAGGACAACACCAGGGAGGGGCAGAAGCCGTTAGTAGGCCCTAACCACCATTTTTTTTTTAAAACCACTTAATGAGAGCCGGAAGGTTGAAGCTCAGCTTTATTTAGTTGAGGACAACACCAGGGAGGGGCAGAAGCCGTTAGTAGGCCCTAACCACCATTTTTTTTTTTTTTAAAACCACATAATGAGAGCCGGAAGGTTGAAGCTCAGCTTTATTTAGTTGAGGACAACACCAGGGAGGGGCAGAAGCCGTTAGTAGGCCCTAACCACCATTTTTTTTTTTTAAACCACATAATGAGAGCCGGAAGGTTGAAGCTCAGCTTTATTTAGTTGAGGACAACACCAGGGAGGGGCAGAAGCCGTTAGTAGGCCCTAACCACCAATTTTTTTTTTTTAAAAACCACTTAATGAGAGCCGGAAGGTTGAAGCTCAGCTTTATTTAGTTGAGGACAACACCAGGGAGGGGCAGAAGCCGTTAGTAGGCCCTAACCAAAGTTGAAGGCCAAATGCAGTTTAATTTCTGATACTATAGGCCGAAAGCCAGAAGGTGGAAGTTCCGATTTAGACAGTGGAGGACAATTTGAATTAGGGACTGCAGACAGACTTAGTAGGCTGTCCCCTGTGGACCATGCATCCACCACATTAACCCATTGCGCCGTAATGGACACGTAATCTTCCGTGGCCATGCCTACAGGTCCATGCGTCTGTTGTCAGGTGCACCTTTGTACTCACAGATTGCCAGAGTGCATGGACAATGCGGTCTTCTACATGCTGGTGGAGGGTTGGGATGGCTTTTCTCGCAAAAGAAGTGTCGACTGGTTAGCTTGTAGCGTGGTACAGCGTAGTCCATCATGGCCTTATTAATAGTAAATAAAATATATAACTAGGCTCTATGAACTTTTAAATAGGTTCCAGGGGTACACGGGCAGCATTGGTGTGGTCAGTGGAGGAGTATTGCAAGTAGGGGCTGCAGACAGGCTATCAAAGGCCTAAAATAACAAACAGTAGGCAGTCATGGCAGTTTTACATCGGTTACATGGATACACAGGCAGGCACTCCAGGCAGCATTGTGCTCAGTGGAGGAGTATTGCAAGTAGGGGCCGCAGACAGGCTATCAAAGGCCTAAAATAACAAACAGTAGGCAGTCATGGCAGTTTTACATCGGTTACATGGATACACAGGCAGGCACTCCAGGCAGCATTGTGGTCAGTGGAGGAGTATTGCAAGTAGGGGCCGCAGACAGGCTATCAAAGGCCTAAAATAACAAACAGTAGGCAGTCATGGCAGTTTTACATCGGTTACATGGATACACAGGCAGCTAGGTGGTGAGTGGAGGAGTATTTAAAGTAAGGACCGCAGACAGGCTATCAAAGGCCTAACATAACAAACAATAGGCTCATGGCAGTTTTACAGCGGTTACATGGATACACGGGCAGGCAGCTTGGTGGTGAGTGGAGGAGTATTTAAAGTATGGACCGCAGACAGGCTTCGAAGGCCTAACACAATAAAATGGGCTGGCTGTAGGCACTTTAAAATTGGTTCCAGGGGTACACGGGCAGCAGTGGTCTGGTCAGTGGAGGACTAGTGGAAGTATGGACCGCAGACAGGCTTCGAAGGCCTAACACAATAAAATGGGCTGGCTGTAGGCACTTTAAAATTGGTTCCAGGGGTACACGGGCAGCAGTGGTCTGGTCAGTGGAGGCCTAGTGGAAGTATGGACCGCAGACAGGCTTCGAAGGCCTAACACAATAAAATGGGCTGGCTGTAGGCACTTTAAAATTGGTTCCAGGGGTACACGGGCAGCAGTGGTCTGGTCAGTGGAGGCCTAGTGGAAGTATGGACCGCAGACAGGCTTCGAAGGCCTAACACAATAAAATGGGCTGGCTGTAGGCACTTTAAAATTGGTTCCAGGGGTACACGGGCAGCAGTGGTCTGGTCAGTGGAGGCCTAGTGGAAGGAGGGACCGCAGACAGGCTTCGAAGGCCTAACACAATAAAATGGGCTGGCTGTAGGCACTTTAAAATTGGTTCCAGGGGTACACGGGCAGCAGTGGTCTGGTCAGTGGAGGCCTAGTGGAAGGAGGGACCGCAGACAGGCTTCGAAGGCCTAACACAATAAAATGGGCTGGCTGTAGGCACTTTAAAATTGGTTCCAGGGGTACACGGGCAGCAGTGGTCTGGTCAGTGGAGGCCTAGTGGAAGTATGGACCGCAGACAGGCTTCGAAGGCCTAACACAATAAAATGGGCTGGCTGTAGGCACTTTAAAATTGGTTCCAGGGGTACACGGGCAGCAGTGGTCTGGTCAGTGGAGGCCTAGTGGAAGGAGGGACCGCAGACAGGCTTCGAAGGCCTAACACAATAAAATGGGCTGGCTGTAGGCACTTTAAAATTGGTTCCAGGGGTACACGGGCAGCAGTGGTCTGGTCAGTGGAGGCCTAGTGGAAGGAGGGACCGCAGACAGGCTTCGAAGGCCTAACACAATAAAATGGGCTGGCTGTAGGCACTTTAAAATTGGTTCCAGGGGTACACGGGCAGCAGTGGTCTGGTCAGTGGAGGCCTAGTGGAAGTATGGACCGCAGACAGGCTTCGAAGGCCTAACACAATAAAATGGGCTGGCTGTAGGCACTTTAAAATTGGTTCCAGGGGTACACGGGCAGCAGTGGTCTGGTCAGTGGAGGACTAGTGGAAGGAGGGAGCGCAGAAAGGCTTCAAAGGCCTAAAATAACAAACAATAGGCTCATGGCAGTTTTACAGCGGTTACATGGATACACGGGCAGGCAGCTTGGTGGTCAGTGGAGGAGTAGGGACCGCAGACAGGCTATCAAAGGCCTAAAATAACAAACAATAGGCTCATGGCAGTTTTACAGCGGTTACATGGATACACGGGCAGGCAGCTTGGTGCTGAGTGGAGGAGTAGTGCAAGGAGTGTCTGTCCCAGTACTCCCAAAATATAAATAGATGTTAATGTCTCGCAAAACAACCAAAACAAAAAAAAAGATGGCATACTTAGGTACAGGGGTGGGCTCATCTGCTGTGTTTCTGACATAGTAATTTGGCAGTAACTATTTAATGGTGCCAATATAGGACACAGACACAGACTACTTTAAGTTGCATCATAGATGTCTACAAATTTGTATTGTCAGTGCCAGACATTGAATGATGTCAGCGAATAGACTAAAGATTGGTGGAGCTGTGCGACATAATTTTGCACGTAGTACAGCCCAGTTTGAGCTGGGGTAGGGGGGAACTCTCTTGAGGCCGGCGGGACCGCCCCAGGGCCACTCATGTTACAACGGTGTGTCTGACGTTGGGTGCGCACCACCACCGCCAGAGACACTACATTGTACTATGAGGGACCCAGTAGCAATGCCGTCAACCAAAAGCGAGCACACCCACCTCTTCAGACAAACAGCAGTCTCACGGGTGCTTGCGCCAAGTCGCGATACCACGGCCCCGTGTGGGGAGTTTGGCCATTTAGGGAGGTGTAAACATGTCGTATGCTGTACAATCTGCAGCAGCAAATTAGACATTAGAAAAGTAATTCACAGGCAAGAGCTTTTCATAGGAAAGCTAGGTGTCGGCCGGGCAAGGTGGGGCAAAAGATTTTGAAATCCAGTTGTGGTTCATTTTAATGAATGTTAGATCGTCAACATTTTGGGTAGCCAGACGAGTCCTTTTTTCGGTTAATATTGACCCTGCAGCACTGAATACTCTTTCTGATAGGACACTTGCTGCCGGGCAAGCAAGCTCCTGCAATGCATATTCTGCCAATTCTGGCCAGGTGTCTAATTTGGAGGCCCAGTAATCAAATGGGAATGACGGTTGAGGGAGAACATCGATAAGGGATGAAAAATAGTTAGTAACCATACTGGACAAATGTTGTCTCCTGTCACTTTCAATTGATGCAGCAGTACCTGTCCTGTCTGCGGTCATAGCAAAATCACTCCACAACCTGGTCAGAAAACCCCTCTGTCCAACGCCACTTCTGATGTGTGCACCCCTAACACTCCTAGTCTGCTGCCCCCTGGAGCTCGTGTGAGAACGATCACGTGCGCTGTGTGCTGGGAATGCCTGAAGCAAACGGTCAACAAGAGTTGATTGTTTGGTTGCTAATATTAGTTCCAAGTTCTCATGTGGCATAACATTTTGCAATTTGCCTTTATAGCGTGGATCAAGGAGGCAGGCCAACCAGTAATCGTCATCGTTCATCATTTTCGTAATGCGTGTGTCCCTTTGTAGGATACGTAAGGCATAATCCGCCATGTGGGCCAAAGTTCCACTTGTCAAATCTCCGGTTGTGATTGGTTGAGGGGCAGTTGCAGGCAAATCTACGTCACTTGTGTCCCTCAAAAAACCAGAACCCGGCCGTGACACGCAACCAATTTCCTGTGCCCCCGTGAAAGTTTCCGCATTAAAAATATACTCATCCCCATCATCCTCCTCGTCCTCCACCTCCTCTTCGCCCGCTACCTCGTCCTGTACACTGCCCTGACCAGACAATGGCTGACTGTCATCAAGGCTTCCCTCTTCCTCTGGTGCAGACGCCTGCTCCTTTATGTGCGTCAAACTTTGCATCAGCAGACGCATTAGGGGGATGCTCATGCTTATTACGGCGTTGTCTGCACTAACCAGCCGTGTGCATTCCTCAAAACACTGAAGGACTTGACACATGTCTTGTATCTTCGACCACTGCACACCTGACAACTCCATGTCTGCCATCCTACTGCCTGCCCGTGTATCCTCCCACAAATAAATAACAGCACGCCTCTGTTCGCACAGTCTCTGAAGCATGTGCAGTGTTGAGTTCCACCTTGTTGCAACGTCTATGATTAGGCGATGCTGGGGAAGGTTCAAAGACCGCTGATAGGTCTGCATACGGCTGGCGTGTACAGGCGAACGTCGGATATGTGAGCAAAGTGCACGCACTTTGAGGAGCAGGTCGGAGAACCCAGGATAAGTTTTCAATAAGCACTGCACCACCAGGTTTAAGGTGTGAGCCAGGCAAGGAATGTGTTTCAGTTGGGAAAGGGAGATGGCAGCCATGAAATTCCTTCCGTTATCACTCACTACCTTGCCTGCCTCAAGATCTACTGTGCCCAGCCACGACTGCGTTTCTTGTTGCAAGAACTCGGACAGAACTTCCGCGGTGTGTCTGTTGTCGCCCAAACACTTCATAGCCAATACAGCCTGCTGACGCTTGGCAGTAGCTGGCCCATAATGGGACAACTGGTGTGCAACAGTGTCATCTGCCGATGGAGTGGTTGGCCGACTGCGTTCTGTGGAAGAGCTGTAGCTTCTGCAGGAGGACGAGGAGGAGGAGGAGGGGGTGCGAACGCCTACAGCCAACTGTTTCCTAGACCGTGGGCTAGGCACAACTGTCCCTAAATTGATGTCGCCTGTGGACCCTGCATCCACCACATTCACCCAGTGTGCCGTGATGGACACATAACGTCCCTGGCCATGCCTACTGGTCCATGCATCTGTAGTCAGGTGCACCTTTGTACTCACAGATTGCCTGAGTGCATGGACGATGCGCTGTTTAACATGCTGGTGCAGGGCTGGGATGGCTTTTCTGGAAAAAAAGTGTCGACTGGGTAGCTCGTATCGTGGTTCAGCGTACTCCATCAGGGCTTTGAAAGCTTCGCTTTCAACTAACCGGTAGGGCATCATCTCTAACGAGATTAGTCTAGCTATGTGGGCGTTAAAACCCTGTGTACGCGGATGCGAGGATAAGTACTTCCTTTTTCTAACCAGAGTCTCATGTAGGGTGAGCTGGACTGGAGAGCTGTAGATCGTGGAACTTTCGGGTGTGCCGGTGGACATGGCAGACTGAGAGACGGTTGGAGACGGTATTGTTTCCGCCGGTGCCCTACATGCAATATTTCCTCCTACAAAACTGGTGATTCCCTGACCCTGACTGCTTTTGGCTGGCAAAGAAACCTGCACAGATACTGCCGGTGGTGCGGAAAATGGTGGCCTTACAGTGACGGAAGGGATGTTGCGTTGCTGACTAGCTTCATTGGCCGAGGGTGCTACAACCTTGAGGGACGTTTGGTAGTTAGTCCAGGCTTGAGAATGCATGGTGGTTAAGTGTCTATGCATGCAACTAGTATTTAGACTTTTCAGATTCTGACCTCTGCTTAAGCTAGTTGAACATTTTTGACAGATGACTTTGCGCTGATCAGTTGGATGTTGTTTAAAAAAATGCCAGACTGCACTCTTCCTAGACTCTGATCCCTTTTCAGGGATTGCAGACTGAGCTTTAACCGGATGGCAACGCTGTGCTCCAACAGGTTTTGGCTTTGACACGCGTTTTGGTCCAGATACGGGCCCGGCAGATGGAACCTGTTGCGATGTTGATGCCTGCTGCGGCCCCTCCTCCACCTCCGCTTCTGAACTACTGCCGCCTGCACCCTGTTCCCCCAATGGCTGCCAATCGGGGTCAATAACTGGGTCATCTATTACCTCCTCTTCGAGCTCGTGTGCAACTTCGTCTGTGTCACTGTGTCGGTCGGTGGTATAGCGTTCGTGGCGGGGCAACATAGTCTCATCAGGGTCTGATTGTGGATCTGTACCCTGAGAGGGCAATGTGGTGGTCTGAGTCAAAGGAGCAGCATAGTACTCTGGCTGTGGCTGTGCATCAGTGCACTCCATGTCAGAATATACTTGTAATGGGCATGGCCTGTTAAATGTTTCACTTTCTAAGCCAGGGACGGTATGTGTAAAGAGCTCCATGGAGTGACCCGTTGTGTCGCCTGCTGCATCCTTCTCTCTTGTTGTAGTTTTTGCTGAGGAGGACAAGGAAGCGACTTGTCCCTGACCGTGAACATCCACAAGCGACGCGCTGCTTTTACATTTACCAGTTTCGGAAGAGGAGGCAAAAGAGCTAGAGGCTGAGTCTGCAATGTAAGCCAAAACTTGCTGTTGCTGCTCCGCCTTTAAAAGCGGTTTTCCTACTCCCAGAAAAGAGAGCGTTCGAGGCCTTGTGTAGCCTGACGACGAAACTGGCTCCACAGCTCCAGACTTAGGTGGAATATTTTTATCCCCACGACCACCTGATGCTCCACTACCACTACCATCATTACCAGCTGACAATGAACGCCCACGACGACCTCTTGCACCAGACTTCCTCATTGTTTTAAAATCTTAACCAAAGTAACTTTATTTGTTGCTATCAAACAACTTACACGGTGAGCTATAACTTCAGTATGATTTCAATATCCCTTAACAGGTTGGTGAGACCACAAGGAAAATCAGGCACAATGTTACACACTCTGTTTTCTGTGGCACAAAATCACAGAGATGACACACACGCAGGACTGTCACTCAAGCACTAATGTCAATATTAATCTCCCACCTAATTTATTTATTTTTTTTTCTCAGGGAGACTTTAGAAACCAAATAATATTAAAAAAAAAAAAAAAAAAGGCTTTCTATGGCCCACAATTAGAGAGAGAGAGGTGGCACAACCAGGAGTCAAGACTGGCGCACAAGCTGAAAGGGCAATATTACTCTCCCACTGTTTTTTATGTTTTTTTTGTTTTTTTCAGGGAGACTTTAGAAACCAAATAATATTAAAAAAAAAAAAAAAAAAGGCTTTCTATGGCCCACAATTAGAGAGAGAGAGGTGGCACACCCAGGAGTCAAGACTGGCACACAAGCTGAAAGGGCAATATTACTCTCCCACTGTTTTTTTAGGTTTTTTTTTTTTTTTCAGGGAGAATTAGAAACCAAATAATATTAAAAAAAAAAAAAATAGGCTTTCTATGGCCCACTGAATGAGAGATAGCACACACAGCAGTGGCACACAAGCCCTGACTGAGGCCAATATTTTTCTCCCACTGATTGATGTAGTGTTTTTGTGTTGAGGTAGAATTTAGAACACAAATCACGGAAAAAATAAATAGGCTTTCTATGGCCCACTGAATGAAAGGGAGAGAGGTGGCACACCCAGGAGTCAAGACTGGCACACAAGCTGAAAGGGCAATATTACTCTCCCACTGTTTTTTTATGTATTTTTTGTTTTTTCAGGGAGACTTTAGAAACCCAATAATATTTTAAAAAAAAAAAAAGGCTTTCTATGGCCCACAATTAGAGAGAGAGAGGTGGCACAACCAGGAGTCAAGACTGGCGCACAAGCTGAAAGGGCAATATTACTCTCCCACTGTTTTTTATGTTTTTTTTTGTTTTTTTCAGGGAGACTTTAGAAACCAAATAATATTAAAAAAACCAAAAAAAAAAAAGGCTTTCTATGGCCCACTGAATGAGAGGGAGAGAGGTGGCACACCCAGGAGTCAAGACTGGCACACAAGCTGAAAGGGCAATATTACTCTCCCACTGTTTTTTTATGTATTTTTTGTTTTTTTCAGGGAGACTTTAGAAACCCAATAATATTTAAAAAAAAAAATAAATAGGCTTTCTATGGCCCACTGAATGAAAGGGAGAGAGGTGGCACACCCAGGAGTCAAGACTGGCACACAAGCTGAAAGGGCAATATTACTCTCCCACTGTTTTTTTATGTATTTTTTGTTTTTTCAGGGAGACTTTAGAAACCCAATAATATTTAAAAAAAAAAAAAAGGCTTTCTATGGCCCACAATTAGAGAGAGAGAGGTGGCACAACCAGGAGTCAAGACTGGCGCACAAGCTGAAAGGGCAATATTACTCTCCCACTGTTTTTTATGTTTTTTTTTGTTTTTTTCAGGGAGACTTTAGAAACCAAATAATATTAAAAAAACCAAAAAAAAAAAAGGCTTTCTATGGCCCACTGAATGAGAGGGAGAGAGGTGGCACACCCAGGAGTCAAGACTGGCACACAAGCTGAAAGGGCAATATTACTCTCCCACTGTTTTTTTATGTATTTTTTGTTTTTTTCAGGGAGACTTTAGAAACCCAATAATATTTAAAAAAAAAAATAAATAGGCTTTCTATGGCCCACTGAATGAAAGGGAGAGAGGTGGCACACCCAGGAGTCAAGACTGGCACACAAGCTGAAAGGGCAATATTACTCTCCCACTGTTTTTTTATGTATTTTTTGTTTTTTCAGGGAGACTTTAGAAACCCAATAATATTTTAAAAAAAAAAAAAGGCTTTCTATGGCCCACAATTAGAGAGAGAGAGGTGGCACAACCAGGAGTCAAGACTGGCGCACAAGCTGAAAGGGCAATATTACTCTCCCACTGTTTTTTATGTTTTTTTTTGTTTTTTTCAGGGAGACTTTAGAAACCAAATAATATTAAAAAAACCAAAAAAAAAAAAGGCTTTCTATGGCCCACTGAATGAGAGGGAGAGAGGTGGCACACCCAGGAGTCAAGACTGGCACACAAGCTGAAAGGGCAATATTACTCTCCCACTGTTTTTTTATGTATTTTTTGTTTTTTTCAGGGAGACTTTAGAAACCCAATAATATTTAAAAAAAAAAATAAATAGGCTTTCTATGGCCCACTGAATGAGAGGGAGAGAGGTGGCACACCCAGGAGTCAAGACTGGCACACAAGCTGAAAGGGCAATATTACTCTCCCACTGTTTTTTTAGGTTTTTTTTTTTTTTCAGGGAGACTTTTGAAACCAAATAATATTAAAAAAAAAAAAAAAAAAAAAAATATAGGCTTGCTATAGCCCACTGAATGAGAGATAGCGCACACACAGCAGTGGCACACAAGCCCTGACTGAGGCCAATATTTTTCTCCCACTGATTGATGTAGTGTTTCTGTGTTGAGGTAGATTTTAGAACACAAATCACGGAAAAAATAAATAGGCTTTCTATGGCCCACTCAGTGAGAGATGGCACACACAGGGATGGCACTGTAGCAGAAATGCCAATCTTAATCTCCCCCAAAAAAAAAACAAAAAAAAAAAAAAAACTGTCCTACAATTACTATCTCCCTGCAGTAATGTAAGCCAGGTATGGCAGGCAGCAATAGGAGTGGACTGATGCACAAATTAAATAAAAAGTGTGGACAAACAAAAAAGATAGCTGTGCAGAAAGGAAGGAACAAGAGGATATGTGCTTTGAAAAAAGCAGTTGGTTTCCACAGTGGCGTACACACAGCAATACAGCTATCACGGAGCCTTCTAGGGCAGCCCAATGAGCTACAGCGCTGAGGGGAAAAAAAAAAAAAAATAGCTTCCACTGTTCCTGCACACCGAAGGTGGTGTTGGACAGTGGAAATCGCTGCAGCACAAGCGGTTTGGTGGTTAGTGGACCCTGCCTAACGCTCTCCCTGCTTCTGATGAAGCGGCAGCAACCTGTCCCTAAGCTCAGATCAGCAGCAGTAAGATGGCGGTCGGCGGGAACGCCCCTTTATAGCCCCTGTGACGCCGCAGACAGCAAGCCAATCACTGCAATGCCCTTCTCTAAGATGGTGGGGACCAGGATCTATGTCATCACGCTGCCCACACTCTGCGTTCACCTTCATTGGCTGAGAAATGGCGCTTTTCGCGTCATTGAAACGCGACTTTGGCGCGAAAGTCGCGTACCGCATGGCCGACAAGCACAGGGGTCGGATCGGGTTTCATGAGACGCCGACTTAGCCAAAAGTCGGCGACTTTTGAAAATGATCGACCCGTTTCGCTCAACCCTAGTCCTAATGCCTGAGAAAAAGTGATCTAAAAAAAAAAAGGAAAAAATATATACTTGCATACCAATCTCGTTTTCTGGGTTCCCCCCTGGCCTTCTTGTATCCTCGCTCCCTCTGTGGGTGGAAACAGCATGGTGATCAGTACCTGACAATACATTTCTTATTTTTTATTTTCAGACCATGCCATACCCATTTTTTTAATGGTAGATATCACATTTAATGGCAAATGAGGTTACAGAAGAGTAAGACCTACTGTAACATGGCAAGTTTAGAGAAACTTTTTTTTATATAGTATAACAATGTTCTAATGTATCAACTTAGCTACCATAATATTATATGTGGATATCCAAAGTAACTCACTACCATTCCATCACGAAAAAAATAGCAAACTAAATGGTATGGACACCTTTTGAGTTTCTGAAATTTTTTTTTCACTGGTAATTTGCTTCCTTAATGCCAAGGTAAACAATTTTCTAAATATCCATCAGTAAAAATTATCAACCTGTTTATTGTTATAGTGTCTGTGCAAGTCTGGATAAAATATAACCTTTATTAGGTATCTATTAAAAAGCCAATTTGTTGGCAAACTACAATTAATGTTGAAAAAAGAAAAACACAAATACACAAATACCACAGTGCACTGTGCCCTAATACCTACACAGAAAAAAGGAAACAATACATACAGATACCAATAAAATATTGACAGTATTTAATTGGCTTCCAATCAATATTCTTTACGGTAGGCTAAATACTTATAGGCCAAAAAATTATATGTGTACCTCTATAAATGCAATAAATTGGACACAGGTTGCTCTCCTATATTTAAGGTACTATCTATGCCTGTGTCGGTCTACCCAGGCAGTATATGCACTAATTTGTCTCTGGTGTACCATTTAAATGGCCAATTGAGCCGTACCATACAATAAGCTCTATATTTTATGCAATTTGCTGGCTCAACAATGTATGCAAAACTCTGCTTTTAGCCCCCTGGGCCGTACCATACATAGAGCTCTATATTTCGTACAATTTCCTAGACACAGCATATTAGCTTTAGGAGTAGAGTAAAACCATACATGTTGTATTCAAGATTGGAACCCTGTCAATAAAAAGTAGCAGCCCAAATATCCAACCTAAAGGAATACCATATATAAGTAGTTACCCATCTATAACTTCTGGGATACATGTATTTCACATTTCATATTGTATGTGTGTTCCCAAATGGGTTCTTCTATGGCACCTTAAAAGGGTTAAAACAGGTGGGGTGTTGTAAGAATGCTGAGATACACGAGATCACACACATAAATAAATCCCATATAATTGGGTAGATCTCACCGCGTGTTCATCATCAGCTGTTACTCTATCACCGTCCACCTCGTGTCCACCCTGGATTGGAAATCTTAGGTGCTATGGAAAGCGTCTCCCGACGCGTTTCTTCCTAATCGATTCATCAGGGGAGAATGCTGATCCCGTCTGCTGCTATCCCGGGTTACCCCTCTTCTGTGATTTTTATAGATTTCGCTCAGTAACGCGCTATCTAAATCCCGCCCATTGGCGTGTGACGCGCGTACTGAGTTTCCTCTCACGTTGCCAGGTAACCTAAGGCGCTCTCCTGCTTAATCAAGCGCCGAAAGTCTCGGTCCAGCGGCGCATGCGCGTCACCTGACCGGACCCGGCGCGGTACAGAATCTTATGAGCGCTCTTCTATCTGGCATAAATGAAGAAAAATAATAGGATATAAATGCATGTGTTCATGTTATTTTATACCCTAAAGTGCCCATTAATATTGCAACGCCCCTTTAAAACCTTGTTCATTGCGTTGTCCACATATGGCACTCTAAATACAGGAAAAGGTGTTATGAAAGAACCTTTTTAAACCTGTTCACCATTGGCATGATTCATAGAACTCTCTGCACATACTAACCACCAATATTACATGGGACGGAGGCAGGGTGTCTAACTGACAGACACTCAAATAAATCCCATATTAGCCTATATGATGAATGGAAAAGGCAAGGACGAGAGGGATCACCTTGCCCTCACATCCAAAATGAAATTTTCAAATAGGTGGCCTATCTGGCCACTGAAACTGTAGAAAAGATAGAATTTAAATTTAAAAAAACCGAATACATGAAACTATATATGTATAGGGACAGAGTTCACATATGCGGGACACCACGTCCAAAAACCAGAAACGTGTGAAAAGGTGACCCTAGGGATGCCCTACTATGATGTAACTACTCTCCTTTCCCTACCTATCGCGGAGGTTGGCACCCTAGAAGAACCCTGCGCATATGGCGCCCCCACTCAACGTAGGCTGTTCCTAAATAACTTTCCCTACAACACCCTCATAACTACCAAGGAAAGATAGAAAAATCATGTTTACTATGAATGTTGTGGGTACAATTGAAAATTTGTTGATTTTTTGTAGCTTATTATCTCTCCCTATCGTGGGGGTTGGTGCCTAAAATCTTCACATTTGGCACCCCCGCTCAATGAAGAATAGCCCTGATCGACCATACCCTCAAGGGTTATGAGTGCATACAGATCACAAAAAACAACTATATGATTGTATTTCATTCAAGCCAGATGGTTGTACTGTTTTCAGCATGAAAATCCATCTTGCCTCCTTTTGGAGTATTAGCCTGTCCCAATCGCCCCCTCTTTGTGGAGGCGCTATTCTGTCAATACCCACAAATTGGATTTTACTCAAGTTGCCCTGATGGAAAGAATTTATATGGGTTGCCACAGGAGTCTCTCTCTTGTTTATAATGTCACGGAGGTGCTCGCCAACTCTCCTGCGAAACTCCCTCTTAGTCTTGCCCACGTATTCTAGGCCGCACTCACATGTGGCCTTATAGACAATGCCTTTGGTGCGACAATTAATGAAATGTCTAATTTGGTACGTGGTGCCTGTGACATTACTTGTGAAACTTTTAGAGGGCCTAATTGCAGTACAACTTTTACAGTTGCCACATCTATAGCAGCCTTTTATCTGGTTTGTTGTTAAACTAAAGCCGCTTCCAGAATCGAAGTGGCTGTGAACCAATCTGTCACGCAGGGATTTACCCTTCTTGTACGTAATCTGAGGTACTGATGGAACATATTTCCTTATGTCTCTATCCATCTGCAAAATTGGCCAATGCCTTTGAAGGATTTCTCTTACAGAATTAGCTCCATTGGAGTATCTAGTAATGAAGCGTATAAGGTTCTCTTCTTCACATTTAGGCTTAGGTGTTAGTAGTTCTTTCCTATCTTTTTTTACAGACTCCTTATATGCTCTATTCAAAACCCCCTCAGGGTATCCCCTTTCTAGGAACCTGTCTTTTAGTTCCTTAGCTTGTTCCTGGAACATGCTCATATTTGAGCAGTTTCTGCGCACTCTAAAATACTGTCCTTTGGGGATACCTCTTTTTAGAGGTGCGGGGTGACTGCTCTCCCACCTGAGGAGAGAATTTGTGGCTGTGTCCTTTCTGTGT
This sequence comes from Ranitomeya variabilis, assembly GCF_051348905.1. Taxonomy (NCBI): domain Eukaryota; kingdom Metazoa; phylum Chordata; class Amphibia; order Anura; family Dendrobatidae; genus Ranitomeya; species Ranitomeya variabilis. The sequence continues at coordinate 339,875,495 of NC_135232.1, read as the reverse complement.
GTTTTTGTGACCAATTCTCCCGTTAGAATGCTTTTCAATCCGAATATCCAGGAAGGCCAGACTGGTGGTGCTGGCTTCATATGTGAAATGGAGACCCAGATCATTAATGTTTAGGCCATCGACAAATTTACCAAAATCATTGACTCCTCCTCTCCAAATTACGAAAACATCGTCAATATAACGCAGCCACAAAATTATTCTCTCCTCAGAGTGGGCCATTGCGTCACTAAAAACGACCATTTCCTCCCACCAGCCCAGGAGCAGATTGGCATACGAGGGCACACAGGGGCTGCCTATAGCAGTGCCCCTGAGCTGGTGGAAGTATTTTCGGTCAAACAAAAAGACATTTCGAGTCAAACAGAATTCCAGAGCCTTTAAGACAAAGTTATTGTGTTTCTCATACTGTGTACCTCTTGTGCCCAGATAATGGCTCACAGCTCTAAGACCCTTATCATGTGGGATTGACGAATATAGCGCCTCCACGTCAATGCTTCCCAGAATCATATCTGGGTCAAGACAAACATCCTCCAACTTGAGCAAGAGGTCCGTGGTGTCCCGCACATGAGAACTCAAAACTCCCACAAATGGTTTAAGGATCTTATCAATATAGATACCGAGCTTTTCAGTCAAGCTATTATTACCCGAAACAATTGGGCGCCCCTTCAAGGGATTTGTACCCTTGTGAATCTTCGGGAGGCAATAAAAAGTGGGGATTACTGGATGTTTTGGCAGCAGGTAATTTCAAAATTTCATTTTGGATGTGAGGGCAAGGTGATCCCTCTCGTCCTTGCCTTTTCCATTCATCATATAGGCTAATATGGGATTTATTTGAGTGTCTGTCAGTTAGACACCCTGCCTCCGTCCCATGTAATATTGGTGGTTAGTATGTGCAGAGAGTTCTATGAATCATGCCAATGGTGAACAGGTTTAAAAAGGTTCTTTCATAACACCTTTTCCTGTATTTAGAGTGCCATATGTGGACAACGCAATGAACAAGGTTTTAAAGGGGCGTTGCAATATTAATAGGCACTTTAGGGTATAAAATAACATGAACACATGCATTTATATCCTATTATTTTTCTTCATTTATGCCAGATAGAAGAGCGCTCATAAGATTCTGTACCGCGCCGGGTCCGGTCAGGTGACGCGCATGCGCCGCTGGACCGAGACTTTCGGCGCTTGATTAAGCAGGAGAGCGCCTTAGGTTACCTGGCAACGTGAGAGGAAACTCAGTACGCGCGTCACACGCCAATGGGCGGGATTTAGATAGCGCGTTACTGAGCGAAATCTATAAAAATCACAGAAGAGGGGTAACCCGGGATAGCAGCAGACGGGATCAGCATTCTCCCCTGATGAATCGATTAGGAAGAAACGCGTCGGGAGACGCTTTCCATAGCACCTAAGATTTCCAATCCAGGGTGGACACGAGGTGGACGGTGATAGAGTAACAGCTGATGATGAACACGCGGTGAGATCTACCCAATTATATGGGATTTATTTATGTGTGTGATCTCGTGTATCTCAGCATTCTTACAACACCCCACCTGTTTTAACCCTTTTAAGGTGCCATAGAAGAACCCATTTGGGAACACACATACAATATGAAATGTGAAATACATGTATCCCAGAAGTTATAGATGGGTAACTACTTATATATGGTATTCCTTTAGGTTGGATATTTGGGCTGCTACTTTTTATTGACAGGGTTCCAATCTTGAATACAACATGTATGGTTTTACTCTACTCCTAAAGCTAATATGCTGTGTCTAGGAAATTGTACGAAATATAGAGCTCTATGTATGGTACGGCCCAGGGGGCTAAAAGCAGAGTTTTGCATACATTGTTGAGCCAGCAAATTGCATAAAATATAGAGCTTATTGTATGGTACGGCTCAATTGGCCATTTAAATGGTACACCAGAGACAAATTAGTGCATATACTGCCTGGGTAGACCGACACAGGCATAGATAGTACCTTAAATATAGGAGAGCAACCTGTGTCCAATTTATTGCATTTATAGAGGTACACATATAATTTTTTGGCCTATAAGTATTTAGCCTACCGTAAAGAATATTGATTGGAAGCCAATTAAATACTGTCAATATTTTATTGGTATCTGTATGTATTGTTTCCTTTTTTCTGTGTAGGTATTAGGGCACAGTGCACTGTGGTATTTGTGTATTTGTGTTTTTCTTTTTTCAACATTAATTGTAGTTTGCCAACAAATTGGCTTTTTAATAGATACCTAATAAAGGTTATATTTTATCCAGATGCTAATGCAACATTGATAAATTCTTTGGATAACTACACCACGCTGACAATATGTCTGTGCAAGTCCTATACTTACCTGGCTGTCCTAGTGCCTCACATAGGTCGAACAACAAACTGCTCCTAACTTGCCACTCGTGATAGCCCGTCTCTTATTGTTAGCGACAGCAGCAAGGAGTACCTATGTGAGTGTACTGGACTGTTCTATATCAGGGTATGACCCCAATTTTATAAGGCAGCATACAGTTTTCCTGGCAGGTTCCATAGAAATTCAACAGAAAAAAAATCAAGGTATGCAACTTTTAGGGTTCATGCATACAGTGGCGTATCTAGGGGGGGGCAGCCGGGGCATGTGCCCCGGGCGCAGCCGGCAGGGGGGCGCAGTCAGGCCACCTAAAGCGGCGGTCCGCAGTGTCTCCCCCGGCGGCTGCATTCTGCCGCCCCCCACACTGGGAGTCAGCTGTTCTCTGTGCCGACTGTCAAGCTGACAGCCGGCACAGAGAAGCTGCAGCGTGCCGGCTCCCAGTGTTCAATTGTACTGCATCTGAGATGCGAGTACAATTGAAGCTCTGACTGCCGGGTCAGAGCGACGCCAGCAGCGTGATCAGGTCATGTGATCATGCTGCTGACGTCACTCACCCACGCGGCAGAGCAGAGTCAGAGACGCAGATCCGTGGTAAGTGCTCCAGTGGAGCTGAAGACACCAAAGGTGCAGGGGGGATTTAATGTGAGTGGGAATGGGGGGGATATATTGTGGGGGGATTTAATGTGAGTGGCGATGGGGGGATATATTGTGGGGGGATTTAATGTGAGTGGGGATGGTGGGATATATTATTGGATGGGGGATATTTAATATGAGTGGAAATGGGGGGATTTATTGTGGGGGGGGAGATTTAATGTGAGTGGGGATTTATTGTGGGGGGGAGATTTAATGTGAGGAGATGGGATTTATTGTGGGGGGGGATTGAATGTGAGTGGGGACTTATTGGGGGGGAGATTTAATGTGAGTGGAGATGGGGGGATTTATTGTGGGGGGGATTTAATGTGAGTGGGGATGGGGGGATTTATTATTGGATGGGGGATATTTAATATGAGTGGAGATGGGGGGATTTATTGTGGGGAAGGGATTTAATGTGAGTGGAGATGGGGGTATTTATTGTGTGGGGAGAATTGGAGTGGAGATGGGGGATTGAATGTGTGTGGGGGGAGATTTGTCATGGGGATGAGGGATTTAATGTGTGGGGTGATATTTGGAGTGGGGATGGGGGGATTTAATGTGTGGGGGAGATTTGAGGACACAAAATAAAGAGCAAAGGGGGAGATGGGGGCATGTAGGAGGAAACAGTATGGGGGATGGGTGCAGACAGTTTGGGGAGCAAACGGGGGAATGTATGCAGACACAGTATGGGTAGCGATGTGAAAAACGTATGTGGACAGAGTACGGGGAGTGAGGGTGTTGGGATGTGTGCATGCGTAGCATGGAGGGACAGTGTAAGGGCACATCCAGGAGGGGACAGTATACCAAGGAGGGGGGCATGTGATGAGAGAGTACAGTATAAATACTGGGCCCTATATGGGGGACACAGTGTGAGAGGACAGTGTGAAAATTGTGGCCGGTATGGAAAGGGGAGGTCCGTGTAAAGAGCATGTACCATAAGAGACAGTGTGGGGGTCATATTTTATGCAGACAATATAGTGAGGGGCAATTTTTCATTCAGGAGCATTATAATGACACTTGTATCTTTAGGGGTATCATGTGGAGATTTTCTGCAAAAGAGCGGAGAAGATGGAAGTCTGCAGAGATGGCTGAGGATGAGAAAACTCATCATGGGATCTGGACAAGATGAAGAAAAGAAGGAGAACGACTCCAGAGATGACATCTATAAGGTACCTGGATGTAAATGTTATTTGTGATACTGACTAACTCGTTTTTATTTATGTTAGGAGCATTAAAGGGGATGTCCAGGTTTGTGATGAGTCTGCAGTCATTCTTTGTGACTGCAGACTTCTGAGTTCTCACAGTGCGCACTGCACGCTGTTAGGATTCTCTGGTGCTAGTGATTTACGTATATGCGGTCACGTGCTGACTAGACATGTGTGGCCTCACTCTATGAAAATGAACTGAGCGAGGCCGGGCACGTCTAGTCGGAATGTGGTCAGAAGTATACAAATCACATGCTTGTGCTGACATGACTGTCCACTGGCAAGGGAGAACCCTAAAAGTGTGCAGTGCATTAGTTGTGAGAATTCAGAAGCCTGCGATGTCAGGATTCAGCTCTGCAGGTTCCACTAGTCGTCACATGGACACCTCACTCATATGTGACTTTCATACTTGTGGTCCTGTGACACCGAGCTTCTCTTCTGCTTCTCTCAGTTTTTCACTGAACATTGAGAGCATTAGGGAGAGGAGCTCATTGGTACATGACTAAGCGTGAAAATTGCATATGTTCTGGGGGGGGAACCAAACTGAATTCTTGCCCCGGGTGCCAGAAACCCTAGATACGCCTCTGCATGCATACAACAGAGCCATGTGCACAGAGCCTGTAAGGTAGTGTACATAAACAGAACATAGGCAGCAGAATCTAACTTACTCTAATACAGCAATGATTCTTCAAAGATTCGAGAAATGCCTAAATAAAATTACATGTGGTGCTCCTATTGAAATAAATTGCTTATTGACCACTGAGATTTCTCTCGTTTGCTCTATGTCTGTCTCTCTTTTACATACAGTGCAATCTAAGGTCATGGATATTTGTTCACATTCTTCATAGCTATTTCAGGGAAATATCTGCCTGGCAGGTTATTTTTTTTTTATAACTTCTGGTGACTGTAAAAATGTAATTATTTTTCCAGATTCTCTGACATTCTTCCACCGTTCTCAGCCGCTGCAATGGATATGTATGCATCCATTTCACAGCTTATGTTATAGAGTATAAATATCACACCACAGTTATTCTGACATGTTGGAATCCTTAGTGAAGCTGCCAAGGATCAAAGCTTAAGTCCTAAAAACAAAATAATATTTGGTAGGAAATGAAATATTAGTAGTAAGTAAGTAGTACTGGGTAATTAAAAGCATTGCCCTATGCATTTTGTTTATTCATATGTATATAGATGTAAAGATCTATAGAAGATGTGATACAGGGTCGTAAAAGAAAAATTGCTAAATACCTAAAACTAGAAATTAAGACATATGTATTATATCCTATTTATTATTGTGTGCAGTGAATTAAAGACCCTGTCAGCAAAGCACACTGCCACTTTAAGAGGACCCAGCCGTTCCAATTAATAATTGCATTGCCACCCTATTATTGTTTAAGAATAATGAGGGAATTAAAGTTCTAGCCGCCAACCTGAAGCTATCCTGAAATGTTTTCAATTAACTCTTGGCACTAACAGGAAAGCATCAAACCTTTCCCATGCTGAAATATGGAAAGTCTGCAGGGAACATCTCAGCAGGAGAGGAATTTCATTAAAACCAGCACATCATAATTCAACGACTTCTACTCTCACTGCAAGCTGCTCTATTGATAAGGATTCCAAGGCAATTTTATGGATTTTGCAAAAAGAAATGATTTCATAAGATCTTTCCAGGCAGTTTGTTTTGGCACTTAGTCTTTGCTATCCAACCTAATGAAAAAAAAGAGGAGAAAAAGAAAGAAAAATGACTTTTAAGGTCATCGTTCCAGCATGAAGATATTAAGAAAGAATTACAAGCGTGAGGGAAGGGCAGAATCCAAAGAACTAACTATATTCTATTTTTTTTAACCTTTTCTCCAATATAACCAATGGCATTCATGATGTTACAAGATTTATTCTGCAAATCTATGCTTAAAATCTAAATGTCTGAACCCAAACTTATTGGTCAGGCAAGCAAAGTGGGCACCACACAATATTCCTCATAAAATCAAACTTTATTATATATAAAAAACAAGACATACAAAGGTTTGTTAAAATCAAAATGTTCCTCACACTGAGGGACACACAGATAGACCTATGCCTACTACAGTATATGCACATAATACAAGTTTTGTTTGTTATGTTATAAACATTTTGTTCATAACCATATGAAGTATTTTATGTCATACAAAGATGACATGCATTTAGTGTGATTCGGTATATATCAACCTATATTGTAATAGCTATGGCATAATTACCTGTGTATAAGTCCTATTTAGGAGTAAACATCTGTGGTAGGTCAAGTCTCCTTCCACTCCGATGAGTGTTTCATCCCGCTTCCTCAAGGGGCGTTATAGTTAAGTAGTAGCTCCCTTAGGCCAGGGTCACACTTGCGTGTGCAATGCGATAAACTCACGCGAGTCTCTCACCACAATACCCAGCACTGCCACTGGCACTTGGGATCGGAACGTTCAGCTGCATGTATTTCTGGTAGTGGCGGCGGCAGTGCCGGATATTTATCCGAGGGACTCGTGTGAGTTTCTCGCATTGCACACCCATGTGTGACCCCAGCTTTAAAGCCACATTCACATGTTCAGTACTTGGTCAGTATTTTACATTAGCATTTGTAAACCAAAATCAAGAGTGGAACAATCAGGAGAAAAGTTTAATAAAACAAGTCACCACTTCTGTATTTATCACCCACTCCTGGTTTTGGCTTACAAATGCTGATGTGAAATACTGAACATGTGAATGTGGCCTAAAGGTAGTAATGTGTACATAAGGCAAACTAATATATAGATGTACATTGGTGATGAGCTAATATACTCGTTATTCGAGATTTCCCGAGCACGCTTGGGTGTCCTCCGAGTATTTTTTAGTGCTCGGAGATTTAGTTTTCCTCAGCTGAATGATTTACATCTGTTAGCCAGCTTCATTACATGTGGGGATTCCCTAGCAACCAGGCAACTCCCACATGTACTTATGCTGGCTATCAGATGTAAATCATTCAGCTGAGGTGAGGAAAACTAAATCTCCGAGCACTAAAAAATACTCAGAGGACACCCGAGCATGCTCGAGAAATCTCGACTAACGAGTATATTCGCTCATCACTAGTGTACATAAAGCAAGCTTAGTGTACTTGCTATTAGATGCAGATACAACCTGCTGCTTTTCAGTCACTATAAGGGACACACGATCATTTTTCTCTCATCCAATAAACTCATTTTGATTATGCTAATAACACTCTGATCAGAGTTTGATTAAAGTTTGATCAGACTGTGATCCAATTAGAGAAGAAAAAGAAAAATTCTCCATTTTCTCCATTCCGACAGTCCGTGAAAATTGGATCACACTCAAATGTCATCCAAGTTCAGTCAACATTTTTCCACGGATCCATAGACATGAATGGTTAAGTGTGATCCAATAATCGTATGCAACTCGTGTACTAGTCCAGTTTTTACGGTCGTATGTACATGCCCTAAGCATTAAAAGTATGTCATGATCTAGGGATTATACGATAAATTCAGTCTTTACAAAAACACAAGTCCAGTGGTTGTTTTATGGTGTTGGTAGCATTCACTTCTCACTTCTGTCAATAACTTCACTTATATTTATTTTAAAAGCAATGGAGCAAAATAAAATATATGCAAAAGAGTTTAACTATAACATTTTTAGGACCACATCTTTGCATGTATGACAACTTTCTACTTAGTGTTCTCTGTATGTAAGGTCATCGCAAATATCTGCTACCTATTTGTGACATGAAGTGGCCATATGAAATAATTCCTATTGACCTAAATGTGGATTAGACTTGACTTGATTTTAAATCCTTTACACGGAATTACCCGGTAACGAGTTGAGTGGTGGAATCACTGTACCATGGTCCAAGAAAAGCCTGAAGGGGCGTAACTAGGTGCCTCACCAAGTCCAACCTCAGATACATGGCAGTTGATTATACTGTGATCTGAGGAGAGATGAAGGAGGTGGGACCAGGTGCTACACCAGGACTGACCTCGGGTGGGTAGCAGCTGACCCCCAAGAGACTGTAGGCAGGAATGGTGGACTAGGCAAATATTGACTGGCACAGCTGGTAGAGTGGCTGGCATGACAGACACACAGGCTGGTACTGGCGGACACAACAGATGTCCTGATAGGCAAGTCCAGTAGGGCATGGCTGATGAATAGGCAGGCGGACACGGCTGATAGACAGGCAGGGGGAGTGGCTGATAGACAGGCAAGTGGTCACCACTGTAGTACAGGACTGGTATACTGGATATGAGTTCTGTGACCTAATAACTATCAACCATGTTAGAACATACAAACAATGTTGCACAGGCACCTCCCACCTGGTGGAGATGCCTTGAATAAGTGTCTCCTAGCTATTGGCTTTTGACACTCTAGGATGGCGCACGCTATCCTTTTAAGAAAATAGAACGTGCGCCCTAAGTGCAGTGCCCGGAAATCTAGGAGCCGTTCGCAGCCTCCGGACCGCTGCAGGAGGATGAGGAAGAAGCACGGGATGGTGGCGGTGAGTGTGTCGGCTTCTTTGCAGGGGAGGAAGGCATAGATAGTGCAGAGTCAACAGCGAAACAGCAGCAGAAGAAGGAGAGGGAGGTGCAGAACTGTGGTGGTGAGAGAGTCAGCATCTCTGCCGGAGAAGGGAGTGCAGAGACCTCGGCATTACACACCCTTACTAGTATAATGCACCCATCACATTCATTGACAGTTGTACATTTCTATAATCCTCTATATATAATTAATAAATTTTCTCTTCTGTTAAAGAAACACTACCATCAAAGTTGGTGTCCTCTTATATATTTCAATCATCATATAGCACGGTGTACTTATAATTGCTGATTTTGCCCTTCTACTCAGTTAATCAGTTAATTCTCTCCTTTCCATTAGGCCTATGACATCACTGTCATGCCCACATGTGGCACACGTGGTTCGTGGCCCCACTATGCCACAGCGCTGGCCTTAACTAGGAGGAGCGTGACTAAGCGGATTCCTTGTCTTCGATAGAACTCCTGATAATGACGTTAGACTAGAGCTGCATAGACTTGAATTCTGTTCAGATGACACAGGTTCTGGGTAACTGGGCAGAATAGAAACTTACACGGAGTCACTGGCAGGGCTGAAATTGGATACTGGAGCATGCTCTGACAGTAAGGACTTTGGGACGCTAACCAGGACAGACACTGGTGCAGGTTCAAGTACAGCCGGAACCGTTTAAAGGGAAGGTGCCATCAAAAAAAATTTTTTTACAGCAATTGTAAAAATGTAAAGAATTAATGTTTACATTTTCTTAAAAAATATTTTCATTTGTTTATAATTTAGTAAAATATGAAAAATAATTTGAAAAGTTTTGGAATTTCCACTTTTAAACACTAGGGGGAGCAGCTGCTGAAATTTCAGAAAAACCTAGTGTACAACTAGCTCACATTACAGCACTGCAGTAATTATGGGTGGAGTCTGCTGACGTGTGTGATGTCTCCTCTCCTTCCATGTGTTTGCTAAGGGATAAGAGAGGATTCAGGAACACAGTGAGCAGCCATTTTGTCAGTGACTGCAGAGTAAGGCTGCCGTCACACTAGCAGTATTTGGTCAGTATTTTACCTCAGTATTTGTAAGCCAAAACCAGGAGAGGAACAATTAGAGGAAAAGTATAATAGAAACATATGCACCACTTCTGTATTTATCACCCAGTCCTGGTTTTGGCTTACAAATACTGAGGTAAAGTACTGACCAAATACTGATAGTGTGACCGCAGCCTTATACTGACAAGTAGACAGTCACCGAGGATGGCAGGCAGCAAGGATTCTGGGAGATATGTGGTGGAGGGAGCAGGGTGACAGCAGCACAGAGTATTTCAGGAGAGCAGTGTGCTGGTCTATGGGGGGGCACCATGTTTAGTGCGCGGAGCAGCCAGGAATTGTACATAGAGCGCTGTCTTTTATACACATGGATGGACCGTCTGCTCCACAGAAATCCAGGAAACATTTCTGCGGATTGATGGCCTGTTCTGATCCAGACTCTGCATGCAAAGACCCCATTCCCCTCCTCAGATCCTGTCTTCTCCATCCTGTCCTGGCGATGTGTGAAAGTGAGACAACAGACGCAGTCCGGGGTGACGCTGGGAAGGAAACGTAGCCATATAGTAACGATAAAAATGAGACCCCTCTCTTCAGCTGCCTCACCAGCCCTGACTGCACCTAACTGGAGGTCATGCTGCCCCCTCTATTACCCCAGACCCACGTGCAGGTGCTCAGCCACAACCACCATAGAATGGGTCCGCTTTCTGAAGATAATACGGTCATAGTGTTCTCACATAATACCGCCATATAGATCTCACATAATACCGCCATATAGATCACACACACAATACTATCAAATAGATCACACAATACTGTCATACAGTTCTCACATACCACCATATAGATCACACATAATACTGCCATATAATTCTCACCTAATACTGCCACATAGATCACACATAATCCCACAATATAGTTCTCATATACCACCGTCATTTAGTTTTTACATTCCACAACACTGATCAAACATAATATTGCCATATAGATCACATATAATACCGTCACATAGATCACACAATACTTGGCGGCATAATGTGTGATATTATATATATTATAATATCCCGGCATAATGTGTGGTCTTTATGGGAGTAATATGTGATAAATATATATATAGCGGCATTATACGTGATCCATATGGTATTGTGCTGCTCTAGGGAGGTGAGAGACGTATGGTGGAAGGAGCAGGGTGACAGGAGCACAGTATTTCAGGAGAGCAGTGTACTGGTCTATGGGTGGGAGGGTGTGCTCACACTCACACGCTCCCAACTGTATACTTATAGCCTTTACTGGCTATTAAAATGGGGGACACCCCCCCAAAAAAAGACGTGGGGCCCCCTATAATTAATAACCATCAAATATTATGCAGACAGCTGCGGGCTTACATTAATAGCCTAGGAAGGGGCCATGGATACTGTCCCCCCCCCAGGCTAAAAACATCAGCTCTCAGCCGCCTTTTACATGCGACTTTTCTGGCGCTTTGCCTGGCAATTTCCACTTGCCCTGTAGCGGTAGCAAGTGGGGTTCATATTTGTGGGGTTAATGTCACATTCATATTGTCCGGTGACATCAAGCCCACGGCTTAGTAATGGAGAGGCGTCTATAAGGCACCCATCCATTACTAATCCTATAGTTGTATTGTAAATAAAGACTCGGCCAGAATAAAGTCCTTTATTAATCTTTTTTAAACCATACCGAATGCGTAATCCTCGACTCCCTCATCTCCCACAGCAAAAATAATAAACCACAATGGGGAAAGACACGCAGGGGGGAGAGGAGTGCATAGGAGAGGATTAGATACTGACTGCTGAGCCGTGTATCTAATCCTGTCCTGTGTGATACCGACTGCTGAGCCGTGTATCTAATCCTGTCCTGTGTGATACCGACTGCTGAGCCGTGTATCTAATCCTGTCCTGTGTGATACCGACTGCTGAGCCGTGTATCTAATCCTGTCCTGTGTGATACTGACTGCTGAGCTGTGTATCTAATCCTGTCCTGTGTGATACTGACTGCTGAGCTGTGTATCTAATCCTATCCTGTGTGATACTGACTGCTGAGCCGTGTATCTAATCCTATCCTGTGTGATACTGACTGCTGAGCCGTGTATCTAATCCTATCCTGTGTGATACCGACTGCTGAGCCGTGTATCTAATCCTGTCCTGTGTGATACTGACTGCTGAGGACACAGTACACGGGACAGGATTAGCTACCCAGGACAAGATTAGCTACACAGGACAGAGGTAGCAGTGGTAGGTGTATATAGAGGCAGGTAGCAGTGGTATATAGAGGCAGATAGTGGTATACAGAGGCAGGCAGCAGTGGTATACAGAGGCAGGCAGTGGTATACAGAGGCAGGCAGGCAGTGGTATACAGAGGCAGGCAGACAGTGGTATACAGAGGCAGGCAGTGGTATACAGAGGCAGGCAGGCAGTGGTATACAGAGGCAGGCAGACAGTGGTATATAGAGGCAGGCAGGGGTATACAGAGGCAGGCAGGCAGTGGTATACAGAGGCAGGCAGGCAGTGGTATACAGAGGCAGGCAGGCAGTGGTATACAGAGGCAGGCAGACAGTGGTATACAGAGGCAGGCAGACAGTGGTATACAGAGGCAGGCAGACAGTGGTATACAGAGGCAGGCAGACAGTGGTATACAGAGGCAGGCAGACAGTGGTATACAGAGGCAGGCAGACAGTGGTACACAGAGGCAGGCAGGCAGTGGTATACAGAGGCAGGCAGTGGTATACAGAGGCAGGCAGGCAGTGGTATACAGAGGCAGGCAGGGGTATACAGAGGCAGGCAGGCAGGGGTATACAGAGGCAGGCAGGGGTATAGAGGCAGGCAGGGGTATACAGAGGCAGGCAGGGGTATACAGAGGCAGGCAGGGGTATACAGAGGAAGGCAGACAGTGGTATACAGAGGCAGGCAGACAGTGGTATACAGAGGCAGGCAGACAGTGGTACACAGAGGCAGGCAGACAGTGGTACACAGAGGCAGGCAGACAGTGGTACACAGGCAGGCAGACAGTGGTATACAGAGGCAGGCAGGCAGTGGTATACAGAGGCATGCAGGCAGTGGTATACAGAGGCAGGCAGGCAGTGGTATACAGAGGCAGGCAGGCAGGCAGTGGTATACAGAGGCAGGCAGGCAGTGGTATACAGAGGCAGGCAGGGGTATAGAGGCAGGCAGGGGTATACAGAGGCAGGCAGGGGTATACAGAGGCAGGCAGACAGTGGTATACAGAGGCAGGCAGACAGTGGTATACAGAGGCAGGCAGACAGTGGTATACAGAGGCAGGCAGACAGTGGTATACAGAGGCAGGCAGGCAGTGGTATACAGAGGCAGGCAGACAGTGGTATACAGAGGCAGGCAGACAGTGGTATACAGAGGCAGGCAGACAGTGGTATACAGAGGCAGGCAGACAGTGGTATACAGAGGCAGGCAGACAGTGGTATACAGAGGCAGGCAGACAGTGGTACACAGAGGCAGGCAGGCAGTGGTATACAGAGGCAGGCAGTGGTATACAGAGGCAGGCAGGCAGTGGTATACAGAGGCAGGCAGGGGTATACAGAGGCAGGCAGGCAGGGGTATACAGAGGCAGGCAGGGGTATAGAGGCAGGCAGGGGTATACAGAGGCAGGCAGGGGTATACAGAGGCAGGCAGGGGTATACAGAGGAAGGCAGACAGTGGTATACAGAGGCAGGCAGACAGTGGTATACAGAGGCAGGCAGACAGTGGTACACAGAGGCAGGCAGACAGTGGTACACAGAGGCAGGCAGACAGTGGTACACAGGCAGGCAGACAGTGGTATACAGAGGCAGGCAGGCAGTGGTATACAGAGGCATGCAGGCAGTGGTATACAGAGGCAGGCAGGCAGTGGTATACAGAGGCAGGCAGGCAGGCAGTGGTATACAGAGGCAGGCAGGCAGTGGTATACAGAGGCAGGCAGGGGTATAGAGGCAGGCAGGGGTATACAGAGGCAGGCAGGGGTATACAGAGGCAGGCAGACAGTGGTATACAGAGGCAGGCAGACAGTGGTATACAGAGGCAGGCAGACAGTGGTATACAGAGGCAGGCAGACAGTGGTATACAGAGGCAGGCAGGCAGTGGTATACAGAGGCAGGCAGTGGTATACAGAGGCAGGCAGTGGTATACAGAGGCAGGCAGGCAGTGGTATACAGAGGCAGGCAGACAGTGGTATACAGAGGCAGGCAGTGGTATACAGAGGCAGGCAGGCAGTGGTATACAGAGGCAGGCAGGCAGTGGTATACAGAGGCAGGCAGGCAGTGGTATACAGAGGCAGGCAGGGGTATACAGAGGCAGGCAGGGGTATACAGAGGCAGGCAGGGGTATACAGAGGCAGGTAGTGATATACAGAGGCAGGCAGGTAGTGGTATACAGAGGCAGGCAGGCAGTGGTATACAGAGGCAGGCAGTGGTATACAGAGGCAGGCAGTGGTATACAGAGGCAGGCAGTGGTATACAGAGGCAGGCAGGCAGTGGTATACAGAGGCAGGCAGGGGTATACAGAGGCAGGCAGTGGTATACAGAGGCAGGCAGGGGTATACAGAGGCAGGCAGGGGTATACAGAGGCAGGCAGGTAGTGGTATACAGAGGCAGGCAGGCAGTGGTATACAGAGGCAGGCAGGGGTATACAGAGGCAGGCAGGCAGGCAGTGGTATACAGAGGCAGGCAGGGGTATACAGAGGCAGGCAGGCAGTGCTAGGTGGTATATAGGGGCTGGCAGCAGTGGTAGATGCATAAGAAAATAAAAACGCTGTACTTACCTTCTTTCCTCTACCAGGAAGTGCTGAGTCATGTTCAGGGCAGAGCAGTGTGACGATCTCCCTGCTCTGCTCTGAACAGGTCGGCAGTGATTGCAGCCTGTACTGTAATACTAAGTACAGGCTGCAATCACAGCTCCTCGCTGCAGATACTTACCCTGGACCCTCGGCAGCAGCTTCTCCCAACAGCAGCTTCTGCCATCGCACGCACTGAGCTGTGTGTGCGATGGCAGAGGGAAATAAACAAAATGGCCGCGATCTCCTCTCACAGCTGTGACGTGGCAGCTCAGTGGGCGTGGCCAAGTCACAGCTGAGAGGCAGGAGGAGATGCGGTCGGGGCCCGACTGCAGTCTCCTATGTCCATGGCTGCCGTAAGTGAGGTGTGCAAGTGTCGTTCCCAGACACTTACACCCACACTAATGAAAATGGCGGCCTCCAGTGGTGAATGTAAAAGTGAATAAATAAAAAAGTATGAAAGAGGTGCATTTACTTTTGTATTAAAAATAATTGATTGTATAATCAATAATTATTAATACAAAAACTAAAATCACGGCACCCTCCCTTTAAGTGTTCAAGTACTGCCGATATGGCTTCAGGCATAGGTACCTGTTATGACCCCAATGGCGAGGGTCTCAGAGGAACGTGGAAGTCTGCAAGATACAAAAATCCAGCTCATAGGGCAGTGGTAACTGGGTTGACCATATATCTACTCCTAACGCCAACACTAGAAGTAGCCGGGGATCATTCCTACGTTGATTCTAGATGACACGCGCCAGCCGGAGAATCTAACTACCCCTAGTAGAAGAAAACAAAGACCTCTCTTGCCTCCAGAGAAAGGGACCCCAAAGCAGGATAGAAGCCCCCCACAAATAATAACGGTGAGGTAAGAGGAAATGACAAACACAGAAATGAACCAGGTTTAGCACAGAGAGGCCCGCTTACTAATAGCAGAATAAAGAAAGGTAACTTATATGGTCAACAAAAACCCTATCAAAATCCACACTGGAAATTCAAGAACCCCCGAACCATCTAACGGTCCGGGGGGAGAACACCAGCCCCCTAGAGCTTCCAGCAAAGATCAGGATACAGATTAGGAACAAGCTGGACAAAAATACAAAACAAAACAAATAGCAAAAAGCAAAATAGCAGACTTAGCTGATATAACCGGAACCAGGATCAGTAGACAAGAGCACAGCAGATTAGCTCTGATAACTACGTTGCCAGGCATTGAACTGAAGGTCCAGGGAGCTTATATAGCAACACCCCTAACTAACGACCCAGGTGCGGAAAAAAGGAATGACAGAAAAACAGAGTCAAAAAACTAGTAACCACTAGAGGGAGCCAAAAAGCAAATTCACAACAGTACCCCCCCCTTAGTGAGGGGTCACCGAACCCTCACCACGACCACCAGGGCGATCAGGATGAGCGGCATGAAAGGCACGAACTAAATCGGCCGCATGAACATCAGAGGCGACCACCCAGGAATTATCCTCCTGACCATAGCCCTTCCACTTGACCAGGTACTGAAGCCTCCGCCTGGAGAGGCGCGAATCCAAGATCTTCTCCACCACGTACTCCAACTCGCCCTCAACCAACACCGGAGCAGGCGGCTCAGCAGAAGGAACTACAGGCACAACGTACCGCCGCAACAAGGACCTATGAAATACATTGTGAATAGCAAACGACACAGGAAGATCCAGACGAAAAGATACAGGATTAAGGATTTCCAATATCTTGTAAGGACCAATGAAGCGAGGTTTAAATTTTGGAGAGGAGACCTTCATAGGAATAAAGCGAGAAGAAAGCCACACCAAATCCCCAACGCGTAGTCGGGGACCCACACCGCGGCGGCGGTTGGCAAAGCGCTGAGCCCTCTCCTGTGACAACTTCAAGTTGTCCACCACATGATTCCAGATCCGCTGCAACCTATCCACCACAGAATCCACCCCAGGACAGTCAGAAGGCTCCACATGACCCGAAGAAAAGCGAGGATGGAAACCAGAGTTGCAGAAAAAAGGCGAAACCAAGGTGGCGGAACTAGCCCGATTATTAAGGGCAAACTCAGCCAACGGCAAGAATGTCACCCAATCGTCCTGATCAGCAGAGACAAAGCACCTCAAATAAGCCTCCAAAGTCTGGTTGGTTCGCTCCGTCTGTCCATTAGTCTGAGGATGGAAAGCAGATGAAAACGACAAATCAATGCCCATCCTATTACAAAAGGATCGCCAGAACCTAGAAACGAACTGGGATCCTCTGTCTGACACAATATTCTCAGGGATGCCGTGCAAACGAACCACGTTCTGGAAAAACACAGGAACCAGATCGGAAGAGGAAGGCAGCTTAGGCAAAGGAACCAAATGGACCATCTTGGAGAAGCGATCACATATCACCCAGATGACAGACATGCCCTGAGACACCGGAAGATCAGAAATGAAATCCATGGAGATATGTGTCCAAGGTCTCTTCGGGACAGGCAAGGGCAAGAGCAACCCGCTGGCACGAGAACAGCAAGGCTTAGCTCGAGCACAAGTACCGCAGGACTGCACAAATGACCGCACATCCCTTGACAAGGAAGGCCACCAAAAGGACCTGGCCACCAGATCTCTGGTGCCAAAAATTCCCGGGTGACCTGCCAACACTGAGGAATGAACCTCGGAAATGACTCTGCTGGTCCATTTATCCGGGACAAACAGTCTGTCAGGTGGACAAGACTCAGGCCTATCAGCCTGAAATCTCTGCAACACACGTCGCAGATCCGGAGAAATAGCTGACAAGATAACTCCATCCTTAAGGATACCAACAGGATCAGCGACTCCAGGAGCATCAGGCACAAAGCTCCTAGAAAGAGCATCGGCCTTCACATTCTTTGAACCAGGTAAATACGAGACAACAAAATCAAAGCGGGAGAAAAACAATGACCAGCGGGCCTGTCTCGGATTAAGGCATTTAGCAGACTCGAGATACATCAGATTTTTGTGATCAGTCAAGACCACCACACGATGCTTAGCACCCTCGAGCCAATGACGCCACTCCTCAAATGCCCATTTCATGGCCAACAACTCCCGATTGCCCACATCATAATTTCGCTCGGCAGGCGAAAATTTCCTAGAGAAAAAGGCACAAGGTTTCATAACAGAGCAACCAGGGCCTCTCTGCGACAAAACGGCCCCTGCTCCAATCTCTGAAGCATCCACCTCAACCTGAAAGGGAAGTGAGATATCGGGCTGGCACAAAACAGGCGCCGAAGTAAACCGGCGTTTTAACTCCTGGAAAGCCTCCACGGCAGCAGGAGCCCAGTTAGCTACATCGGAGCCCTTCTTGGTCATATCCGTCAAAGGTTTCACAATGCTAGAAAAATTTGCGATAAAACGACGGTAGAAGTTAGCGAAACCCAAGAACTTCTGAAGACTCTTAACTGACGAGGGCTGAGTCCAATCAAGAATAGCTCGGACCTTGACTGGGTCCATCTCCACAGCAGAAGGGGAAAAAATGAACCCCAAAAAGGGAACCTTCTGTACACCAAAGAGACACTTTGAGCCCTTGACAAACAAAGAATTTTCACGCAAAATTTTAAAGACCAACCTGACCTGCTCCACATGCGAGTCCCAATTATCAGAAAAAACCAAAATATCATCCAGATAAACTATCAAAAATTTATCCAGATACCTCCGGAAAATGTCATGCATAAAGGACTGAAAAACTGAAGGCGCATTGGAGAGCCCAAAAGGCATCACCAAGTACTCAAAATGACCTTCGGGCGTATTGAATGCGGTTTTCCATTCATCACCTTGCTTAATGCGCACAAGGTTGTACGCACCACGAAGGTCTATCTTGGTGAACCACTTGGCACCTTTAATCCGGGCAAACAAGTCAGACAACAGCGGCAAAGGATACTGAAATTTGACAGTGATCTTATTTAAAAGCCGATAATCAATACAAGGCCTCAAAGATCCGTCCTTTTTAGCCACAAAAAAGAATCCTGCCCCAAGAGGGGAAGAAGAAGGACGAATATGTCCTTTCTCCAGAGACTCCTTGATATACGAACGCATAGCGGTATGTTCAGGTACCGACAGATTAAACAGTCTTCCCTTAGGAAATTTACTGCCTGGGATCAAATCTATAGCAGTCACAGTCCCTATGAGGAGGCAATGCACTGGACCTGGACTCGCTAAAGACATCCTGATAATCAGACAAATACTCCGGAACTTCCGAAGGCGTAGAAGAAGCAATAGACACAGGCAGGGAATCCCCATGAATACCACGACAGCCCCAACTTGACACTGACATAGCCTTCCAGTCCAGGACGGGATTATGGGTCTGTAACCATGGCAGCCCTAAAACAACCAAATCATGCATTTTATGTAAAACAAGAAAACGTATCACCTCGCGGTGTTCAGGAGTCATGCACATGGTAACCTGTGTCCAATACTGCGGTTTATTTGCTGCCAATGGCGTAGCATCAATACCCCTAAGAGGAATAGGATTTTCTAATGGTTCAAGAATAAAACCACAGTGCTTAGCAAATGACAGATCCATAAGACTCAGGGCAGCACCTGAATCTACAAACGCCATGACAGGATAAGATGACAGTGAGCAAATCAAAGTTACAGACAGAATAAATTTAGGTTGCAAATTACCAACGGTGACCGGACTAACAACCTTAGATATACGTTTAGAGCATGCTGAGATAACATGTGTAGAATCACCACAGTAGTAGCACAAGCCATTCCGGCGTCTATGAATTTTCCGCTCATTTCTAGACAGGATTCTATCACATTGCATTAAATCAGGTGTCTGTTCAGACAACACCATGAGGGAATTTGCGGTTTTTCTATCACATTGCACCGAATTAGGTGTCTGTTCAGACAACACCATGAGGGAATTTGCGGTTTTGCGCTCGCGCAACCGCCGGTCAATTTGAATAGCCAGTGCCATGGTATCATTCAGACCTGTGGGAATGGGAAAACCCACCATAACATTCTTAATGGCATCAGAAAGGCCATTTCTAAAATTAGCGGCCAGTGCACACTCGTTCCAATGTGTCAGCACGGACCATTTCCGAAATTTTTGGCAGTACACTTCAGCCTCGTCCTGCCCCTGAGACATAGTCAGCAAGGCCTTTTCTGCCTGAATCTCAAGATTGGGTTCCTCATAAAGTAAACCGAGCGCCAGAAAAAACGCATCAATATCGGCCAATGCCGGATCTCCAGGCGCCAGCGAAAAAGCCCAATCTTGAGGGTCGCCCCGTAAGAACGAAATAACAATTTTTACTTGCTGAGCGGAGTCTCCAGATGAACAGGGTCTCAGGGACAAAAACAATTTGCAATTATTCATGAAATTCCTAAACTTAAACCTGTCTCCGGAAAACAGTTCAGGAATCGGTATCTTAGGTTCTGACCTAGGACTTCTGATAACATAGTCTTGTAAGCCCTGCACACGAGTAGCCAGCTGGTCCACACTTGTAATCAAGGTCTGGACATTCATGTCTGCAGCAAGCTTAAGCCACTCTGAGGTAAAGGGGAAGAAGAGAAAAAAAAAAAAATGAGAGAGGGAAAAAAAAACTCAGAATCTTCTTTCTTGTAATCCCTCTTTTGCAATGCATTACACATATAATACTGGCCTGGCAAACTGTTATGACCCCAATGGCGAGGGTCTCAGAGGAACGTGGAAGTCTGCAAGATACAAAAATCCAGCTCATAGGGCAGTGGTAACTGGGTTGACCATATATCTACTCCTAACGCCAACACTAGAAGTAGCCGGGGATCATTCCTACGTTGATTCTAGATGACACGCGCCAGCCGGAGAATCTAACTACCCCTAGTAGAAGAAAACAAAGACCTCTCTTGCCTCCAGAGAAAGGGACCCCAAAGCAGGATAGAAGCCCCCCACAAATAATAACGGTGAGGTAAGAGGAAATGACAAACACAGAAATGAACCAGGTTTAGCACAGAGAGGCCCGCTTACTAATAGCAGAATAAAGAAAGGTAACTTATATGGTCAACAAAAACCCTATCAAAATCCACACTGGAAATTCAAGAACCCCCGAACCGTCTAACGGTCTGGGGGGAGAACACCAGCCCCCTAGAGCTTCCAGCAAAGATCAGGATACAGATTAGGAACAAGCTGGACAAAAATACAATACAAAACAAATAGCAAAAAGCAAAATAGCAGACTTAGCTGATATAACCGGAACCAGGATCAGTAGACAAGAGCACAGCAGATTAGCTCTGATAACTACGTTGCCAGGCATTGAACTGAAGGTCCAGGGAGCTTATATAGCAACACCCCTAACTAACGACCCAGGTGCGGAAAAAAGGAATGACAGAAAAACAGAGTCAAAAAACTAGTAACCACTAGAGGGAGCCAAAAAGCAAATTCACAACAGGTACCACAGGGAGCAGTGTCAAGCTTCACGTATCGCGAGTGAAACAAGGGACAACCACAGGACTGTGTACAGCAACAATCAGCAAACAGGCACAAAGGCTAGATAATATAATATGGATATTTACAAACCAGTTTATAAAACAAAGGAAAGGATGGTAGGTAAACAGTGTATAAGTAACAAATGCAAAGACAGCAGTTACTCTCAATAACACCGACTAAGAGTATCTGCAGGTTTACTTAAATAGAATTATAAATAAATAAATAATCTTTATTTTTATATAGCGCTAACATATTCCGCAGCGCTTTACAGACATTATCATCACTGTCCCCAATGGGGCTCACAATCTAAATTCCCTCTCAGTATCTCTTTGGAATGTGGGAGGAAACCGGAGTGTCCGGAGGAAACCCACGCAAACACAGAGTGAACATACAAACTCTTTGCAGATGTTGTCCTTGGTGGAATTTGAACCCAGGACTCCAGCGCTGCAGGGCTGCAGTGCTAACCACTAAGTTAATTAAAAGTTATATAGAAGCAAGATAGAATGTGATTAACCCTTTCTATGCATAAATCAATAAAATGACAGTTTTGTGCCAGTACTTTAGTAATCGCTTACAATTTTCCAAGTGTCTCTTACAGAAGTGGTATTTTCTCCTAACTGGACCTCTATAATGTTATTTATATATGCGAGTATATATTCAGATGTAAAATGGCACCAGTATATCTTGAAACTAAAGTAGAATAGTCTTTGCTGTACTGAGTCCCGAATAATCAGAAATGCCTTCTTGAATGTAGATCTCTCCAATGCAAGGCTTTCCCAAGTCCTTAAAAATAAGGCTTCACTTGGCCTAGCCCAAGATGCCATGTACTAGGTTGTCTTCACTGAGTCGGCTCATATCAAGAGGAACAACGTGTCCCAGAGTCACCAACAACAGATCCAGAGTCACATTGCCCCATCCAGACTTTCTCCAAGGAGCCACAGCTTCACTCCTGCCTGGACCGTCCTTCGACTGCTCCCAACTGCTCACCAATCCCCCCCTGCATTCCCACTTCAGCCTCTCACCTCTGCACTCTATTGTCCAGATCATATATTGCATCACAAATCTTCAACACTCCATCCTACTAACATTTTGACATCTCGGCAAAAAGCATCACCAACTGAGATCTGGCCCCACTCAAAGTTGTTTTGGAGGTACTTTTGTGGAGGGACGCCCGCTATGGGATGATCTCATATACACAAACCAGCAAGGTCCAAGGACTTTATAGGGCCTTCAGCTTCTCTCTTCCTCTGTAGTTGCAGCTCTGGTTCAGGTGCCAGAGCTGTACTGTCTGTTAAGCTCGTTGTGACCTGTAAAGTCCACCATTCGTCATCATTGTAATTTTCCACTAGGAGTCTGTTGTTCCTACTTGACTCAGGCCAAGGTTGTCTCGGGGGGCCAATAGAACGACATTGGCAAAGCATCTTTTTAATGTAGTTGGCATTCCAGACCAGATCTGTCTTCTTGCTTCACATCATACGCTGGCCCATTTGGAATTACCTGCTTCAACACCTTGTAAGGTTTCTGACTCTCAGCTAAAATCCAAATTTCCTATGGTAGCCTTCACACCTGGGGACAAAGTGCTGGTCCGTGTAAACAGTTCAGTTTGGACTAAACCACAGTCTCGAAGAAACTGATTTTGTTGCTTGTCTCCTACCTCCATCCATGAGTCTGGAGTGCAGTGTTTTTCTTTGGTTGAAGTACTCAAGTTAAGTTCAGACACTTGTCTACCCAACTGTCCAAATATTAACATGTAGGGAGTATAACCAGTAGTGCAAATGCAAATGCACTCCTCCTTTGTAGGCCCAGAGCAGTTCTGGCAAATAATCCGACCACGGCAATTTCTTGTCTCCCTCCAGGGTTCGAAGCAAATGCAGCAGTGTTCACTTAAACACTTACAGGCGCCATTTCTCTATAGGTGATACAGTGTTGTTCGGGGCCTCCAAATCCTGTAGATTTCAGAGCTTTTCCACGGCAGCATGCTCCTTAGTCATAGTGAATCATCCTCGGACATCCGCATACCTGAATGAAATGTCTACTAGAGATGAACAAGCCTTTCAAGGTTTGGTTCGGTTTGGGTTTGCCGAACAGACCACCATTCGCCGAACAGTTCACCGAACAGTTCACCTAACATATCTGAACCACATTAGATTCAATTGGTGGAAAACAAAACACATATACAACACCTTAAGGATGAAAAGTGGCATTAATTGACCCACAGTAGAAATTTGCAAATGGCACAGCAGCAGTCAGCCGTGGGCCATGCATGAGGTATCAACATTTGCAGCTTGGAATTGAAGTTTCAGTGACCTGGTGGTTAAGGGAATGGTGTAAACCTTCTTAGCTGGGAGACCCCATACCTCTTGCAGCACCTTCTTTTTTTCCCAACTACACTGGAACATCAGTTTTATAGACTACTAGTGATAGAAAAAATGTACTGATAGTAATACACGTAGTTGACTGAAAATAAGTGCAGACCTGCTTGTCTGGGATCCTTTCTTACACAAGCAACCTAACAGATGGAGACCCAACTTGAAGTCTCCACATTTCAAAAAGTAATTGGCCCACATCACTAAATTGGCATCAATTTCCACAGAGTAGAAACAGTATAATTGGCCTCTGACACACTTTCTACTACAGTCAACCCACCAGATGGGGACCCAACTCTGAGTCTCTACATTTCAAAAAATTGTTTGTAATATCAGCAGCAGTAGAAACACACATTGAGGACATGAGCCATGCAAGGCCCCATCAGGTTTGCATCGTTGTCGCACACAGCCTTCCTTGGCTCCAGGTTTAGTGGAGACAGCCATTGCTCTACCTGTCCACAACTCTTGAGCTGTGTCACTGTGATCTCCAAGGCACATTAATTTAAACACTGCCTGATTGCAGTGAGTCATGGCTTTGCAGTACAGAGGTGGTGTAGATTCTATCAGCACTGTTGGAACGTGTGTCTAATTATGGTAGGGTTTGAGGGCACAGGGTGAGGTACTAGAGGAGTTGGAGGAGGCAGAAGCAGTGGAGGAACTGTTAGATACAGTGGTTTGTCCCACAACTCTTGGAGATTCAAAGACTTGTGACTTATAACCGCCTGCCTACACAGCCAACAGAGTCACCCAGTGCCCAGTCAGCAAGATGTAATGCCACTGCCCATGTTTACTTGTCCAGGTGTCAGTGGTGAAATGCACCCTGGCAGGCAGATTTTTTCAGGGAATGGATGATGTTAGCAACATATTGGAGTAGCGCAGGCACAGCTTTCTTAGAGAAGTAATGGCAACTCGGCAACTGATTCTGGGGGACCGCGATGGCCATTAACTTTCGGAAACTGTCTGTATCCACCAGGCGGAAAGGCAGCATTTCCATGGCCAACAGATTGGAGAAGGTGGAGTTCAAGCTCTTAGCTTTGCCATGTGTAGGAGGAAATATTCTTTTACATGACCACAACTGCGTGACCGAGAGCCGGCTGCTGTGCTGAGAGATGGTGGAGTACGGAGAACAAGGCAAATTGCTGGACTGTAAGTGAGGTGTAGGCAGAGATGTTATGGTGGATTGAGAAAGATGTGTTGTGCTAGGTGACACAAACGTAGTAGTCATGTCTACTTCCATAACAGAAGACTGGCTCTCACTCACCCTGACTGTGGTGGGTAAACAATTGTAGTTTCTGTAGCCGGAGTCCTGTGTGTGAAGACTTGGAATGGTGACAGAGGATGAAGAAGCAGTAGATGGGCTTGATGGGAAGGCCTTTGGTTGGCAAGGTCTGCTAGTCCGCATTTTAACACAGTGAGATTCCAACACTAAGGCATGTTGATCGCGCATGTGCCGGTTCATGCATATAGTTGTCAAATTATTGCAATTTTTGCTTGCAAATTTGACAGATAACGTGTATTGGGTCATCCCTTGTGGTCTCAAAAAATGCCCAGGCTAGGCAACCATTTCCACCACTGCAAATTACTCATGACCGGTGCTGACCACAGCCAGAATTAGGGATGAGGAAACAGTGCTTGTCGTGGTTGCATCACTTCGTATCTGTGCGGTAAGCCACAATGTCATCTCATCTTCCTCCTCCTCCACCTCCTCTGCTGAGCTTCTCAGCTGTGTACCTCTGAGTTCACACCAAGTGGGATCTACAACCTCATCGTCATCCTCTCTGTTCTTATAGTACTGACCTTGAGAGTCACCCTCCTCATCTTCCTGCCCTGACACCACAGTACAGTCTGCGTGTGCCTCTAGTATCTGAGTCTCAACAGGATCACCTCCACCCTTGGTGGTTAACGTCTGGTGACAAGGGTCTAGATTCTGCTAGGACCCTACTTCATCTGGTCCAAGATCCAACATGAAAAAATTTTGGAAATCTGTGCAGATGCTTTCTTCGTCTGGATTCTGTTATTCTTCAGAGCAGACCTCTGATGCCCATGGAATACAATATGTGAACAGCTCTTCAGCATGGCCCATCTGAGGTCCCCCAGAGTCAGTTGGGCATTTGGAAATTTTTGACGGTAGAGAGTATTCAGGCTTTCTCGGGTTTGGTCCTGTTTGGACGAGGTTGTTCTTGGGGGTGGGTCAGGTCTTGTTGGGGACATCCAGTCCTGGGTCTCTTCAGGTGACCTATAAGAAGGGATGTTTGTCAGATGTCTCAATTCTTCCCACCCCATCTGTCGGGGAAAAGGGACATACTTCGAATGGACCGGCTTCACCCACCCCACTTGACAGGGCAATGAGGCGTGAGACTGATCTGACTAATCTACTTGCTTGGTCAGTTCCTGGATTATGGCCCTCATCTAATATAAGAGATGGACTGCTGATTTTCAGCATGTACTCCCTGTCCTCTTGGGCCATACATCCGCACAGTACTAATGCCCATATCATCCTCACCTTCATGAGTCAAAGTTTCTGCGGCAACCTGGGCAAACTGAAGTGTCTCAATCACCTGTATCTGATCCATCAATGTCCATCTGAGCGATGAGACAAACTATTCTTTCAGGATGGTGTCAGAATCTGTGAAAATGGAGGCTCCAGACATACATTTTTTTGCTAGGTCTGTAACATTCTCTAAAAAGCATTTATGTACTAGGAGATGCTTTCATCTTCTTGCTGACACCAATTAAAGAAGTGCGCCCGGAAACTAGTGGCTGAGCCTCTCTCTCTGTAAACCTCCTCTAATATGGCAACAATGTCTTTTGACTTTTTCATGTTGTTGCGGGGCCCCATGTCACCGTTTCCCGGGCTGCTTCGTTTAGCGCATGCAGTGTGACATCAGAGTGCAACTCCTCAGCTAGGTTATACAGTCTGTACGTTGCATACGATAGGCCCATTTTTTGACTGGCATGTTTTCGCTACCAAATTTTGCGAGTTGTCTTAGTATGGAGCCTGCTGACAATCTCAGGCTTGAAGAGTTTAGAGTTGGTGGGAAAGCAACTGGGACAGGTGCTCTCATGGACCCTGTTGCTTGTACAGCACTACCATCCCCGGTCATGTTCTGTATTGTGATGTTGTACCCTGCATGCAGTGCAAAATAGAACGTGGATGAGGGACAGCCACAAGACAAGAGGTACAGCAGCAATAAGCAGGCACGCACAAAGATTAGATAATATAATCTGAATATTTACTAACCAGTTTATAAAACAAAGTAAAGGATGGTAGGTAAATCGTTTATAAATAATAAATACAATAACAGCAGTTACTCTAAAAAACACCAACTAAGTATCTGCAGGAACATTTAAACAGAATTAACAGTTATATGCAATCAAAATACAACGCGATTAACCCTTTCTATGGATATATCAATAAAATGACAGTATTGTGCCAGTACTTTAGTAATCGCTTACTCAGAGCAGTTTTAAAAGGGTCTCTTACAGAAGAGGCCTTTTCTTCTAACTAACTGGACCGCTATAAGGTTATTTACATATGCGAGTATATATTCAGATGTAAGATGGTACCAGTATGTCCTGAAACTGAAGTAGAAGGGTACATGCTTGGCTGAGTCCCAATAATCAGAAACGCTGTCTTGAAGATCTTAGGGAATGCCTATCTCTCCAATGTCTGGCTTCCCTCAGTCCTTAAAGATAAGGCCTCATGTGGCCCAGCCGAAGATGCTGTATACTAGGTTGTCCTCACCAAGTCGGCTCAAGTCAAGCTAAACAACGCATCCCAGAGTCACCAACAACAGATCCAGAGTCTCACCACCCTATCCAGACTTTCTTCAAGGAGTCGCAGCTTCACTCCTGCCCAGAACCTCCTTCTACTCCTCCCAACCACCAACCGACAGCCAAAAAAAACTTTCTCCAACTCTAGCTTCTCGCCTCTGCCCTCTATTAGCTAAATCATATATTAAATCACAAATCTCTAACAATAGTGTAAACTTTGATTATTGCTTACAGCACTTTAGGCACAGGTACCGCAGGGAGTGATGTCAGTGTTGACATACAACATCTGTGGCTTCAGACACAGGTACCACAGGGAGCGGTCTTGGGTTCAAGGACTGCCAAATGTGGTTACAAGTTCACACCCTGGCCGCACAAGGAAAATGGGGTCAGATTCAGGCCTTGGCCACACAAGGACCAGTTGTTCAGGTTGAGGCCCTGGCTACACAAGGACCAGAGTTTAAAATTCTGGGTCTGGCCACACAAGGACCAGAAGGGTTGGATTCTAACAGGATAATTACAGGATCATGGAACCTGACAGCTAGCTGGGTACATATTCAGAGTGCACTTCAAACCCAGGTCTGTCATCTGTCACTGGAACTATAACAGGTTCCCACGGTCCTGGCAGAAAAATGACTCTGAAAAAGCAACATGACTCCCACCCCCTCAAATAAAATCCAGTGAATTCTACACTCCAAAATCCAAATGCCACTGTGCCTAAACCACAGTAAGCAGCCACTGTATAAATATATGAGGGGACAGTACAAAGACCTTTCTGATGATCTTTTTAATCATAGACCGGTGACAGGGACAAGGGGGCATCCTCTACGTCTGGAGGAAAGAAGGTTTAAGCATAATAACAGACGCGGATTCTTTACTGTAAGAGCAGTGAGACTATGGAACTCTCTGCCGTATGATGTTGTAATGAGTGATTCATTACTTAAATTTAAGAGGGGACTGGATACCTTTCTGGAAAAGTATAATGTTACAGGGTATATATATTAGATTCCTTGATAGGGCATTGATCCAGGGAACTAGTCTGATTGCCAAATGTGGGGTCGGGAAGGAATTTTTTTCCCCATGGTGGAGCTTACTCTTACCACATGGGGTTTTTTTGCCTTCCCCTGGATCAACATGTTAGGGCATTTTAGGCTATGGGTTGAACTAGATGGACTTAAAGTCTTCCTTCAACCTTAATAACTATGTAACTATGTAACATGTTTAGCATTATTGTAGTGGAAAGAAGGTACTTAATTTATGGGTGCGTATCACCAGAAGCACAAGCTGGGCACAATGTTTGGGGGCACTACAATATATGGGGACTTTATGGAAACACAATGTATGGGTACTAGACTGGCAGATTTGCAATTCTCCAGAAAAAAAATCCTGGCTTGGATGATACAAAATAGTTACTACAGCCGTAGATTAATTAACTGAGAGGTGCAGTTTCTACAATGGTGTCACTGTTGGGGCTTTTCTGCTGTTCTGGCTCCACATATATCACCCACAAACTATTCTTGCCAAATAGCACTCCTTCCTTCTCAGCCCTGATGTGTTGCCTTACAGTAATTTCAGACAACATATGGGGCAGCACCACATTTGGGAGAAATTGCGCAATAAATTGTAGGGTCTAGTTTCACCTATTAACCCTTGTGTACCCGCCAAATTTGCAGTAAATACAAAAATAAAAATTTTTCCACTAAAATGTCGTATTTCCGCATCTCAATGTTATAAAATCCTGTGAGGCACCTATGGGTTTAAAATACTCACTACACCCCTAGATGAATTCCTTGAGGGATCTAGTTTCCAAAATGGAGTCACTTGTGGGGTATTTCTGCTATTTTCACTTGTTAGTTGCTCTTCAAATGCGACATGGCGTTCACAATCTGTCCCAGACAAATAGCGCTTTTTCCTTTCCTATACCTGACATGTGCCCAAGAAGAAGTGACCACATATGGCAGAGGTGTCAAACTGCATTCCTCGAGGGCCGCCAACAGGTCATGTTTTCAGGATTTACTTGTATTGCACAGGTGATAATTTAATCACCTGCACAGAATGATTCCAGCACCTTGTGGAATGCTAAGGAAATCCTGAAAACATGACCTGTTGGCGGCCCTCGAGAAATGCAGTTTGACACCTCTGACATATGGGGTATCGTCGTGTTTGGGACAAATTACGCAACAAATTATGGGGTCCGTTTACTTCTATTATCCATTGTGAAAATTACAAATTTGGGGCTAAAACAACATTATCGTGAAAAAAATTTAAATTTTCAATATTATGACCTAATGTTATCAAATTCTGTGTAGTACCTGTGGGTTCAAAATACTCACTATTCTCCTGGATAAAATACTTGAGTGGTGTAGTTTCCAAAATTGGGTAACTTGTGTTTTGTTTGCTTTTTTCACTGTTTAGGCACATCAGGGGCTCTCCAAACATGACATGATGGCTGCAGACCATTCCATCAAAGTCTGCGTTCCAAAACATCACTCCTTCCTTTCCAAGCTCTGCCATGCACCCAAAAAGTAGTTTTACTCCACATATGGGGTATCAGCATACTCAGGAGAGCCCAAAGTTTGGGGTCCATTTTCTCCTGTTTCCCCTGTAAAAATAAAAAATAAAAATTGGGGCTAAAAGTATTTTTTATGAATAAAATGTGTTTTTTATTTTCACAGCTCCATGTTATAAACTTCTGTGAAGTACCTGTGGGGCCAAGGTGCTCACCACACATCTATATACATTTTTTGTAGAGGTCTAGTTTCAAAGTGGGGTCACTTGAGGGGGATTCCCACTGTTTAGGCACATCAGGTGCTCTCCACATGATACATGGCGTCCAATATCAAATTCAGCCATTGTTCAAAATGTCAAACGGTGCTCCTTCCCTCCCGAGACCTGCTGAGAGCCCAAACAGTGGATTTCCCCCACATATGGGGTATCAGCATACTCAGGAGAATTTGTGCAACAAATCTTAGGGTCCATTTTCTCCTGTTACCCTTGTGAAAATAACAAATTTAGAGTTAAAGTAAAGTTTTTGTGAAAAAAAAATGTAAAATGTTCATTTTTTCCTTCCACATTGCTTTAGCTCCTGTAAAGCACGGAAAGGGTTACTAAACTTCATGAATGTGGTTTTGAGAAATATGAGGGGTGCAGTTTTTAGTATGGTGTCACTTTCAGGTATTTTCTGTCACATAGGCCCTCCAAAGTCACTTCAAATGTGATGTGGTCCCTAAAAAAATGGTTAGAAAAATGTAGCTGGAAAAATGAGAAATTGCTGGTCAACTTTTAACTTCTTACAAAAAAAAAAAATAATAATAATTATATAGTTTCAAAAATGATTCAGATGTAAAGTGGAAAATGTTATTTATTAACTATTTTGTGTGACATGACTCTGATTTAAGGGCATAAGAATTAAAATTTGAAAACTGTGAAATTTTCACTAATAAACGCAAGTCATATTGAGCAAATTTTAAGGATATTATGAAATACAATATGTCACGGAAAAACTATTTCAGAATCAGTAGGAACCGTTGAAGTGTTCCAGAGTTATGGCTACATAAACTGACACTGGTCAGATTTAAAAAATTTGACCTGGTTATTAAGGTCGAAATTGGCTTTGTCACAAAGGGGTTAATATAGATGTGCTTGACTCCCAAAATTTAAACAACAATTTACTATAGATATTTTTGGCATGCTGTGTGTGTTTATATCACCATGCCTAGGGTACAAATAAACCATGCCATTTACTTACTTTGAAGCACTTATTTTTCTTTCTAAGTGAGAAAGAAGAAGGTCAAGAGGCCAGGAAAACAAAAGTATCGATAGAAGGATGAATAGCTGACCATCTACAAATATGATGAAAAAATTGTTTTGCGTTCCATCGTTTTGTGATGTACTCAATCACTAATCATTGTGAGCGAATGAAAAAATTTCAGGAATTATTTCTTCCTTACGTAAAGGTGATTTCTAATCCTTTTTGAAAAGTGGCCACAAAGAAGGGAGATTCTCTACTTCTTACCCCAGCAATCTCCGGTGTTGTGCAATGGTCTCAGCAGTAATCATGTTCGACCATTCAGTCAACTGACCACATAAGCCACTGATTGGCTGCAAGGTCAAATGACTGATGAGTGGGACTGCATTACTTTCAATGCAGTGATGTCTCGTCCATCCAGCTACACTAGCGAAGTGGGGCTCAGGGCAGAAATAAGAGAATAGATTTTTTCTAAAGCTCCTTTTTCCCTGACCACTTTTTAAAAAGGGGTGGGAAATTTGGCTTTGTTTTTGCTTATCTCTGGAATAACACTGCACTGTAATAATACTAAATTGCATTGTATAAAATGTTAGATTTCATTTGTATTATTTGCTTATCCATGCAAATAACATGATTATATTTTTACTGATATATACTGTGTAGTATTGTTGAACTAAAACATTTTTGTCTATCATTCCAAGTTGAAACTTCAAAAATGGTAATAAAAAGTCAGAACATCTGGTAAAAATGATATATAATTTCCATATTTATTCCTTCTTTCCTGAGTATTTCTTTGCAGCATATGGTTTATATTATTAGGATAACAGGAAAAAAGCAACTGGCTTTAATTCAAGGTATGCATTATTCGTATAAATGGAATTTGCACAATAGAATGACTCATAGACCATTTTTCTATTTGCAGATGGGAGCAATACAATAGGATCTCTTGGGTCAGTACAGCACAGCCTATGGGTCTGGCCATCACTTTGGAAAAAGTGACACAATTAAGTAATACAAATAGAAATTCTTAGCAGTATTTACTATATTTACATTGAAATTAAAGCACCAAGAAAGAAAAGTCATGAAAAGTCCCTTAAGGGACTTGAACTTATACGTATACTATACTATATATAGTACAAGCAATCATCTGATTGCTTGTAACTACACACAGCAACATCACAGTATTGCTACATATAGTAAAAATCACGGGCTCCTTTGTAGTGCAGCCACAAGTTAGGTTTCAAAGGAGCTCTGTGTTGACAGGCACAGAGGTCTTCAACAAACCCCCAGTTGTCATAGTTACCCATCAACACCCCCATTAAAGGAGCGCCAATAGGTGCATAAAATGATGCACCTCCATGCCAATTCACTGATAATGCCACTGTTGTAGTTTGACAGTGGCATTCAACTGGCCAACAGCTCCACTCCACCACCTGCAGGTGTTGAAGGTAGGTCCTGGCTGCCTGTCACAGCTATTATCTGCTGGGTATGGAGTGGGCTCACCTGGCAGATGTTGGTAAGGGATTAAAAACTGATGGCCTGTCATTGTTCTATTCTTAGAATAGGCCTTTTTTTATTGCTAATATAGCACCAATATTTTCCACAGCACTTTACAGACATCATCATCACTGTCCCTGTTCAGGTTCACAATGTAAATTTCTTATCAGTATGTCTTTGCAGCAACACAAGTTGAAGTTGTTGTGGGCCTTGTGTGACTATGGCAGTTTGGTTTGCTTTTTCGTATACCATACTTTAATTTGTGGCGATTAAAGATTTTATAGCGTTACCCCATGAAAAATATGCTGCATGTAAATATTAGCTAGAGTGCCAAGTAATATTCTGCAGTACCTTCCAACAGTTGATTTGCCGAAAGTAAGACTCCCCCTATTTTATAATTTTTTATCTTTTGAGCACTTTATTGTTTTAAATATAACTGTTTAATTAGTCTGTATAATAAGTCTATGTAATGTCACGATATGATAATCTGAAGTAAGGGAGTGGGGATTAAAACCATCCTTGGAACTGGGACCCTAACTATTGCTGTCACAGGGGTACTCTTGATAGTAGAGAGGCCTGGGTTTTCAACCTTACTTTGCATCTGTTAAACCCTAATCTTTCCTCTCTCCCACCCCATAGGGCATGGGACAGAAATGTAAGGGAAACAAGACACAAAGACAAACAGGAATAAGTGAATACCACTGTCATACAAAAACACTAACCAACAAATAAGGAGTAGAATAGGGAAAGGAAGGAATAAACTAAATAAGAATAAGGACAAGGAGATAAACACTCAAGCGACTACTGCACACAGATGACTACTCACAACTACGCAGCTCAATTCTTTCCAGAAAGAATATTCTTTCACTGGCAATTAAGACACGCCCAGAGCTAGGATATGTGGGGAGATGAGATGATGTCTGCAGGTGTAGCTGAGGAAAACCACACTATATGTTCTCAGCCAGCATGGAAAGAGCCACTAACTCTTTTAGCATTGATGGAAAGGAAATCCATTTAAAATAGTATATGACTCACAGTCTCTAAAGAGGTCCTGCGATTCATTACCTGGCATGACCTTTTAACTCTAGGTCTCTCAGGGAACATGGCACACTTGTGACAGTACCCCCCTCTTCTACACTGGGTCACTAGACCGGGTTTGTCTCGATGGGCCACATGGACGTACCCACATCCTCTCCTCAGGAACCTTCCCCTTCCAAGTATTGTAAAGAGTGGTCAACCATACATGAATCCACAATTCTTGCCACTTGAAACTCCAAATTACCAGCAGCAATAATGGTGGCAGCAAGGGTGATGGCTTCACAGGTGCTACATATTTTTTGAGCAATGACATGCGGATAACATGGGTTTTGGGAGATAGAGGAAGCTCCAGACTAAAAACCACAGGGTTAATTGCGGCGACCACCTTGTAAGGACCTAATTTCCAGGAAGGAATTGTCAGTTTAATATTTCTGGTAGACAGCCATACAAAAATCATTCACACCCAGGTCCAGACCTGACAACCATTTCTTATGAACCATGCATTTGTATTTGTCCCCCATGATTTTTCAGTTGTTCTGAACCCCTTGCCATACAGATGAGAGTGATGAAGAGAATCGTTCCTCCCCAGGAACACCTGAAGACTACTTTTTACAGAAGGTACAGAACTGTGGATGGAAGCCATATGCACCAAAAATTGGAAATTTACCAGAAGACTCACTGCGACAATTGTTCAAAGCAAACTCAGCTAATGGTAAAAAAGATGACCAATCCCCCTGGTTATCTGACACAAAACACCTGAGGTTTGTCTCCAAACTTTCGTTTAGACATTTATTCTGACCCTTAGTTTGAGGATGGAACGCCAAAGAAAAGCATAGATACATCCCCAGACAAGAACAAAATGCCCTCCAGAATTTAGATATAAATTGGGTCCCCCAATCTGACACCACATTGGAGAGAACCTTGTGATGCTTCACGATCTCGGAGACAAACACCTGAGCCGGGGTCTTAGTGCTGGGAGAGCAGGTATAGCAATGAAGTGTGCACTTTTACTAAATCTATCCACCACAACTAAGATAAAAGTCTTAGAGGAGGAAGGAAGATCCGTAATTAAATCTATGGATAAATGTGTCCATGGCCGGTCAGGTATGGTTATTGGTAGAAGAGCCTAGACGGACAAGTATGCAGGGTCTTCACACTCACGCATACATTACAATAAGACAAAGTCGACTACATCCCGATGCAACATTGGCCACCAAAATGTTGAGAAAGGGGGTCTAAGGATGCTTTGCTACCTGGACGACCAGCCAGAGCAGAGCAATTATATGCCTCTAAAACTTTGAGATACAGATGCAATAGTACAAATAATTTTCCTGTAGGACAAGCAGGAGCACCCCCTTGAGCCTTCAATACCTCTCCCTCTAGCTCAGAACATGGTGGAGACCATCCCTTCTTGTAAAACTGGAACAGAGTCATCCGAACTACCACTCCCAGGGAAACTCCGAGATAAAGCATCAGCTTTGATGTTCTTAATTCCAGGATGGTAAGTGACAATAAAATGAAATCTGGTAAAAAACAGAGACCATCTAGCTTGTCTAGGATTATTATGTTTAGCGGATTCGAGGTATAATAGATTTTCATGATCAGTAATGACAGCAGCAGGGTGGAATGCCCCCTCCGAAAACTGATAACACTCCTCAAAAGCCAATTTGATGGCCAAAAGTTCACCATTTCCCACATCATAGCTCCTTTCTGCCAACAACAATCTTTTAGAGAAAAAAGACACACGGATGCCATTTGCCAAGGGATGACCCTTTAAACAATAACGCCCCAACCCCTACCTCAGATGCATCAACCTCAACAGTAAATGGTTGGGAAACAGATTGAATGAGTACAGGAACAGTGCAAAAGCATTTCTTCAAAAAAGAGAGCACCTGACGGGCGCAGTCAGACCACCTTGAGAAGTCCGTACCTTTCTTTGTCATGTCAGTGAGGGTTTTTTAATAAACATCTGATAATAGTTAGCAAACCCCAAAAAGCATTGTAGCTTTGGTTTAAGGGAGTACGATAGAGGGCGGCGTCACAACAGGTCTATCCCTGAAGAGTCTTTCAATACATATGGTCAAAGCTATGGCGGTCTCCAGTGACTTCGTAAAGCATCGGTGGGTCATTTAATCTTTCAGAAAAGCCTTTGACAAAACTGACTCCTAAGAACATACCGCCGAGTGCCAGTAGCCCATCTAAGGAACTCTTAGCAAAGTCCCTCTGCCGGCCAGTCTCGTTGCTGGAGCTTACGTAGTTTAGACTAAGGGAGACACTGTCCAGACACAAGGACTAGCACTGCAAAAAAAAGCATCATCCGACCCAAGAGACAGCAAGTCTGATGGACTTGAAGGAGAGAAATAACAATCCCAACCACTTGCTCCTCACTCCCTAATGAATTTGAATGAAGCCTTAAAATAAAGCTTGCAGGATTCACGAAAAGCAACAAATGTATACTGTACGCCAGAAAACCTATTCGGGAGGGCCTCTTTGTTTCAGGTTCAGCCTGACAGTCTGCCAGACCAAGTGTGTGCTGCTGCGAGAACTTAGGTTGCATGTCTGACAGATCGAGCAACAGAAACTGCAATTGTTTGGCTAGGACTGCGATGGTATCCATAACAGTATACAAAATGTGGGACAGTAAAAATGTCACAATGTGACTGTCTGAAGTAAGGGAGAGAGGCCTAAAAATGTCCCTGGAACTGGGACCCTAACTATCCTTGTCCTAGGGATACTCTTGATGGTAGAGAGGCCTGGGTCTCTGATCTTACTATGTTCCTGTCAAAAACTATCTGTACTCTCTCCCACTCCATGAGGCATGGGACAGTAATGTAAGGATATAAGGCACAAAGACAAACAAGGTTAAATGAATACCACTATCATGCAAAAACACTCATCAACAAATAAGGAGGAGGATAGAAAAAAGGAGGAATAAACAAACTAAATAGGAATGAGGACAAGGAGCTAAACACTCATGCTACTGCTGCACACAGATCACTTTAACTATTAGGCTGGAGTCACACTTGCATATTGCATCCAATGCAAGAGCATCGGATGCAATATGCTAATGACTCTCGGCTCCTGCTCTGCTGTGAGAAGGAGCCGAGTGTCATGCGTCTGTGCTCTGAGCCTCTCACACAGAGCGGATCGGAGCACAGCTGCAGAGGAGGCGGAGAAACTAATTTCTACATCTCCTCCATTGTCTGGGTCAGCGTATAACGCACATCACTCGGATGATATCGAGTGATGTGTGTTGTCTCACTCGCACCTATAGAGTTATATGTGTGCGAGTGAGCCAAGAGTCGGCCGAGTGTCAGTGACAATCGCAGCATGCAGCGCTTTCACTCGCACATTGTAAACGGCCGAGGAAAAAAATGATGATGGGAGCTGCCCCATAAAGGAATACTGATCCGAGTGCTATGCGATTTTTTATCGCATAGCACTCCTCCGTATTATACGTTAGAATGACTCCGGCCTTACACCAACTACATAGCTCAACACTTTCCAGAAAGAATATTATTTTAACAGCAAGAAAGAAACGCCCAGAGCCAGTGTATGTAGGGAGATGAGAGGCTGTGAGCAGCTGCAGCTGAGAACAACCAAACTGTATGTTCTCAACCAGCTTGGGAAGAGTCTTTAACCCTTTCAGCACCGATGGCAAAGAAATCCATTTAAAAAATAGAACTTGAATCACACCATCTCTAAAGAGGATCCATTACCCTGCATGACCTTCTAACTCCAGGTGTCTTACGGAGCGTGACTACCTCATGACATGTAAGGAGTCTTTATAAAATATTATAATATAAAAGCAACATTTTCTCAAACAAAATCAGGTTAAATCAGGTTATTGGTGGAGCCACAGGCCACGGAAAGTGGTAGTAGAGTTTGAATAATTGAATGACCAACAGTATTGCATGCATGTATGTATTTCCAAAGAAGGGGAATCCTTTGCTGCCATAGACCTGTGACAGAAGCTTATGTGTGTGGAACCAGAAATTGAACATTTTGAAATCCAACATGCCTGGTCCTTTTCCTTGACTTCTGCCATCAAGAACACAATATATACACTCACTGGCCACTTTATTAGGTACACCTGTCCAACTTCTTGTTAACACTTAATTTCTAATCAGCCAATCACATGGCGGTAACTCAGTGCATTTAGGCATGTAGACATGGTCAAGACAATCTCCTGCAGTTCAAACCGAGCATCAGTATGGGGAAGAAAGGTGATTTGAGTGCCTTTGAACGTGGCATGGTTGTTGGTGCCAGAAGGGCTGGTCTGAGTATTTCAGAAACTGCTGATCTACTGGGATTTTCACGCACAACCATCTCTAGGGTTTACAGAGAATGGTCCGAAAAAGAAAAAAAATCCAGTGAGCGGCAGTTCTGTGGGCGGAAATGCCTTGTTGATGCCAGAGGTCAGAGGAGAATGGGCAGACTGGTTCGAGCTGATAGAAAGGCAACAGTGACTCAAATCGCCACCCGTTACAACCAAGGTAGGCCTAAGAGCATCTCTGAACGCACAGTGTGTCGAACTTTGAGGCAGATGGGCTACAGCAGCAGAAGACCACACCGGGTACCACTCCTTTCAGCTAACAACAGGAAACTGAGGCTACAATTTGTACAAGCTCATCGAAATTGGACAGTAGAAGATTGGAAAAACGTTGCTTGGTCTGATGAGTCTCGATTTCTGCTGCGACATTCGGATGGTAGGGTCAGAATTTGGCGTAAACAACATGAAAGCATGGATCCATCCTGCCTTGTATGGAGCATCTTTGGGATGTGCAGCCGACAAATCTGCGGCAACTGTGTGATGCCATCATGTCAATATGGACCAAAATCTCTGAGGAATGCTTCCAGCACCTTGTTGAATCTATGCCACGAAGAATTGAGGCAGTTCTGAAGGCAAAAGGGGGTCCAACCCGTTACTAGCATGGTGTACCTAATAAAGTGGCCGGTGAGTGTAGTTGGCTGGTTCTTTCAGCTACCTTTCTCTGTTGTGTATGGAAGGTGTAGACAGTTGTAGTCACTCAGCTGCGGTTGCGGTAGGCACAGGAAATGGTTTTGTTAAAATATCCAGACAGGTTTATTAAGACTGCATAAACCACTCAAGGAACCAAACAAAAGAAGAGCCTTTTCAGGCACAAAGTGAAAACACAATGTAAAAAGTCCATACAATATTACGGGTACGCCTGCTCAGGATAGTGTCCTGTTCTTTAGGCCTTAGCACAAACCAACACACAGGAGATCCACACATCCCCAGACCCAAACACTGAATGACACACTTGGTCTCCATTTTATCTGCCAAACCACACCCCTGGGGTGGTGATATGTGAGAAGTCATTCCAACCCATCTCTTTTGACTGCTCATAAAACCCAGCCCTGGAATGTGCTAATAACTTTCTCAGCACTATATGTGCTGGAGTATGCTGTGCAAGCTCACTTCACTGAAGCTACCAACCTCGATGACACATATCTCCCCTGAAGGACCTGTCCTGCTGCCATCTTACAAAGGAAATACGATTTTCAATAAAAAAAAAAACTAAAAAAAAAAATACAATGGCAGTGCGGTAGTTATGACTGGAGGGTTAATATTTACTGGGGTATAACAAAACAAAATTATTATCTTTTTTCTTGGTCCTATTAAACATGACACAGCAAGTTAGTCTATGACAAAAGTGCCATAAAAATAATTAATATTTTCCTCATGCATTTTCACTATGATTGTCTTCACAAGACTGTACTCCATCAGTAATGACATTTACAGTCAAAGATTTCCCCATGCCACTTCTTTGGATTTAATTATAAGGAAGTTCAAATACAAATAGTTCTGAAATAGAACCTGCCACTTTGATTCCATCACACCAAAACCTTGTTGAGATCAAACCTTTGAAAAAAAGAAAAGATTTCTAATCCATTTAGAGCAGCTGAGTCCCAACTCGCTGAATCCCAGCGTCTTGAGAGAGTGTCAGGATTAGGATTCCTCAAAGAGCTCCCTTGGATAGCACTTCTTACACAGCTTTAAAATAAATTGTTGCAGAATGTAGCCTGAATGATTCCACTCTCCGAACATCCAAACTACTTTAGCACAATAGAGAAAATTACTGAAGGATAGCAACTGCATGTCATCTTTATGCTGGAAGCTGCTGGATTGCAATGCAATGAGACAAAGTTCCTTTATTATTAGTGCTAAAGAATACACATTATATGGCAAAGAATGGGAATTAAAACAATTAAGAGAAATACAAAAAATGGATAGAGTATTTCTAGTGAATTATGCCTAGGTGGTTCTTGCATGTGCATACACATCATGGGTGTGTACCATGTAATTGCTTTAATTAATTCATATTATTTTCCTAGTGGAATTGTACATAAACTTTAAAAAATTACACGTCTGTACAATCCCATCATTTTTCCTGTGCAGTTTGCTCATGTGTTTTACAGATTTTTACAAGTTACATGAAACAAAAGAATAAAGCACTGCCCATTGCAGAATAATAGAAAAATAACCATAAGATGGTAGAGAAGCTTTGATAGTATCCATGAGAAAAAAAAAAAAGATTGTGTACCTATGTAAACTGTGAGGCACATGGAATTATACAGTATTAAGCTAGGGTCACATTGCGTTATGTGACCGCGTTTAACGGACTACGTTACACCGCGGCATAGCGTAGTCCGTTAACGCCGCCATTGCCTGTAATGGCGAACGCATCCCTAGCGCCCACCCACATTGGGCATGCGCTAGCGATGTGCCGTCATTTGAGTGATGGCCCGCGAACCCTGCTTGCAGCGTTCGCGGTCCGTTCCTCGCTAGCGCAGATCGGGGATCTGCGCTAACGGGATCGGCTAACACGATCCCTTTTGGAACATTGCGTTAGCGCAGTCCGTAGCACTATGCGCTAAACGGACTGCCCTAACGCAATGTGACCCTAGTCTTATGCTTATAGATTTTTTTGAGTATTGTATTTCAGTGGACATTCATTCAAAACTGGATGCAAGACTGAAATAGCATTAAAAGTGATGTGTTTCATTTTATACTTATTAACCCCTAAAGGATACCGTTTTTGAGTATCCATTTTTTGCTCCCCTTCTTCCCACAGCCATAACTTTTTATTTTTCCGTCAATATGGCCATGTGAGGACTTGTTTTTTTGCAGGACAAGTTGATCTTTTGAATGGCACCATTGATTTTACCATATCATGTACTAGAAAAATTCCAAATGCGGTGAAATTGCAAAAAAAAGTCCAATTCCCCAATTATTATTTTTTGGATTTTTTTTACCATGTTGATGAAGTGCTAAATCTGACCTGCCAATCTGA
This sequence comes from Ranitomeya variabilis, assembly GCF_051348905.1. NCBI lineage: Eukaryota > Metazoa > Chordata > Amphibia > Anura > Dendrobatidae > Ranitomeya > Ranitomeya variabilis. Next base: position 339,834,797 of record NC_135232.1, on the reverse strand, counting down.
TTCTCCAGGTCATTATGAGTTCACAGTCACCAAACATGTCTAGGTTCCTTTTTATTTAAGTGGTGAAAAAAAATTCAAAGTTTGTAAAAAAAAAATTGATATTTTCCAAGACGTATAGCATCTCCATTTTTCGGGATCTGGGGCCAGATGAGGGCTTATTTTTTGTGCACCGATCTGATATTTTTATTGATACCATTTTAGTGTGTATACAATTTTTTGATCGCCCGTTATTGCATTTTATTTCAATGTTGTTGTGACCAAAAAAAGTAATTCTGGCGGTTTGATTTTTTTCTCGCTACGCCGTTTACCGATTGGATTAATTCCTTTTATATATTGATAGATTGGGCAATTCTGAATGCGGCAATATCAAATATGTGTATATTTGATTTTTTTATTGTTTTATTTTGAATTGAGCAAAAGGGGGGTGATTTGAACTTTTATATATATATTTTTTTTTATTATTTTTTTGTTTTGTTTTTTTGTTTTTCTTTTAAATATTTGTAAAAACTTTTTTTTTTACTTTTGGCATGCTTCAATAGCCTCCATGTGAGACTAGAAGCTGCCATAACCCAATCAGCTCTGCTACATACAGGCGATGATCTGATTGCCTGTATGTAGCAGAATTACTCACTTGCTATGAGTGCCGACCGCAGGGTGGCGCTCATAGCAATCCGGCAGTGACAACCATAGATGTCTGCAGGAGACCTCTGCTTGTCATGCCAACCCATCGGTGACCTGCGATCACGTGACAGGGGTCACTGATGGGCGGATTTCATACTCGCTTGTTGGAATCGCATGTTAGGCCGGAGACACACTGCTGCGAGATACGGCCGAGTCTCGCTGGTTAAAAGCAAGCTGTGGCACCGGCACTCCGGAGCGGAGCGTGCAGCTCCATGTATTGCTATGCAGCTGCACGCTCCGCTCCGGAGTGCAGGTGCCACAGCTTGCTTTTAACCAGCGAGACTCGGCCGTATCTCGCACCAGTGTGTCTCCGGCCTTAAATTCAAACTCTGACAGTGGCATTTAACGGGTTAACAGGTGCGGGAGGATCGCACATGACAGCTGATCAGATCCCTGGAGGCAAGCACTGATGAGAAAGGTGAGAATCTGTGTAGTGCTGCTGGATACTGTATGTTGTTATATAAGCAACAGAAAATGAATATGTTTTTTACTTTCTATCTGCTTGCAAACAGAAATACCCATTATATATGGACATAGTCTTTCAGCTGCCATTAAATTTCCTCTAGTCATGCACAACAGATTTCACATTTTTGCTTTGAAATGAGTCATTTTCTGAACTTAACCTAAGAAATGTGATTTTCTAGTGATATCATTTCTTTATGCTGCATTCTATGATCAATCGTAATATGTGCCAAGAAAAACAAAGTATGCAGCTAAATTAAGAAGCAAGAATATTTGTGTTTCTGTTATCTGCCACTAGACTTGTTTTATATTACATGTGTGGTCCAATTCTTAGTTTTTATATAGGTTTGTTCAGCAAATGGATATAGTCTAGGCAATTTAAGAAAAAGTAGTGAAACACATGTCATGCTTCAGGTTCTTCGGGGAACTATTATGCTGCTTTAACCTCTTACTGACGGAGCCAATTTTGACCTTAATGACCAGGTCAATTTTTTTAATTCTGACCAGTGTCACTTCATGTGGTAATAACTCTAAGGCCACGGTCACACTGTCAATATTTCCTCAGTATTTTACATCAGTATTTGTAAGCCAAAACCAGGAGTGGAATAATCAGAGGAAAAGTATAATAGAAACATATGCACCACTTCTGTATTTATCACCCACTCCTGGTTTTGGCTTACAAATACTGTTGTAAAATACTGACCAAATCCTGAATGTGTGACCGTGGCCTCACACTTCAACATATCCCAGTGATTTTGAGATTCTTTATTAAAGAACACGTATTACTTTATGGTAGTGGTAAATTCAGCTCAATACATTGTGTTTTTTTTTGTGAAAACATCAACATTTTGGCACAAATTGGGAAAAATACACAATTTTCAAACTTTCAATTTTGTTATCCTTATCCGCTTTGTCATTTTGTACAAAATAATAAAAACATAATATTTCCGATTTGTCAGCTTTACATCTGCATCATTTTTCAAACGTAATTTTATTTTGTTAGGATGTTAGAGGGTTAAACGTTTAACAGCAATTTCTCATTTTTTCAAGAAATTTACAAAGCTTGTTTCTTGAACGGCCTATTCAGATTTATATGAACTTTGAGAGGCCTGTATATTGGAAATTTCCTAAAAGTGATACCATTTTAAAAACCTCACCGATCAAATACTTCAAAACTGCTGTCAGGAATTTTTTTCACCCTTTAGGTGTTACACAGGAATTAATGCAAAGTGGAATGATAAAAAAATAAATTAAAATTTTAACTCTATAATGTTGCTTTAGCCCTAATTTTTTTCAATGTTGCAAGGGATAGCATGACAAAATGGACCACAACAATTGTTACACAGTTTCTCCTGAATGTGCTGATACACCACTTATGGTCAGAAACCATTATTTGAACAAACGGCAGGGATCAGAAGGGAAGGAGCGCCATTTGATTTGTGGAACACAAATTTAGCTGAAATAGATTGCGGGCGTCATGTTGCTTTCGCAGAGCCCCTGATGTGCCTGAACAGCAGAAACTCCCCACTAGTAAACCCATTTTCGAAAGTACACCCCACAAGGATTGTATGCAGGGGTAAAGGGAGCATTTTGAACCCTCAGATACTACACAGACTTTGATAATATTAGGTCGTCATATTGCAAATTTTCATTTTTTTCATGAAAATGTTTCTTCAGAGGTAACATGCAAAAAGTGGACCCCACAGTTTGCTAACAACTTTCTACTGAGCGTGGTTATACCCCATATGTAGTAAACATTATCTGTTTGGATACATGGCAGGCCTCGGAAGGGAAGAAATGCCATTTGGTTGGAAATTTGGTTGGAATAGATTGCAGACACAATGTCTCATTTGCAGAGCCCCTGAAGTACCAAAACAACAGAAAGCCCCACAAGTGACCACATTTTTTCAATTAGACCAATCAAGGAATTCATCTAGGACTTTCTTGAGCATGCTGAACTTACTAGGTGCTTCACAGAATTTTTTAAAATGTGTATGTGAAAACAAAAGTTATGTTTTTTCTGATAAAATGTTGTTTTAGCCCTAAATTTGTAATTGTCTCAATGGATAATATGAGAAAACATACCCCATTATTTGTTACGCAATTTCTACTGCTGCTCTAGCACATAGCAGGGCTTAGGAAGGAAAGAGCACTATTTGATTTTTGGAGCATAAATTTGTTTGGAATAGATTAGCCATAGGCTTGATGTCACCTTACAATACAAAGGTGACTTCAACCCCACAACTATTACCCCACTTTCCACCGCTACAGGGCTAGTGGGATGAGCAAGGCTAAGTGCCAGAATTGGCGCACCTTAGAGATGCACCTTTTGTGGGGCGGCTGGGAACTGATGATTTTAGATAGGGTGGCCAATAACAATGGTCTCTCCCTAGGCTATTAATATCAGCCCCCAGGTGCTGACTCTCCCTCTGCTGGTTCCAAAAATTGGGCCGGAGCCCATGCCATTTTTTTCCCAAAAATAATATTTTATTAATTACATACATGTACCCTAATTTGCACACACTTCTAATTGGATTGGTCACTGACATCTACATATCTACCTATTCTGCATCTATTTACTGTATGTAAACCATGTCTTCTATCCTGTCGGCTCCTGCTGTGATTTTACAGAAGCCGATAAATGAATTAACGGCTATGCTTCTATCTATCTCTCCATGAAATATAAAAACATATATATACAGTGCAGACCAACAGTTTGGACACACCTTCTCATTTAAAGATTTTTCTGTATTTTCATGACTATGAAAATTGTACATTCATACTGAAGGCATCAAAACTATGAATTAACACATGTGGAATTATATACTTAACAAAAAAGTGTGAAACAACTGAAAATATGTCTTGTATTCTAGGTTCTTCAAAGTAGCCTCCTCTTGCTTTGATGACTGCTTTGCACACTCTTGGCATTCTCTTGATGAGCTTCAAGAGGTAGTCACCGGAAATGGTTTTCACTTCACAGGTGTGCCCTGTCAGGTTTAATAAGTGGGATTTCTTGCCTTATAATTGGGGTTGGGACCATCAGTTGTGTTGTGAAGAAGTCTGGTGGATACACAGCTGATAGTCCTACTGAATAGACTGTTAGAATTTGTATTATGGCAAGAAAAAAAGCAGCTAAGTAAAGAAAAAACAAGTGGCCATCATTACTTTAAGAAATGAAGGTCTGTCAGTCAGAAAAATTGGGAAAGCTTTGAAAGTGTCCCCAAGTGCAGTGGCAAAAACTATCAAGCGCTACAAAGAAACTGGCTCACATGAGGACCGCCCCAGGAAAGGAAGACCAAGTGTCACCTCTGCATCTGAGGATAAGTTTATCCGAGTCACCAGCCTCAGAAATCGCAGATTAACAGCAGCTCAGATTAGAGACCAGGTCAATGCCACACAGTTCTAGCAGCAGACACATCTCTACAACAACTGTTAAGAGGAGACTTTGTGCAGGCCATCATGGTAAAATAGCTGCTAGGAAACCACTGCTAAGGACAGGCAACAAGTAGAAGAGACTTGTTTGGGCTAAAGAACACAAGGAATGGACATTAGACCAGTGGCAATCTGTGCTTTGGTCTGATGAGTCCAAATTTGAGATCTTTGGTTCCAACCACCGTGTCTTTGTGTGATGCAGAAAAGGTGAACGGATGAAATCTACATGCCTGGTTCCCACCGTGAAGCGTGTAGGCGGAGGTGTGATGGTGTCGTGGGGTGCTTTGCTGGTGACCCTGTTGGGGATTCATTCAAAATTGAAGGCATACTGAACCAGCATGGCTACCACAGTATCTTGCAGTGGCACACTATTCCATCCGCTTTGCGTTTAGTTGGTCCATCATTTATTTTTCAACAGGACAATGACCCCAAACACACCTCCAGGCTGTGTAAGGGCTATTTGACCAAGAAGGAGAGTGATGAGGTGCTACGCCAGATGACCTGACCTCCACAGTCACAAGACCTGAACCCAATCGAGATGCTTTGGGGTGAGCTGGACCGCAGAGTGAAGGCAAAAGGGCCAACAAGTGCTAAGCATCTCTGGGAACTCCTTCAAGATTGTTGGAAGACCATTCCCGGTGACTACCTCTTGAAGCTCATTAAGAGAATGCCAAGCGTGTGCAAAGCAGTCATCAAAGCAAAAGGTGGCTACTTTGAAGAACCTGGAATATAAGACATATTTCCAGCTGTCTCACACTTTTTTGTTAAGCATATAATTCCACATGTGTTAATTCATAGTTTTGATGCCTTCAGTGTGAATGTACAATTTTCATAGTGATGAAAATACAGAAAAATCTTTAAATGAGAAGGTGTGTCCAAACTTTTGGTCTGCACTGTATATATGTGTGTCACTGATATATATATATATATATATATATATATATATATATATATATATATATATATATATACACACTGTATATATTGAGAAAGGCTCTCCATGAGCTGAAACGTCGCCATGATGGGCTATTAAACGAACACTTTTTGAACTCATTTGCAATGGTGTGCTGCCTCTGACTTTTTGGACTCCCTATATACTATATTATATATATATATATATATATATATATATATATATATATATATATATATATATATATATATATATATATATATACTACCGTTCAAAGTTTTGGGATCACCCAGACAACTTTGTGTTTTCCATGAAAACTCATACTTTTATTAATCAAATGAGTTGCCAAGTGAATTTAAAATCTAGTCCAGACATTGACAAGGTTTGAAAAAAAGATTTTTATTTGAAATAATTTTCTCATTCAAACTTTGCTTTCGTTAAAGAATGCTCCCTTTGCAGCAATTACAGCATTGCAGACCTTTGGCATTTTAGCAGTTAATTTGCTGAGGTAATCTGGAGAAATTTCACCCCATGCTTTCAGAAGCCCCTCCCACAAGTTGGTTTGGCTTGATGGGCACTTTTTGCGTACCATACGGTCAAGCTGCTCCCACAACAGCTCAATGGGGTTTAGCCTGCGCTGGCCACTCCATTACAGATAGAATACCAGCTGCCTGCTTCTTCCCTAAATAGTTCTTGCATAATTTGGAGTTATGCTTTGGGTCATTGTACTGTTATAGGATGAAATTGGCTCCAATCAAGCGCTGTCCACAGCGTATGGCATGGCATTGCAAAAGGGAGTGATAGCCTTCCTTATTCAAAATCCCTTTACCTTGTACAAATCTCCCACTTTACCAGCACCAAAGCAACCCCAGAACATCACATTACCTCCACCATGCTTGACAGATGGCATCAGGCACTCTTCCTGCATCTTTTCAGTTGTTCTGCGTCTCACAAATGTTCTTCTGTGTGATCCAAACACCTCAAACTTGGATTCATCTGTCCATAACACTTTTTTCCAATCTTCCTCTGTCCAATGTCTGCGTTTTTTTGCCCATATTAATCTTTTCCTTTTATTAGCCAGTCTCAGATATGGCTTTTTCTTTGCCACTCTGCCCTGAAGGTCAGCATCCCGGAGTCGCCTATTCACTGTTGAACTTTTTTTGATGAGCCCAAGTCCAGTTCCCTTCCACCACATAGGGACTGTGATTGTGCTATTGACTTGATTCCAGGCTGTAAGTTCCCTAAGGGCCGACTTTTCAACCTGTCTGTGCCAGAACATGCCGCCATGCGGAGTTATGTTAAAAAGTCTTTGGAGAAGGGGCATATTCGGCCATTATCTTCTCCATTGGGAGCAGGTTTCTTTTTTGTTGCCAAGAAGGATGGGTCCTTGAGACCCTGTATTGATTATCGCCTCTTGAATAAGATCACGGTCAAATTCCAATACCCTTTGCCTTTGCTTTCTGATTTGTTTGCCAGGATTAAGGGTGCTAGTTGGTTTACTAAGATTGACCTTCGAGGGGCATATAATCTTGTTCGTATTAAGCAGGGCGACGAATGGAAAACTGCGTTCAATACGCCCGAGGGCCATTTTGAATATCTTGTGATGCCATTCGGACTCTCTAATGCTCCATCTGTGTTTCAGTCCTTCATGCATGATATATTTCGGAATTATCTTGATAAATTTATGATTGTATATTTGGATGATATTTTGATTTTTTTCGGATGATTGGGAGTCTCATGTGAAACAAGTCAGGATGGTATTTTAGATCCTTCGTGATAATGCCTTGTTTGTGAAGGGGTCTAAGTGCCTCTTTGGAGTACAGAAGGTTTATTTTTTGGGCTTCATTTTTTCTCCCTCATCTATAGAAATGGATCCGGTTAAGGTTCAGGCCATTCATGATTGGATCCAGCCCACATCCGTGAAGAGCCTTCAGAAATTTTTGGGCTTTGCTAATTTTTATCGCCGTTTCATTGCCAACTTCTCCAGTGTGGTTAAACCCCTGACCGATTTGACGAAGAAAGGCGCGGATGTGACGTATTCGTCCTTATAGGATTTCTGAGATTATCAATCCAGTGTCTTTTCGTTTGGCCCTTCCAGCCTCTTTTTCCATCCACAATGTTTTTCATAGATCTTTGTTGCAGAAATATGTGGTACCCGTCGCTCTCTCTGTTGATCCTCCTGTCCCGGTGTTGATTGATGGGGAGTTGGAGTATGTTGTTGAGAAGATCTTGGATTCTCGTTTTTCAAGGCGGAGGCTTCAGTATCTTGTTAAGTGGAAGGGTTATGGCCAGGAGGATAATTCTTGGGTTGTTGCCTCTGATGTTCATGCTGACGATTTGGTTCGTGCCTTCCATTTGGCTCGTCCTGATCGGCCTGGGGGCTCTGGTGAGGGTTCAGTGACCCCTCCTCAAGGGGGGGTACTGTTGTGAATTCTGTTCTTGGGCTCCCTCCTGTGGTTATAAGTGGTAGCGCTGCTGTCTGTCCTTCACAGCAGTTATCAGGTGTGTCCACTCTGGACTAGGCTATTTAGTCTGGCCTCACCCTTTGGTCAGTGCCAGTTGTCCATTGTATTCTGGAGGATTCACATCCCCTTCATGGTTTCTCCTGCTTCCTGGTCTTTTCACCAAGATAAGTTCTGCTGGTTTGCAGCCCACATGTTGTGGGCCTCATTGTTCAGTGCATTTCATGTTTTTTCTTGTCCAGCTTAATCTGTGTAAGGATTTATGCAGTCAAGCTGGAATCTCTGGAGAGGCAGATATACCCTCCATATCTTTAGTTAGTTGAAAAATGTGGTAGGTTTAATCGACCCACATAGCCGGGCGACGTTTCAGCTCAATCTGAGCCTTTATCAAGCAGTGAGTAACCATACCTGTTACTTATTTATATGTGTTTCAACAAGTGTTATATTGGTTACAATCATATTTTACACCCACTAATTATCCATTAAAACATTTACATTAATCATCATATACTCATATATAGTGCTTGTGCATAAAGGGCTACGTGCCTTGTGCAATAAAAAATCCAAATTCCACTTTCCATCTATCTCTCAAAAAGCTTTGCTTAATTGCCTGCAACTTTACAAATAATCAATCTCTTATTGATGAGCATTGCACATACATAATGTTATTAATAATATCTGCTCACCTGCAACTCACTGCAGGCTCATGGAGGACGTTGTGTACAAAAGTCAGCATTCTATGTTGCTTAATGCGCATGCCCAGAGCGCATCACTATACTGAAACATCATACAATTCAATGGAGCACTCTGTGTGGCAATTTCTTCACGGCGCATGCGCAGTAGCGCTAAATATCGCCATATTGGTAGAGGCACTCTGTGTGGCAATTTCTTCACGGCGCATGCGCAGTAGCGCTAAATATCGCCATTTTGATAAGGACTTCCCAAATTCTATATGTCACCTGCGCAATAATACAGAGACAAATTGTATGTTATAATTAGCTGCGCAGGTGTCATGGGACATTCAGTATCCATATAGGAAAAAGAATTTACACTTCTAATCCTATTACACTATGCTATCAGGCCACCGAGTAATACTATATCTGTTTATTATATCTATGTATACATCAGATCCGTCACCAAACCACAATAAAAGTAAAATAGGTTTTTATATTATTGTTATTTCTCTCTCTATTATAAGTAAATATGTATCTTGACCCCACGGACGGCCATATCTACAATACAGCCCCCATGAGCCAATAGAGTCATTCTGCCCCTCAGTTGTCCCTCCGGACCAAAGTGTTGCAGCTATGACATCTATTTGATACCTATGAATCCATGTTAATTTATAATGCTCAAATGTATCCAGACCCTACGGATGACCACATCTCTCATACAGCCCCCGTGAGTCAATAGAGCCATTCTGTCCCTCCATTGTCCCTCCGGACCAAAGAGTTACAGACATGGCTTCTATAAGATACTAGCATAAAGTTTTTTATGAATAAAGTTTAAATAAAAAATTGCACTCTACTTAAATGTAGCTAACAAAGAGTGTCATATTGTCCCTCAGTTGTTCCTCCGGACCAATGGGCTATAGCCATGACTATTGTATGGTTCATATGGCATTATCCCAATCATTTGGTCTCATAATGAAAAAAATACATTGCCTTATATATTGAATGTTCTTTATTATGATTGAGCGACAGATCCACCAACAGCACAAAGAATACAAAATTAATACAAAATTAATAGCCCAACAGCAAAGTGCAAAGGAAAAAATAAAAAAAGATAAGTGATTTCCGTCCTCCATATGCCTCCTTCCTTGCAGGTGAGATTTTGGATTGCATTCTGAAGGAAAAAGAGAGTGGAATTAAATTTCAAATATACTAATTACAACAGAAATTTAAAAACAACAACCGGGTATCAACTACACAGTACAGAGAATAGTTCCAACATACCCCCCTAAAACACCGTCTGTATGTTAAAATCTGCATTTAGACCTTTAGGTTTTAACGTTTTGAGCTCATAGATCCATTTAAGCTCTTTCTTTTTCAAAATTTGTTCCCTATTACCTCCCTTTCTCTGAGCTGGGACTACATCTATTCTGCATTTCAAATCTTTCTCCTTTAAATGAGCATATTGTCTCCCCTACGTACCAAAGATTACAGGGACATGATAGTAAGTATATTACATGATCTGTATCACATGTCAAGAACTCTTTTATTTGGTAAGTTTTACCTGTTTCTGGGTGTTCAAAAGTAGAGCCTTTTATCATGTGTGAACAATTCACACATGATAAACAGGGAAAACATCCCCTCCTCTTTTTGCCTGTTAATGTCGATTGTTGATTGCCTACCAATGACCCAATATCGGACTTAACTAAATAATCCCCTATGTTTTTACTTCTTTTATAGGAATATAGTGGTGGCCTTGCAAATTCACTAATTTCTGGGTGACACCTACCCAACATACCCCAATGTTTAGAAATAATGTTACATTTGAAAAAACTGACCGTCACATCCAAACATAGATCAAGTGTGAACAGGTGCTGAACCTTAGAGTCACCAACTCCTATACAGTCAAGCAAAAAAGCAGGACTCTGCAGCGCTAACACATGAAAAAATGAAACACAGAAATTGAACTGCATTACTGCACTAAAAATATGAAAAATGAGAGCATTTAGCGCATAAAAAAGGCCCATTTTATGTGTACCTGGTAGCCACTTTACGGCATCTCTCTTATACCAGGTCCTGCGCTATCCTTCCTCGCTGAGAATAAACGTCTCCATGTGAATGGGCACCTATGAAAACCTCTCATGAGTAGTGTTGAGCGATACCGTCCGATACTTGAAAGTATCGGTATCGGAAAGTATCGGCCGATACCGGCAAAGTATCGGATCCAATCCGATACCGATACCCGATACCAATACAAGTCAATGGGACTCAAGTATCGGACGGTATCCCTGATGGTTCCCAGGGTCTGAAGGAGAGGAAACTCTCCTTCAGGCCCTGGGATCCATATTAATGTGTAAAAGAAAGAATTAAAATAAAAAATATTGCTATACTCACCTCACCGAGGGAACCGGCAGCGTTCTTTGCTTAAAATTCGCGCGTTTACTTCCTTACGTGAAGTCCCGGCTTGTGATTGGTCGCGTGCCGCCCATGTGGCCGCGACGCGACCAATCACAGCAAGCCATGACGTAATTTCAGGTCCTTCAGGATTTTTAAAATTACGTTCTGGCTTGTGATTGGTCACATCGCGGTCACATGGGCGACGCGACCAATCACAAGCCGTGACGTCATGGGAGGCAGGACACGCGCGCATTTTAAAATGCGCGCGTGTCCTGCCTCCCGTGACGTCCCGGCTTGTGATTGGTCGCGTCGCCCATGTGGCCGCGACGCGACCAATCACAGCAAGCCGTGACATAATTTCAGGTCCTTCAGGATTTTTAAAATTACGTTCTGGCTTGTGATTGGTCACGTCGCGGCCACATGGGCGACGCGACCAATCACAAGCCGGGATGTCATGGGAGGCAGGACACGCGCGCATTTTAAAATGCGCGCGTGTCCTGCCTCCCATGACGTCACGGCTTGTGATTGGTCGCGCCGCCCATGTGACCGCGACGCGACCAATCACAAGCCAGAACGTAATTTTAAAAATCCTGAAGGACCTGAAATTACGTCATGGCTTGCTGTGATTGGTTGCGTCGCGGCCACATGGGCGGCACGCGACCAATCACAAGCCGGGACTTCACGGAAGGAAGTAAACGTGCGAATTTTAAGCAAAGAACGCTGCCGGTTCCCTCCGTGAGGTCCAGGCTGCGTCGGAGAGGTGAGTATAGCAATATTTTTTATTTTAATTCTTTCTTTTACACATTATTACATTAATGTTGTTTCGATACCGATACCCAATACCACAAAAGTATCGGATCTCGGTATCGGAATTCCGATACCCGCAAATATCGGCCGATACCCGATACTTGCGGTATCGGAATGCTCAACACTACTCATGAGACTAACATTCTCCTTCTCTGTGGAGGGGTACTGGACCTGCTGCAATTAAGACACTTGTGACTAGGAGGTGGAGTGCTCAGTCAGAAGGCTAGACAATACATTTGAAAAAACTGACCGTCACATCCAAACATAGATCAAGTGTGAATAGGTGCTGAACCTTAGAGTCACCAACTCCTATACAGTCAAGCAAAAAAGGCAGCACACTGCAGCGCTAACACATGAAAAAATGAAACACAGAAATTGAACTGCATTACTGCACTAAAAATATGAAAAATGAGAGGGTTTAGTGCATAAAAAAGGCCAATTTTATGTGTACCTGGTAGCCACTTTACGGCATCTCTCTTATACCAGGTCCTGCGCTATCCTTCCTCGCTGAGAATAAACGTCTCCATGTGAATGGGCACTGTTATGAGCCCAATGGCGAGGGTCTCAGAGGAACGTGGAAGTCTGCAGAATACAAAAATCCAGCTCATAGGGCAGTGGTAACTGGGTTGACCATATATCTACTCCTAACGCCAACACTAGAAGTAGCCGGGGATCATTCCTACGTTGATTCTAGATGACACGCGCCAGCCGGAGAATCTAGCTACCCCTAGTAGAGGAAAACAAAGACCTTTCTTGCCTCCAGAGAAGGGGACCCCAAAGCTGGATAGAAGCCCCCCACAAATAATGACGGTGAGGTAAGAGGAAATGACAAACACAGAAATGAACCAGGTTTAGCACAGAGAGGCCCGCTTACTGATAGCAGAATTAAGAAAGGTAACTTATATGGTCAACAAAAACCCTATCAAAATCCACACTGGAAATTCAAGAACCCCCGAACCGTCTAACGGTCCGGGGGGAGAACACCAGCCCCCTAGAGCTTCCGGCAAAGGTCAGGATATAGATTTGGAACAAGCTGGACAAAAATACAAAACCAAAACAAATAGCAAAAAGCAAAAGGCAGACTTAGCTGATATAACTGGAACCAGGATCAGTAGACAAGAGCACAGCAGACTAGCTCTGATAACTACGTTGCCAGGCATGGAACTGAAGGTCCAGGGAGCTTATATAGCAACACCCCTAACTAACGACCCAGGTGCGGATAAAAGGAATGACAGAAAAACCAGAGTCAAAAAACTAGTAACCACTAGAGGGAGCAAAAAGCAAATTCACAACAGTACCCCCCCCTTAGTGAGGGGTCACCGAACCCTCACCACGACCACCAGGGCGATCAGGATGAGCGGCATGAAAGGCACGAACTAAATCGGCCGCATGAACATCAGAGGCGACCACCCAGGAATTATCCTCCTGACCATAGCCCTTCCACTTGACCAGGTACTGAAGCCTCCGCCTGGAGAGGCGAGAATCCAAGATCTTCTCCACCACGTACTCCAACTCGCCCTCCACCAACACCGGAGCAGGAGGCTCAGCAGAAGGAACTACAGGCACAATGTACCGCCGCAACAAGGACCTATGAAATACATTGTGAATAGCAAACGACACAGGAAGATCCAGACGAAAAGATACAGGATTAAGGATTTCCAATATCTTGTAAGGCCCAATAAAACGAGGTTTAAATTTGGGAGAGGAGACCTTCATAGGAACAAAGCGGGAAGAAAGCCACACCAAATCCCCAACGCGTAGTCGGGGACCCACACCGCGGCGGCGGTTGGCAAAGCGCTGAGCCTTCTCCTGTGACAACTTCAAGTTGTCCACCACATGATTCCAGATCTGCTGCAACCTATCCACCACAGAATCCACCCCAGGACAGTCAGAAGGCTCCACATGACCCGAAGAAAAGCGAGGATGGAAACCAGAGTTGCAGAAAAAAGGCGAAACCAAGGTGGCGGAACTAGCCCGATTATTAAGGGCAAACTCAGCCAACGGCAAGAATGTCACCCAATCGTCCTGATCAGCAGAGACAAAACACCTCAAATAAGCCTCCAAAGTCTGATTGGTTCGCTCCGTCTGTCCATTAGTCTGAGGATGGAAAGCAGACGAAAACGACAAATCAATGCCCATCCTACTACAAAAGGATCGCCAGAACCTGGAAACGAACTGGGATCCTCTGTCTGACACAATATTCTCAGGGATGCCGTGCAAACGAACCACGTTCTGGAAAAACACAGGAACCAGATCGGAAGAGGAAGGCAGCTTAGGCAAAGGAACCAAATGGACCATCTTGGAGAAGCGATCACATATCACCCAGATAACGGACATGCCCTGAGATAGCGGAAGATCAGAAATGAAATCCATGGAGATATGTGTCCAAGGTCTCTTCGGGACAGGCAAGGGCAAGAGCAAACCGCTGGCACGAGAACAGCAAGGCTTAGCTCGAGCACAAGTCCCACAGGACTGCACAAATGACCGCACATCCCTTGACAAGGAAGGCCACCAAAAGGACCTGGCCACCAGATCTCTGGTGCCAAAAATTCCCGGGTGACCTGCCAACACCGTGGAATGAACCTCGGAAATGACTCTGCTGGTCCACTTATCCGGGACAAACAGTCTGTCAGGTGGACAAGACTCAGGCCTATCAGCCTGAAATCTCTGCAACACACGTCGCAGGTCCGGAGAAATAGCTGACAAGATAACTCCATCTTTAAGAATACCAACAGGATCAGCGACTCCAGGAGCATCAGGCACAAAGCTCCTAGAAAGAGCATCGGCCTTCACATTCTTTGAACCTGGTAAATACGAGACAACAAAATCAAAGCGGGAGAAAAACAATGACCAGCGGGCCTGTCTCGGATTAAGGCGTTTAGCAGACTCGAGATACATCAGATTTTTGTGATCAGTCAAGACCACCACACGATGCTTAGCACCCTCGAGCCAATGACGCCACTCCTCAAATGCCCATTTCATGGCCAACAACTCCCGATTGCCCACATCATAATTTCGCTCGGCAGGCGAAAACTTCCTAGAGAAAAAGGCACAAGGCTTCATAACAGAGCAACCAGGGCCTCTCTGCGACAAAACGGCCCCTGCCCCAATCTCCGAAGCATCCACCTCAACCTGAAAGGGAAGTGAGACGTCAGGCTGGCACAAAACAGGCGCCGAAGTAAACCGGCGTTTCAACTCCTGGAAAGCCTCCACGGCAGCAGGAGCCCAGTTAGCTACATAGGAGCCCAGTTAGCTACATCGGAGCCCTTCTTGGTCATATCCGTCAAAGGTTTCACAATGCTAGAAAAATTAGCGATAAAACGACGGTAGAAGTTAGCGAAGCCCAAGAACTTCTGAAGACTCTTAACTGACGAGGGCTGAGTCCAATCAAGAATAGCTCGGACCTTGACTGGGTCCATCTCCACAGCAGAAGGGGAAAAAATGAACCCCAAAAAGGGAACCTTCTGTACACCAAAGAGACACTTTGAGCCCTTGACAAACAAAGAATTTTCACACAAAATTTTAAAGACCAACCTGACCTGCTCCACATGCGAATCCCAATTATCAGAAAAAACCAAAATATCATCCAGATAAACAATCAAAAATTTATCCAGATACTTCCGGAAAATGTCATGCATAAAGGACTGAAAAACTGAAGGCGCATTGGAGAGCCCAAAAGGCATCACCAAGTACTCAAAATGACCTTCGGGCGTATTGAATGCGGTTTTCCATTCATCACCTTGCTTAATGCGCACAAGGTTGTACGCACCACGAAGGTCTATCTTGGTGAACCACTTGGCACCCTTAATCCGGGCAAACAAGTCAGACAACAGCGGTAAAGGATACTGAAATTTGACAGTGATCTTATTTAAAAGCCGATAATCAATACAAGGTCTCAAAGATCCATCCTTTTTTGCCACAAAAAAGAATCCCGCACCAAGAGGGGAAGAAGACGGACGAATATGTCCTTTTTCCAGAGACTCCTTGATATATGAACGCATAGCGGTATGTTCAGGTACCGACAGATTAAACAGTCTTCCCTTAGGAAATTTACTGCCTGGGATCAAATCTATAGCACAGTCACAGTCCCTATGAGGAGGCAGTGCACTGGACTCAGACTCACTGAAGACATCCTGATAATCAGACAAATACTCCGGAACTTCCGAAGGCGTAGAAGAAGCAATAGACACAGGCAGGGAATCCTCATGAATACCACGACAGCCCCAACTTGAGACTGACATAGCCTTCCAGTCCAGGACTGGATTATGGGTCTGTAACCATGGCAGCCCTAAAACGACCAAATCATGCATTTTATGTAAAACCAGGAAACGTATCACCTCGCGGTGTTCAGGAGTCATGCACATGGTAACCTGAGTCCAATACTGCGGTTTATTTGCTGCCAATGGTGTAGCATCAATACCCCTAAGAGGAATAGGATTTTCTAATGGTTCAAGAGTAAATCCACAGCGCTTAGCAAATGAGAGATCCATGAGACTCAGGGCAGCACCTGAATCTACAAACGCCATGACAGGATAAGATGACAGTGAGCAAATCAAAGTTACAGACAGAATAAATTTAGGTTGCAAATTACCAACGGTGACAGGACTAACAACCTTAGCTATACGTTTAGAGCATGCTGAGATAACATGTGTAGAATCACCACAGTAGTAGCACAAGCCATTCCGGCGTCTATGAATTTTCCGCTCATTTCTAGTCAGGATTCTATCACATTGCACCGAATTAGGTGTCTGTTCAGACAACACCATGAGGGAATTTGCGGTTTTGCGCTCCCGCAACCGCCGGTCAATTTGAATAGCCAGTGCCATAGTATCATTCAGACCTGTGGGAATGGGAAAACCCACCATAACATTCTTAATGGCTTCAGAAAGGCCATTTCTAAAATTAGCGGCCAGTGCACACTCGTTCCAATGTGTCAGCACGGACCATTTCCGAAATTTTTGGCAATACACTTCAGCCTCGTCCTGCCCCTGAGACATAGACAGCAAGGCCTTTTCTGCCTGAATCTCAAGATTGGGTTCCTCATAAAGTAAACCGAGCGCCAGAAAAAACGCATCAAGATCAGCCAATGCCGGATCTCCTGGCGCCAGCGAAAAAGCCCAATCCTGAGGGTCGCCCCGTAAGAACGAAATAACAATTTTTACTTGCTGAGCAGAATCTCCTGATGAACAGGGTCTCAGGGACAAAAACAATTTACAATTATTCACGAAATTCCTAAACTTAAACCTGTCTCCGGAAAACAGTTCAGGAATCGGTATTTTAGGTTCTGACCTAGGATTTCTGATAACATAGTCTTGTATGCCCTGCACACGAGTAGCCAGCTGGTCCACACTTGTAATCAAGGTCTGGACATTCATGTCTGCAGCAAGCATAGCCACTCTGAGGTAAAGGGGAAGGAGAAAAAAAAAACTCAGAATCTTCTTTCTTATAATCCCTCTTCTGCAATGCATTAAACATTTAATACTGGCCTGGCAAACTGTTATGACCCCAATGGCGAGGGTCTCAGAGGAACGTGGAAGTCTGCAGAATACAAAAATCCAGCTCATAGGGCAGTGGTAACTGGGTTGACCATATATCTACTCCTAACGCCAACACTAGAAGTAGCCGGGGATCATTCCTACGTTGATTCTAGATGACACGCGCCAGCCGGAGAATCTAGCTACCCCTAGTAGAGGAAAACAAAGACCTTTCTTGCCTCCAGAGAAGGGGACCCCAAAGCTGGATAGAAGCCCCCCACAAATAATGACGGTGAGGTAAGAGGAAATGACAAACACAGAAATGAACCAGGTTTAGCACAGAGAGGCCCGCTTACTGATAGCAGAATTAAGAAAGGTAACTTATATGGTCAACAAAAACCCTATCAAAATCCACACTGGAAATTCAAGAACCCCCGAACCGTCTAACGGTCCGGGGGGAGAACACCAGCCCCCTAGAGCTTCCGGCAAAGGTCAGGATATAGATTTGGAACAAGCTGGACAAAAATACAAAACCAAAACAAATAGCAAAAAGCAAAAGGCAGACTTAGCTGATATAACTGGAACCAGGATCAGTAGACAAGAGCACAGCAGACTAGCTCTGATAACTACGTTGCCAGGCATGGAACTGAAGGTCCAGGGAGCTTATATAGCAACACCCCTAACTAACGACCCAGGTGCGGATAAAAGGAATGACAGAAAAACCAGAGTCAAAAAACTAGTAACCACTAGAGGGAGCAAAAAGCAAATTCACAACAGGGCACCTATGAAAACCTTTCATGAGACTATCATTCTCCTTCTCTGTGGAGGGGTACTGGACCTGCTGCAATTAAGACACTTGTGACTAGGAGGCGGAGTGCTCAGTCAGAAGGCTAGACAATACATTTGAAAAAACTGACCGTCACATCCAAACATAGATCAAGTGTGAATAGGTGCTGAACCTTAGAGTCACCAACTCTTATACAGTCAAGCAAAAAAGGCAGCACACTGCAGCGCTAACACATGAAACACAGAAATTGAACTGCATTACTGCACTAAAAATATGAAAAATGAGAGCGTTTAGTGCATAAAAAAGGCCAATTTTATGTGTACCTGGTAGCCTTAGAAATAATGTTAGTCACCTCCCTACTTTCCTCCACATATGTGCTAATAAAGGGGACCCGATTAATGCTTTTTTTGTCACTCATATCTTTCATAATTAGTGCTCTCCTATCTCTCTTCTTTACTTTGTCTTTTGCCAACCTCAGCATCTTTTTAGGGTATCTCCTCTCTTTGAATTTTTTCACCAACAACTCCATTGCTTCGTCAACATCCTCCTCCCTTTTAACAATTTGACGTATCCTTAACAACTGACTCAACGGTATTGACTCAACCATTTTGCATGGATGCTGACTATCATATATCAATAGGTTGTTCCTATCTGTATTTTTAACATAGAGCTTTGTAATTAACTCCTTGTTCTTTTGTAGAACCAATACGTCAAGGAATTGTATTTCATCGGTTGAAGTTGTCAATGTAAATTTTATAGTTTCATCTATAGTGTTGAGGTATTGATAAAAATCATTCAACATATTTTTGGTACCAGTCCATAGGAGGAAGACGTCGTCTATGTATCTCCACCACGCTTTCACATATTGAAAGTGGTGGGACACATAGACGAGGTCCTCCTCCATGACCTCCATGGTAAAATTTGCATATGAGGGGGCCATATTGGCCCCCATTGCTGTACCCCGTTTTTGAGTATAGAAACTATCCCCAAAAAGAAAATAGTTTCTTGTTAAAATTATTTCCAATAGCATCAACAAGAACAAATTCCCCTCCTCCGTATATCCAGCAAGTTCTAATTTCTTTTTTATTGCATTCATGCCTCTCCTATGATCAATGGAAGTGTAAAGAGAGACTATGTCAAATGACGCCATTATCACCTCTTCGCTCAGTTCTATTTCTTCCAATTTCTTAAGGAAATCAGTAGTATCTTTTATGTAAGATTTTCCTTGTTTCACAATGGGGTTGAAAACCTTGTCCATAAAAATTCCCATTTTGTTGAATATTGATCCCACCCCTGAAATTATGGGGCGTCCCGGTGGATTATCTAGCCTCTTGTGTATTTTGGGGATTATATACATCATTGGTGTCCTTGGGGTTTCCACCCATAGATATTCATACAATTGTTGATCTATAATTTGCATCCCCAATGCTTCTTTCAAACAAATCTCTATTTCTCTACTAATATTGAATTTTGGGTCACCATCCATCTTTTGATATATCTCCCCATCTGATAACTGTCTACAAATCTCTGACATATACATACACCTGTCCATGACGACGACAGCACCCCCCTTATCCGCGGGTTTGATGATGATGTCGCCGTCATGGACAAGCTCCTGCAAAGCCAAAAATTTGTGTCTTAACATGTTAGGATGTCTATATGTTCCCACACTATTCTGTCTCAAGTTCTCAACCTCCATTGTGACTACTTTCTCAAATGCGTCTATGGCTGCTGAATTACTAGTTGGAACGAAGTTGCTCTTATTTTTTAATTCCAAATCTCTCATATCAAATTCACTTGTCTTGTTTTTAACATTAACATCTCTTTTATGAAACCATTCCTTTAATCTTATCGTTCTAAAGAAACGCGCTAAGTCCACTTGCAGTTGAAACCAATCCATGTGTGAACACGGACTGAACGATAACCCTTTGCTAAGTACAGATACCTGATTTACAGTCAGTTTGTGTGAAATGTTCACTACAAGTTTGGATCCCGTTTCCTGAGGTTCGGTTGTCTCTGTATTTGCTGTTGTGGTTTGTTTTTCTCCATTTTCTTTTTGTTTCCTATGGTGACGTTTACCTCCTCTCCTTTTGCGTCTTCCATTCCACCTATATTTTCTACAGGAAATAAATAAATCATTAGTTGTGCAATTATTCACACTCTCAACATTCCCTCTTTCCAATTGACCTCTTTTCTTCCAAGGCATTTTAGAGATGTCAAATTGCCAGGCATACACATGACCCATTTCATAATCTCCAGTGTCTCTACTCCACTTTTTTCTCTTTGTTTCCTCTAAATCACCACAAAACTTGCACATGTCCTTATCTATTTTTTCTTTGAATATTGTCCATTCCTCTGTCTTTAGACCTTGTTGTATTTTCACTTCACTTTCTGCTATATTTTGTTGTAAATTTTTTGATGTCACCTTGAAGGAACTCAATATTTAAAAGCATTATATCCATGGCATACTTATTGGAAATCATAGTGAATCTTGTACAGAAAGAAGGATTATCCAAAAAAAGATTTGGTCTGATGTTAGATCTCGGTCCCCTTGGGATTTTATGTTCTTTATAATATTGTCCCAATGTAGTTAGGTGTAGTTGTAAAGTAATTAGACGTCTAGATTCATTTTCATATCTTTTTTTCATCTCAATAATGGATGGTGTTTTGAGGAAAGCAGCATCCCCCATGACGCCACTTAGTATGCGTTCCTCATCCTCAGGTGTGTAATTAAACACCCCAGGTTCCATGGAATTTTCATTCATGTTACCAAAAAATGGCTTAAAATTGTTGAATACACAAATTACAAAAATATAAAAATATTTCAGTGTGCAAAAATTTCCGGACATAAATATTATACAGAAAAAAGGAACAGCACAACAATGGTACTTATCTTCGGGTGCAGGGCCCCAGGCAACCAGTCCAATGATTACACCAGATTCACAGAGATTCAAAAAAGAGGCAGCACTCCATTGTAAAAGTGAAAAATGTGGTAGGTTTAATCGACCCACATAGCCGGGCGACGTTTCAGCTCAATCTGAGCCTTTATCAAGCAGTGAGTAACCATACCTGTTACTTATTTATATGTGTTTCAACAAGTGTTATATTGGTTACAATCATATTTTACACCCACTAATATTATATTTTTGTATTTTCTGTGGTGGATATTTCCTAGTATTTTAATACTGACCGCATAGTTCTCTGTCCTATCTTTCCTATTTAGCTAGATTGGCCTCCTTTGCTAAATCCTGTTTTCAGCCTGTGTATGTTTTTTCCTCTCCTCTCACAGTCAATATTTGTGGGGGGCTGCCTATCCTTTGGGAATTTTCTCTGAGGCGAGTTAGTTTTCCCTTTTCTATCTATAGGGTTAATTAGTCCTCCGGCTGTGTCGAGGTGTCTAGGATCAGTAGGTACATCCCACGGCTACTTCTAGTTGCGGTGTTAAGTTCAGGGTCCGCGGTCAGTATAGATACCACCTTCTCCAGAGTACGTCCAATGCTGCTCCTGGGCCACCAGATCATAACAGAGAGGTTTGTGTGTGTGGGTGGTGGAGAGGGCAATGATGTGGGTGATGGAAAGGATGATGGGGTTGTGGGGAGGAGGCAATGATGGTGGTGGTGGAAAGTGCAATGATTAGGGTGGTGGGGGAGAAAACATTGATAGAGGTAGTGGAAAGGGCAATGATTGGGTGGTGAGGAGAAGGCAATGATGGGGTTTGAGAAGGCAATGATGGTAGTGGTGGAAAGGACAATGGGGGTGGTGGGGCAGGAGGCAATGATGGAGGTGGTGGAATGGGCAATGATTTGGGTTGTGGGGGATAAAACAATCATATAGGTGGTGGAAAGGGCAATGATGGGGTGGTAGGGGAGAAGACGATGATGGAGGTGGTGGAATGGGCAATGATATGGATGGTGGGGGAGAAAATAATCAGAGGTGGTGGGGAAGAAGGCAATGATGGAGGAGATGGAGAGGGCAATGATTGGAGTGATGGGGAGAAAGCATTGATAGATGTGATGGAAAGGATAATGATGGAGTGGTCAGGGAGAAGGCAATGATGGAGGTGGTGGAAAGGGCAATGATGCGGTAGTGGGGGGAGAAAGCAATTATGGAGGTGGTGGAAAGGGCAATGATGGGGTGGTGGGTGAGAAGGCAATGATGGAGGTGGTGATGAGGACAATGATGGGGTGGAGGGGGAGAACAATGATGAAGGTGGTGGAGAGGGTTATTAGCGGGGCTACATTATATTCTATGAGGGGGTCTACATTATATTATATTAGGGGGCTGCATTATACTTTATGAGGGCTGCATTATATTCTATGAGGGGGCTACTTTATATTCTATGAGGGGGCTACTCCAACCCCTGCTACATAATTAAGATGTGCACTACTTTATATTATACCCTGATGCGCACAATCGGTGGTCTTGTATTTATTTCTATGTAGCTACATAGTGTGCCCCCAGAAAGATTTTCTCTGGTGGGCCCAAGGAGCTCCAGTCCGACGCTGCATAGCGTGAACCTGCATATAATGAATTTATTAAAGTACTGCAGTATTGTCAGACATGTACATCAAATTACTGACTCTGGTGAGGATTGGTTGGATAGACTAGTCGTGGTGCTTAAGCCTGGTATGGCTGAAGGAAAGGTAGAATGCATATGCTTTCCACCTATGTGGTGCACCAGAAGTGACGCAGCCAACTTAACACCCCAGCGCAGCAGAAGTTACATATTAGCATATGCATCACCATTAGATGGAACGCAAGCTGCGCATCACACCCCGGAACTATCAGAAACTATGACGTGCTTCCTGAAAGTTATTCCCTCTCTAAATAGAGAGCGTATAGCAGAATGGCCCCAGCACAGACATTATCTGTCGGGGTTGAATTGAACACTATATCTACCCTTTGACCTATAGGGGTTTGTTCCAAATATGGTGCCCTAAATAAGGCCCAAAATGAGGAGGGGGTGAAATGCATTGGGATGAAGGGATTTATGCAAATTACAGATAAGTGATCTTATGTGTCTTTGCATAATTGCTTTTAACATGTTCACCATACAGGATGGAACCTAAGAGCACTGTTGCACTTTATTTTATATGTGAAGATTGTTTTAGACTATTTAGGCAATATTCAGTGCCCCGCATATTATATATAGGGATTCTGACACATGAGGCTTGTAGATGCATCTGAATTTGTTGTCCTATGGTGTTTTGGATCTAACGAGCAGCATCCAATGACAATCTGGGTTACTCCCTTGATTTAAAATCACTTGGTTATGACTAGCGATGAGCGATTATGTTTGGAAAACGATCTCCGAGTCCGAATTTGCCATATGTGTACCATATTGGTGCTGAATTTATGTTTAACAATAGTTTCCGAACATATTCGTTCATCTGTACTCTCATTGACTCCAATGGTGTTCGGCTGTGTTCGGCGAATATTGCAAATATGGCGATCTTAATCCGAATCGAATATTGAAATATCGCTCATCTCTAATTATGAATGTCATGGTTATGTATTATCTCTGCTGTAATTAGTCTATGTTATGACCTTAGACAGATGGGCATTTTATATATAGTTAGGGATTTACACAGTTACTGGGGGATTGCCGACATTGAGCGGCGGCACCATGTCAACTTTTTAGGGTGCCAACCTCCACAGTCAGGAAGGCTAACAACCAGCGTCGGACTGGATCACCTTGGGCCCACCAGAGAAAATCATTCTTGGGGCCCACTATGTAGCTACATAGAAATAGATACAAGACCACCAATTGTGCAGTAAAAAGCGCTAATATCAGGGTATAATATAAGGTAGTTCACGTCTTAATTATGTAGCAAGGTTGGGGTAGCCCTCTCACAGAATATAATGTAGCTCCCTCATAAAATATAATGCAGTCCCCTCTCATAGAATATAATGCAGCACCCCACAAAATATAATGCAACCCCCTCAGGTATAACGCAGTCCCCACCATAGAATATACTGCATCACCCTCATAGGGTATAATGCAGCCCCCCATATAGTATAATGCAGCCCACCATAGACTATAATGTAGACCCGAGAGAATGCAGCCCCACCACAGAATATAATGCAGCCCCCCATAGAGTATACTGCGCCCCCCTCATATAGTATGATGCAGTCCCCCTTAATATAATAAAACTACCAATAAAGAACCATGAAGGCAATGGATCCAAAAATGTATCAAGTATAAAACATAACTTTATTTTCACAATAGTTAAAAACAACACATGACAAATGACATAATAAATAAAGTGTAACAGTGAGCCAAAACAGGGTCAACCACAGAAGCTACAGACTGATATGACCCCTTTGGTATCAATACCCGGTGCAGTAAGTAATCATAAATACTCAAACATGACAGGCACCCTAACTAAACTGTTAATAGCGTGACATACTGAAAATATCTAACTACGAAGTCCGGATACTGTGATCCGTAAATAGTTATAGCCATATAAGAAGCAGTTAGTAGCGGTGATTACCTGTAGTCATCATGGACCGGGGATAGGGGGGTCAACCAGACTGAGCGCACCTCGACGCGCGTTTCACTGCAAAGGCAGCTTCGTCAGGAGGCAATATGGCGTTGCTACTCGAGCCTTATATACCGCAACCTAATTCTCACATGCCCAGCACCTGTGTACCAGCGCATCGACGCCATGTTGCGTGTTCCTTATAAAAAGGAATTGCTCAAATGTGAAACCAGATGGATGGTTGATCTGGATACCCTCGCCCCCAATGGGCTTAATGAATCGATTAGCTTCAAATCCTTCCTAGGCTAGCGTGAATTTTAATTATATGTTGCTTCTTTGGTTTTACATATGGATTTTTTATATATTTGTAGGATCCACTTCCCTCCCCCCCCTCCCTGCTATACCCTCTATTCCTCTTATCCGTCTCATGAACCAGGATGTTGATGGTGGTATAATATGTTGATATATCCATTATATTATAATTGTAATAACTTCCTCTTTATTCCATCTATAGCTGTGCTCAGCAGAAAAATTTTTTTTGGCGGTGACATTGTATCTTAGACACAATTGATGATATGGATGATGCTTCAATCACCTATGAATTACCCCAGAAAAATGGAAGGGGAAATGAGAAGAAAGTACAATCAAGAGGCTACGTGTGATCCCAGCACTGCCAATTGTATACTAATGCTACTTAATTATTTATATGTGGAAACATTATGCCTTATGATATTTATTGTTGTATGGTTATTGTATATTGTATGCCACCAATGAGATGGGTATCATTGCTATATGGAGTAATACAACATTGGTCTTCGGTATATTCACTATTTTAGTATGGCATAGGATAAAAAGGTGGAAGGTGGGGTTATTAGTGAGGTAGGGGTGCAGGAGTGGTGTAGCGGTCTATTTTTAATGTAGTTAGCCTTTTTTCTTGTTCTGGTATATCACTGTAATACCCGTCACTAACCTTTCTCCTGCTTCAGCATTTAGCGCACGGCACGTATGCGCTGTGGTGCCGTTATTGGAAGTGCTCTAGATGCGTGTTGCGTTGTCTTGGTTACATGGTCGGTCACATGACCGGGCCATGTGACCTTTCTCCTGCTTTAGCATTTAGCGCACGGCACGCATGCGCTGTGGTGCCGCTGTGAGGAAGCGCTCTAGATGTGTGCTGCGTTGTCTTGGTTACATGGCCGGTCACGTGACCGGGCCATGTGACCGGATGACGCGTACACTGAGCGCGGTCCCTTCAGTGACGCCGCAACATGGCGTCGATGCGCTGGTACACAGGTGCTGGGCATGTGAGAATTAGGTTGCGGTATATAAGGCTCGAGTAGCAACGCCATATTGCCTCCTGACGAAGCTGCCTTTGCAGTGAAACGCGCGTCGAGGTGCGCTCAGTCTGGTTGACCCCCCTATCCCCGGTCCATGATGACTACAGGTAATCACCGCTACTAACTGCTTCTTATATGGCTATAACTATTTACGGATCACAGTATCCGGACTTCGTAGTTAGATATTTTCAGTATGTCACGCTATTAACAGTTTAGTTAGGGTGCCTGTCATGTTTGAGTATTTATGATTACTTACTGCACCGGGTATTGATACCAAAGGGGTCATATCAGTCTGTAGCTTCTGTGGTTGACCCTGTTTTGGCTCACTGTTACACTTTATTTATTATGTCATTTGTCATGTGTTGTTTTTAACTATTGTGAAAATAAAGTTATGTTTTATACTTGATACATTTTTGGATCCATTGCCTTCATGGTTCTTTATTGGTAGTTTCATGTTATTTATGAAGGGATCCCATCATAGGGGATGAGGAATTAATAACTGTTTATTCCCCTTAATATAATGTAGTCCCCTGAGAATCATGCAGTCCCCCCACAGAATATAATGTAGCCCCCTCATAAAGTATAATGCAGCCCCTCTCCACCCCCAACATTGTCCTCATCACCACCTCCATCATTGCCCTCTCCCCCTCCACCCCTATCATTCTCCCCCACCACCTCCATCACTGCCCATTCCACCACCTGCATCATTGCCTCCTCCCCCACCATCATTGTCCATTTCATCACCTCCATCATTGCCTCCCCCAACACCATCATTGCCCATCACCTCCATCATTGCCTCATCCACCACCATCATTGCCCATTTCATCACCTCCATCATTGCCTCCCACCACCACTGCCCATCACCTCCATCATTGTCTCCCCCACCACCATCATTGCCCATCACCTCCATCATTGCCTCCCCACCACCATTGCCGATCACCTCCATCATTGCCTCCCCACCACCATTGCCGATCACCTCCATCATTGTCTCCCCCACCATCATTGCCTATCACCTCCATCATTGCCCATCACCTCAATCATTGCCTCCTCCACCATCATTGCCCATCACCTCAATCATTGCCTCCTCCACCATCATTGCCCATCACCTCCATCATTCCCTTCCTCACCATCATTGCCCATCACCTCCATCATTTCTCCCCCACCATCATTGCCCATCACTTGCATCATTGCCTCCCCTCACCTCCATCATTGCCTCCTCACCACCACCATCATTGTCTTCCCCCTACCATCATTGCCCATCACCTCCATCATTGTCTCCCCCCACCAATATGATTGTCCTTCACCACCACACACACACACCTCACCGCAGCAGCAGCTCATCACACACACACGCAGGCACACACACACACACACACATGCACGTGCGTCTGCAGTGTGATCCCTAGAAGTGTGTCCTAAAAGTGTGGATTACATTAGAATTAAAACCTGAAAGATGTATACAGACTGTGCCCTGCTGTCATGGTTCTCAATGGCAAGAGAACATAGTAAAGCATACAAAAAGGACTAGCTCTTGGAAGATGGGAACTCGAGCTGACTGTGAGCTAAACCTACCGCACAACTAACAGTGGCCGGGTAGCGTGCCTACGTTTTATCCCTAGACGCCCAGCGCCAGCCGAAGAACTGACTGACCCTAGCAGAGGAAAATACAGACCTGGCTTACCTCTAGAGAAATTTTCCCCAAAAGGCAGACAGTAGCCCCCACATATAATGTCGGTGATTTTAGAGGAAATTGACATACGAAGTATGAAGATAGGTTTAGCAAATTGAGGTCCGCTTACTAGATAGTAGGAAGACAGAAAAGGGAACTACACAGTCAGCTGAAAACCCTTTCAAAACACCATCCTGAAATTACTTTAAGACTCTAATATCAACTCATGACACCAGAGTGGCAATTTCAGCTCACAAGAGCTTCCAGCCTCAGAAATAATCAATCACAGAGAACTGGAACAAAAATGCAAAACAAACTTAGGACTACAAGTCCAACTTAGCTGATAGTAGTCTAGGAGCAGGAACATGCAACAGAAAGGCTTCTGGTAACATTGTTGGCCGGCATAGAAATGACTGAGGAGCAAGGTTAAATAGAAAACTCCCACATCCTGATGGAAACAGGTGAACAGAGGAGATGAAGCACACAAGTGCAGTACCACCAGAAACCACCGGGGGAGCCCAGAAACCAAATTCACAACAGTACCCCCCCCTCAAGGAGGGGGCACCGAACCCTCACCAGAACCACCAGGGCGATCAGGATGAGCCCTATGAAAGGCACGGACCAAATCGGAGGCATGAACATCAGAGGCTGTCACCCAAGAGTTATCCTCCTGACCGTAGCCCTTCCACTTGACCAGATACTGAAGTCTCCGTCTGGAAACACGGGAGTCCAAGATCTTCTCGACAACGTACTCCAACTCACCCTCAACCAACACCGGAGCAGGAGGCTCAACGGAAGGCACAACCGGTACCTCATACCTGCGCAACAATGACCAATGGAAGACATTATGAATAGAAAAAGATGCAGGGAGGTCCAAACGAAAGGACACAGGGTTAAGAATCTCCAATATCTTGTACGGGCCGATGAACCAAGGCTTAAACTTAGGAGAAGAAACCTTCATAGGGACAAAACGAGAAGATAACCACACCAAGTCCCCAACACAAAGACGAGGACCAACACGATGACGGCGGTTGGCAAAATGCTGAGTCTTCTCCTGGGACAACTTCAAATTGTCCACCACATGCCCCCAAATCTGATGCAACCTCTCCACCACAGCATCCACTCCAGGACAATCCGAAGACTCCACCTGACCGGAAGAGAAACGAGGATGAAACCCCGAATTACAGAAGAAAGGAGAAACCAAGGTGGCAGAACTAGCCCGATTATTGAGGGCAAACTCCGCCAAGGGCAAAAAGGCAACCCAATCATCCTGATCCGCAGACACAAAACACCTCAAATAAGTCTCTAAGGTCTGATTAGTTCGCTCGGTCTGGCCATTAGTCTGAGGGTGGAAAGCAGACGAAAAAGACAAATCAATGCCCATCCTAGCACAGAACGCTCGCCAAAATCTAGACACGAATTGGGCTCCCCTGTCAGAAACGATATTCTCCGGAATACCATGCAAGCGCACCACATTTTGAAAAAACAGAGGAACCAGCTCGGATGAGGAAGGCAATTTAGGCAAGGGAACCAAATGGACCATCTTAGAGAAACGGTCACACACCACCCAGATGACAGACATCTTCTGAGAAACAGGGAGATCAGAAATAAAATCCATGGAGATGTGAGTCCAAGGCCTCTTCGGAATAGGCAAGGATAACAACAATCCACTAGCCCGAGAACAACAAGACTTGGCCCGAGCACAAACATCACAAGACTGCACAAAACCTCGCACATCTCGCGACAGGGAAGGCCACCAGAAGGACCTAGCCACCAAATCCCTGGTACCAAAGATTCCAGGATGACCTGCTAACGCAGAAGAATGGACCTCCGAGATGACTCTACTGGTCCAATCATCAGGAACAAACAATCTACCAGGCGGGCAACGATCAGGTCTATCCGCCTGAAACTCCTGCAAGACCCGTCGCAAATCTGGGGAAACAGCAGATAATATCACTCCATCCTTAAGGATACCTGTAGGTTCAGAATTACCAGGGGAATCAGGCTCAAAACTCCTAGAAAGGGCATCCGCCTTCACATTTTTAGAACCCGGTAGGTAAGAAACCACAAAATTAAATCGAGAGAAAAATAACGACCAGCGCGCCTGTCTAGGATTCAGGCGCCTGGCGGACTCAAGATAAATCAAATTCTTGTGGTCGGTCAATACCACCACCTGATGTCTAGCCCCCTCAAGCCAATGACGCCACTCCTCAAAAGCCCACTTCATAGCCAAGAGCTCCCGATTACCAATATCATAATTTCGCTCAGCGGGCGAAAACTTACGAGAAAAGAACGCGCAAGGTCTCATCACGGAGCAGTCGGAACTTTTCTGCGACAAAACCGCCCCAGCTCCGATTTCTGAAGCGTCAACCTCAACCTGAAAAGGAAGAGTAACATCAGGCTGACGCAATACAGGGGCGGAAGAAAAGCGGCGCTTAAGCTCCCGAAAGGCCTCCACAGCAGCAGGGGACCACTCAGCAACATCAGCACCCTTCTTAGTCAAATCAGTCAACGGTTTAGCGACATCAGAAAAACCAGTTATAAATCGACGATAAAAATTAGCAAAGCCCAAAAACTTCTGAAGGCTCTTAAGAGAAGAGGGTTGCGTCCAATCACAAATAGCCTGAACCTTGACAGGGTCCATCTCAATGGAAGAGGGGGAAAAAATGTACCCCAAAAACGAAATCTTTTGAACCCCAAAAACGCACTTAGAACCCTTTACACACAAGGAATTAGAGCGCAAAACCTGAAAAACCCTCCTGACCTGTTGGACATGAGAGTCCCAGTCATCCGAAAAAATCAAAATATCATCCAGATACACAATCAAAAATTTATCCAAATATTCACGGAAAATGTCATGCATAAAGGACTGAAAGACTGAAGGGGCATTTGAAAGACCAAAAGGCATTACTAAATACTCAAAATGGCCCTCAGGCGTATTAAATGCGGTTTTCCACTCATCCCCCTGCTTAATTCGCACTAAATTATACGCCCCACGAAGATCAATCTTAGAGAACCACTTGGCCCCCTTTATTCGAGCAAACAAATCAGTAAGCAGTGGCAAAGGATACTGATATTTAACCGTGATTTTATTCAAAAGCCGATAATCAATACACGGCCTCAAAGAGCCATCTTTTTTAGATACAAAGAAAAAAACGGCTCCTAAGGGAGATGACGAAGGACGAATATGTCCCTTTTCCAAGGACTCCTTAATATATTCCCGCATAGCAGCATGTTCAGGCACAGATAGATTAAATAAACGACCCTTTGGAAACTTACTGCCCGGAATCAGATCTATAGTACAATCGCACTCTCTGTGCGGAGGTAGTGAACCAATTTTAGGCTCCTCAAAAACGTCACGATAATCAGATAAAAATTCCGGAATCTCAGAGGGAATAGATGACGAAATGGAAACCAAAGGTACGTCCCCATGAGTCCCCTGACATCCCCAGCTTAACACAGACATTGCTTTCCAGTCGAGGACTGGGTTATGAGATTGCAGCCATGGCAATCCAAGCACCAACACATCATGTAGATTATACAACACAAGGAAGCGAATAATCTCCTGGTGATCCGGATTAATACGCATATTTACTTGTGTCCAGTATTGTGGTTTATTACTAGCCAATGGCGTGGAGTCAATACCCTTCAGAGGTATAGGAACTTCCAGAGGCTCTAAATCAAACCCACAGCGTTTGGCAAAGGACCAATCCATAAGACTCAAAGCGGCGCCAGAGTCGACATAGGCGTCCGCGGTAATAGACGATAAAGAGCAAATCAGGGTCACAGATAGAATAAACTTAGACTGTAAAGTGCCAATTGAAACAGACTTATCAACCTTCTTAGTACGTTTAGAGCATGCTGATATAACATGAGTTGAATCACCACAATAGAAGCATAACCCATTTTTTCGCCTAAAATTCTGTCGTTCGCTTCTGGACAGAATTCTATCACATTGCATAATCTCTGGCGCCTTCTCAGTAGACACCGCCAAATGGTGCACAGGTTTGCGCTCCCGCAAACGCCGATCAATCTGAATAGCCATTGTCATGGACTCATTCAGACCTGTAGGCACAGGGAACCCCACCATAACATCCTTAATGGCATCAGAGAGACCCTCTCTGAAATTCGCCGCCAGGGCGCACTCGTTCCACTGAGTAAGCACAGACCACTTACGAAATTTTTGGCAGTATATTTCAGCCTCATCTTGCCCTTGAGACAGGGCCATTAAGGCTTTTTCAGCCTGAATCTCTAAATGAGGTTCCTCATAAAGCAACCCCAAAGCCAGGAAAAACGCATCCACATTGAGCAACGCAGGATCCCCTGGTGCCAAAGCAAATGCCCAGTCCTGAGGGTCGCCCCGGAGCAAGGAAATTACAATCCTGACCTGCTGTGCAGGATCTCCAGCGGAGCGAGATCTCAGAGACAAAAATAGTTTACAATTATGTTTGAAATTCTGGAAGCGAGATCTATCCCCGGAGAAAAATTCAGGTAAAGGAATTCTAGGTTCAGATATAGGAGCATGAATAACAAAATCCTGTAACCTTTGAACCTTCACAGCGAGATTATCCAAACCTGTAGCTAAACTCTGAGGATCCATATTAATCAGGTGAAATCAGAACCATTCAAGGATTAGAAGGAGAGAGAGACGAAGGCTGCAGTAAGCAGAGATGCAAGTGAATCAACTAATGAGCAAACTCAGGAAAAAAAAAAAAAATTATCTGCAGAGTTCTTTTCTCTCCTTTCTTCTGCCAATTATTTTAACCCTTGGCCAGCCAAACTGTCATGGTTCTCAATGGCAAGAGAACATAGTAAAGCATACAAAAAGGACTAGCTCTTGGAAGATGGGAACTCGAGCTGACTGTGAGCTAAACCTACCGCACAACTAACAGTGGCCGGGTAGCGTGCCTACGTTTTATCCCTAGACGCCCAGCGCCAGCCGGAGAACTGACTGACCCTAGCACAGGAAAATACAGACCTGGCTTACCTCTAGAGAAATTTTCCCCAAAAGGCAGACAGTAGCCCCCACATATATTGTCGGTGATTTCAGAGGAAATTGACATACGAAGTATGAAGATAGGTTTAGCAAAATTGAGGTCAGCTTACTAGATAGTAGGAAGACAGAAAAGGGAACTTCACAGTCAGCTGAAAACCCTTTCAAAACACCATCCTGAAATTACTTTAAAGGGAACCTGTCACCACGTTTTTGGAAGATGGGATAAAAATAGCGTTAAATAGGGGCAGAGGTGGGCGTTACATTAGTGTGTGTGTTATGCGT
The DNA here is from genome assembly GCF_051348905.1 of Ranitomeya variabilis. Classification (NCBI taxonomy): domain Eukaryota; kingdom Metazoa; phylum Chordata; class Amphibia; order Anura; family Dendrobatidae; genus Ranitomeya; species Ranitomeya variabilis. Next base: position 339,801,948 of record NC_135232.1, on the reverse strand, counting down.
TTATTACCCACCTAAGTTGCCGAAATAACTTTGCAAAGTCTCCGTTTTCGCCTGTCAATCAGGCTGGTCAGGTCGCATGGGCGTTGTCTTCCCCCAGATTTGGCGTAGTTTTCCGTTGGTGGCGTAGTGGTGTGCGCATGCCCAAAGTCCGGAATCCTCTTCCAGGGGATTTAAAATAGCGCGGTGTTCGTTATTGCATTGGTGATCGGTGGGCGCGGCCATCTTCCTTTGGCCGCGCGTGCGCAGAAGCGGCGCTCTGCTGGCCGCGGCTTCAGGAAAATGGCCGCCGCGATATCCATCTGCGCACGCGCGGCATCCCGCGGCCATTTTCCTGAAGCCGCGGCCAGCAGAGCGCCGCTTCTGCGCACGCGCGGCCAAAGGAAGATGGCCGCGCCCACCGATCACCAATGCAATAACGAACACCGCCGCACGCGCTATTTTAAATCCCCTGGAAGAGGATTCCGGACTTTGGGCATGCGCACACCACTACGCCACCAACGGAAAACTACGCCAAATCTGGGTGAAGACACCACGCCCATGTGACCTGACCAGCCTGATTGACAGGCGAAAACGGAGACTTTGCAAAGTTATTTCGGCAACTTAGGTGGGTAATAAACGCATAACACACACACTAATGTAACGCCCACCTCTGCCCCTATTTAACGCTATTTTTATCCCATCTTCCAAAAACGTGGTGACAGGTTCCCTTTAAGACTCTAATATCAACTCATGACACCAGAGTGGCAATTTCAGCTCACAAGAGCTTCCAGCCTCAGAAATAATCAATCACAGAGAACTGGAACAAAAATGCAAAACAAACTTAGGACTACAAGTCCAACTTAGCTGATAGTAGTCTAGGAGCAGGAACATGCAACAGAAAGGCTTCTGGTAACATTGTTGGCTGGCATAGAAATGACTGAGGAGCAAGGTTAAATAGAAAACTCCCACATCCTGATGGAAACAGGTGAACAGAGGAGATGAAGCACACAAGTGCAGTACCACCAGAAACCACCGGGGGAGCCCAGAAACCAAATTCACAACACCCTGCTACCTACCACCATCGTACTCTAACAAGCATCTCTATTCTTCCAACAGGTATGTTCATCCACCCAGCTCTCCTGCTATGAAGTGCACATAGTACATCACCCAGCTTTGCACACAGAATTTCCTCTGCTCCTAGCAATTTCATGGTATGTTCATCCACCCAGCTGTCCTGCTATGAAGTGCACATAGTACATCACCCAGCTTTGCACACAGACTTTCCTCTGCTCCTAGCAATTTCATGGTATGTTCATCCACCCAGCTCTCCTGCTATGAAGTGCACATAGTACATCACCCAGCTTTGCACACAGACTTTCCTCTGCTCCTAGCAATTTCATGGTATGTTCATCCACCCAGCTGTCCTGCTATGAAGTGCACATAGTACATCACTCAGCTTTGCACACAGACTTTCCTCTGCTCCTAGCAATTTCATGGTATGCCTTTCAGCTAACCCCAACTTACCCTGTGATATTTATGACCTTGTTTACTTAGGCTTGATTGTATGCATCTGGTCCACCCTTAATTCTCTGACCAAGATGAGCAGAGACCACTCCTCTATGCTTCACACCTGAACGCACTTAGTTTTACATATATTGCATAGCAAAAGTCTGCATAGACTTCAGTCTGCAGTGTGATCCCTAGAAGTGTGTCCTAAAAGTGTGGATTACATTAGAATTAAAACCTGAAAGATGTATACAGACTGTGCCCTGCTACCTACCACCATCGTACTCTAACAAGCATCTCTATTCTTCCAACAGGTATGTTCATCCACCCAGCTCTCCTGCTATGAAGTGCACATAGTACATCACCCAGCTTTGCACACAGACTTTCCTCTGCTCCTAGCAATTTCATGGTATGTTCATCCACCCAGCTCTCCTGCTATGAAGTGCACATAGTACATCACCCAGCTTTGCACACAGACTTTCCTCTGCTCCTAGCAATTTCATGGTATGTTCATCCACCCAGCTGTCCTGCTATGAAGTGCACATAGTACATCACTCAGCTTTGCACACAGACTTTCCTCTGCTCCTAGCAATTTCATGGTATGCCTTTCAGCTAACCCCAACTTACCCTGTGATATTTATGACCTTGTTTACTTAGGCTTGATTGTATGCATCTGGTCCACCCTTAATTCTCTGACCAAGATGAGCAGAGACCACTCCTCTATGCTTCACACCTGAACGCACTTAGTTTTACATATATTGCATAGCAAAAGTCTGCATAGACTTCAGTCTGCAGTGTGATCCCTAGAAGTGTGTCCTAAAAGTGTGGATTACATTAGAATTAAAACCTGAAAGATGTATACAGACTGTGCCCTGCTACCTACCACCATCGTACTCTAACAAGCATCTCTATTCTTCCAACAGGTATGTTCATCCACCCAGCTCTCCTGCTATGAAGTGCACATAGTACATCACCCAGCTTTGCACACAGACTTTCCTCTGCTCCTAGCAATTTCATGGTATGTTCATCCACCCAGCTGTCCTGCTATGAAGTGCACATAGTACATCACTCAGCTTTGCACACAGACTTTCCTCTGCTCCTAGCAATTTCATGGTATGCCTTTCAGCTAACCCCAACTTACCCTGTGATATTTATGACCTTGTTTACTTAGGCTTGATTGTATGCATCTGGTCCACCCTTAATTCTCTGACCAAGATGAGCAGAGACCACTCCTCTATGCTTCACACCTGAACGCACTTAGTTTTACATATATTGCATAGCAAAAGTCTGCATAGACTTCAGTCTGCAGTGTGATCCCTAGAAGTGTGTCCTAAAAGTGTGGATTACATTAGAATTAAAACCTGAATTGAACCTGAAGGTAACTGGCCAGGCACTGCAAACAATGTTTCAGTTTGTTGTCACTTTCACCCCTATATTCTTTCACTTTCTGCTACCTCCCCCAATCCCCACACCAAGTAAGGAACTGTTCATCTCCTCTTCAATCCTCCCCATCCATCTCACCTCCTCCTCAGAACTGTTCCTTAACATACAATCCTCTGTCTCAAAGCACAGGCAGCCCCCTCATGCCCTCTCCTGCTCCCACCTGCTAACACTATCTCTCCTCCTTCTCATTGCTGGTGATATCTCTCCAAATCCTGGTCCTCCTCACCATATTCCCACAGTCATTTCTACCTCCCATCCACGCTCCATCACAAATTTCCGTAACCTCTCTAACCTTATACCCATTCGCCCAGCCCCCACTTCCCCAGTCCCACTAACAGGAGCTCTGTGGAACGCTCCCTCTGTCTGTAACAAGCTTTCCTACATCCATGATCCCTTTGTTACTACCAAACTTTCCTTCCTCGCCATCACCGAAACCTGGCTCACCCTTTCTGACACAGCCTCCCCTGCTGCACTCTCTTACAGTGGCTTCCACCTTTCTCACACACCCCGCCCCAGCAGCAAGCATGGCGGAGGAGTTGGTTTTCTGCTGTCAGATAACTGCTCCTTCACCCCAATCCCACTGCCACCCTCTGTTACCCTCCCTTCTTTTGAGGTGCAATCTGTGCGCATCTACTCCCCCTCCAACCTCCAACTGGCTGCCATTTACCGCCCCCCAGGGCCAGCCACCACCTTCTTTGACCACTTCACCACCTGGCTACTTCATTTCCTTTCCGTGGACATCCCCACTATCATCATGGGCAATTTCAACATCCCCATTGACACTTCCCTCTCGGCTGCCACTAAACTTCTATTTCTCACTTCCTCCTTCGCCTCACTCAATGGTCTTCTGCAGCCACTCACAAAGATGGTCACACACTGGACCTCATCTTCACCCACCTCTGCTCCCTATCTAACCTCTCTAACTCACCTCTTCCACTCTCTGACCACAACCTTCTCACATTCTCATCCCTCTCCACTCCATGTCTACAATCCCCACCCCACAAACTTTCACACCCTCGCAGAAATCTTAAACATCTTGACCTACATTCATTCTCCGAATCCCTCCTCCCTCTCACAGACATAAGTTCCATACACAATGCGGATGACGCTGCCGCTCTATATAACACCACAATAGCTGTAGCTTTGGAATCTGCTGCCCCACTTACACATACCAAAGCTCGCAAAATCAACAGACAGCCCTGGCACACCAGCCTGACCAAAGAACTGAGGCAAGCTTCCAGGGCTGCTGAGCGCAGATGGAAAAGATCCCACTCCAACGACCACTTCATCGCATTCAAACAGTCCCTCACTACTTTCAAGACCACACTCGCCACAGCTAAACAAACCTACTTCTCATCTCTCATATCCTCCCTGTCTCACAACCCTAAACAGTTATTCAACACTTTCAATTCTCTCCTCCGTCCCCCAGCACCTCCTCCCTCCCCACTCATCTCAGCTGAAGACTTTGCCTCATTTTTCAAGCAGAAGATTGATAGCATCAGAGACAGTTTGGTCAACAAGCCCCAGAGCCCTTCCTCCCGACTTCCCAGCCCTCCACCTCCAAAACCAACTTCTCCACCATTACAGAAGATCAACTCTCCACTCTACTCTCAAGATCGCATCTCACCACCTGTGCACTTGACCCGCTCCCATCCCACCTCATCCCAAACCTCACCACAGTCTTCATCCCAACCCTAACCCATCTCTTCAACCTATCACTAACAACTGGTGTTTTCTCCTCAAGCTTTAAACATGCCTCCATCACACCTATCCTCAAAAAGCCCTCTCTTGACCCATCCTCTGTATCTAGCTATCGCCCTATATCACTTCTCCCTTATGCCTCCAAACTACTGGAACAACACATCTACCTTGAACTGTCCTCCCATCTCTCTTCTTGCTCCCTCTCTGACCGCCTACAATCTGGCTTCCGGTCACACCACTCCACTGAAACTGCCCTAACTAACGTCACCAACGACCTCCTAACCGCCAAGAGCAAGCGACACTACTCTGTTCTCCTCCTCCTCGACCTGTCGGCTGCCTTTGACACAGTGGACCATTCCCTATTATTACAGACCCTCTCATCCCTTGGCATCACAGACTTGGCCCTATCCTGGATCTCATCATACCTAACAGACCGGACATTCAGCGTCTCCCACTCACACACCACCTCCTCACCTCGCCCCCTATCTGTCGGAGTCCCGCAAGGTTCAGTCCTTGGGCCCCTGCTCTTCTCCATTTACACCTTTGGCCTGGGACAGCTCATAGAATCTCATGGCTTTCAGTATCACCTCTATGCTGATGACACACAGATCTACATCTCTGGACCAGATATCACCTCCCTACTAACCAGAATCCCTCAATGTCTGTCCACTATTTCATCCTTCTTCTCTGCTAGATTTCTGAAACTTAACATGGACAAAACAGAATTCATCATCTTTCCCCCATCTCATGCGACCCCCCCCAACGAACCTAGCCATTACAGTAAATGGCTGCCCACTCTCCCCAGTCCCACAAGCTCGCTGCCTCGGGGTAATCCTTGACGCTGATCTCTCCTTCAAACCACATATCCAAGCCCTTTCCACTTCCTGCCGACTTCAACTCAAAAATATTTCACGAATCCGTTCATTCCTCAACCAAGAATCTGCAAAAACCCTAGTCCATGCCCTCATCATCTCTCGCCTTGACTACTGCAACCTCCTGCTCTGTGGCCTCCCCTCGAACACTCTCGCACCCCTCCAATCTATTCTAAACTCTGCTGCCCGACTAATCCACCTGTCCCTCCGCTATTCCCCGGCCTCTCCCCTCTGTCAATCCCTCCACTGGCTCCCCATCGCCCAAAGACTCCAGTACAAAACCCTAACCATGACATACAAAGCCATCCACAACCTGTCTCCTCCATACATCTGTGACCTCGTCTCCTGGTACTTACCTACACGCAACCTCCGATCCTCACAAGAACTCCTTCTCTACTCCCCTCTTATCTCCTCTTCCCACAATCGCATACAAGATTTCTCTCGCATATCACCCCTACTCTGGAACCCTCTACCACAACACATCAGACTCTCGCCTACCATCGAAATCTTCAAAAAGAACCTGAAGACTCACCTCTTCCGACAAGCCTACAACCTGCAGTAACCACCGATCGACCAAACCGCTGCACGACGAGCTCTATCCTCACCTACTGTATTCTCACCCATCCCTTGTAGATTGTGAGCCTTCGCGGGCAGGGTCCTCACTCCTCCTGTACCAGTTATGACTTGTATTGTTTAAGATTATTGTACTTGTTTTTATTATGTATACCCCTCCTCACATGTAAAGCGCCATGGAATAAATGGCGCTATAACAATAAATAATAATAATAATGCACGCAGGCACACACACACGCAGGCACGCACACACACACACACACACAGGCACACAGCACAGCTCACCTCCCCGCAGCAGCAACGCATCCCAGCAGCCTCTTCCTCGCTGGAAGCTTTCTGTCTGAGACAGCACGCTGGATGATGATGTCATTCAGCTGGGCTGTCTCAGACAGGAAGCAGGATGCCAGGAGGTGAGCTGCTCTGTGTTAGTCTGTGTGCCTGCGTGTGTGTGTGTGTGTGTGTGTGTGTGTGTGTGTGTGTGTGTGTGTGTGCATGTGCGGTGCTGTGTGTGTGTGTATGTGTGCGGTGCTGTGTGTGTGTGTATGTGTGCAGTGCTGTGTGTTGTGTGTGTGTGGTGCGGTGGTGGGGCTTTACATGTGGGCAGTGTTAGCTGCAGCCTGCAGATAACGCTGCCCGCTATTAAAGAGAAATGGTATTCACGCCCCTCCATGCCCATAGGGGAGTGGGGAAGTGTGAATATTCATTTGGCATTAGCAGCGGGGACAGAATCCTGTCTCCAGCTGCTGCTACTGGCACAGGGCGGGCCCCCTTGACTCAGGGGCCCCATAGCCACTGGCTGGGGGCCCCTGGAGCGGTGGTGGCCCTAGGCAGCTGCTGGCCAGTATGCCAGCAGGTGTCAGTGCCTGGGCCCACCGGAGAATCTTCCGGTTCTCCGGTGGGCCAGTCCGAGACTGCTGACAACCTATAGTGACCTATTAGGGTCAGATTGTATCCATACTATATTCTACCTCATTATCTGTAATATTCTCTAACAATTTTTTCAGGGTTGCTCTTTATATTTTTAATACTTTACAGTATATCAATTAAAGGTTAATTTTTAAAGGGGATTTATTTGGTTAGTTGGTCTTTCTGATTTTGAACCTCACTCAATCTATCTAAACTCACGTTTCTTTTAGTAAACCTTCTTTTTACCACTGCATGTATAAGAAAAGCAATACACACTTTGTATGGTGGAAATAGCTTGGAGCCTACAATGACCGGCCCATGACACCTCATGCATGTATGTGTGTAGATGCCTACGGATGGAATGCAACACATGAAACTGGTGATTTGTTGCATCCTTTACATTTATATGGGGACACTTTATTATATCCCTAGACATGTTTTCAGGCATTTGATGCATAGCTGCTTTTATATTGCCTTTTCTCTGTAGGGCTCATGAGATCCCTATACATACAATGGTAACCCTCAGAAGGCCTATTCACCCCTAGCCTCCCATCCCCCCTGCAGCCTTTTTTTGGATGTGCACTTTTCAGCAGCTTAGAGGAGAGAATTGGAGACTGAAATAAGGAGACAGATCTAGAAAAAGAGGGAGAAAAGAAGCAAAAATCTTGCTGACACGGGGCATAACTTAATTTTCACGGTGCCGGGACAGCTGTATCGTGTAATCTGCCATGGCATGCCATTAAAACTTCAATGCCTTTACTGACCCAGAAGGGAAATTCAGACCGTGGAGAGTCTTTTGAAAAGAAGTGGTGATCTTTCACGATTTATGAGCTTGTCTTAAAGAAACAGACTCTTCTCACTTTAAATTAATCGCCTCTTTCAGGGTACATTGAATTTGGGGGCCTTACTACTGAGAACTGTGAAAACCTTACTTGTGAAAAGCACAATGATCAGCAATGTAATAATTTTCATTTCATTTATGTATCCTGCTGAAACAACACTTACACAGTGAAGGACAATAGCTGCATTAAATTCCATTACCAAGAGCCAGTTTTAAAACAAATCTGGGAGCATAAGGCACACTAATATTTGCATGACTTGAGGGCTGAATAAAAAGGTGCTGCAGATTGCATACATAAATAGTGTAAAAGTTTACCAAAAATTTATAACAGAATTTATTTCTCTTGAAAAAAAAAATTACAGCTAAAAGCTACATGAATGTAATATGTTAAGCATCTAATTTATTACTGATTTTATGCTTTATTACTTTGCAATTTTCACTCAAAGGAAAGTTAAAAGTTCCACTGGTTCATTCCTCAATACGGTTCAAGTGACATAACAGCTGAGTTCAGAGCGTATAGCTGTCATCTCAAGTCCCATACTGCACTGCAATCTGGTGAAACAAAATTCTGACTGTGTGTGTGTGTGTGTGTGTGTGTGTGTGTGTGTGTGTGTGTGTGTACATGCTTGCACCTTATTATATGAGCACCCGGTACCTGCAGGCTCGATTGCTCAGTCCAGAGTTTGGTGTAAGGACAAGTTAAAATACACCTCTCCCCCCAAAAGAAAAAATACATTTCACCGCCAGACTCAGCTCACCATCTTGCGTCTCCACACAGCCTCAGCTTCTCACGCTCCGCCTCCAACAGCCGATAGCCGCCCTCGCCGCCACCAGCCGTGCAACTACTTCCAGCCGGGTCCAGCATACCCTGCTCTCTCTGGCTGGAAAGCTATGTCAGCCAGGAGGCGTGTCATCCTTATGCAAATCAAGTCGGAGTGTTCACCCGGGAGCAATGCAGGACTAGAAAGGAGGAGTTAGGAGGAGCCAGGTACACAGTGATGGCAGCACGCACATTTAATTAACGACACATGGAACAGCACAGCCCAGGGGCGGACAGTGCAAGAAATGTCTCTGGGCCCCCCTCCTTTTATGGCGACAAAGCTATGTATATATAAATATATACAGCTCTGGCATAAATTAGGAGACCACCACATCTAAACTCTGTCATGGGCAGCCCAATCTCCGGACCTGAACCCCATTGAAAACCTCTGGAATGTAATCAGGAGGATGATGGATAGTCACAAGCCATCAAACAAAGAAGTACTGCTTAAATTTTTGCGCCAGGAGCAGTGTGAAAAACTGATGGAAAGCATGCCAAGACGCATGAAAGCTGTGATTAAAAATCATAGTTATTCCACAAAATATTGATTTCGGAACTCTTCCTGAGTTAAAACATTAGTATTGCTGTTTCTAAATGATTATGAACTTGTTTTCTTTGCATTATTTGAGGTCTGAAAGCAATGGATTTTTTTTGTAATTTTGACCATTTCCCCTTTTCAGAAAAAAAAATGCAAAATTTATTGCTTGGAAATTCGGAGACATGTTGTCAGTAGTTTATAGAATAAAAGAAAATTTACATTTTACTCAAAAATATACCTATGAGGCTATGTGCCCACATTGCAGAATGCTTGCAGAATTTTCCTGATCAAAACCGGACTCCTTTCGCAGGAAATCTGCTTGCGCTTTTATCGCATTTTTTTTTCTGGAGCATCCCAATACAATTATATAGCAGAAATTCTGCAAAATTAATGAACATGCTGCGTTTTTTCTGCAATGCTTTTTTTACGGAAAAAAATGCAGCATGGGCACAACACTGTTGAATTCCATTAAAAATAATGGGATGCGTTTAGTAAGCATTTTTTAAGCGTTTTCACAGAGAAAAAACGCGAAAAAAAAACGCAACATGGACACATAGCCAAAAGAGAAAAATCAGACAAATTGAACATTTTGCAGTGGTCTCTTAACTTTTGCCAGAGCTGTATATATATGTACAGGGTGAGCCATTTATATGGATACACCTAAATGAAATGGGAATGCTTGGTGACCCAGATCGGTGCACTGAATTTGCAGAATAGGCAAAACAAAAATTGGAACAGGACCCTCAGTTTACACAGAATATTATGTTCAGTGATGAAGCAAACTCTTTTGGGTGGGCCATTTATATGGACTCACGTAAATAAAATGGAAATGGTGACAGTTTTCTTGCGTACGGTGTCTTGAATTGAAATCTGCTGCAGTGACCCGGGTACTGCGTCCACCAGACATCAACACAATTTCTATCCGCTCCTCATATGTTAACCTCTGTGACATGTCAATGGCTATAAACAAAGAGAAATGTGTAAATAACTAATGAAAGAATAATGATACATTAAAACCAAGCACACCATTGTTTTTCTTGTGAAATTCTCAATAAGTTTGATGTGTCACATGACCCACTTCCCTTTGAAAAAAATAAGGTTAGATCCAAAATGGTCGACTTCAAAATGGCCGCCATGGTCACCATCTTGAAAAGTTTCCCCCTCCCATATACTAATGTGCCACAGACAGGAAGTTGATATCACCAACCATTCCCATTTTATTTAGGTATATCCATATAAATGGCCCACCCTGTATATCACACATGTGCATGTATATATATTACATAGTCTCCTTTATAATGTAAATTGCTGTCCCTTATATAGTGCCCTCTCTTGCTATGTACAGCACCATCCCTTACATATTGGATTATATAGAGCCCTGTTTTTTATTACATACCGTCCTCTCTTGTTAGATATATAATGCAATGATGGCTGATGGAGCATGGGAAAGCTTCTTTTCTAATGGAGGAGATGATGGACTGGTAGTCTGGTACCAGCACCTCCATCAGCAGTCATTTTATATCTAACAAGAGACAGCACTGTACATAACAGCAGAGGAAGCTATATAATAAGGGACGGCACCATATATAACTAGAGAGGATGGTATGTAATAACCATAACCATGACGGTGTTATACATGATAAAAAAGGAAACTATGTAACTAAGGATGGTGTTAGACATAATAAGCGAGTACACTATATACTAAGGGACTGTGCTATACATAAAAAGTGACTACACTATATACTGAGGGATGGCGCTATACATAATAAGCGAGTACACTATATATTAACCCCTTCGCGACATGCGCAGTACTAGTACTGCGCTGCCGGCACTGCATTAGTGCCAGCCGCAGTACTAGTACAGCGCATCGATCACCGCGGTCTCGCGCTGAGCGCCGCGGTGATCGGGTGCAGGTGTCAGCTGTATATGACAGCTGACACCCCGCAGCAATGCCCACGATCGGCGCTGTCGCCGATCGCGGGCATTTAACCCCTCTGATGCCGCTGTCAATAGTGACAGCGGCATAGAGGGGGATCGCGCAGGGACGGGGGCTCCCTGCGTTCTCCCACCGGAGGAGCGCGATGAGATCGCGCTGCTCCGGTGACCTGGAAGGAGTCCCCGGATCCAAGATGGCCGCGGGACTCCTTCCGGGTCATGAGATGACCCTGCTTGCCGGCGTCTGCTGAGAATTCCTCATAGCAGGCGCCGGCAAGCCTCTGCAATGTGCCTGTCAGATCGATGATCTGACAGAGTGCTGTGCACACTGTCAGATCACCGATCTGTGATGTCCCCTCCTGGGACAAAGTAAAAAAGTAAATAAAAAAAATTTCCACATGTGTAAAAAAAAAATAAAAAAAAAAATTCCTAAATAAAGAAAAAAAAAAAATATTCCCATAAATACATTTCTTTATCTAAATTAAAAAAAAATATCACACAATAAAAGTACACATATTTGGTATCGTCGCGTCCGTAACGACCCCACCTATAAAACTATATCACTAGTTAACCCCTTCAGTGAACACCGTAAAAAAAAAATAAAAAAAAAACGAGGCAAAAAACAACGCTTTATTCTCATACCACCAAACAAAAAGTGGAATAACACGCGATCAAAAAGACGGATATAAATAAGCATGGTACCGCTGAAAACGTCATCTTGTCCCGCAAAAAAAAGCCACCATACAGCATCATCAGCAGAAAAATAAAAAAGTTATAGCTCTCAGAATAAAGCGATGCAAAAACAATTTTTTTTTATATATAAAATAGTTTTTATTGTGTAAAAGCGCCAAAACATAAAAAAATTACATAAATGAGTAATCGTTGTAATCGTACTGACCCGAAGAATAAAACTGCTTTATCCTTTTTACCAAACGCGGAACGGTATAAACGCCCCCCTAAAAGAATTTCAGGAATTGCTGGTTTTTGTTCATTCCGCCTCCCAAAAATCGGAATAAAAAGCGATCAAAAAATTTCATGTACCTGAAAATGGTACCAATAAAAACGTCAACTCGTCCTGCAAAAAACAAGATTTCACATGACTCTGTGGACCAAAATATTGAAAAATTATAGCTCTCAAAATGTGGTGATGCAAAAACTATTTTTTGCAATAAAAAGCGTCTTTTAGTGTGTGATGGCTGCCAACCATAAAAATCCGCCCAAAAAACGCTATATAAGTAAATCAAATCCCCCTTCATCACCCCCTTAGTTAGGGAAAAATAATAAAATTTAAAAAAATATATTTATTTCCATTTTCCCCATTAGGCTACTTTCACACTAGCGTCGGTACGGGGCCGTCGCGCTGCGTCGGCCCGACATACCGACGCATACTGTGCAAGCGCCGCACAACGGGGGCAGCGGATGCTGTTTTTCCACGCATCCGCTGCCCCATTGTGAGGTGCGGGGAGGTGGGGGTGGAGTTCCAGCCACGCATGCGCGGTCGGAAATGGTGGACCGTCGGCACAAAAAAAGTTACATGTAACGTTTTTTGCTGCCGGCGGTCCACCACAACACGACGCAACCGTCGCACGACGCTTGCGACGTGTGTCAATACGTCGCTAATGTTAGTTTATGGGGAAAAAATGCATCCTGCAGATGACTTTGCAGGATGCGTTTTTTTGCCAAAACGACGCATTGCGACATATGCAAAAAAACGCTAGTGTGAAAGTAGCGCTAGGGTTAGGACTAGGGTTAGGGCTAGGGTTAGGGTTGGGGTTAGGGTTTCAGTTAGAATTGGGGAGTTTTCACTGTTTAGGCACATCAGGGGCTCTCCAAACGCGACATGGCATCCGATCTCAACGCGTTTGTTTGCGTAAAAAACGCATGCGTTTTTATAGAAAAAAACCAGAACACACACTGAAAAGTCACCCATCACCATCAAGGTGATAAAGGGATCCAAACCCTAACCCTACCCCTAAACTCACCCCTAACCGTTTAATGAACATTTTCTGACAGTCATAGTGCCACGTATTTCAGTGCCACGTATTTCAGTGCCACGTTATTTCAGTGCCACGATATTTCAGTGCCACGTCTTTCAGTGCCACGTCTTTCAGTGCCACGATATGTCAGTGCCACGATATGTCAGTGCCACGTCTTTCAGTGCCACGATATTTCAGTGCCACGTATTTCAGTGCCACGATATTTCAGTGCCACGTATTTCAGTGCCACGATATTTCAGTGCCACGTCTTTCAGTGCCACATCTTTGAAATATCGTGGCACTTAAATACGTGGCACTGAAATACGTGGCACTGAAATATCGTGGCATTTACGTGAAATACGTGGCACTTAAATATGTGGCACTTAAATACGTGGCACTTAAATACGTGGCCACTGAAATATCGTGGCATTTACCTGAAATATGTGGCACTTATATACGTGGCACTTATATACGTGGCACTTATATACGTGGCACTTATATGCGTGGCACTTATATACGTGGCACTTATATACGTATATACGTATATAAAGGTATTTCAGTGCCACGTATTTCAGTGCCACGTATTTCAGGTTAGGGTTAGGGGTAGGGTTAGGGTTAGGGTTAGGGTTTTTTGTTTTTTTCTTGTTTTCTTGTGTTTTTCTATAAAAACGCATGCGTCTAAAAAACGCATGCGTTTTACCGCGTTTACATGCGTTTTTTCACACATGCGTTTTTTTAAAAAACGCATGCAGATAAAAACGCAAGTGTGATACCAGCCTTACCCTTGGGAAAATAAAAACATGGGGGCTAAAATATAATTTTCGTGGAAAATAATATATTTTTTATTTTCACGGCTCTGCGTTATAAACTGTAGTGAAGCACTTGGGGGTTCAAAGTTCTCACAACACATCTAGATAAGTTCCGTGGGGGGTCTAGTTTCCAATATGGGGTCACTTGTGGGGGGTTTCTACTGTTTAGGTGCATCAGGGGCTCTGCAAATGCAACATGACACCTGCAGACCAATCCATCTAAGTCTGCATTTCAAACGGTGCTCCTTCCCTTCCGAGCTCTGCCGTGTGCCCAAACAGTGGTTCCCCTCAATGTATGGGGTATCAGCGTACTCAGGACAAATTGGACAATAACTTTTGTGGTCCAATTTCTCCTGTTACCCTTGGGGAAAAAAATTGCAGGCTAAAACATCATTTTGTGGAAAGAAAAAATGATTTTTTTAATTTTCACAGTGCTACATTCTAAACTTTAGTGAAACAACTGGGGGTTAAAAGTGCTCACCACACATCTAGATAAGTTCCTTAGGGGGTCTTCTTTCCAAAATGGTGTCACTTGTAGGGGTTTCCACTGTTTAGGCACGTCAGGGGCTCTCCAAACACGACATGGGTTCCGATCTCAATTCCAGCCAATTTTGCATTGAAAAGTCAAATGGCGCTGCTTCCCTTCCGAGCTCTGCCATGCGCCCAAACAGTGGTTTGTCCCCATATATGAAGTATCAGCGTACTAAGGACAAATTGCACAACAACTTTTGGGGTCCAATTTATCCTGTTACCCTTGGGAAAATAAAAAATTTGGGGCAAAAAGATCATTTTTTGTGAAAATTAATATTAATTTTTTTTACGGCTCTACATTATAAACTTCTGTGAAGCACTTGGAGGTTCAAAGTGCTCACCACACATCTAGATTAGTTCCTTAGAGGGTCTACTTTCCAAAATGGTGTCACTTGTGGGGGTTTCCACTGTTTAGGCACGTCAGGGGCTCTCCAAACACAACATGGGTTCCAATCTCAATTCCAGCCAATTTTGCATTGAAAAGTCAAATGGCGCTCCTTCCCTTCCGAGCTCTGCCATGCGCCCAAACAGTGGTTTATCCCCATATATGAAGTATCAGCGTACTCAGGACAAATTGCACAACAACTTTTGGGGTCCAATTTATCCTGCTACCCTTGGGAAAATAAAAAATTTGGGGCAAAAAGATAATTTTTTGTGAAAATTAATATTATTTTTTTTTTACGGCTCTACATTATAAACTTCTGTGAAGCACTTGGAGGTTCAAAGTGCTCACCACACATCTAGATTAGTTCCTTAGAGGGTCTACTTTCCAAAATGGTGTCACTTGTGGGGGTTTCCACTGTTTAGGCACGTCAGGGGCTCTCCAAACACGACATGGGTTCCGATCTCAATTCCAGCCAATTTTGCATTGAAAAGTCA
This sequence comes from Ranitomeya variabilis, assembly GCF_051348905.1. NCBI lineage: Eukaryota > Metazoa > Chordata > Amphibia > Anura > Dendrobatidae > Ranitomeya > Ranitomeya variabilis. The sequence goes on along the minus strand of NC_135232.1, from coordinate 339,786,639 downwards.
AATGGCGCTCTTTCCCTTCCGAGCTCTGCCATGCGCCCAAACAGTGGTTTATCCCCATATATGAAGTATCAGCGTACTCAGGACAAATTGCACAACACCTTTTGGGGTCCAATTTATCCTGCTATCCTTGGGAAAATAAAAAATTTGGGGCAAAAAGATCATTTTTTGTGAAAATTAATATTAATTTTTTTTACGGCTCTACATTATAAACTTCTGTGAAGCACTTGGAGGTTCAAAGTGCTCACCACTAGGGTTGAGCGAAACGGATCGTTCATTTTCATAAGTCGCCGACTTTTGGTAAAGTCGGCGTCTCATGAAACCCGACCCGATCCCTGTGTGGGGTCGGCCATGCGGTACGCGATCTGGGAGCCAAAGTCGCGTTTCGTATGACGCGTTTAGTGCCATTTTTACAGCCAATGAAGGAGCGTGGGCAGAGTGATGACATAGGGGTTAGGGGCGTGCACGCCTATCACCATTTTATCGCTTGTGCGCAGTAGCGATTTGGAATGTGCAAAACGAAATTTTCTGTTCTGGGACGGAGGGGAGAGAGAGAGAGAGAGAGAGAGAGAGAGAGAATTAAAAAAAAATAAAAATAAATCCCCATTGCCGTGCATAGGGTTTCGTGTTCCGGCCGATCCTCGACTTTGCGCAGTAATCGGCCGATTTCGCCCGACTCGACTTTTCCAAAAGTCGGGTTTCGCGAAACAGGACTCGACCCTAAAAAAGTCAAGGTCGCTCAACCCTACTCACCACACATCTAGATAAGTTCCTTAGGTGGTCTTCTTTCCAAAATGGTGTCACTTGTGGGGATTTCCACTGTTTAGGCACGTCAGGGGCTCTCCAAACACGACATGGGTTCCGATCTCAATTCCAGCCAATTTTGCATTGAAAAGTCAAATGGCGCTCCTTCCCTTCCGAGCTCTGCCATGTGCCCAATCAATGGTTTACCCCAACATGTGGGGTATCGGCGTACTCAGGACAAATTGTACAACAACTTTTTTGGTCCAATTTTTCCTGTTACCCTTGGTAAAGTAAAACAAATTGGATCTGAAGTAAAAATTTTGTGAAAAAAAAGTTGAATGTTCAATTTTTTTTAAACATTTCAAAAATTCCTGTGAAGCACCTGAAGGGTTAATAAACTTTTTGAATGTGGTTTTGAGTACCTTGAGGGGTGCAGTTTTTAGAATGGTGTCACTTTTGGGCATTTTCTGTCATATAGACCCCTCAAAGTCACTTCAAGTGTGAGGTGGTCCATAAAAAAAATGGTTTTGCAAATTTTGTTGCAAAAATGAGAAATCGCTGGTCAACTTTTAACCCTTATAACTCCCTAACAAAAAAAAATTATGTTTCCAAAATTGTGCTGATGTAAAGCAGACATGTGGGAAATGTTGTTTATTAACTATATTATGTGATATAACTCTCTAATTTAAGGGCATAAAAAAGAAAAATTTGAAAATTGCTAAATTTTCATAATTTTTGACAAATTTCTGTTTTTTTCACAAATAAATGCAAGTCATATCGAAGAAGTTTTACCACTATCATAAAGTACAATATGTCACGAGAAAACGATCTCAGAATCACCAGGATCCATTGAAGCGTTTCAGAGTTATGACCTCATAAAGTGACAGTGGTCAGAATTGTAAAAATTGGCCGTGTCACTTAGGTGAAAACAGGCTTTGGGGTGAAGGGGTTAAGGGACTGTGCTATATTATTATTATTTTTATTTATTATTATTATTTTTTTATATAGCACTATTAATTCATGCACACATGCAAACACCACCAATCATCTCTACACTCACATACGTACACACAAACAGCACCTCTCACCTCTCCGCATGCTCTCCTGCAGCCACAGCATCACCGTCACCTGCAGCTTCCTCTCACTGGCAAAGTGGCTGCGGCACTGAATGATGATGTCATCCAACCGCACCGCTAACTGCTGTGTGAGACAGGAAGCGTGGGTAGGAAGCAGGACAGATCACTGCAGCTCTGCTGCCATTTTCTTTTGTAGGCCGTGGAGCTGCAGGGATCTCTCCTTGCCCACCGCACATGAGGGCAATGTGGCCAGGGGCCACCCGGAGCCACGGGGCCAAAAAAACAGGCCAGATTGCCCTCATTATTAGCTGCCCTGAGGAGCCTCTGTGCCCCGGTGCAGCCCGACTACAGTGGGCCCCCTCACCCCTCAGGGCCCCATAGCAGTCACGTGGCCTGCCGCCATTGGCGGTACACTACTGCAGATATTTATATATATATATATATATATATATATATATATATATATATATATATATATATATATATATATATATATATATATTATATATATATATATATATATATATATATATATATATATATATATATATATATACACGGCATGAAAGGTTAGTTTAGGATGGGCTCAGTTCATCTTAAGCTTTAGTAATACTCTCCTAATAAACTTGGCAAACAAAAGACATGCTAGTTATATGAAATGTTGCGATGCTGTGGAATTGTTAAATGTCTTTTCACTCTTTTAATGTGACAATGGAGATTCAAGAGGCTTATGATCAGTGGGAAGTGAAGATCTTTTGTCTCCCTTACATTTATCAATGGCTAACAAAGCACAGCATTAAATCTGCAGAGTCCCATTGTCTTGTTGCTTTTCCTAACAATGATTGTGTGTTCAAAGCTGACCATTAGATCTTTGGATTTCATTAGATGGATGACAATTTAATATGTGTAAAAGTTATTTGAAAGTAATTAAGGTTGTATCAATGCAGGAAAATCCATATTTACAGGCTGATAGTAATTTAAATATGATGGCATGACTTCACTGGAGTTAGAGCTGTACGTTGAAGCTCCAAGACCCTTTGCAAAATCAGTAACCTGGCACCTACAATGTGCCATTTATAACAGTGGTGTCATGTCATTAGGCAGAAATGCCTCTGGGCCGTTACATGCTCTGGTGCCTGGGTGTGACTATTTCCTCTACAACCACTATAGTTGTGCTAATTTAAGTCAAAAACCTCAAGCATCATGAAGCTATCTGCAAGGCAATAAATACCTTCCTTTTATCAACTGCTGTCATCAATCAGATTGACATTTTAATACCATACTGAATTTAAGGACATCATGACTAGTGATCACTGATGAGCAAATTTGTTAAATTCGGCACGAAAATGACACATTCGGATTCGTGATCGGAAACACAAGCAAAATTTTATAAAATCAGAAAAAACGGTAATATTCGGTAAAAAGTGTGGGAAAATGTTTGCATTGCTGCAAAAGTATTTTTAGCACTTTAGCAACAATAATGTTAGTGTATCGTGAGTGTTTGGCACATGTTTGATGAGGGGAGTGGGTATGCAGAGTTCAAAGGTGCGGCGTTCTTGTAAACAGTAATTTTTTTCCCCTAACTTTATGTGTGCACATTGTGGCTAGCCAATCAGGGCGCAGAAAACATCCACAATGTCTTGACACAACGGCTTGTGTCATTGGCTGCTAAAATCACATGTCCCTCTAAATATATAGAGCGGACATGTTGTTTTAGCGCCATTTTGACACTGTAAGCGCAGAGAGGCTGCTCCTGATGCTGGCACTGTTAGCAGCAAGATTTTAGCTAGTTAGCTAGGTGGTTGTTTATCAGTCAGATAGTTTAGCTAGCTACTGTCCAGTGTGGCTGTGAAATAAACCTTCCAACATTTTTTTGGGCCATTACCGAGGTCCACAGACAAAGCCTGCAGGGCACATGTCATACAAATGTGTTGTGCACTGCTTCTATTGTGTTCCATGAACAAGTATAGCAATTAGTGATGAGCGAGCGCTAAAATGCTCGGGTGCTCATTGCTTGGGTCGAGCAGATTGGTATACTCGGGTACTCGGCCAGAACAATGAGCCCAATGTAAGTCTATGGGAGACCGGAGTATTTTTACCGCGATCCCCCCGGGGGTCCTTTTAAGGTCTAAAAACGTCTGAAAATGATGGAAACACTGCTCAAATGACACAGGGACATCATGGGGATCGCCCCTGGAAGCATTTCTGACTCCTAGTTCACAGCTGCAAACAATTTTTCCCGAGATTCATGCCATTTTTCCCGGTGCAACAAAAAACACACTAAAACAAACCCAAAATGGATTTTGCTGGGAAATATGTTAAGGTGCATCCTTTGCAGGTTAATGACTTGCCTGTAAGGCCAAATATTTAACCCCAGATCGAAAATTTCCTCCCCCACTTAGGCTTAGTTCAGACGCAGCGTTTTTGAAGCGTTTTTTAACTTTAACATTGCTTTCAACCACTACAAATGCATTCACTGGGAAATATCATTGTAACATTTAACAACCCTAGCTGGCCATGTGGTGTGTGACACAAACGCAGACCCTTCTTGTTTCATTTATGAAGGAGGGACTCTTAAAGTCACAGAGCCTATTTTTACTGGTGAATCAGGCGGCATTAATCTTGTTAAAGAGCCATTATTAAACAGTGGGTCTTCAAAACTGTTGTAGCCTATGCTGTGAGTGGATGGGCTGCCAAGAATTACTACGCACCACAATACCCCTTTCATAAGATGTCCAGGAGGGCCTCCTGAAAAAATGTTGAATTGAATGCAAGGCTTGCCCTGCTACCAATTCATATGCACCCCAATAAGCTTTTGAACCACATACTGGATGGTCCCATGCAAATCCACTTCACAATATGCATTTTGTACTCCCGTACTCCTTTGTTTTACACATTGGGAGCAAGGCCAGCCCTGCTGCATAGTCAGTCATATGCACCCCTTGGAACCCACATACTGGATGGGCCCATGAAAATCCACTTGTATTTTTTAATGGTATTATGGTTCCCTCTTTGCAGAATTATTTACAGGAGAATTTGGCAATTTTATTTGCCATGTTTTTAACACTAAGGTTCAGATATTGCTTTAAATAAGGGTAATACTTGCAATACAATGCAATTTTATTGCAATCTACAAAATTCAAGGAATAGTATGATTGAATAGTGTGAGTGCGTATACTTTTGTATATGTTAACATACAAAGGTTAATAATTACATATAAGGATTAAATACATATAGTGATTACGTATATTTAAAGATGAACTACATACAGTATACTTGCATCATCTACAAGAGGCTTTTAAACATCATCTGTCTGGAATATCAGAGAGCAAGACCAAGACAGAGAACCCCTGGGAGATTGCCTACACTGCATGGGCATCCCCAATTATGCGGGTATCAGCACACTGTACATGTACAGGTACCCCAGTTTTGGCATCTGTCTTAGTCCTGTTTCTCTGGTCTTATATAATGATTTACACTATGTAGTAACTCCAGTTTCACCCAGCCCTTCAAGTGGCCAGCTTTCAAGGTTGTATGAAACTGAGATATCATGGAGTCATCAGACGAAGGGCCATAAACCTCTAGAAAATAAAAGTCACAAGGATTAAGATCAAACCACCACAGGCAGAATTTCAGTAAACCTTAATGTTTTACAATGACAAACAGCAAACATATAGAGGCTTAGAACTGTTTGTGAAGTGAATAAACAAACATTTCTCAAGATTGTGTCATTATGAGCATTGTCTGTATTTGTAAATGTTTTACAAGAAATGCAGCTATGTGATTGTCTGAATGCATTCGGTATACAGTATTTTAATCTGGATTCCAAATCACCATTTGTATATTCGCCATTTGTACATTTGAGGCAGCCAAAGTTATGGCTCTCAAGGCGAGAAACTAATATAGTCGACAAATAAATATTTGTAATGAACTACTGAGCCAAACTAACAGCATTGCTTTATCAAATCTATATGAAGTGTATTGTATCCAATGTGAGCAACCAGGCAACACAAAAAGGAGCTTTTCAAGTGAGCTCTTTAAGGTACACAAATGTTATGAAGCCTTTGCCAACAAGGATGTGGTTTCACCAATGGGGGGTACCCTTTTTAAAAATATACTATTGCCATCACAGCCCCCCTTGCTCAAAATTCTGGGGCCTATAAAAGTTCAGAACATGTTCACCAAGGTCATGTCGTCAAAGATAAGGAAAAGACATTGCAGGAAACAGAGTTAAGAAGTAGGCCCAATGTAGGGGTGTGGGTCTCTGAGACTTGTAATGGAGGGCATGATCTGACAAACAATTCCCCAATGTGGGGTCCTTTTTTTTTACTAAATAAAAAAGTGCCATCACAGCCCCCTTGCCCAAAATGCACCATACAGAGCACGTTCACCCTGGTGATCTAGTGGCAGTTAAAGGACACATTGCAGGAGATAGGGTTAAGTAGTAGGCCCAATGTAATGTAATGCCCAATTCCCCAATGTGGGGTCCTTTTATTTACTAAATAAAATAGTGCCATCCCCCTTGCCCAAAATGCACCAGCCTATAACAGTACAGAAACATTTCTGAAAATGTTGAACCACGAGGTTAAGCACATGGGCCAAGCAAGGTACGTGTGTGAGCACACCTTGCCTCAGAGCCGCCACCAGGTTACGGCCATTGTCACAAAAGACCATGCCTGGCTGTAGGTTCAGTGGTGTCATCCAAATATCTGACTGCTCTTTCAGCGCTGTCCACAACTCTTCTACATTGTGCGGTTTGTCACCTATGCAGATTAGTTTAAGCACAGCCTGTTACCGCTTGGCTGAGGCAGCGCTGCAGTGCTTCCAGCTTCTGACTGATGTGTTGATTTCAGAGATGGAGGATGAAGAGGAGGAGGAGGTGCAGGAGCTGTAGACTGTGGGTGCAACCCTGATTGACGTATGGCCAGCAATCCTCGGCATGGGGAGGATGTGTTCCATCCTAAGGTCCATCTGGGTCCTGGCTTCCACTATGTTAACCCAGTGTGCCATCAGTGAGATGTACCATCCCTGCCCACAAGCACTTGTCCACATGTCCGTGGTTAGGTGGACTTTCCCTGTAACAGAATTGTTGAGGGCACGGGTAATGTTGTGGGACACATGCTGTTGTAACGCCAGTAAGGCACACCGGGAGAAATAGTGGCGACTGGGGACCGAGTACCTTGGGACGACTGCCACCATCAGGTTGTGGAAAGCTTCCATCTCAATGAACCTAAAAGGCAACATTTCTAGTGCAAGCAGAAGAGAAATATTAGAATTGAGGACTGTGGCCTGTGGGGCGTTGGCTGGGCATTTCCGCTTGCGTTCCCAAGACTGGGGTATAGGCAACTGAAGGCTGTGCTGGGACAAGGATGTGGATGGGCTTGATGTTGGTGCTGCTTAACTGTGGGCCACAACAGGTGCAGGGCTAGAGGCATCTTCACATGCACGGTGTACTGGGAATTGGCTTCTACGCAAAACAGTGGAAGAAGCAGTGGTGTGACCTGCAGACAGTGGTCCTGGAGCCTGGGGTTTGGCCCACAAAGTCGGGTGCTTTGCTGTCATGTGCCCGATCATGCTGGTGGTGGTCAGGCTGGTTGTTTTGCCACCCCTGTAGTAATTTATATAAGCGGTGCACCCCTGCTAATCTCATGAAAATGGGGTGCAAAACCTGGTCAGTAAAATGAATACTAGAAATACCAGAGAAAAAAGACTAGGCCAATAACGGTATGCACACCCATAGAATATACAAAAAATCTCAAAAATGTTTATTATACCTCAAAAAAGACAAATACAATAAAACCATTTAAAAAGGCCTGAATACAGAACCATGAACCACCACCCCTAAGCACATATGCCATGGAATGACAGACACAACAATAAAGTGCAAGAAAAATACACAATGTCTCCTATCTATACAGATAATGGCTCAATATAGCATGCATGAACATATGAAAATGTAAAGGACTGAACAGAGATATATATTGACTTATAATAATACACTGGCGGATAGTCAAGTGATGAAATTACTGCAGTTCAGTGTATTGAGTATAGAAATATAAGGTGTTAAATGAGCATGCTGTTTGCCCAGGATGATGGAAATATCAGTATTGGCATGTTAATCTGGGCTTCGGTTGTAAGCAAAAAACCTCAATCGGGTGTGCACTGGCAACCCCATATTATCTAGAGTGCAAAGTAATGCAAATGCAGCCTAATGAATACATAATAGTAAGTAAGCTGAAACAGAGGGAAAAAAAAAAAAAAAAGTGTCCAGCAAGGACAATACCAACGCTGAGCAATGAACCCAGATGCCTGAGAAAGACACGAGACGGGCTAAGGGGTGAGGCAGAAGCCACTGCCCTGCTGATGCGGGCATGGCACTTGCTGCAAATGGCCTGTTTGGGGTTATTGGCAATCTTTAAAAAAATAACCAGACTCGGGAAGATCTAACAGTTGGAATGGCAACTTCACTCATGTTGGTGTTATGGGGAACGGATGCACGCTGTTGTGAATTCCGCTCTTGGGCTCCCTCCGGTGGTTATAAGTAGCATTTTTGTGAATTCTGCTCTTGGGCTCCCTCCTGTGGTTTTGAGTCGTATGGCTGCTTCTTGGATTTAGCATCAGCAGCTGTTCTCACTGATCGTCTTTCTGGCTCGGCTATATTAGTCTGGCCTTATCCCTAATTCAATGCCAGTTGTCAATTGTTGAGCCTGGAGTCATGGCTCTCTGAGGATTTCCCTGCCACTCTGACCATTTCAGCAAAGCTAAGTCCTTGCTTGTCTTTTTGCAGTTCACTTGTTGTGGACTTTGTTGTTTGGCATTTTCTATGTTTTGCTCATTTGTCCAGCTTATCAGTATGGATCTATTTAGCTAAGCTGGAAGCTCTGGGCAGCAGAGTTTGCCCTCCACACCTTTAGTCAGGTGTGGAGATTTTTGCATTTCTCTGCGGTGGACTTTTTCTAGTTTTTATTACTGACCGCACAGTTTTCTGTTCTGTACTAATTCTGTCTAGCTAGTATTGGCCTCCTTTGCTAAATCTTGTTTCATACTATGTATGTCATTTCCTTCTCCTCTCACAGTCATTATTTGTGGGGGGCTGTCCTATCCTTTGGGGATTTTCTCTGAGGCAAGATAGCTTTCCTGTTTCTACCTTTAGGGGTAGCTAGATCTCCGGCTGTGACGAGATGTCCAGGGAGTGACAGGAACATTCCACGGCTACTGCTAGTGTTTGTGTTTAGATTAGGAACTGCGGTCAGTATAGTTACCACCTGCTCAGAGCTAGTCGCATGTCGCTCCTTAATCACCAGACCATAACAGTACAACTGGCCAAAAATGAGCTGAATGCATCTCAAAAGAAGGAAAAGAAAAAGAGTTCTGAGCCATTTTTTTTTTCTTTAGTCTGTCTTGTCTTTTTCCTTCCTCTTAATCTCTGGGTGATTCAGGATTTGGATGCGGGCATGGATGTTCAGGGGTTGTTTTCTCGTGTGGATCAGCTTGCTGCAAGAGTACAGAGTATTCAAGGTTATGTTGTTCAGACTCCGGCCTTAGAGCCTAGAATTCCTACTCCGGATTTGTTTTACGGGGATAGAACTAAGTTTTTGAACTTTAAAAAGAACTGCAAATTGTTTTTTGCTCTGAAACCCCGTTCCTCTGGTGACCCCATTCAGCAAGTAAAAATAGTTATTTCTCTGCTGCGTGGTGACCCTCAGGACTGGGCATTCTCCCTTGAGTCAGGGGATCCGGCATTGCTTAATGTAGATGCATTTTTTCAATCGCTCGGATTATTGTATGACGAACCTAACTCTGTAGAGCATGCTGAGAAAACACTGTTGGCCCTGTGTCCGGGTCAGGAAGCGGCAGAATTATACTGCCAGAAATTTAGAAAATGGTCTGTGCTTACTAAATGGAATGAGGATGCTCTGGCAGCAATTTTCAGAAAGGGTCTTTCTGAAGCCCTTAAAGATGTTATGGTGGGGTTCCCCACGCCTGTTGGTTTGAGCGAGTCTATGTCTCTAGCCATTCAGATTGATCGGCGCCTGCGCGAACGCAAAGTGGTGCACCATATGGCAGCGTCCTCGGAGCAGAGTCCTGAGCCTATGCAATGTGATAGGATTTTGACTAGAGCGGAACAGAGGGGATACAGACGTCAGAATGGGCTGTGTTTTTACTGTGGGGATTCTGCTCATGCTATTCTGATTGCCCTAAGCGTATTAAGAGGGTCGCTAGATCTGTTACCATTAGTACTGTGCAGCCTAAGTTTCTCCTGTCTGTGACCCTGATTTGCTCATTGTCATCTTTTTCTGTCATGGCATTTGTGGATTCGGGCGCTGCTCTGAACTTAATGGATTTAGAATTCGCCAGTTTTTCTTTGCAGCCTTTGCAGAGTCCCATACCCTTAAGGGGTATTGATGCTACACCGTTGGCCAAGAATAAACCTCAGTATTGGACTCAGCTGACTATGTGCATGGCTCCAGCACATCAGGAAGATTGTCGTTTTCTGGTGTTGCATAATTTACATGATGTTGTTGTACTGGGTTTTCCATGGTTACAAGTACACAATCCAGTGCTGGATTGGAAATCAATGTCTGTGACTAGTTGGGGTTGTCAAGGAGTACATAGTGACGTTCCTTTAATGTCAATTTCCTCTTCCCCCTCTTCTGATGTTCCTGAATTTTTGTCAGATTTCCAGGATGTATTCGATGAGCCCAAGTCCAGTTCCCTTCCTCCACATAGGGACTGTGATTGTGCTATTGACTTGATTCCTGGCTGTAAGTTCCCTAAGGGCCGACTTTTCAATCTGTCTGTTCCAGAGCATTCCGCCATGCGGAGCTATGTCAAGGAGTCTTTAGAGAAGGGGCATATTCGGCCGTCTTCGTCACCATTGGGAGCGGGATTCTTTTTTGTTGCCAAGAAGGATGGCTCCTTGAGACCCTGTATTGATTATCGCCTTCTTAATAAGATCACGGTCAAATTCCAATACCCTTTACCTTTGCTCTCTGATTTGTTTGCTCGGATTAAGGGGGCTAGTTGGTTTACCAAGATTGACCTTCGAGGGGCATATAATCTTGTTCGTATTAAACAGGGTGATGAATGGAAAACTGCATTTAATACGCCCGAAGGCCATTTTGAATACCTGGTGATGACTTTCGGGCTTTCTAATGCTCCTTCTGTATTTCAGTCCTTTATGCATGATATTTTCCGCAATTATCTTGACAAATTCTTGATTGTGTATTTGGATGATATTTTGATTTTTTCCAAAGATTGGGAGTCTCATGTGAAGCAGGTCAGGATGGTATTCCAGATCCTTCGTGATAATGCTCTATTTGTGAAGGGGTCTAAGTGCCTATTTGGAGTTCAGAAGGTCTCTTTTTGGGGTTTATTATTTCTCCTTCGTCTATAGAAATGGATCCTGTTAAGGTCCAAGCCATTCATGACTAGATTCAACCTACATCTGTGAAGAGCCTTCAGAAATTTTTGGGCTTTGCTAATTTTTATCGCCGTTTCATTGCCAACTTCTCTAGTGTGGTTAAACCCCTGACTAGTGTTGAGCATTCCGATACCGCAAGTATCAGGTATCGGCCGATATTTGCTGTATCGGAATTCCGATACCGAGATCCGATACTTTTGTGGTATCGGGTATCGGTATCGAAACAACATTAATGTGTAAAATAAAGAATTAAAATAAAAAATATTGCTATACTCACCTCTCCGACGCAGCCTGGACTTCAGCGAGGGAACCGGCAGCGTTGTTTGCTTAAAATTCGCACTTTAACTTCCTTACTTGAAGTCCCGGCTTGTGATTGGTCGCGCGCCGCCCATGTGACCGCGACGCGACCAATCACAGCAAGCCGTGACGTAATTTTAGGTCCTTCAGGATTTTAAAATTACGTTCCGGCGTTGTGATTGGTTGCGTCGCGGTCACATGGGCGACGCGACAAATCACAAGCCGTGACGTCACGGGAGGCAGGAGACGCGCGCATTTTAAAATGCGCGCGTGTCCTGCCTCCCGTGACGTCACGGCTTGTGATTTGTCGCGTCGCCCATGTGACCGCGACGCAACCAATCACAACGCCGGAACGTAATTTTAAAATCCTGAAGGACCTAAAATTATGTCACGGCTTGCTGTGATTGGTCGCGTCGCGGTCACATGGGCGGCGCGCGACCAATCACAAGCCGGGACTTCAAGTAAGGAAGTTAAAGCGCGAATTTTAAGCAAACAACGCTGCCGGTTCCCTCGCTGAAGTCCAGGCTGCGTCGGAGAGGTGAGTATAGCAATATTTTTTATTTTAATTCTTTATTTTACACATTAATATGGTTCCCAGGGCCTGAAGGAGAGTTTCCTCTCCTTCAGACCCTGGGAACCATCAGGAATACCGTCCGATACATGAGTCCCATTGACTTGTATTGGTATCGGGTATCGGTATCGGATTAGATCCGATACTTTGCCGGTATCGGCCGATACTTTCCGATACCGATACTTTCAAGTATCGGACGGTATCGCTCAACACTACCCCTGACCGATTTGATGAAGAAAGGTGCTGATGTGACTAATTGGTCCTCTGAGGCTGTTGAGGCCTTTCAGGAGCTTAAACGCCGATTTACTTCTGCCCCTGTCTTGCGTCAGCCGGATGTTTCTCTTCCTTTTCAGGTTGAGGTTGACGCTTCTGAGATTGGGGCAGTGGCCGTTTTGTCACAGAGGAATTCTGATGGTTCCTTGATGAAGCCATGTGCCTTCTTTTCCCGAAAGTTTTTGCCTGCGGAACGCAATTATGATGTCGGCAATCGGGAGTTGTTGGCTATGAAGTGGGCATTTGAGGAGTGGCGACATTGGCTTGAGGGAGCCAAGCACCGCATTGTGGTCTTGACCGATCATAAGAATCTGATTTACCTCGAGTCGGCCAAGCGGCTGAACCCTAGACAGGCTCGGTGGTCCCTGTTTTTCTCCCGTTTTGATTTTCTGGTCTCATATCTTCCAGGATCTAAGAATGTTAAGGCGGATGCCCTCTCTAGGAGTTTTTTGCCTGATTCTCCTGGAGTCCTTGAGCCGGTTGGCATTCTTAGGGAAGGGGTGATTCTGTCTGCCATCTCCCCTGATTTGCGCCGTGGGCTTCAGGAATTTCAGGCTGATAAACCTGACCGCTGTCCTGTGGGGAAGCTGTTTGTTCCTGATAGATGGACAAGTAAGGTAATTTCTGAGGTCCATTGTTCTGTGTTGGCCGGTCATCCTGGGATTTTTGGTACCAGAGATTTGGTTGCTAGGTCCTTTTAGTGGCCTTCCTTGTCGCGGGATGTGCGTTCTTTTGTGCAGTCCTGTGGGACTTGTGCCCGGGCTAAGCCTTGCTGTTCCCACGCTAGTGGGTTGCTTTTGCCTTTGCCTGTCCCGGAGAGGCCTTGGACGCATATTTCCATGGATTTTATTTTGGATCTTCCTGTGTCCCAGAGGATGTCTGTTATCTGGGTGGTTTGTGACCGGTTCTCTAAAATGGTCCATTTGGTACCTTTGCCTAAATTGCCTTCCTCCTCTGATTTGGTTCCGTTATTTTTTCAGCATGTGGTTCGTTTGCATGGCATTCCAGAGAATATTGTGTCTGACAGAGGTTCCCAGTTTGTTTCCAGGTTTTGGCGGGCCTTTTGTGCTAAGATGGGCATTAATTTGTCTTTTTCTTCGGCGTTCCATCCTCAGACAAATGGCCAAACTGAGCGAACTAATCAAACCTTGGAAACCTATTTGAGATGCTTTGTGTCTGCTGATCAGGATGATTGGGTGGCTTTCTTGCCATTGGCCGAGTTTGCCCTTAATAATCGGGCCAGTTCGGCTACTTTGGTTTCGCCTTTCTTTTGTAATTTTGGTTTCCATCCTCGTTTTTCTTCTGGGCAGGTTGAGCCTTCTGATTGTCCTGGTGTGGATTCTGTGATGGACAGGTTGCAGCAGATTTGGACTCATGTGGTAGACAATTTGACATTGTCCCAGGAAAAGGCTCAGCGTTTTGCTAACCGCCGTCGGTGTGTTGGTCCTCGGCTTCGCGTGGGGGATTTGGTCTGGTTATCCTCTCGTCATGTTCCTATGAAGGTTTCTTCCCCTAAGTTTAAGCCTCGGTTTATTGGTCCTTAAAAGATTTCTGAGATTATCAATCCAGTGTCTTTTCGTTTGGCCCTTCCAGCCTCTTTTGCCATCCACAATGTTTTCCATAGATCTTTGTTGCGGAGATATGTGGTACCCGTTGTTCCATCTGTTGATCCTCCTGCCCCGGTGTTGGTTGAGGGGGAGTTGGAATATGTGGTTGAGAAAATTTTGGATTCTCATTTTTCGAGGCGGAGGCTTCAGTATCTTGTCAAGTGGAAGGGTTATGGCCAGGAGGATAATTCTTGGGTGGTTGCCTCCGATGTCCATGCCGCCGATTTGGTTCGTGCTTTCCATTTGGCTCGTCCTGATCGGCCTGGGGGCTCTGGTGAGGGTTCGGTGACCCCTCCTCAAGGGGGGGTACTGTTGTGAATTCCGCTCTTGGGCTCCCTCCAGTGGTTATAAGTAGCATTTTTGTGAATTCTGCTCTTGGGCTCCCTCCTGTGGTTTTGAGTGGTATGGCTGCTTCTTGGATTTAGCATCAGCAGCTGTTCTCACTGATCGTCTTTCTGGCTTGGCTATATTAGTCTGGCCTTATCCCTAATTCAATGCCAGTTGTCAATTGTTGAGCCTGGAGTCATGGCTCTCTGAGGATTTCCCTGCCACTCTGACCATTTCAGCAAAGCTAAGTCCTTGCTTGTCTTTTTGCAGTTCACTTGTTGTGGACTTTGTTGTTTGGCATTTTCTATGTTTTGCTCATTTGTCCAGCTTATCAGTATGGATCTATTTAGCTAAGCTGGAAGCTCTGGGCAGCAGAGTTTGCCCTCCACACCTTTAGTCAGGTGTGGAGATTTTTGCATTTCTCTGCGGTGGACTTTTTCTAGTTTTTATTACTGACCGCACAGTTTTCTGTTCTGTACTAATTCTGTCTAGCTAGTATTGGCCTCCTTTGCTAAATCTTGTTTCATACTATGTATGTCATTTCCTTCTCCTCTCACAGTCATTATTTGTGGGGGGCTGTCCTATCCTTTGGGGATTTTCTCTGAGGCAAGATAGCTTTCCTGTTTCTACCTTTAGGGGTAGCTAGATCTCCGGCTGTGACGAGATGTCCAGGGAGTGACAGGAACATTCCACGGCTACTGCTAGTGTTTGTGTTAAGATTAGGAACTGCGGTCAGTATAGTTACCACCTGCTCAGAGCTAGTCGCATGTCGCTCCTTAATCACCAGACCATAACAGCACGCCTTTTGTCTGTTGCCACCACACTGCTTCTTCCTGCCTGTTGGAGTGATATGCCTCCTTCCCCTTGTGTGCTGCTGCCCTTGTTATGGAAATATTTGGGTTGGATAAATCTTATCCCTGTGTGTGCTGCGGCCGCTCCCAATTAGACTGAGTATTTTGAGCGCTCATCAAGAATGGACTGTACACAACTGTGACAGAACAACATTCCATCAATACTGCAACTTTATTGTACATACATAGTTTTATATTTTCACATAGAAAGGAGTGGTTAGGGGTTGTCAGGGGTGGTTAGTTAATTACCATATTGTCTAGCTCCTCTGTCATTGGTTATCTAAACATATATGGAATATTGTGATTAATGCTCATATGACTGCTGATTAAGCAAGTAAACTTGAGTTCTGTGTCTAGGACAGAGTTGAGACATCTGACACTGTTGGTCTGCCGTTTCAGCAAGATTCAGCTAGATTCTAGGCATTATTTCAGACATCTGACCCGAGTTCCTGTTTTTAGGGATGGAAAACCCCATATGATCTGTCTGGGTTATATTAGTTCGTGTCAGACATTTTAAACCATTGATTATAATGTATATATTAGATGTGAGCATATAAGTATATATTTGATTATAGAGGAGTATACATGCAAGTGAGATCTACATGATATATATATTTCTATCACAAGCCCCCCTTAGATATCACTTGCCCTAATCCTAGCCTCCTGTCCTAAAGCGCTGCAACTCTTTTGTGCTGTCGGCGAACTGACACAAGCCTAACGCCTGTGCCCCACTCCGTACAGACTTTTCGCAAATGGGCGGTCAGGAGATCTGTCCCTAACGGGGGTTCGTTGCAATCAGTCTCTTAGTCAATAGCATGTGTAGTGAGCGATGTGTAGTCTTTATCAGGTAGGTCATCTTTCCGGTCAGGCCGCAACATCATTCTGGCTTGGGTGTCATCTTCTGGTAGGGGAGCTTTCCTGCCATGCGATGAGCGGATCCAAGTGGGTCTTCCCTCCAGTTTCACAGAGTTTGGTGTCATCAGCAGCACTTGAGCAGGACCATCAAATCTGGGATCGAGTGGTGTTCTCCTTACAAACTTTTTCACCAACACCCAGTCTCCTGGCTTCTAGTAGTGCATACCGGACACTGAATCTGGATCTGGCAATGAAGAAAAAAAAAAACTCGAGAATGGATGTTAGCAAGTTTCTTGGTGATTTCAATTACATAAGCAGACAAAGTATCATATTACATAGTCAGCTGCTGAGGGAAAGGATACCCCTAACCTGGGACTAGACACAAACAAAATTTCATACGGTGACAGCTTTGCTGGGCCTCTGGGAGTATGCCTAACACTGAGTAGTGTGATTGGGAGTGTGTAGGCCTAAGTCTGACCCTACTGCTGACTAGATCTCTCGTGTGAGGTTTGCTGTGAATGTGGGTCCCTGGTCACTCTCTATCACTTCTGGGACCCCATGGCTGCATATCTCGTCTCTGAGAGTAGCTTCTTTGCAGTAGTCTTTGCTGACTGGTTCTTCACTGGGAAAGCTTCTGGCCATCCTGAGAACATGTCCATGACCACAAGGGCATATTTGAAACCTCCACTTGGCGGCATCTTGATGTGGTCTATCTGGATCCTCTGGAAGGGGGTACAGTGGTCTGGCAAGTTGATGTGTGGGAACTTTCTTCATTCTTCCAGGGTTGCATTTGCCACAGGTCAGACAGCTGTTTATGAACTTGGCTGTTAGGGTGGAGATTTCTGGAGCGAACCAGTAAGCACCAATCGGATCATTCATCTGTGTCTTTAATCTGTGTGTGGGCCCATGTGCCAACTGGACCACCATAGGGTACATGCTTCGGGGTAAACAGGGTTTGTAGTCCATTGAGTATACCCTTCCTTCTTCATGTGTTGCTCACTTTTGCATCCAGCATTCCTTCTTGTCCTTTGGGGCTTGCTCTTGCAGCTTTTTTAAGCAGATCCCAGGATGTCATCTTGTCAGGTTTCCTGTCTTCAGCCGTCCTGTAGTAGCCGTCCGGCTCTACGACCTCTTCCACTTGTCCATATTGTCTTCCCTTGACTGTTTCTTTGGCTGCCATATCCGCCATGTTGTTGCCTCGTGCCTCTACTGTGTTCAGTTTTCCATGCGCTATGACTTTTAGTATTGTCACCACTTTTGGAAGTTGAAGTGTGTTCAGCAGGTCCTTAATGGCTCCATGATGCTTCACGGTTGTTCCGCTTGCTGTGAGGAAGTCCCTTGCAGCCCAGATGGGTCCGAAGTCGTGTGCTATGCCATGCAAGTACCTTGAATCGGTATACATTTTCTCAGTCTTGTCTTCTGCCATCTGGTAGGCCTTCATCAGCGCTATCAGTTCTGCTTCCTGGGCTGACAGACTGGGCGGCAGACTTCTGGACCACAGGATCTCTTGATTGCTGGTCGCTGCACCTCCCGTGTGGAATATTCCTTCATCATCTGCAAATCTGGAGCCGTCCACATAGAGGATCAACTCTGGGTTGGTCAGTGGCTCTTCTGCCACCTTGGGTAGTCCTGCTGTTTCCTGTTGCATGATGCTGAAGCAATCATGGTCATCCGTCCGGAGCAAATTCAGATCCCTGCAGAAGGTATCATGCAGATTCTGATCAGACTTTTTATCTGAAGGTCCATATCTGTATCCCCCCTTGGGAGTGGGAGTAGAGTGGACGGGTTGAGGACTGTGCATCTGGAGATGGTGACATTGTCGGGCAGGAGTAGAGAGCACTGGAGGCGAAGATGCCTGGCGGTAGAGAGATGTTTTGGCTGGGTTTGGTTGAGGATTGCTGAGATGTCATGCAGAGCCAGGATTTCCAATGGTTTTTCCACTGATGTCAGTAGTCCTGTCCAGGAGGGCGTGTGCTGCAACTGCTGCTCTCATGCGGGAGGAAGAGGCTCCCCTTGCAACTGGATCCAGGCAAGCTGAAAAGTAGTCCGAAAGTCTCTGCTTTCCCCCCTGAAGCTGCGTCAGGACTCCAGTAGCAAGGCCTTCTCTTCTCATCAAGTAGAGACGGAATGGCTTCTTGTAGTCAGATAGGCCTAGTGCTGGCGCTGAGACTACAGAGCCTTTTAACTTCTTGAACGAACTGAAGGCCACATCTGTCTGGAGGAACGGGGTCACACCGACGTATTCACACAGAGGCTGCATTAGGACGGAAGCATCAGGGATCCAGGCTCTGCAATTACGAAACTAGACCAAGGAAGGCCTGTAGCACCTTTTGAGTTGTTGGAGGAACCATCTTCTCTACTGTGGTCTTCCGGTCATCTGTCAGGTATTTCACCTGGTGAGCAATACAGTGTCTCTGGAACGTAACTTGCTTCAGACACCACTGGACTTTGTTCTTTGAGATCTTGCAGTGCTGCTCCGCCAGGTAGAGTTGGAGATGCAAGGAATGGGCTTTACACGTGTCAGAGTCAATAGCACAAAGGAGTAGATTGTCCATGTATTGTAGCAGGGTTACTTCTGCATGTTCTGCGACCCAGTTGGTGAGGACTGTGGACATTGCTTTGGTGAACTGTGAAGGGCTGTTCTGGGCCCACTGTGGCATTACTGTCCATGTGTGGTGTCCCCCCTGGTGCATTAAGGCAAACAGGGACTGGTCTTCCAGATGAAGGGGAACACTGGAGAAAACATTAGCCAGGTCGGTCACTGTGAACACTTTTGCTGTGGCAGGCACATTTGAGAGAAGAGTGTGCGGATTCGGCATAATTGCAGTTTGAAACACCGTGGCATCATTCACAGCTCTCAGGTCATATACCCTTCTGAATTTGGCTGGCTCTCCTTTTACAGTCTTTTTCTTAACGGGGAAAAGCGGGGTATTGCAAGGCGATGTGCGAGGAACAATGATTCCTATTTCCAGGTAGACCTTCAGTTGGTCAGAGGCAGCTTGACTCTAGGCCTGGCCTGGGCCTTATGAGGGTACGGGGTACATGGCTTGAGTGACACCCGTACTGGGGCAACTTGAGGTTTTCTCATGTGCTGGGGTCCCTTAGACCATAGACTTTCTGGTACTACATCCAGTACCTCCTTGGGTAGGCCTCATCGATTGTTTAATGTTCTTGTAGGGCTGCCAGCATGACTCTTCTCGGGTCAGGGATGAAGAAAGTGTCACTGTCCCATCTTCCTGGAACACTGTGGTTGCCTTCAGCTTCTGCAGTAGGTTCGCTCCCAGCAGGTTGAGTGGCAGGTCCTTTACACCACAAACTGGGACAGGATAGAGTGTCCTGGCTGAGTGCACACGCTCAGTGGCTTTGTAAGCTGAGAATGTCTGACTTGACCATCAATGCCCATGCGAGACACAGAGGATTCTGATAGGCAGGTGGGATCAGCGGGCTCCACAGGTGTCATCACACTTCTGGCTGCACCACTTTGGATCTGACAACGCCATCCACTTTAAGGGTAATTTGAGGTATTGGTCCTGCAGATGAAGTTTTACATGTCAGGAGCGTAGTGTCTTGCAAACCTGGCTTGCTTGCCCCTGTCCTTTGGATGGGGTACTTCACTGCTTTCTGCACTTCTTCCTTGACTTGTTTCTCTGGACCAACTCTTGGGTTGCATGGGTCCAGTCTCTTCGGGGGCGTGGGTGCTTTGCACTGGTTCTGGTAATGGACAAACTTGCCACAGATGTAACACTTGACACTTTTTCTGTCTTTGTAGGGTGGTTGCGCTTCCAGGTCAGTGGTCACCATGAGAGGGGCTGTCTTCTGCACCCCTGGTTGGGACTCAATCCCATTGGCTACTGTGGACAACAGCATGATGGGTACTGCAGCGGCAGCGGGGTCCGGCCTGCTGATTGAAGCTGCGGTGGTAAGACGGGGCCTGCAGGTGCATTCGTGGCGAGGCCCGGGGTGCCATGAGACCGGCGGCTGCATCCAACCCAAGGTCTTGGGGCATTACAGGGGCTGTGGCTGCATCTGCCATCACTTCTTCCTCCTGCTCCGACATAGCTTCTCCCCTTTGCTAACCTTATTGAGGTCGGTGTCTCCTCCCTGGAGTCTGCAGCGGTTCTTCCGGTGTGTTGATCGGCACTTTGCAGTGTCTTCACCTCTGGCTCCCCTTCCAGCATTCTCAGCAGCACGGCACCCGTTTCCTTCTTCGCGCTCTTTGTGGTGCTATAATAGCGGCAGTTTTGGTGACAATCGGCAATAAACAGTCTCCTAGGCGCACATAAAACATTTTGCTGGGTCAGTCCACTGCTATTGACCTGTTCTCAGGCCTAGCCACTATCAGTGGTTTCCTGATTGGCTGTCTCAGTCCATGCACAAAGGCCTGTGCCAACATTTGCCTGTGTATCTGGTCTTGAATGGTGAAGCCCAAGTCTTGGAATATTTGCATTACTCTGCCATGAAACTTCTTTACAGACTCTGTCTTATCTTGGCTCATGTCATGTAAGCTGAGGGCCTGTCCGGCCAGCCTGCCTTTGGCCCACTCTCTGAGTTGTTCAATTAGCTGTGGCCCTGACTCCCAAGCGTGTACATATGATTCTGCTGGAAGTTTGAATTGTTCCTTCATGATTGGCCAGAGTGCATCACCTGCTTCTATTTTCATTCATGGCCCAGAGATCATTCCAGGTGGCTGCATATTTTCACTGGTTCTGCTACATTCTTCGGTAAAATGGCATGGGATGCATCCCTGGGTCTGGAAGATTGTCACCTGACTTGAAGTGCAGTGCACATAGTGTAATGGTGGTGCCTCTATCTGCCCCTGCATTCTTGGTGCCTGTGGGTTTCTTTTCTAGTACTGGACAGCATGTATGATGTTCCCTCTTCATCTTCATCAGAGGAATAGTTGTGATAGCTTGTACTGGGGTCGTACACTGACTGATATTGGACTTAGAAGTTGCTTTTTTTATGTGAGGATGTCTCCCCCCTTGCTGAAGCTGTGATGGATTAGGCTTATAGTTTTATGTTGGTGTGAATGTAGGCAGCTCTGACCGGTGCTGAAGCTGTACATTATCAATACATGGTGATATCATTCCTCCCCCCTCTGCACCCAGGGCTGAGCTGTCTGCTACCTGATATGTCTGGGGCTGCCCACTGTAGACGGGCTTTCACCTTCTTTCCCCGATATCACAAATGGCAATGGCTAGACTGTGCCAGGGACATGGAAGGGGAACCTTGTGCTGTAAGCACCATATTGTTTGAATTGGGCGTTGGCCCAGCCGGCAAGGAAGAGGAAAAAAAGGGGAAGAAGAAGGAGGAGGGGTTGATGAGTGAGACAAAGGAATAGTAGGAGGGGAGAGAGAATGTGGAGAAGAGGGAGGAGAAGAGAGGAGTGGAGAAGGAGGGGAGAGAGAGGGTGAGGAGAAGAGGGAGGAGGAGAAGATGGAAGGTGTGGAGGAGAGAGATAAGGAGGAGAATAGAGGAGTGGAGAGAGAGAAAAGTGTTGGAGAAAGAGGAGAGCGGGAGAGAAGAATGAGGAGAAAAAGAGTGACAAAGAAAAAAGGAGGATAGAGGAGAACAACAAGAATAATAGTGTGGAGCAATTATGCCTTCTCCCTGTAGGGAGAGATGGGGCGCACCACATACTGTGCAAAAATAACTACCTATACCATGGATTCTGCTAAAAGCAGACTGCGCAGATTCTCCCGTCTCATACCCACAAAAATCACTTCCTGGTTTGCTCACATAACTTTCTGTACCACCTAAACGATGTAAGCTCTGCTGCCACTTCATACCATGTATTAGTATTCAGCAATCTAACATCAGCTAACTTCCCTTATTTTCCTTTCTACGTCATGCCATTCTGCAGCTTGAAGTCTGCCATTCCAATGAATTTCACGTACTTTATACCTTCCAAAAATCTTCACATACTTAACACCTTCGTGTTCTGCCACTATCTAGGGGCTGTTTGCTCATCAGGAAGTAAAAAGACTTTCCTGTTGCTCGGCCAAAAATTGAAAAACACACAAAAATGAAAAAAGAAAACGGTACTAAAAAAACTTCTAAAAATGAGTATATAAAACTCTAAGAAAAACCCAAAACGATAAGAAAAACCGTCAAAAACTTAGTTCACAACCAAAAACTCAAAACTTTGATACAAGAGGAAAAAAAAGTTTTTTTCAAAAATAAATAAATAAATAAAAAATAAAAAGGTAAAGAGATTGAAGATTGAGGAAAACTTAATTAAAAAACTTTAAAATGCCGCAAAAAGAAAAAGACCCTTTAAGAGAGTAAAAAAAAAATAAATTAAAAATTAAAACGGCTTTTCTCTTCTTTTTTCTTTTAGAATCTCTGCGCTCAAATACAGTCAGAGACACACTTCCTCTTTTTGTTCCGTATGCAATTGCAATAATATCAAATGTCACTAAAATCACATATCTGAAAACACGTATGTCACATCAAAAATGATAGGTACAATTTAAATTTCACTTCTTACCAAAAAAAACTACACATAGCCAGCATTGCAGCTGAAAACAGCCAGAAAAAAAAACCCAGATGTGACAGTGTGATTTACAATGCATATCTCTCCTTCAGCAGCCGAAAAAGAGGAAGTTCAAGAGAGAAGAGGAAAAAAAAACAAAACTTTCTTTTCAATTGTATGCTTCTTAAAGAAGCAACACTTGACAGACAGAAACAGATAGACAATCCGAGAGATGCCCTTTTTAATTCTGTGACACGTGCAGGCCGTTCTGGGAACAGACAACTGTCAATCACACTGGCACGCATATACCGGGTTCTACCACCCTCCGCTCCGGTCGTCCTGACTGGCCGCCGGCTACGGGAATCTGTGGCAGCCCTCAAAACTATCACCATCCGAGCCTGGATCATGGAACTGCCTGTCCCGAGACCTCCTGTCTCTCCTATTGCACGGGAATCTGTGATAGCTTATTCAGCGATTTGACCTCCTGCTGTCTGTTACCCAGCCACCATAAACAAAAGTCACTTTTTCCTTCTTCTCTCGGATTTTACACAAACACATAACACATACACAGCACACAGCAGACACCTCCCAGGGCTTGGATTCGTGGCTACGGATTTTTTACACTACCTGGGAATTTGTGACCAGACCACACCTGACCGGCAAGAGGTATAGACAAGGACTGGGCACAGGGGACTTTCAGGTAAGATGATAACATTTTCTTACCTTACTTATGGAGCTGCGCAGTCTCCTGCCCCTGTGCCAAGGCCATGGCTAAAACCTCCGTCTTTCCGGTCAGTAGTGGGTCACCGTGTGCGTTTCATCCATGCCCCACGTTGGGCGCCATTCTGTTATGGAAATATTTGGGTTGGATAAATCTTATCCCTGTGTGTGCTGCAGCCGCACCCAATTAGACTGAGTATTTTGAGCGCTCATCAAGAATGGACTGTACACAACTGTGACAGAACAACATTCCATCAATACTGCAACTTTATTGTACATACATAGTTTTATATTTTCACATAGAAAGGAGTGGTTAGGGGTTGTCAGGGGTGGTTAGTTAATTACCATATTGTCTAGCTCCTCTGTCATTGGTTATCTAAACATATATGGAATATTGTGATTAATGCTCATATGACTGCTGATTAAGCAAGTAAACTTGAGTTCTGTGTCTAGGACAGAGTTGAGACATCTGACACTGTTGGTCTGCCGTTTCAGCAAGATTCAGCTAGATTCTAGGCATTATTTCAGACATCTGACCCGAGTTCCTGTTTTTAGGGATGGAAAACCCCATATGATCTGTCTGGGTTATATTAGTTCGTGTCAGACATTTTAAACCATTGATTATAATGTATATATTAGATGTGAGCATATAAGTATATATTTGATTATAGAGGAGTATACATGCAAGTGAGATCTACATGATATATATATTTCTATCACACCCTCGCTCTGCATGTCCTCCTGCCAGGTTGGGTCAGTCACATAGTCATCCACCACCTCATCTTCCACATCCTGCTCCTCCTCCCGACTTTCTGGCAATTGTGTCTCATCATCGTCCACCTCTTCTGACACTTTCCCACCATCGCCTTCGTGTGACCGGGGCTGGTCAAAGCTTTGGACATCTATACCTGCGATCTCAGCTGTCAACACTTCAAGAGTCCAGAATCTTGAAATGGAAAACTGAACAGCTCTTCAGAGTGTCCAAGTGTGAGATCAGTTGTCTCAGGGCACTCGGCATGGTGGGAGGAAGGAGGATCACGGTGAGGAATATCCGGGCCACACTCATGGCTACTCAGACTTGACCATGTGGAAGACATGGTGGTGGTGGCTAAGTGACTGGAAGCATTATCTGCTATCCAACCAACAACCGTTTCACACTGCTCTGGCTTCAATAGTGGTGTGCTGTGGTCCCCTAGAAACTGGGACAGGAAGGTCGAGCGATAAGATGTGGGTCTTTGTTGTGGCCCACTTTCATCTTGACCACAGCCTCGTCCTCTGCATGCACCATCAGCATCACATTCACTTCCCCATCCCTTGCCCCTTGCCTTGCCCATTTTAAATAGACTACTGCACTTTTTCAAAAGCTCAACACAAATGTATATATTAGGAGCAAAATAATATCTGATCAGTATGCCTGCCAATCTACGATTTTTTAAATACAAACACCAGGCAGGCCTCAGCCTGACATAACAGACGGTATTCTTTTTTGGGGGGCTTTTTTGTGAATTAAATATATGCAAAATAGTGCTGTATATAAGTAGAGTAACATACAGCAAAATCAGTGGCAAAATGGCCTACAATGCCCAAACTTAGAGCACCCAAAATATATGAGGCCCGTCACAGAAATAGCACACTGCCAAAAATGTGGCCTTTTTATTTTTTTAAAGCAAAATAGTGCTGTATATAAGTAGAGTAACAGACAGGAAAAAGTGGTAAACCGGCCTACAATGCTCTAACTTGGAGCACGCAGATATATGAGGACTGTCACGGAAATACCACACTGCCAAATATGTGGCCTGTTTTTTTGGTTTAATGCAAAATAGTGCTGTATATAAGTTGAGTAACAGACAGGAAAAAAAGTGGTAAACCGGCCTACAATGCCCAAACTTGGAGCACGCAGATATATGAGGCCTGTCACGGAAATACCACACTACCAAATATGTGACCTGTTTTTTTATAATGCAAAACAGTGCTGTATATAATTAGAATAACAGACAGCAAAAAAGTAGTAAACCAGCCTACAATGCCCAAACTTGGAGCACGCAGATATATGAGGACTGTCACGGAAATACCACACTGCCAAATATGTGGCCTGTTTTTTTAGTTTAATGCAAAATAGTGCTGTATATAAGTTGAGTAACAGACAGGAAAAAAAGTGGTAAACCGTCCTACAATGCCCAAACTTGGAGCACGCAGATATATGAGGCCTGTCATGGAAATACCACACGGCCAAATATGTGGCCTGTTTTTTTAGTTTAATGCATAATAGTGCTCTATATAATTAGAGTAACAGACAGCAAAAAAAGTGGTAAACCGGCCTACAATGCCCAAACTTGGAGCACGCAGATATATGAGGCCTGTCACGGAAATACCACACTGCCAAATGTGTGGCCTGTTTTTTTGCAAAATGCAAAATAGTGCTGTATCGAAGTAGAGTAACAGACAGCAAAACGGCCTAAAATGCCCAAACTTGGAGCACGCAGATATATGAGGCCTTTTTTGGTGACTTTAAAATACACAAAAAAACAACAGTGGCACAAGGCTAGCACACAAAACTACGCTACGTATGGCTGACAAACTATGATTTTTAAACAGGCCTCAGTCTGACAGAACATTGTATATTTTTTTTGGGGGGGTGAATTTTTAGGAAAAGAAAAATGCAACTAGGTATATAGTAAAGAAGCTGTAGCAGCAGCAGACAGTTATGGAACTTTGGGAGGGATGCAGTGGGAGCAATGTACGCACATACAGTGCCTGCAGGCCATGCACTGATGTGGATATGCTGTGCCCTGCCTACCTAGCGCTGCACTATCTGGACCCACGAATTAGCCCTAAAAAGGACTGTTGTTTTCTCAGGAGTTGTGAATTTAACAGTTGCAGACCTACAATAACTATAAAAACCACGATTCTTAACCTATCTCGGCAGCAGCTCTCCCTACTCTCGTTGAATCCGGAGCAGAATGCGGTGAGCTGAGCTGCGCCAGGTCTCTTATACTCGGGATGGTGCTGTGCGGCCAAGCCAACCACTGCACGACCTCAACAACATTGCAACATTTTGTGTCCTGGCAGACTATCCCTGCAGCGTGATTGGGTCTCTAAAATCCGCCAAAAATGCTGGGTGGAGACACCAGTTACCACCGAAAAATCCTGGAAATGCTCGGTGCTCGCCGAGTACACCGAGCATAGTGATACTCGGGCGAGTAACGAGTAGTGGCGAGCACGTTCGCTCATCACTAATAGCAATCTAAATCTTTTTTTTCACTACCTAAATCTGAAACAGCCTGCTGTATGCCACCTTATGATTTACTGCTGTCTGCAGACCTAATGCACATTAAAAAAATATATAATTTTTCTGTTGCAAAACGTTATACAGCCTGCCGTATCCCACTTTGTCATTTTGTTGGATTGAAATTAAGCTGTCTGCAGCTCTCAAGCACAGAACCAAAAAATTATTTCTGTTGATAAATGTCATAAAATGGCTTTCAAATTCTGTAGCATCTAGTGTGTTATAGAGGCCCCAAAAATTCTTCTGTTACTAACGTCATACAGTAGGGGACATCTCACTTTAAAATTGTTTGTAGCATCTAGTGTGTTATAGGGGCCTGATCCAGAGGCAACAGAAAAAATCTTCTGTTACTAATGTCATACAGTAGGGGACATCTCACTTTCAAATTGTTTGTAGCATCTAGTGGGTTATATAGGTCTGATCCAGAGGCCACATCCAAATTATTCTGTTTTTAACATCATAAAGTAGGGGATATCTCTCTTTCAAATTGTTTGTAGCACATCTTCTTTGTCATACAGGTCTCATCCACACTCAAACAATTCTTTCTTCTGTGACTAACGTGATTCAGCACACCATATTTCTGCTTGTAATTTACTGCCGTTTAAATTCAGCTATTTGCAGAGCTGTTGCAGAGTTAAAAATCTATTTTTTTGTTGCTAATACTGTGCTCCTACCGTGCTATCTGAGAAACATGACTGGGAAAAAGCGAGGTCGTGGTGAAGGGGAATTAGGCTTGATGTTCAAGGTGTACGTGGGATAGGTGGTAATGTTTGTGTAAGCACTAGTGAACCAACAATGTCACGTCCTATGCAAAGAGAACTGACAACTTCTGTTACTGGATAAGCTACTCCACTACCTTTCTGTGGCAGATGCATAGTGGTATGCCTTCTTGATGAGGCCCAGAAAGAGCATGTGCTCGAGTGGATGGCAAGCACAGTTTCAAGTGGCTTCTCCTCCTCTTCCTCCACCTCAACATCACACAAAGTACATTCCACAGAGGTGGCACCCAAATTACCCTCGCTTCCCCCCGCTTACCAATATTTCTCCAACCGTACAGCTGACTGTACGGAACCACAGATGGGTGATTCTGAAGAGTTATTCACACATTTTATGCCATGGTCATCAGAAGTGTACTCAAAAGCTTCACATAGTCAATAGGAGGAAATCTGCACCAATGCCCAAATTATTTTAGCTTGGATCCAGGGCAGGATGAAGTAGGATCCAAGAAGCATCCTGACCCTGGTGATCAGACCTTAACCTTCGGGAGGAGGTGATGCTGATGACACTGAGATATCTCAGGTTCACACGGACTATACTATCATGTCAGGGCAGGAATAGGGGAAAGGTTACTCCAAAAGTGAGGAATGTGATAACACAGAAGATGATGATGAGGTGTTAGATCCCATTTGGCATGAACATAGAGGCACACAGCTGGGTATGTCATCTGAGGAGGAAGATGAGGGTACATTGCGCCGTATGTCGCAACACATAGACACATAGTGATGCAGCAACGACGAACCACAACTGTGGCTGTGACCAGCAGCATCCACGGGTCTGCAGCTCACAGGGGTGGCAAAGATTGCTTAGACTGGGTCGCTACTTCCAACAGGTGGCGCTATAGAGTTAAGTCCTCTTTTTCTCAGAAGATGCAATTTGCATATTTAATTTCCAGAGGAGCATTGTACGGCAAATAAGCCTCCTTACCTTGACAAGCCAGAGATGGTATGTCACTCTCCATAAGGAGAAACGATACCCCTTAGACCCCAGTCCAGAGCCTCTCACCTAGCCAAATCAGTTCTCATGCTTTGCACTGACGAGGGCCAACAGCCCGAAACACCGTGTCTGCGAATTGAGATACTGATTTGGCTTTTATCTTAAGTCATATTGCACGACTCGTTAGAGGGTTGATTGTGACTTGTAGGATCGCTACTTCCAACAGGTAGCGCTATAGAGTTAAGTCCTCTTTTTCTCAGAAGAGGCAATTTGCATATTTAATTTCCAGAGGAGCATTGTACGGCAAATAAGCCTCCTTACCTTGACAAGCCAGAGATGGTATGTCACTCTCCATAAGGAGAAACGATACCCCTTAGACCCCAGTCCAGAGCCTCTCACCTAGCCAAATCAGTTCTCATGCTTCGCACTGACGAGGGCCAACAGCCCGAAACACCGTGTCTGCGAATTGAGATACTGATTTGGCTTTTATCCTAAGTCATATTGTACGACTCGTTAGAGGGTTGATTGTGACTTGTAGGATCGCTACTTCCAACAGGTGGCGCTATAGAGTTAAGTCCTCTTTTTCTCAGAAGAGGCAATTTGCATATTTAATTTCCAGAGGAGCATTGTACGGCAAATAAGCCTCCTTACCTTGACAAGCCAGAGATGGTATGTCACTCTCCATAAGGAGAAGCGATACCCCTTAGACCCCAGTCCAGAGCCTCTCACCTAGCCAAATCAGTTCTCATGCTTCGCACTGACGAGGGCCAACAGCCCGAAACACCGTGTCTGCGAATTGAGATACTGATTTGGATTTTATCCTAAGTCATATTGCCCGACTCGTTAGAGGGTTGATTGTGACTTGTAGGATCGCTACTTCCAACAGGTGGCGCTATAGAGTTAAGTCCTCTTTTTCTCAGAAGAGGCAATTTGCATATTTAATTTCCAGAGGACATTGTACGGCAAATAAGCCTCCTTACATTGACAAGCCAGAGATGGTATGTCACTCTCCATAAGGAGAAACGATACCCCTTAGACCCCAGTCCAGAGCCTCTCACCTAGCCAAATCAGTTCTCATGCTTTGCACTGACGAGGGCCAACAGCCCGAAACACCGTGTCTGCGAATTGAGATACTGATTTGGCTTTTATCCTAAGTCATATTGCACGACTCGTTAGAGGTTTGATTGTGACTTGTAGGATCGCTACTTCCAACAGATGGCGCTATAGAGTTAAGTCCTCTTTTTCTCAGAAGAGGCAATTTGCATATTTAATTTCCAGAGGAGCATTGTACGGCAAATAAGCCTCCTTACCTTGACAAGCCAGAGATGGTATGTCACTCTCTATAAGGAGAAACGATACCCCTTAGACCTCAGTCCAGAGCCTCTCACCTAGCCAAATCAGTTCTCATGCTTCGCACTGACGAGGGCCAACAGCCCGAAACACCATGTCTGCGAATTGAGATACTGATTTGGCTTTTATCCTATGTCATATTGCACGACTCGTTAGAGGGTTGATTGTGACTTGTAGGATCGCTACTTCCAACAGGTGGCGCTATAGAGTTAAGTCCTCTTTTTCTCAGAAGAGGCAATTTGCATACTGGGTCTTTATGACACTGCAAAAGATGAACCAACTCACGTAATCTGCCAACTTAGCCAAAAAAAACAGAGTAGAGGTAAAAAGTGCAATAATTTGAATACGAGATGTATGAACATTCACATGTGTAATCAACATGCGTTACTCAGAGATTCCCACTGTGCTAAAATGCAGACGACGGGCCTCAATAACCATCAGCAGCCCCATCAATTGCATCTGCTGCTTCTTCTTCCTGTTCCTCCTGTTCCTTCCTGTTACCGTGCCAACTAATGAGACACAGGTCTTCGACTGCAAAACCTCGGGTTCTTTACCCGCTCCAGTCACGCTGACTGAGAGCCTGCCATCAGCTGCAATGGAAGAGGACATGCCTGCTGTTTTTGACCGATCTTAGAGTACAAGCACACCACAACTTTCTCAATCCACCGTAACATCTCTGCCTGCACCTCTCTAATGGTCCAGCAGTTTTTCCGATTCACCATTCTCCGCCCTCTCTCATCACTGCAGCCAGCCCACGGTACCAGAGTTATGGTCACATAAAAGATTGTTTCTTCCTGCGCATGACAAAGCTAAGAGGTTGAACTCCACTATCTCCAATCTGTTGGAAATGCTGCCTTTCTGTTTGGTAGATACAGATTGTTTACGAAAGCTGATGGCCGTCGCAGTCCCCCAGTACCAATTGCACAGTCGCCATTACTTTTCTAAGAAAGCTGCGCTACACTAGCATGTTGCAGAGAACATCACCCGTTCATTGGCTAAATCTATGTCTGCCAGGGTGCATTTCCCTAAAGACACTTGGATGAGTAAGCATGGCCAAGGGCATTACATCTCACTAACCGAGCACTGGGTGGCTCTTGTAGCTCTGGGGGCAGGCGCAGCTCCACAAGTTGGGAATCCCCAAGGTTTGCAGGACAAACCTTTACAATTAAACACTTCTTCCACTGCTTCTCCCTCCTCTTCTATTGCCTCTAGGGGCTCTACTGGCACCCTCAACCTCTGCCTTAATGAGACATGCATTCCAACAGTGCAGGGTGAATCCCCACCACCGCCATACTGCACAGCCAGGGCTCACCGCAATCAGGCAGTCTTAAAATTGATTTGCCTTGGAGATCGCAGTCATACAGCTGAATATTTGTGGACAGGTTTTCAGGCTGAGTTTGAGCAATGGCTGTCTCCGCTGAACCTGCATCCAGGGCAGGCCATGTCCGATAACTGTGCGAACCTGGTGGTGGCCCTACGGCGAGGCAAGCTCACAAATGTTCAAGTCCTCAACCTGGTGGTACAACATTTTCTCCACCACTATCTTGGCCTGTGTGAGCTGCTCCAGAAAGCAAGGAAGCAGTGTGCTCATTTCCGCCATTCGCACCCCTGTGGTCATCAACTTGCATCGATACAGAGGTCTTTGTCGATGTCAGTTAAAAGGTTGATATGCGATGTGCCAACATGGTGGAATTCCACTCTGCACATGTTGCAGTGACTGTGGCAGCAGCCCTGACGCAGTATGTCAAGTCGAGCCCTGATGCAGTATGTCAAGTCGTATGGCCAGGGACAACGCAGTATGGACGTGGCGCATACAGTATCACATTTACAGATTAAGGATTTCTGCACCCTTCCGCACAGTTATGAAATGGCGGCTAAGATGGTTAGAGCTGACAACGCCATCATCAGCATCACTATTTCAGTCACCTGTATGCTGGAGCAGACTTTGAATAGCCTGCGAGAGGAGATGGTGGTTCCAGAAGAAGAGGAGGAAGCGGAGGGGTAAGCGGAAGGGATAACATCAATCGAAGGGAGCTGGTGATAACAGATAAACTGTTAGTGAAGGTGCAAGATGCGAGGAACAAATGGAGGAGGAAGAGGTGATTGGCGAGCATCTGTCAAGTAATGAAGAGGATAATCCTCCCCTCTCTGTTGTTCATGGTTGGAGGGGACGGAGGAAACAAGCATACCGTGCCATCAACTCAGCATGGGCTTGGATCTCATGGTAGAGTCCGACATATGAGTGCCTTCTTCTGCAGCATGATCCCTGTATAGTTATAATTAGAAATAGTGCTGACTACTGGGTTGCCACTGTTGGATCCACATTATAAAGCCAAATTTTGCCAGATGCTTCCCGCCCTGGAAAGGGACCCACGAATGCTGGAGTATCGAATCACGCTTTTACACAACCTTAAGAGACCTTTTCCCCAAACAGCAGTGAAGCACACAGTTTGCATCACAGCTCTAGACTTCCAACCTCTGGCACGTCAATTCGTCAATGCCAAAACATTAGCATCAGCAGCAATAGTGTAAGTGAACGAAGCAATTTCTGTGAGTCCTTTGACACTTTTTTTTAGACCAGCTCGTGCACCAGCACAATAGAGTCCAAGTCTTTCATGTGGTGAACAAATAGAGAGGATGGTGCAGGGGTATCTAGAACTGAATATTAATACCATTGGGAGGGTTTGGACCCTTTCACATTTTGGTCTTTCAAAATGGATGAATGGCCTGAGCTCGCCTCACATGCCTTGGAGGTTTTATCATACCCGGCAGCCAGCGTTTTCTAAGAACATGTCTTCAGCGCTGCTGGTGGTATCCTGACAGTTAAGCATAGTCGGCTGTCCCCTGAAAGTGTAGACCATCTAACTTTCATCAAGATGAACAAGTCATGAATGATCTCCAAGGACTTTTGCACCCCAGTCGCAGACTGTACAGACTAGGCAATATTGCATTTTTTAGTATGCTGCATTAATGTTGCATAATTGCACTCTGATGTCTTTCGTGTGGCTTCTGTGCCTGCTGTTGCTGCTGCTGATGCTGCTGTAGATGTTAACAAACACAAATTTGCTGAAATGTGAACAGTCATGGTTGGGCTCTATCTGCTGGGTTCGCTGTAGTGTAAGATGTGTCGGTCCGAATTATACTATTTCTGCTCTTGTGAAATGTATGCTACTTCGGTAGTGTCAGGCCCTCATTTGTTGAAATGCGAACACTCCTGGTTGGGTGTCTATCTGCTGGATTGGGTATAGTGGAAGACCTGTCTGTCCATATTATGCTATCTATACTGTAGTAAAATTGATGCCACTTTGGTGGTGTCTGCCAATAATTTTTGGAAATGTGAACACTCCTGGTTGGGTGTCCATCTGCTGGATTAGGTGTAGTGGAAGACCTGTCCGTCCATGTTATACTATTTCTACTGTTGGGAAATTGATGCCACTTTTGTGGTGTCTGCCAATAATTTTTGGAAATATGAACACTCCTGGTTGGGTTTCCATCTGCTGGATTGGGCATAGTGAAAGACCTGTCAATCCCTATTATACTATTTCTACTGTGGTGAAATTGATGCCACTTTGGTGGTGTCTGCCAATAATTTTCATAAATGTGAACACTCCGGGTTGAGTGTCCATCTGCTGGGTTGGGTGTAGTGGAAGATCTGTCGATCCATATTATACTATCTATGCTGTGTAGACTCCTGGTTGGGTTTTCTTCATACATGTTGCCTGTAGCAGTAGGCCTCTTGAGACCGACAGGCCTCCACTTCCTTGGAGTCAACTACCCGTGTTACTATTCTTAGATTTTTCTGACAATAGTAGTCTATGAAATTTATATGATTTTTGTGCCACCTGAGTATGGCTGAGCATGAAACCAGGTTGAGCTGTTGCATGTTGTATCAGGGTTCCCAGCACTGGAGGCCTACACCGATCCCTCACCTACCTCGTCTTACTGTGATGTTCAATTGAAAGCTGTAAATGCTAGCCCAGACCCCAATACCTCATGCCTGGCTGATTGGTGCAGTGCCATGCTACAATTTGTACTGTGGGTGAATGGAGGCCACTTTCCTGGTGTCTCCCCACAATTTGATGTGTTTTGGCAGCTTTTGGGGCCGTTAGAAGTTGTTGTGCATACTTTTGTTTTTGCCTCCCATAGCCTTGAATGGCATTCGGCTATGTTTGGCAAATAGTCGACGAATAAATCGGCAAATATTGCAAATTCGGCAATCGTAATCCGAACCGAACATTGAAATATTTGCTCATCTCTAAACATAACCACATTGGCAATGGATATTAAATGGAAATACTTTCCAACAATGAAGGAAACATTTCACTTGTTCTGGTCCGAACATAGATGATAACAAGTAATACACTGGTTACCAGATTACCTTCTTCCATAGTCAAACCAAGAAACGCTCCATGCAACTGATGCCAGGAGACAAACTTGTTTCCATAGGATATTTTAGTATCATGAGTCTCCGATCTGTGATTTTTGTACTACACTGGAAGAAATTATGGCCAGGCATACTGCATATGAGGAGGTCCTGCAAAATCCAAACTATATTATCACATATTATCAATAAAGACTTTTAACTAGGGTTGAGCGACTTTTCCTTTTTTGGGGTCGAGTCGGGTTTTGCGAAACCCGACTTTGTCAAAAGTCGAGTCGAGTGAAAACGGACGATTATCGCGAAAAGTCGGGGATCGACCGAAACATGAAACCCAATGCAAGTCAATGGGGAAGCATAGTCGGCAGTGAGTGGAGGCCAGGAAAACACCTACAGTGCCCATTTTAATGGCAAAAACATCCATTCGTTACTGAAGCTTGTCAATCTTAATTTACTTTATAATAATAGATAGGCATTGGAAATTGGGGGTCATTTGGCTAAAGTTGTGGGGGGTAGGGCTGGTTCAAGTTTTTAGTGGGCCCAGGAAACGTGGACTATGTCATGGCGGTGGAGCAGTGAGAGGTAAGTATGTCATGTTTGCAAGTGCTGTGATCCTGAGCAAGCAGGGGAGACCACTAGTTGGCATTGGCACTGGCACAGGGCCCCTCAAAGTACAGCGGTGTGTTTGCACGGCGGGGATCGCCTCCCACCGGCAGCGACACTTTTGCTTTCTCTGAGGGGCCCTGTGCCAGTGATGTCGCCAACGAGTATGCCCCCCCCACCTGATGAAGGAACCTGCCCTTTCATCTGCACCTTTCTCTTTGTCCCTTTGTGTAAGGTGGTATAGCCTACGGGAAGGGGAACCTTACTTTCAGCAGGGTCAGATTCTGGCTGTGTAGAGTGCAAGGGGAATGTAGTGGTCTGGGTCAATGTACCAGCAGACTCATCTAGCAGTGGCTGGGGAATGGGCAGGATGAGGAGGAAACACAGATATAGGGCCAAAGAATAAAGTAGGCTAAATGCAGTTCAAAATTGGTAACAGGACTAACCAGGCAGCATTGCTTTGTTCAGTGGAGGACAACTGTAATGAGAGGCTGACACAGTTAGTAGGCCCAAGTAATAAAGTGGGCCAAATGAAGTTCAAAATTGGTAACAGGAGTAAACAGGCGGCACTGCTTTGTTCAGTGGAGGAGAACACCAAGGAGTGGCAGACACCGTTACTAGGCCCCAACCAAAGTAGTAGGGCAACTGCAGTGTGACATTAAAAAATACTTAATGAGAGCCTGAAGTATGAAGCTCAGACAAGGAAACCTGGAGGAGAACACTAAGGAGGAGGAGAACACCAAGGAGCGGCAGACACCGTTACTAGGCCCCAACCAAAGTAGTAGGGCAACTGCAGTGTGACATTAAAAAATACTTAATGAGAGCCTGAAGGTTGAAGCTCAGACAAGGAAACATGAAGGAGAACACCAAGGAGGAGGAGAACACCAAGGAGCAGCAGACACCGTTACTAGCCCCAACCAAAGTAGTAGGGCAACTGCAGTGTGACATTAAAAAATACTTAATGAGAGCCTGAAGATTGAAGCTCAGACAAGGAAACCTGGAGGAGAACACCAAGGAGGAGGAGAACACCAAGGAGCGGCAGACACCGTTACTAGGCCCCAACCAAAGTAGTAGGGCAACTGCAGTGTGACATTAAAAAATACTTAATGAGAGCCTGAAGGTTGAAGCTCAGACAAGGAAACCTGGAGGAGAACACCAAGGAGGAGGAGAACACCAAGGAGCGGTAGACACCATTACTAGGCCCCAACCAAAGTAGTAGGGCAACTGCCTTGTGTGACATTAAAAAATACTTAATGAGAGCCTGAAGGTTGAAGCTCAGACAAGGAAACCTGGAGGAGATCACCAAGGAGAGGCAGACAACGTTACTAGGCCCAAACCAAAGTAGTAGGGCAACTGCAGTGTGACATTAAAAAATACTCAATGAGAGCTTGAAGGTTGAAGCTCAGACAAGGAAACCTGGAGGAGAACACCAATGAGGAGGAGAACACCAAGGAGCGGCAGACACCGTTACTAGGCCCCAACCAAAGTAGTAGGGCAACTGCAGTGTGACATTAAAAAATACTCAATGAGAGCCTGAAGGTTGAAGCTCAGACAAGAAAACCTGGAGGAGAACACCAAGGAGGAGGAGAACACCAAGGAGCGGCAGACACCGTTACTAGGCCCCAACCAAAGTAGTAGGGCAACTGCAGTGTGACATTAAAAAATACTTAATGAGAGCCTGAAGGTTGAAGCTCAGACAAGGAAACCTGGAGGAGAACACCAAGGAGCGGCAGACACCGTTACTAGGCCCCAACCAAAGTAGTAGGGCAACTGCAGTGTGACATTAAAAAATACTCAATGAGAGCTTGAAGGTTGAAGCTCAGACAAGGAAACCTGGAGGAGAACACCAATGAGGAGGAGAACACCAAGGAGCGGCAGACACCGTTACTAGGCCCCAACCAAAGTAGTAGGGCAACTGCAGTGTGACATTAAAAAGTACTCAATGAGAGCCTGAAGGTTGAAGCTCAGACAGGGAAACCTGGAGGAGAACACCAAGAAGGAGGAGAACACCAAGGAGCGGCAGACACCGTTACTAGGCCCCAACCAAAGTAGTAGGGCAACTGCAGTGTGACATTAAAAAATACTCAATGAGAGCCTGAAGGTTGAAGCTCAGACAAGAAAACCTGGAGGAGAACACCAAGGAGGAGGAGAACACCAAGGAGGGGCAGACACCGTTACTAGGCCCCTACCAAAGTAGTAGGGCAACTGCAGTGTGACATAAAAAAATACTCAATGAGAGCCTGAAGGTTGAAGCTCAGACAAGGAAACCTGGAGGAGAACACCAAGGAGGAGGAGAACACCAAGGAGCGGCAGACACCGTTACTAGGCCCCAACCAAAGTAGTAGGGCAACTGCAGTGTGACATTAAAAAATACTCAATGAGAGCCTGAAGGTTGAAGCTCAGACAAGGAAACCTGGAGGAGAACACCAAGGAGGAGGAGAACACCAAGGAGCGTCAGACACCGTTACTAGGCCCCAACCAAAGTAGTAGGGCAACTGCAGTGTGACATTAAAAAATACTCAATGAGAGCCTGAAGGTTGAAGCTCAGACAAGGAAACCTGGAGGAGAACACCAAGGAAGAGGAGAACACCAAGGAGCGGCAGACTGTTATGATCCTTAGTGGTTGAGGATCACAAATTACTCCAGCTAAGTAACAAACATAGGACAAGCTCTAGGGAGGTGGCAAACTGGACTGACCGCAAATCTGAACCTATCCAAACACACTAGAAGTAGCCGGTGAACGTGCCTAAAAAATCCTAGACGTCTCGAGCCAGCCTAAGGAACTAACTACCCCTAGAGAGAAAGAAAGACCTCTCTTGCCTCCAGAGAAATAATCCCCAAAGATATAGAAGCCCCCAACAAATAATAACGGTGAGGTAAGAGGAAGGCACATACACAGGGGTGAAAGCAGATTCAGCAAATGAGGCCCACTAATACTAGATAGCAGAAAATAGAAAAGGGAATCTATGCGGTCAGTAAAAAATCCTTACAAAATATCCACTCTGAGATTTCAAGAACCCCCGCACCAACTAACGGTGTGGGGGGAGAAACTCAGTCCCCTAGAGCAACCAGCAAGCAAGGAAATCACATTTTAGCGAGCTGGACTAAAAACATAATGAACACTGATAATCAAAAAATGATCAACAAAAACTTAGCTTGTCTTGGAGAGACTGGGAGCAAGGTAGACACCAGGAATCTGAAGAGCACTGAATACATTGATAGCAGGCAAGGAACTGAGTATCCAGGTGAGTTAAATAGGAAACCAACCAAGGATAACGAACCAGCTGATGCTGCCAACCTGCAGAAAGACAACACTACACAGTACCGCTTGTGACCACTAGAGGGAGCCCAAAAATAGAGTTCACAACAGTACCCCCCCCCTTGAGGAGGGGTCACCGAACCCTCATCAAGACCCCCAGGGCGATCAGGATGAGCCGCGTGGAAGGCACGAACCAAATCGGCCGCATGAACATCAGAGGCGACAACCCAGGAATTATCCTCCTGACCATAGCCCTTCCACTTAACCAAATACTGAAGCCTCCATCTAGAGATACGAGAATCCAAAATCTTCTCCACCACGTACTCCAATTCGCCCTCGACCAGCACCGGAGCAGGAGGCTCAACAGAAGGAACCACAGGTACCACATACCTCCACAACAAAGACCTATGGAACACATTATGAATGGCAAACGATGCTGGGAGATCCAAACGAAAAGACACCGGGTAAAGGATTTCCAAGATCTTATAAGGACCGATGAAGCGAGGCTTGAATTTAGGAGAGGAGACCTTCATAGGAACATACCGAGAAGACAGCCACACCAAATCCCCAACACGAAGTCGGGGACCCACACCGCGGCGGCGGTTGGCAAAGCGCTGAGCCTTCTCCTGTGACAACCTCAAATTGTCCACCACATGGTTCCAAATCTGCTGCAACCTATCCACCACAGAATCCACCCCAGGACAGTCAGAAGGCTCAACCTGACCCGAGGAAAAACGAGGATGGAAACCAGAATTGCAGAAAAAAGGCGAAACCAAAGTAGCAGAACTAGCCCGATTATTAAGGGCAAACTCGGCCAATGGCAAAAAAGTCACCCAATCATCCTGATCAGCAGAAACAAAACATCTCAAATAAGTTTCCAACGTCTGATTAGTTCGCTCGGTTTGGCCATTAGTCTGAGGATGGAAGGCCGACGAAAAAGACAAATCAATGCCCATCTTAGCACAAAAAGTCCGCCAAAACCTGGACACAAACTGGGATCCTCTATCAGACACAATATTTTCAGGAATGCCGTGCAAGCGAACCACATTCTGAAAAAATAGAGGAACCAAATCGGAGGAAGAAGGCAACTTAGGCAAGGGCACCAAATGGACCATCTTGGAAAAACGATCACACACCACCCAGATGACAGACATTTTCTGAGATACTGGAAGATCCGAAATAAAATCCATGGAAATGTGCGTCCAAGGCCTTTTCGGAACAGGCAAAGGCAAAAGCAAACCGCTGGCACGAGAACAGCAAGGCTTAGCCCGAGCACAAATCCCACAAGACTGCACAAAGGACCGCACATCCCGCGACAAGGAAGGCCACCAGAAGGACCTAGCCACCAAATCTCTGGTACCAAAAATCCCAGGATGACCCGCCAACACCGAAGAATGAACCTCGGAAATAACTCTGCTGGTCCATCTATCCGGGACAAACAGTCTCTCTGGTGGACAACGGTCAGGTCTATCCGCCTGAAATTTCTGCAGCACTCGTCGCAAATCTAGGGAAATGGCAGACAAAATCACTCCCTCTCTGAGAATACCAGCCGGCTCAGAAACTCCCGGAGAGTCAGGCACAAAACTCCTAGAAAGTGCATCAGCTTTCACGTTCTTCGAACCAGGCAGGTATGAGACCACGAATTTGAAACGGGAGAAAAACAATGACCAACGAGCCTGTCTAGGATTCAGGCGCTTGGCAGATTCAAGGTAAATCAGATTTTTGTGATCAGTCAAGACCACCACACGATGTTTAGCTCCTTCGAGCCAATGTCGCCACTCCTCAAATGCCCACTTCATAGCCAACAACTCCCGATTACCAACATCATAATTCCGCTCGGCAGGCGAAAACTTTCTTGAAAAGAAAGCACATGGCTTCATCACAGAGCCATCAGAGCTTCTCTGTGACAAAACAGCCCCTGCTCCAATCTCAGAAGCATCAACCTCGACCTGGAAGGGGAGAGAGACATCTGGCTGACATAAGACTGGAGCTGAAGAAAACCGGTGCTTCAGCTCCCGAAAGGCCTCCATGGCCGCAGGAGACCAATTAGTCACATCAGAACCCTTCTTGGTCAAATCCGTCAAAGGTTTAACCACGCTAGAAAAATTAGCGATGAAACGACGGTAAAAATTAGCAAAACCCAAGAACTTCTGAAGACTCTTAACAGACGTGGGCTGAGTCCAGTCATGAATAGCCTGGACCTTGACTGGGTCCATCTCCACAGTAGAAGGAGAAAAAATAAAACCCAAAAAGGAGACCTTCTGTACTCCGAAGAGGCATTTTGAGCCCTTCACAAATAAAGCATTAGCACGCAGGACCTGAAACACCATCCTGACCTGCTTCACATGGGACTCCCAATCCTCAGAAAAGACCAAAATGTCATCCAGATAAACAATCATAAATTTATCCAGAAATTCTCAGAAGATGTCATGCATGAAGGACTGAAACACAGAAGGAGCATTAGAGAGTCCAAAAGGCATCACTAAGTACTCAAAATGGCCTTCGGGCGTATTAAATGCTGTTTTCCATTCATCTCCCTGCTTAATGCGCACAAGGTTATACGCACCACGGAGATCTATTTTGGTGAACCAACTGGCACCCTTAATCCGAGCAAACAAATCAAACAATAGTGGCAAAGGATACTGAAATTTGACTGTGATTTTATTCAGAAGACGATAATCTATACAAGGTCTCAAAGAACCGTCCTTCTTGGCCACAAAAAAAAATCCTGCACCAAGAGGGGAAGAGGATGGGCGAATATGTCCCTTCTCTAAAGACTCCTTTATATAACTCCGCATCGCGGCATGCTCTGGTATAGACGAATTAAAAAGTCGTCCCTTAGGGAATTTACTACCAGGAATTAAATTTATAGCACAGTCACAATCCCTATGAGGGGGCAGGGCACTGGACCTGGGCTCATCAAATACATCCTGGTAGTCAGACAAAAACTCAGGGACCTCAGAAGGAGTGGAAGAAGCAATAGACACCAACGGAGTATCGCCATGAATTCCCTGACAACCCCAACTTGACACAGACATAGCTTTCCAATCTAAAACTGGATTATGAGCTTGCAGCCATGGCAGACCCAAAACGACAACATCATACAAATTATGCAGAACAAGAAAGCGAATCACCTCCTGATGTACGGGAGTCATGCACATGGTCACTTGAGTCCAATACTGAGGCTTATTCTCAGCCAATGGTGTAGCATCAATTCCCCTCAGTGGAATAGGGAATTTTAAAGGCTCCAGGACCAAACCACAGTGCCTGGCAAATGACAAATCCATAAGATTCAGGGCAGCACCTGAATCCACAAAAGCCATAACCGAGTAGGATGACAAAGAACAAATTAAAGTAACAGACAAAATGAATTTAGGCTGTATAGTACCAACGGTGACAGGTTTAGCGATTTTTTTTAAGCGCTTAGAGCATGCTGAGATAACATGAGTAGAATCACCACAGTAAAAGCACAACCCATTTTGACGTCTATGACTTTGC
The DNA here is from genome assembly GCF_051348905.1 of Ranitomeya variabilis. NCBI lineage: Eukaryota > Metazoa > Chordata > Amphibia > Anura > Dendrobatidae > Ranitomeya > Ranitomeya variabilis. The sequence continues at coordinate 339,745,335 of NC_135232.1, read as the reverse complement.
CGCTCAATTCTGGTCAGAATTCTGTCACACTGCATAGACTCAGGTCTCTGTTCAGAAAACACCGCCAGATGGTGCGCAGATTTGCGCTCCCGCAAACGCCGATCAATCTGAATGGCCAAAGCCATTGAGTCATTCAGACTAACAGGCGTGGGGAACCCCACCATAACATTCTTAATGGCTTCAGAAAGACCTTCTCTGAAATTTGCAGCCAGGGCACACTCATTCCATTGAGTAAGCACCGACCATTTCCTAAATTTTTGACAATACACCTCTGCTTCATCCTGTCCCTGACAGAGGGCCAGCAAAGCTTTTTCTGCCTGGTTCTCAAGATTAGGTTCCTCATAAAGCAGTCCAAGCGCCAGAAAAAACGCATCCACATTCAGCAATGCAGGATCTCCTGGCGCCAGGGAGAAAGCCCAATCTTGAGGGTCGCCACGTAACAAGGAGATAACAATTTTAACTTGCTGAGCGGAATCACCAGAGGAATGAGGTCTCAAGGAAAGAAATAATTTACAATTATTCTTAAAATTCAGAAACCTAGATCTATCTCCAGAAAACAACTCAGGAATAGGTATTTTTGGCTCTGACATAGGACTGTGAACAACAAAATCCTGAATACTTTGCACCCTTGCAGCAAGATGATCCACACTAGAAGTCAGACTCTGAATATCCATGTCTGCAGCTGAACTCAAAGCCACCCAGAGATTAAGGGGATGAGAGAAGCTGGACAGACTGCAGCAAAGGGAGGAAAAAAAAAATTGCACTCAGGACTTCTCTTATCCCACTTCTGCGATGCATTAAACACTTTTTGGCCTGCTGTACTGTTATGATCCTTAGTGGCTGAGGATCACAGAAATGACTAGCTAAGTTACTGAACATAGAACGAGCTCTAGGGAGGTGGTAACTGGACTGACCGCAATCCTGATCCCAACCGATCACACAAAAGGTAGCCGGTGAACGTGCCTGAATTCCTGGACGTCTCGACGCAGCCTGAGAAACTAGCTACCCCTAGAGAGAAAGAAAGTAAGACCTCACTTGCCTCAGAGAAATAACCCCAAAGATATAGAAAGCCCCCAACAAATAATAACGGTGAGGTAAGGGGAAAATACAAACGTAGAAATGAAACAGATTCAGCAAATGAGGCCCGCTAATACTAGATAGCAGAAGACAGATAGGAAACTGTGCGGTCAGTAGAAAACCCTATACAAAATATCCATGCTGAGAATTCAAGAACCCCCACACCAACTAACGGTGTGAGGGGAGAAACTCAGCCCCCTAGAGCTACCAGCAAGCGAGGAAATCACATATTAGCAAGCTGGACCAGGACAGATAATAAACCAAGAAACATATTGAACACTGATGATCAAAAAATGAACAAACAGAAACTTAGCTTCTCTTGGAGAGACTGATAACGAAGGTAGGCAGGAGAGATCAAAATAGCACTGAATACATTGTCAGCAGGCAACAACTGAAAGTCCAGGTGAGCTAAATAGGAAACCAACCAGCAGATAACGAGACAGCTGATCCCAGCCACAGACCTGCAGAATGACAAAAAGAGCCACCAGAGGGAGCCCAAAGATAGCACTCACACAGTACCACTTGTAACCACAAGAGGGAGCCCAAAAACAGAGTTCACAACAGGGAGGTGTGGCGGGTCACTGCAGGAATTTACCCCTATTGTGTCCTGAGAGATTAGGTTCCCCAGATTACCTTATGCAAGAAGGGTCCATATTAGACAACTCCACCCACCATTCCTTGCTTGAATGTTTGATTCCTATCCCAAACCATGTTCTTGCTTGTTCCAGTAATCTACTTCCCGTTACCAACCTGACTAGTTTTCCCATCCTGCCTAACCTCTCCGCTCCTGACCTTAGCTATTACTTCTGATCCTGTGCTGCCTGCCTCGACCTTGGACCGTCTGACCACTTTTTTGTTTTTGCACTCATGTACTGCACACCCAAGCCTCTGACCCTCCAGTCAGTTGATGCCTTGGGGACTGCCCTGGAGTAGTACATGACGACTACCTGCAACTAAGCCTATCTTCTCCATCTCAACATCACAGACTCTAGCGAATACCAGGTAGTCCCTTAATCACGGCCCTGCAGGGTAAGCACAGTCCATGGCGCCATGGGTCCACACCCACCAGCATTACACTCATTGGATGTTTCTTTTCTATAGTAGTCACTTATACTTGTATTATTTATATTTAATTTTTTATATCTATTAATCTATTAATCGATTATTTATTGGTATGCCTAATTGGACCTTCATACTGTATATTGTGCAGATTCTCTATTCCACTTTGGTGCTTTACACAGTATGTAACATGTATTTTTTTATGGTAGTGGGTTTACACCATTATGTTATGAAATAGGGGTTTATTTTTGACACGGACTCTTATTATGGTGTTTTGGAGATTCTTGTATGTAGCTTTTTGCTGTTATGCACTTTTTACATTTTAATAGGGTTTTTTTTCTGCCACATGGATTATTTGCACTTACTAACTAGTATTCAGTGTGTATAACACATTCTATATAGCTACCTTTTTCTTTTTCCTGTGTTACTATATGTGTTTACAATATGGGTTTGTAGTACCTGCTTTCACATAGTGTGGATGGTGCCTGCTCATTATATTTTTCTAGACAACTGGATTTTTTTTTTTTTAATTATTTTTTAATTTTTATAAGGATCAACATTGTCCAAAACTTATGATGGTAATCTCTGTATAGCAATTTAGATTATGTTGCCACTATATAGGTAACAGAAGTAAATGAATTAAGAATTATCAATTGACTGGTTGTTCACCTTGAGCAGGAACAATTATACATTAGAAATAAATGTAGAATCAATTATATTATTTTGAAATAACTTACATCACATAGTGAAACATTTTTTTTCTTTACAGAATTATGAGGGCAGTCATAATGCCCGATCATTTTTTAACACCCTTTAGAGATATGATTTACAGCAGCAATATGAACAACAAGCAGCAATATACTGGCTCTGACTGATTGACTTTTAAGCACGCTCTGTAATCTGTGCAGAGGTAATTCTGCAGAAAGGGTGAGGAGGTGATTTGTGACCATTAGCTATTGTAAATGGTTTATCCTGTATTATTCATGTACCGTGTAAGTGATACAGCATCTGTCATTACCTTTTTGCCTGTGATAATGAGATAGCTAATGAAACGTAATCACGACTGCAGTGGTCATACTAATCCTAAAATGGCTCCGAAATTCCTCATTAGAATCGACTGGTACCTGCACATGCCCAATGGATTTAAAAAAGACAAATGACATCCTACGTTAATTCACAATATTCCTACTTTCCTGCCCTTACGTTCTCTTTTCCTCTAGTGTCTCACCCTCCTTCTTTGACATTTAATGCAACAATCTTGTCAGCATGGATAGCAGTGTTCTTTTATCTCCTGCAGAATAGAGCTTGTGTCCTTTTCTTTCTGCTCCACTAATCTGAGAAGTATCCTGCTTTGATTTCATGACTTGTATTTCGATTATAATTATGACTTTATCCAACCTAAACAGCTTATTCCCCTTGATCTATAAAGGCGGCCAAATTCTCATGCTGTTTTCTAACATATTTTCTTTACAAAGTCAAGATTTCCAAGCAATGCCTTCTTTTGTTGGACTTGCGTTTTTCTTTAAAAATGTCACATGATTACCCAGCCAAAAGAACAGAAATGAGAAAGCTAGAAAACCTTTCAAGTACCACGCCAACATTTTTTTGCTGTTGCCCCCCTCCATTAGCCATCACTAATATGTGTACATTGGGCCCTATTCATCACAAGGGTTGTTCATGTCGGCTTGATGAGGGGCATGCTGGAGTCAGTCATTCCTGATTCACGAAGAGGCATGTGCATTGGACAAGTGACGTGCACCTCTGTGTGCGCCTCGGCACAAATCCTAGTCCAATCACTGATAGGGTAAAACTTGTGGCGTAGCCAATTCTGTCGTTTGTTATGAATTTGAAGAGCACCTGTCGCCACACACAAGTCCCACCACAGCTCCACCCATTTTGATGGAGTAGGTAGAAATTGATGTGAAGATGCCAGAAGTCACAAAATTTAGGCACAGCTCTGAGTTGCACCTAAAGTTTGCAACTTTTCAAGGCTTTTATGCCAAAATTCTGGTGTAAAAGCTTTGATGAATTGGGCCCAATGTGTGCATTTAAATACGGTACTTACTCATCGCTACCTTAGGGCTCTTTTCCATTTGCGAGAAATACGTCCGTGTCTCGCATGTGAAAACCAAGCTCTGGCGTCGGCACTCCAGATCGGAGCGTGCGGCCACATAGCAACACATGGAGCTGCACGCTCCACTCCAAAGTGCCGGCGCCAGAGCTTGGTTTTCACATGCGAGACACGGACGTGTTTCTTGCAAATGGAAAAGAGCCCTTAGGGTTGTCCTCTCCGACAATATATGACAAATGTTTTGACTTGCCGACTTGCCGCACATCGTCTTCTGTGTGGACCAGAAAAGTCTTTGTCAATGTAAGGATGGACATTGAGGTCTGTACTCGGACTGCGACACATGAATTTGTGAATCTGGCATAATTCTATAGCAGGCAGAAAAAGGCTCTCATGGGCTTACAATATAAAAGGAACAAATGGTTGGAAGCAAGGCAGAACTGCAGTCACATCATGTGAGAAAGGTCTGGTGCAGTGCTGGAAACAGCAGAAGAAAGTGATGTGTAAGTACATTAATGCTCACATTTTGAACACATTAGTAATAAGTACTAACAAAATCGTAATAAAATAAAACCAAACTGACTGGATCTTTAAAGTCTGATTCTTTATAAGATGAAAACAATTCCTCTGAATGTGATCATAAATAGAAATCATGGGGCCCAATAGTAGAATTTGAAATAGGACCTTATTACTATACCACCTTCAGCAGCGAGTTCTGCACATAAATTAAATTATGACCATTTTGGTGTTTAATCTGCACCAAATGTCTTCCCCTAATGTAGAGGTAAAACACACAATGATGTCACAATATAGGGATAATAAACACACCGGTGAGGTCACAATACAGGTAAAATACAGAAGTGGACAAACTTGATGGCATCCTTCTGTTAAAAAAAAACCCCAAAACCCACAATGGTCAATTAAAAAACTAGAAACTTACAAACTAAATTTTTACTTTAAATTTACTGAATATCAACTAATGAAAATCATGCATTATTTCTGAAATGTGGTTCAACAGAAAAATAAAAAAAAATAATGTAACAAAAATGATGGTCCCCCTTTACTACCTATGATGTATAGGTTTATCATAGGTTGCCTCCCCCGTTTGATATGGGCTCCGGATATACAACCACAGCTTTTTCTGCGCATGGCATCAGCTGACATGTGCCCCTAACAGTCGCAGGTGGAATATTGATCCAACCGCGGCTGTTAATATGTTAAATGCCACTGTCAATCTCTGACAGCGGCATGTAACATGATCTTCCGGAAGCGTGTCACTATCTCAGCCCACCAGCGCCCATGTCACATAACCACAGGTCACCGATGGTTTGGCATGACAACCAGGGGTCTGCAGTAGATCCCTGTGGTTGTTATTGCCGGATTGCTATGAGCGCTGCCCTGAAACCCTGCTATGTATAGCACAAGCGATCAGCTGATCGCAGTTTCTAGCCTCCCATGGAGACTCTAGAAGCCAGGAAAACAAAATTTAAATATAAAAAAGCTAAAAAACCCCATAAAATTTCAATTCATCCCCTTTTGCCCCATTCAAAATAAAACAATAAAAAACAAACAAACACATATTTGGTATCACTACGTTCAGAATCGCCCGATCTATCAATATATAAAAAGAATTAATCCGATTGGTAAACGGCGTAGAGATAAAAAAATGAAAGTGCCAGAATTATATTTTTTGGGTCGCCGCAGCATTGCATTAAAATGCAACAATGGGCAATTAAAACATTGTGTCTACCCCAAAAATGTGTCAATAAATGTCAGCTCGGCAAGAAAAAAAATAAGCCCTCAACCAGCTCCAGATCACAAAAAATGGAGACGCTATGGGTCTTGGATTATGGTGCAACCATAGGCTATGTGCACACGTTGCGGATTTGGCTGCAGATCCGCAGCAGATTTGGCCCTGCGGATCCACAGCAGTTTTCCATGCGTTGTACAGTACCATGTTAACCTATGGAAAACCAAATCTGCAGTGCCCATGCTGCAGAAAATTCCACGCAGAAATGCAATGGTTTATTTTCCGCAGCATCTCAATTCTTTGTGTAGATTCCGCAGCATTTTACACCTGTTTCATTATAGGAATCCGTAGGTGTAAAAACATAAAATCTGCACAAAATCCGCAGAAAACCCACAGGGAATCCGCAGGTAAAATGCTGGTCATTTTACCTGCGGAGTCAGTAGAATCCGCGCTGAAAAATCCGCAATGGAATCCGCAACGTGTGCACATACCCTTACTGTTTGTTGTCTATATGCTTTTTGGTTGGTGCCTATTCACACTAGTTTATATGTGCTGTCCTTTTTTCTATTGAATCATAGCCTTTTGGACATGTGCACTCCCACTTCCATTAGCCACAGGTGATTTTAGGCAGATTAGCTGGTCCATTCCTGCCTCATAAATTGTAGGCTTTTTTGTCCAGGAGAGGTGACATATCAGGACAGGAACAGCTAACATAGAAAAATTTAAAAAAAACACAACAAGAAGAGCAAACTCACCAAAACCTTGTCAGATGACGAATGCACTCGCAGGGTACAGCAGGCCCCCGATAATAAATGCTAAAGCAGCACAGGTGCAAGCTACTGATGAGAGCAACCACCCACTCGCCCAAACATTAGAGGGGTTGGCTGCCTAGTAGCAAAAATGCACACAGGTAAGGCTTGCATAAGACACTCTTCACACAGATAAATGTGATGCACAGTCTCTGGACAACCTATTGATCACACCCATAGTATTAGCAGGTGGGCCATCAGGCACTATATATACATGCAACACACAAGGAACAACATAAAGGGGCCCTGCTGCACCCTGCAAAAAGATGATAAAAAGTGCAAAAAAGATGAAAAATTACATAATGCATATAATACATTAGATGAGGTATTATTTACAATTTTGGCCAAAATGGATAAGCTCGCACCCCAACGTCAAGGGTCCTCATAAACTTGTGAGTCCTAAACTAATATCAAAAACAGCTAACATAGAAAAATTCAAGATAAATGTGATGCACAGTGTCTGGACAACCTATTGATCACGCCCATAGTATTAGCAGGCAGGCCGTCAGGCACTATATATATATCTAAAATATAAAGCTGAATGTGTGTATGTATGTATGTATGTATGTGTGTATGTCCGGGATTGGCATCTGAACCGTCGCAGCTACAGCCACAAAATTTTGCACAGTCAGGCTGGGGTCACACTTGGCGTAAGACAATACGCCACGTATTATACGTCCGTACTACGGCCGTAATACGGAGAAATGTTCCCAAAATAGTGATCCGTAGTCAGGGTGTGTCAGCGTATTTTGCGCATGGCATCCTCCGTATGTAATCCGTATGGCATCCGTACTGCGAGATTTTCGCGCAGGCTTGCAAAACCGACATCTAATGGATTTATGTGCTCAAATGTTCGGGAAAACATATATACAGTATATATATATATATATATATATATATATATATGTCATTGAGACACATATATATATATTCTGTATTTAGATTTCATTCAGCGCGATATCTGTGAACAGCCGGTAATTCAATTGCCGGCTTTTCATTTCTCCTGCACAAGCCCGACATGATATGAGACATGGTTTACATACAGTAAACCATCTCATATCCCCTTTTTTTTTGCATATTCCACACTACTAATGTTAGTAGTGTGTATGTGCAAAATTTCAGCGCTGTAGCTGCTGAAATAAAGGGTTAAATGGCGGAAAAAATTGGCGTGGGCTCCCGCGCAATTTTCTCCGCCAGAATGGTAAAGCCAGTGACTGAGGGCAGATATTAATAGCCAGGAGAGGGTCCATGGTTATTGGCCCCCCCGTGGCTACAAACATCTGCCCCCAGCCACCCCAGAAAAGGCACATCTGGAAGATGCGCCTATTCTGGCACTTGGCCACTCTCTTCCCACTCCCTGTAGCGGTGGGATATGGGGTAATGAAGGGTTAATGCCACCTTGCTATTGTAAGGTGACATTAAGCCAGATTAATAATGGAGAGGCGTCAATTATGTCACCTATCCATTATTAATCCAATTGTTGGAAAGGGTTAAAAAACACACACACACATGATTTAAAAGTATTTTAATAAAATAAACACAGCGGTTGTTGTAATAATTTATTGTTCTCTCAATCCATCAGGAACACCCTCGCTTGGAAAAATAATAAACGCACAAGATACATACCTTCTGGTGAACCGTCTCGTCCCACGAAGTAATCCATCTGAAGGGGTTAACTAATATTACAGGCAGGAGCCCTGCTAAATGCAGCGGTGCTCCGTGCCTGTAATCCCCGGGTGCTGAAAGGAAAGCAGTGATCTGTACTTACATTGAGTCGCGGTGAGGCGCCCTCTGGTGGATGTTCTCATGAACTGCAGCCTGGGAACTTTTTCCCACGCTCCAGGTCATATGAGGACATCCACCAGGGGGCACATCACCGCGACTGAAGGAAATGTAGGTCAATGACCTACATTTCATTCATTCGCCGGGGATTACAGGCACGGAGCACAGCTGCATTTAGCAGGGCTCGTGCCTGTAATATTAGTTAACCCCTTCAGATGGATTACTTCGTGGGACGAGACGGTTCACCAGAAGGTATGTATCTTGTGCGTTTATTATTTTTCCAAGCGAGGGTGTTCCTGATGGATTGAGAGAACAATAAATTATTACAACAACCGCTGTGTTTATTTCATTAAACTACTTTTAAATCATGTGTGTGTGTGTTTTTTTAACCCTTTCCAACAATTGGATTAATAATGGATAGGTGTCATAATTGACGCCTCTCCATTATTAATCTGGCTTAATGTCACCTTACAATAGCAAGGTGGCATTAACCCTTCATTACCCCATAGCCCACCGCTACAGGGAGTGGGAAGAGAGTGGCCAAGTGCCAGAATAGGCGCATCTTCCAGATGTGCCTTTTCTGGGGTGGCTGGGGGCAGATGTTTGTAGCCACGGGGGGGCCAATAACCATGGACCCTCTCCTGACTATTAATATCTGCCCTCAGTCACTGGCTTTACCATTCTGGCGGAGAAAATTGCGCGGGAGCCCACGCCAATTTTTTCCGCCATTTAACCCTTTATTTCAGCAGCTACAGCGCTGAAATTTTGCACATACACACTACTAACATTAGTAGTGTGGAATATGCAAAAAAAAAGGGGATATGAGATGGTTTACTGTATGTAAACCATGTCTCATATCATGTCGGGTTTGTGCAGGAGAAATGAAAAGCCGGCAATTGAATTACCGACTTTTCACTAACAGCGCTGCGTATTTCTCGCAAGTCACACTGCAGGTCCGTGTGGAATCCGTATTTTTCTCGCCCCCATAGACTTTCATTGGCGTATTATTTGCGCAATACGCTGACAAACGCAGCATGCTGCGATTTTGTACGGCCGTAGAAAGCCGTATAATACTGAACCGTAATATACGGCTAATAGGAGTAGCCCCATTGAGAATAATTGTGCCGTTTATTTTGCGAGTTTTACGGACGTAGTTTCTGCGCTCTTACGTCCGTAAAACTCGCCAGTGTGACGCCGGCCTCACACATCTGGACCCCGAGAGCGTCATAGGCTATGTTGTGAGGTGAAATTTTAACCCCGCGCTTTCCAATTCACCAAACAATTTTGCCCCTATCTACATAATGAGGAAAAAGTGAAAGGAAAAGTGTTGGAGGTGTCGCAGCTACAGGCACAAAATTTTGCACAGTCACACATCTGGACCCCGAGAGCGTCAAAGCTATGTTGTGAGGTGAAATTTTAACCCCGCGCTTTCCAATTCACCAAACAATTTTGCCCCTATCTACATAATGGGGAAAAAATGAAAGGAAAAGTGTTGGAGGCAAATTAACAGCTGCCAGATGTGAACAAGGGGGACTTAAAAAACGACAGCGATGGCGCCAAAGAGTATATACTGTACAGTTGCTAAGGTGGGGCCCCGACATGGGATAATCACCACACCACCACGGGGATATGAACACACACACACAAAATGCGCCACACACTACCACGTGCTCGAACACATATACCACCCTCAGTGCACATTTCACCACACATACACCAACCTCGCCACATAAAAGTCAAAACACAAAAGTCGAAACACAAAAGTCGCCGCTCAAAACTCGCCACGCACAAAACTCTCCACATGCAAAACTCGCCACACGTGCAAAACTCACCTCATGGAAAACTCGCCACACACAAAACTTGCATACGCGGAAAAATTGCCACATGCAGAAAAGTTGCAACACATGCTAAAGTTGCTTCACACAAAACTTGCACATACTCAAAATGCACAACACATAAAACTCGCCACGCGCAAAACTCGCCATGCGCAAAACTTGCTGCACACAACTTGCTACACTAACCTGTCACATGCAACTCGACACACAAAAAGTTGCTACACGCATGTCGCCACACAAAACTCATCTCACAAAAGTCGCTACATGCATGTCGCCACACGCAACTCAACACACACAACTTGACACACGAAACTCGCCCTAAAACACACACAAGTCTGGTATTATCCTTCAAAAATAAAAATCTGATTAATAAGCAGACAAACTACAAGAGCAACAAATGTACCATATAGGAATCCGGCAGCTGTCAGTCAGATGACCAGTCTATTATGTGTATGTGTGAGCTAATATATACTGCCAGGGGGTGGGCTTACTGTTGGCTGGGGATTTATCAGGCTGCCAATTTAGCTTACAAATACTGAGGTAAAAATACTGACCAAATAACGTGTGAACGAGGTCTAATACAGGAGGAGATGACATACAGATATATACTATATACAGGAGGAGATGACACACAGGTATATACTATTTACAGGGGAGATGACACACAGGTATATACTATATACAGGAGGAGATGACACAGATATATACTATATACAGGAGAGATGACACACAGGTATATACTATATAGAGGAGGAGATGACATACAGGTACATACTACATACAGCAGGAGATGACATACAGGTATATACTATATACAGGAGCAGATTACCTACAGGTATATAGTATATACAGGAGGAGATGACATACAGGTATATGCTATGTATAGGAGGAGATGACACAGATATATACTATATACAGGAGGAGATGACACAGATATCTATATATATAATTGTCTAAGGGTTTTTCCGTCTGTCTGTCTGTCTGTCTGTCTGTCTGTCTGTCCTGGAAATCACTCCATATAAGGTATGGTCTACAAACAGGATACCTTATATGGAGTGGTCGGCGGTTTGTAGACCATACCTTATATGGAGTGGTCGGCGGTTTGTAGACCATACCTTATATGGAGTGGTCGGCGGTTTGTAGACCATACCTTATATGGAGTGGTTGGCGGTTTGTAGACCATACCTTATATGGAGTGGTCGACGGTTTGTCGGGCGGCCTCGACCAATCAGAGATGGGCACAGCATGGCGACGATGATGTCATAATGGTTGCCATGGCGACGATGATGTCATAAAGGTTGCCTCGACCAATCAGCGACGGGCACAGTCTGCCGCGAATCACATACTACGGGGACATGCATATTCTAGAATACCCGATGCATTAGAATCGGGCCACAGTCTAGTATACTATATATAGGTGAGATGACACACAGGTATATCTAATATATAAAGCTGAATGTGTGTATGTGTGTATGTATGTGTGTATGTCCGGGATTGGCATCTGTACCGTCGCAGCTACAGCCACAAAATTTTGCACAGTCACACGTCTGGACCCCGAGAGCGTCATAGGCTATGTTGTGAGGTGAAATTTTAACCCCGCGCGTTCCAATTCACCAAACAATTTTGCCCCTATCTACATAATGGGGAAAAAGTGAAGGGAAAAGTGTTGGAGGAAAATTGACAGCTGCCAGATGTGAACAATGGGGACTTAAAGAATGAGAGCGATGGCGCCAAAGAGTATATACCATACAGTTGCTAAGGTGGGGCCCCGACATGGGATACTCACCACACATGGGGATATGAACACAAAACACAAAATGCGCCACACACTACCACGTGCTTGAACACATATACGACCCTCAGCACACATTTCACCACACACACACCAATCTCGCCACATAAAAGTCGAAACACAAAAGTCACCACTCAAAACTCGCCATGCGCAAAACTCACTACATGCAAAACTCACCTCATGGAAAACTCACCTCATGCAAAACTTGCACACACAGAAAAATTGCCACATGTACAAAAGTTGCACCACATGCAAAAGTTGCCTCACACAAAACTTGCACATACTCAAAACGCACCACACATAAAACTCGCCACGCGCAAAACTCGCCATGCACAAATCTTGCTGCACACAACTTGCTACACTAACCTGTCACATGCAACTCGACACACAAAATGTTGCTACACGCATGTCGCCACACAAAACTCATCTCACAAAAGTCGCTACATGCATGTCGCCACACGCAACTCAACACACACAACTTGACACATGAAACTCGCCCTAAAACACACACAAGTCTGGTATTGTCCTTCAAAAATAAAAATCTGATTAATAAGCAGACAAACTACAAGAGCAACAAATGTACCATATAGGAATCCGGCAGCTGTCAGTCACATGACCTGTCTATTATGTGTATGTGTGAGCTAATATATACTTACTGTTGGCTGGGGATTTATCAGGCTGCCAATAGCAACCAATCACAGCTCAGCTTCTATTTTGCTACAGTTAATTAATCTGAGCTCTGATTGGTTAATATAGGCAACAAAGACATTCTCAGTATAACAAAGCTAATATATGTTGTGAAATTCTTCTATTAGCTTAGTTTTTGCCTTTTAATAATTACATTTCTATCTATTTGTTTTGTGGTTTTTGTGTGCAGAATTAATTTTTGTTATCACATTCTATTTTGCTAACAGCAGTCATAAACCCGGGCGAAGCCGGGTAGTACAGCTAGTATATATATATATATACATGCAACACACAAGGAACAACATAAAGGGGGCCTGCTGCACACTGCAAAAAGATGATAAAAAGTGCAAAAAAGATGAAAAATTAAATAATGTATATAATACATTAGATGAGGTATTAGTTACAATTTTGGCCAAAATGGATAAGCTCACAACCCAACGTCAAGGGTCCTCATAAACTTGCGAGTCCTACTCTAATATCAAAAACAGCTACCAAAGAAAATTTCAAAAAAACACAACATGAAGAGCAAACTCACCAAAACCTTGTCAGATGACAAATGCACTTGCAGGGTGCAGCAGGCCCCCGATAATAAATGCTAAAGCAGCACAGGTGCCAGCTACTGATGAGAGCAACCACCCACTCACCCAAACATTAGAGGGGTTGGCTACCTAGTAGCAAAAATGCACACAGGTAAGGCTTGCATAAGACACTATTCACACAGATAAATGTGATGCACAGTGTCTGGACAACCTATTGATCACGCCCATAGTATTAGCAGGTGGGCCGTCAGACACTATATATACATGCAACACACAAGGAACAACATAAAGGGGCCCTGCTGCACCCTGCAAAAAGATGATAAAAAGTGCAAAAAAGATGAAAAATTAAATAATGTACATAATACATTAGATGAGGTATTCGTTACAATTTTGGCCAAAATGGATAAGCTCGCGACCCAAAGTCAAGGGTCCTCATAAACTTGCGAGTCCTACTCTGATATCAAAAACAGCTAACAGAGAAAATATCAAAAAAACACAACATGAAGAGCAAACTCACCAAAACCTTGTCAGATGACAAATGCACTCGCAGGGTGCAGCAGGGCCCTGATAATAAGGAACCCAATCTACGAAAGTCGCCTTGATGTGGCAATTGGGCTCACATATATTGGCCAATCTATGCGTGAAGTGCCTTCCTTTTTTCAAAGCAGTTTTGCAGATAAATATTTCATGTGTTCATTATATAGTACTTTTTCCTATTTTTCCCTATTTCTTATGGCAGTAATTTAGTTTCAATGTTTTAGAGTAATCCTTCTTTGTATATTATGGTGCAACCTTACTATTTGTTAGACAGCCTGAAAACATGCAGGGATTGCGTGTTTGTTAGGGAATCCCCACATGTGTTCAGGCTGTCTAACAACCAGAAATCATGCAGCCACAGGAATGCGAACATAATGTACGAGCATGCCCAAGATACTCGGTTAACACCCGAGCATGCTTGGAAAAGACATTATCCAAGCATATTCACCCATGACTTCTGCCTAACCATGCCACTGAACATGTGACTGTGAAAAGCTGCTGTCAAGCTCGCGCCCAGACTGGTTGGCGCGGGCGTGCGAGGGAGTGGCCCCACTGGACCACAGACCAAACCTCCCTGGAAGGGGCGTAACTAAGTAGCTTCCTAGGTGTTCGCTGGAGCCTCTGATGGTGAGGTCAGACTTGTGCAATAGGAAGCTACCAGGTACCACTCCAGGGTGGAGTCTGGTTGTGGCTGCTGATCCCACCGGGGAACGGAACATAGACAAGCAAGCGGGCACGGCTGGCACATAGGCAGGCAGACGGGTACAACAGGAACACTGTCAGGCAGGCGGGCACGGCTGGCTCTCTGGTAGGCAGGCGGGCACGGCTGGCTCTCTGGCAGGACTGGTGGACAAGACTGGTACATTGGAAGAACCGGTAGGGACCGGTCTGCAGGCAGGTATGTAGAACGGGTAAGAACCTGTTCAGACACGAGGACCTAGGAATAAGTAGATAAAGACCGCAAGAGCGGATGCAGAGCGAAAGCACAGGAGCTAGAGCCAAGAACAGAAATGCAGGAGGCGGAGCCAAGAGCTGGAGGCGGAGCCAAGTGCAGACAGGCAGGAGGCGGAGCCAAGAGCTGGCGGCAGAGCCAAGTGCAGGAGAAGTAGAACCGCAAGGAGCGGAGCCAGGTAGAACCGCAAGGAGCGGAGCCAGGTAGAACCGCAAGGAGCGGAGCCAGGTAGAACCGCAAGGAGCGGAGCCAGGTAGAACCGCAAGGAGCGGAGCCAGGTAGAACCGCAAGGAGCGGAGCCAGGTAGAACCGCAAGGAGCGGAGCCAGGTAGAACCGCAAGGAGCGGAGCCAGGTAGAACCACAAGGAGCGGAGCCAGGTAGAACCGCAAGGAGCGGAGAGGTGCTGCGGGAGGGGTTTCTGCAGCAAAGCTGAGCAGAGCCACAAAGAATGTGGAGAGAAGCTGCAGCAAGGGATAACTGCAACAGCAGAAGATAAGCTGAGTAGAAAGGAGCAGAAACGCAGAAGTGAGGAGCAGAGGTAAAGTAACAAAGGTTCAGAGCAGGCAGAGCTGCAAGAGTGCGGAGTGAAAGCAGACTGAGAATACAAGGAAAGACAACAGGGAAGGAAGCCAAAGACTAGAAGACTGAGGTAAGACTAAGTACAGACAAGGCAATGGAACAAGACACAAGGACAAAGACACTGGGACCAGGATATACTGCCTCCTGGTGGGCGGACAACAAGACCAAGGAAATAACACAGAGAATCCTCCAGAGAGGGAGTAACTCAGAGAAAGGCCAGGCAAACTCAGAAGCAAGACACTAACTGAGCTAACACATTGCACAGGCCCAGACCACTGGGTGGAGCTGAACTAAATACTGGAGGTCTCCTGGCAATTGGTCAGGAACAGATTGGACAGATGCACCTGATTCCTATAAGAACCAGAGAGTTCAGGCGCCGCCCCTCTATACACAGAACTATGAAGCATGCAGAGAGCAGAGACACAGAACATGGAGCTGGCAAGAAACAGAAACCACATCATGGCCTGGAGCAGTGGGTAAGATAGTGTGAGAAATGCGAGGCCATGCCGTGATGCCAGCAGAGTTGTTACAGTACCCCCCCCTTTACGGCCCCTCTTCTTCAAGCCCGCCAGAATAACTTGTAGAAGAAGGATGGGAGCACACATAGTCCAGGCCAACATGACATCTTCAGGGTAGAAGGCGGCAGGAGGGTCACCAGGTATCTCAGAAAACAAAGTCTTTTGGTACTCAACAGGGTTAGCTTCCACAAAGAGCAGGACCACCTCCTCTAGGTACATAGGTAACAGGGACTTGAATGCTGCCGTCTTAATATCTTCACCAGCCAGACACTTGGAAACTGGAAACCGTCTCATAGGATTCAAATTTTGCCCAACAGGTAGTAGAGAAGCTCCCAGATACTGAACACAGGAAAAGTCACTAGAGATGAGTGTGGAGAGCATCAGCTCCACCGGGTCAGAGAAAAATTGAGGTGAACAAACTTCTGTTCTGAAATCTTCACCAGCCGGCCACAAGGACGCAGAAGGTATAAACATAGGAACCATCTTCTGCCCGTTATCCAGAAGAAATCGTCCAAGCGGCGGGGATGTTCCTAGGAACGGAATACAGGTAAAGTCGTTGGAGATGTGTGGAGAGATAGTCACCGCTTCCCCATCTTCGGTGACATTAGCACATCTTGACTCGACGACTAAGTGTTTACTGGAATAGTCGCTGGAGATGTGTGGAGACATAGTCACCGTTTCCCCATCTTCGGTGACGTCAGCACAACTTGACTCGACGACTAGCAGACCAGCAGAAGAAGATGTCACTGCTGAGTGTCTTTGACGCATGGGAACCAGACACTTCTCAAGACTGGGTAAGTTCAAACGAAGCACCTTACTGCAACTCTTGACCAGAGCGGGTGGTAGAGTCCTTGGCTTAGAATGACCCATGGGCATAACAGACAGCATACGGAAAACAAACTTCTTCGTGTATAAGGCTCCAACTTGGAGCTGTAGTTGTCCTTGCAGGACTAGACTGCTCTTTAGCAGGGTTCGGCCATTATCAGGCAACGCCCACACTGGGTTCTGGAGCTGAAGAACGGAGACCATACACCGACTCCGTATGACAGGCGGCTTAGACACACCAAAGCTCCCAGAAGGCAGAGAAACAGTCATTAACTTAGATGGAGAGGAAGTACTCTCGCCAGGGGCAGCCTCTCCAACTGGCCCGAGGTTTTGGAGCTTAAGATCCCCTGGACAGAGGCCATCCAGGTGTTCCTCACAACAGCAGCGACATTGTATGCCCTTCTTATGGCTGATTTCAGGCTGCTGCTTTGCCAGCCCACTCTCAACAACCTTCTTAGGCTTCACACAGGTAGCTGCTTTAACGGGTAGAGGAACAGGAGGGTCACAGACGGTCATGGCTTGACGTGGGGGTTTCTTCACGGGTTTCGCCCGTCTGGAGCGCCTCTCGGATCTGGATGGGGAAGACTTAACAGGAGCAGCAGGACAAGGCTTGTCAAATACTTTACGGAAGGCCACTAGGAAGGCCCCTAGGTTCATGACGATAGGATCCCCTGCTTCCCAGAGGGGAGTTATCCATATTAGAGCATCTTCGGCCAGGTAGGACATGATATAACCCACCTTGACCCAGTCAGAGGGAAAACAAGCTGCATTCTGCAGGATGTAGCGTAAGCACTGTATCAGGAACCCCTGACATTCTTCAGGATTCCCATAGAACCTAGGTGGGTCAGCTGGGTAGTGCTCCTCCTCATAGGCCTGAAGTTGCTTGAAGAGAGCATTAGAGACTATAATTGGGTCAGAGGTCTCTTCAATCTGAACCACCCTTGGTAGAACAAATTTTTCAGGTTGCTCATACGGGCAGGAAAAAAGTTCATCATGC
Organism: Ranitomeya variabilis; assembly: GCF_051348905.1. Classification (NCBI taxonomy): domain Eukaryota; kingdom Metazoa; phylum Chordata; class Amphibia; order Anura; family Dendrobatidae; genus Ranitomeya; species Ranitomeya variabilis. The sequence goes on along the minus strand of NC_135232.1, from coordinate 339,727,528 downwards.
TCTGCGAGCGGTAGGACATGGGATACAGCGGAGGCCATGGCCTGTGCAAACTGTCAAGCTCGCGCCCAGACTGGTTGGCGCGGGCGTGCGGGGGAGTGGCCCCACTGGACCACAGACCAAACCTCCCTGGAAGGGGCGTAACTAAGTAGCTTCCTAGGTGTTCGCTGGAGCCTCTGATGGTGAGGTCAGACTTGTGCAATAGGAAGCTACCAGGTACCACTCCAGGGTGGAGTCTGGTTGTGGCTGCTGATCCCACCGGGGAACGGAACATAGACAAGCAAGCGGGCACGGCTGGCACATAGGCAGGCAGACGGGTACAACAGGAACACTGTCAGGCAGGCGGGCACGGCTGGCTCTCTGGTAGGCAGGCGGGCACGGCTGGCTCTCTGGCAGGACTGGTGGACAAGACTGGTACACTGGAAGAACCGGTAGGGACCGGTCTGCAGGCAGGTATGTAGAACGGGTAAGAACCTGTTCAGACACGAGGACCTAGGAATAAGTAGATAAAGACCGCAAGAGCGGATGCAGAGCGAAAGCACAGGAGCTAGAGCCAAGAACAGAAATGCAGGAGGCGGAGCCAAGAGCTGGAGGCGGAGCCAAGTGCAGACAGGCAGGAGGCGGAGCCAAGAGCTGGCGGCAGAGCCAAGTGCAGGAGAAGTAGAACCGCAAGGAGTGGAGCCAGGTAGAACCGCAAGGAGCGGAGCCAGGTAGAACCGCAAGGAGCGGAGCCAGGTAGAACCGCAAGGAGCGGAGCCAGGTAGAACCGCAAGGAGCGGAGCCAGGTAGAACCGCAAGGAGCGGAGCCAGGTAGAACCGCAAGGAGCGGAGCCAGGTAGAACCACAAGGAGCGGAGCCAGGTAGAACCGCAAGGAGCGGAGCCAGGTAGAACCGCAAGGAGCGGAGAGGTGCTGCGGGAGGGGTTTCTGCAGCAAAGCTGAGCAGAGCCACAAAGAATGTGGAGAGAAGCTGCAGCAAGGGATAACTGCAACAGCAGAAGATAAGCTGAGTAGAAAGGAGCAGAAACGCAGAAGTGAGGAGCAGAGGTAAAGTAACAAAGGTTCAGAGCAGGCAGAGCTGCAAGAGAGCGGAGTGAAAGCAGAATGAGAATACAAGGAAAGACAACAGGGAAGGAAGCCAAAGACTAGAAGACCGAGGTAAGACTAAGTACAGACAAGGCAATGGAACAAGACACAAGGACAAAGACACTGGGACCAGGATATACTGCCTCCTGGTGGGCGGACAACAAGACCAAGGAAATAACACAGAGAATCCTCCAGAGAGGGAGTAACTCAGAGAAAGGCCAGGCAAACTCAGAAGCAAGACACTAACTGAGCTAACACATTGCACAGGCCCAGACCACTGGGTGGAGCTGAACTAAATACTGGAGGTCTCCTGGCAATTGGTCAGGAACAGATTGGACAGATGCACCTGATTCCTATAAGAACCAGAGAGTTCAGGCGCCGCCCCTCTATACACAGAACTATGAAGCATGCAGAGAGCAGAGACACAGAACATGGAGCTGGCAAGAAACAGAAACCACATCATGGCCTGGAGCAGTGGGTAAGATAGTGTGAGAAATGCGAGGCCATGCCGTGATGCCAGCAGAGTTGTTACAGCTGCTGTGCGTCTCCTGCATCATAGAACTAGTGACAGCATCATCAAGATTAGATTAAGGGGGCCATTAGCAGCGTGTTTTGCAGACTGCATGCCCTCCTTGGTCTGCAAATGAATCATGTACGGGCCCCTTCCTCTTCTCCATATCTTGATGCTGCCATCGGCCCTATCATAGAGCAAGAAGATTCAGCAGCTGATTGGCCCCCTTCCCTTTGGGGCCCCTGTGTAGCTGCATCAGCGGTATGTCCGCCCCTGACTTGCACAGACACCGTGGCAGAGTAGAATTATTTTTTAGGCACACTACTCGCAAAGACACAGTTGCAGAGTAAAATTATGTTTTGGGCCCAGCCATAACTTGCACTGACACAGCGGTAGAGCATAATTATATTTTTAGGCCCACTGCTCGTATAGTCATGGCTGCTGAGTACACAGAGGCTTTTTGGAACAGTACTTCCACAGGCAAGGGAACATAGTAAACACAGAGGCTTAGAGGCCCAGTACTCCCACAGGCAGAGTTGCAGACTACACACAGAGGCTTAAAGGCACAGTACTCCCACACGCGGGGTTGCACAGTACACACAGAGGCTTTTTGGCACAGTACTCCCACAGATAAGGGTGCAGAGTACACACAACAGCTTTTTGGCAAAGTTCTCCCCCTGAGACATGTGCACAGTACACACACAAAGTCTAATACTGTCCCTCACTGCAGCTACGTCGTCCTGTCCACAAACTTATCAGAGGAGAATGGCGGTGGCACCAATGATCCGGCAATTATTATCAGTGAAGATTCTGCTGTAAATACTGGGGACCCTCAAGGGAGTGGGGACCCTAGGCAGCTGCCTAGTCTGCCTTGCACTAACGCCGGCCCTGCCTAAAACACACACATAGGCTGCCGTCACACTAGCAGTATTTGGTCAGTATTTTGCATCAGTATTTGCAAGCCAAAACCAGGAGTGGGTGATAAATGCAGAAGTGGTGCATATGTTTCTATTATACTTTTCCTCTAATTGTTCCACTCCAGGTTTTGGCTTACAAATACTGATGTAAAATGCTGACCAAGTACTGCTAGTGTGACGGCAGCCATAGGGTATGTTTCCACGTGGCGTATTACATCAGGATTTGTTAATACATATGGACCAATTAGGCACACCACTATATGTATATATCTATACAGTACAGACCAAAAGTTTGGACACACCTTCTCATTTAAAGATTTTTCAGTATTTTCATGACTATGAAAATTGTACATTCACACTGAAGGCATCAAAACTATGAATTAACACATGTGGAATTATATACTTAACAAAAAAGTATGAAACACCTGAAAATATGTGAAAATATGTCTTATATTCTAGGTTCTTCAAAGTAGCTACCTTTTGCTTTGATGACTGCTTTGCTCACTCTTGGCATTCTCTTGATGAGCTTCAAGAGGTAGTCACCGGGAATGGTCTTCACTTCACAGGTGTGCCCTGTCAGGTTCAATAAGTGGGATTTCTTGCCTTATAAATGGGGTTGGGACCATTAGTTGTGTTGAGCAGAAGTCTGGTGGAAACAGTTGATAGTCCTACTGAATAGACTTTTAGCTGCTTTTTTCTTGCCATAATACAAATTCTAAGTAAAGAAAAATGAGTGGCCATCATTACTTTAATAAATGAAGGTCAGTCGGTCCAAAAAATTGGGAAAACTTTGAAAGTGTCCCCAAATACAGTTGCAAAAACCATCAAGCGCTACAAAGAAACTGGCTCACATGAGGACCGCCCCAGGAAAGGAAGACCAAGAGTCACCTCTGCTTCTGAGGATCAGTTTATCCGAGTCACCAGCCTCAGAAATCGCAGGTTAACAGCAGCTCAGATTAGAGACCAGGTCAATGCCACACAGAGTTCTAGCAGCAGACACAACTCTACAACAACTGTTAAGAGGAGACTTTGTGCAGCAGGCCTTCATGGTAAAATAGCTGCTAGGAAACCACTGCTAAGGACAGGCAACAAGCAGAAGAGACTTGTTTGGGCTAAAGAACACAAGGAATGGACATTAGACCAGTGGAAATCTTTGCTTTGGTCTGATGAGTCCAAATTTGAGATCTTTGGTTCCAACCACCGTGTCTTTGTGTGATGCAGAAAAGGTGAACGGATGGACATGCCTGGTTCCCACCGTGAAGCATGAAGGAGGTGTGATGGTGTGGGGGTGCTTTGCTGGTGACACTGTTGGGGATTTATTCAAAATTGAAGGCAAAGAGTGTGCAAAGCAATCATCAAAGCAAAAGGTGGCTACTTTGAAGAACCTAGAATATAAGACATATTTTCAGTTGTTTTACACTTTTTTGTTAAGCATATAATTCCACATGTGTTAATTCATAGTTTTGATGCCTTCAGTGTGAATGCTCAATTTTCATAGTCTTGAAAATACAGAAAAATCTTTAAATGAGAAGGTGTGTCCAAACTTTTGGTCTGTACTGTATATATATATATATATATATATATATATATATACACTCACTGGCCACTTTATTAGGTACACCTGTCCAACTTCTTGTTAACACTTAATTTCTAATCAGCCAATCACATGGCGGCAACTCAGTGCATTTAGGCATGTAGACATGGTCAAGACAATCTCCTGCAGTTCAAACCGAGCATCAGTATGGGGAAGAAAGGTGATTTGAGTGCCTTTGAACGTGGCATGGTTGTTGGTGCCAGAAGGGCTGGTCTGAGTATTTCAGAAACTGCTGATCTACTGGGATTTTCACGCACAACCATCTCTAGGGTTTACAGAGAATGGCCCGAAAAAGAAAAAAAATCCAGTGAGCGGCAGTTCTGTGGGCGGAAATGCCTTGTTGATGCCAGAGGTCAGAGGAGAATGGGCAGACTGGTTCGAGCTGATAGAAAGGCAACAGTGACTCAAATCGCCACCCGTTACAAACAAGGTAGGCCTAAGAGCATCTCTGAACGCACAGTGCGTCGAACTTTGAGGCAGATGGGCTACAGCAGCAGAAGACCACACCGGGTACCACTCCTTTCAGCTAAGAACAGGAAACTGAGGCTACAATTTGCACAAGCTCATCGAAATTGGACAGTAGAAGATTGGAAAAACGTTGCTTGGTCTGATGAGCCTCGATTTCTGCCGCGACATTCGGATGGTAGGGTCAGAATTTGGCGTAAACAACATGAAAGCATGGATCCATCCTGCCTTGTATGGAGCATCTTTGGGATGTGCAGCCGACAAATCTGCGGCAACTGTGTGATGCCATCATGTCAATATGGACCAAAATCTCTGAAGAATGCTTCCAGCACCTTGTTGAATCTATGCCACGAAGAATTGAGGCAGTTCTGAAGGCAAAAGGGGTCCAACCCGTTACTAGCATGGTGTACCTAATAAAGTGGCCGGTGAGTGTATATATATATATATATATATATATATATATATATATATATATATATATATATATATATATATATATATAGTGAATCTAATGGGGGTGCAATATCAGCAGTAACAGCATGAACAGAAAAGTAAGAAGGAAAGTACTGCTGCAACATATGCACACCACACCATTATACGCATAGTGAAACACAAAATAGTTTATTTATGAACATAAAACTATTGACGAAGCTCCTCGTGTGGGAGCGATACGCGTGGGTCATCGCCGCCACCTCCTCCAGACTGGGAATTTGCTCCCTTGCCCCTTTTATATGCTATGTTTTGGGTAATGTAACCCTTGGTTGCCTTGTATCCTATGGGACTTATTGCTGTGCATATTGGATTGTCATGAGCTATTTCAGGGACCCTATGGGATTTTTTTGTCTTCCCATGTATATGCACATGGGACTTCCCATGAGCCACTTCATGGGCCCTATGGGATTTACTGTTTCCCCATGTGTATGCATAGTGGATTTCTCATGAGCCATTCTATGGACCTTATGGTATTTATCGTTTCCTTATGTATATGCATATGGGACTCTCATGAGCCACTTTAGGGCTTTGTTGGACTTATCTCCGAGAATATATGTTCCTTATTTTAGGACCACAGAGGTTGTGTTCATGTTCATAAATAAACTATTTTGTGTTTCACTATACGTATAATGGTGTGGTGTGCATATGTTGCAGCAGTAATAATAATAATAATAATAATTTTTATTTATATAGCGCCAACATATTCCGCAGCGCTTTACAACTTATAGAGGGGACTTGTACAGACAATAGACATTACAGCATAACAGAAATCACAGTTCAAAACAGATACCAGTAAGAATGAGGGCTCTGCTCGCAAGCTTACAACCTATGAGGAAAAGGGGAGACACGAGAGGTGGATGGTAAACAATTGCTTTAGTTATTTGGACCAGCCATAGTGTAAGGCTCGGGTGTTCATGTAAAGCTGCATGAACCAGTTAACAGCCTAAGTATGTAACAGTACAGACACAGAGAGCTATTAACTGCATAAAGTGTATGAGAACATGATGCGAGGAACCTGATTATGTTTTTTTGTTTTTTTTTAATAGGCCACCCAGGGATAGTTAGGTTAATGCATTGAGGCGGTAGGCCAGTCTGAACAAATGCGTTTTTAGGGCACGCTTAAAACTGTGGGGATTGGGGATTAATCGTATTAACCTGGGTAGTGCATTCCAAAGAATCGGCGCAGCACGTGTAAAGTCTTGGAGACGGGAATGGGAGGTTCTGATTATTGAGGATGCTAACCTGAGGTCATTAGCGGAGCGGAGGGCACGGGTAGGGTGGTAGACTGAGACCAGAGAGGAGATGTAAGGTGGTGCTGAGCCATGGAGTGCTTTTGTGGATGAGGGTAGTAGTTTTGTACTGGATTCTGGAGTGGATGGGTAGCCAGTGTAATGACTGGCACAAGGTAGAGGCATCGGTGTAACGGTTGGTGAGGAATATGATTCTGGCAGCAGCATTCAGGACAGATTGGAGCGGGGAGAGTTTGGTAAGAGGGAGGCCAATTAGTAGAGAGTTACAATAGTCCAGACGAGAATGAATAAGTGAGACAGTAAGAGTTTTTGCAGAGTCAAAAGTAAGAAAAGGGCGAATTCTAGAAATATTTTTGAGATGCAGATAAGAAGAGCGAGCCAATGATCGGATGTGGGGGGTGAATGAAAGCTCGGAATCAAGGATGACCCCAAGGCAGCGGGCATGTTGCTTTGGAGTAATGATGGAACCGCACACGGAGATGGCAATGTCAGGCAAAGGTAGGTTAGTAGAGGGAGAGAACACGAGGAGTTCAGTTTTTGACAGGTTCAGTTTCAGATAGAGGGAGGACATGATGTTAGAGACAGCGGTAAGACAATCACTGGTGTTTTCTAAGAAGGTCGGCGTGAAAGCAGGAGAAGAGGTGTATAATTGGGTGTCGTCAGCATAGAGATGGTACTGGAAACCAAATGTACTTGCAGTGCTTTCCTTCCTACTTTCCTTACATCAGGATTTGCTACATTAAATTCACAGCATCCAGATGTTACAGCATAGTGGAGGGGATTTTATGAAACCCCGTCTCCACTATGGGCGGCCCTGCTTATCCGGACATGTGGCGCTTCTTTATAGACCGCAGCATGTCTACTGTATTTATCTTGCTTAGACGCTCATTCTCCACAAGATAAATAACACAGTTTATGTATATGAAGCAGTGATTCCGCATGTGTTCAGTGAACACATGCAGAATCACCATGCATACAACAGGGGGCGGCACTGTGGGTGGAGCGGGGTATCCGCTGCATCCAAAGCTCAGAGCTTCCGGACCATCTATATATATAATTGTCTAAGGGGTACTTCTGTCTGTTTGTCTGTCGGTCTGTCTGTCTGTCTGCCTGTCTTCATGGAAATCCCAAGTCGCCTGTGTTATATACTGCGTGGGCTTTGTTATATACTGCTTGGCTGCTATATACTACGTGGGCAGTGTTATATACTGCATGGGCTGTGTTATATTCTATGTGGGCTGTGTTATATACTGCGTGGCTGCTATATACTACATGGGCAGTGTTATATACTGCGTGGGCTGTCTTATATACTGCGTGGCTGCTATTTACTATGTGGGCAGTGTTATATACTGCGTGGGCTGTGTTATATTCTACGTGGGCTGTGTTATATACTGCTTGGGCTGTGTGATATACTGCGTGGCTGCTTTTTACTACATGGGCAGTGTTATATACTGCGTGGGCTGTCTTATATACTGCGTGGCTGCTATATACTATGTGGGCAGTGTAACATACTGCGTGGGCTGTCTTATATACTGCGTGGACTGTGCTATATATTACGTGGGCTGTGTTATATACTGCGTGGCTGCTATATACTATGTGGGCAGTGTTATATACTGCATGGGCAGTGTTATATACTGTGTGCCTGTGTTATATACTGCGTGGCCAGTGTTATATACTGCGTGGCCAGTGTTATAAACTGCGTGGCCTGTGTTATATACTGCGTGGCCTGTGTTATATACTGCGTGGCCTGTGCTATACATTACGTGGGCTGTGTTATATTCTACGTGACTGTGTTATATACTGTGTGGCTGCTATATACTATGTGGCTCCTATATACTACGTGGCCTGTGCTATATACTATGTGGCTGCTATATACATACATATATACATACATACAGTTAGGTCCATATATATTTGGACAGAGACAACATTTTTCTCATTTTGGTTATAGACATTACCACAATGAATTTTAAACAAAACAATTCAGATGCAGTTGAAGTTCAGACTTTCAGCTTTCATTTGAGGGTATCCACATTAAAATTGGATGAAGGGTTTAGGAGTTTCAGCTCCTTAACATGTGCCACCCTGTTTTTAAAGGGACCAAAAGTAATTGGACAGATTTAATAATTTTAAATAAAATGTTCATTTCTAGTACTTGGTTGAAAACCCTTTGTTGGCAATGACTGCCTGAAGTCTTGAACTCATGGACATCACCAGACGCTGTGTTTCCTCCTTTTTGATGCTCTGCCAGGCCTTCACTGCGGTGGTTTTCAGTTGCTGTTTGTTTGTGGGCCTTTCTGTCTGAAGTTTAGTCTTTAACAAGTGAAATGCATGCTCAATTGGGTTGAGATCAGGTGACTGACTTGGCCATTCAAGAATATTCCACTTCTTTGCTTTAATAGACTCCTGGGTTGCTTTGGCTTCATGTTTTGGGTCATTGTCCATCTGTAGTATGAAACGACGACCAATCAGTTTTGCTGCAGTTGGCTGGATCTGAGCACACAGTATGGCTCTGAATACCTCAGAATTCATTTGGCTGCTTCTGTCCTGTGTCACATCATCAATAAACACTAGAGACCCAGTGCCACTGGCAGCCATGCATGCCCAAGCCATCACACTGCCTCCGCCGTGTTTTACAGATGATGTGGTATGCTTTGGATCATGAGCTGTACCAAGCCTTCGCCATACTTTTCTCTTTCCATCATTCTGGTAGAGGTTGATCTTGGTTTCATCTGTCCAAAGAATGTTATTCCAGAACTGTGCTGGCTTTTTTAGATGTTTTTTAGCAAAGTCCAGTCTAGCCTTTTTATTCTTGATGCTTATGAGTGGCTTGCACCGTGCAGTGAACCCTCTGTATTTACTTTCATGCAGTCTTCTCTTTATGGTAGATTTGGATATTGATGCGCCTACCTCCTGGAGAGTGTTCTTCACTTGGTTGGCTGTTGTGAAGGGGTTTCTCTTCACCATGGAGATTATTCTGCGATCACCCACCACTGTTGTCTTCCGTGGGCGCCCAGGTCTTTTTGCATTGATGAGTTCACCAGTGCTTTCTTTCTTTCTCAGGATGTACCAAACTGTACATTTTGCCACTCCTAATATTGTAGCAATTTCTCGGATGGGTTTTTTCTCTGTTTTCACAGCTTAAGAATGGCTTGTTTCACCTTCATGGAGAGCACTTTTGACCGCATGTTTACTTCATAGGAAAACCTTCCAAATGCAAGCACCACACCTCAAATCAACTCCAGGCCTTTTATCTGCTTAGTTGAGAATGACATAATGATGGGATTGCCCACACCTGTCCATGAAATAGCCTTGGAGTCAATTGTCCAATTACTTTTGGTCCCTTTAAAAAACAGGGTGGCACAGGTTAAGGAGCTGAAACTCCTAAACTCTTCATCCAATTTTAATATGGATACCCTCAAATGAAAGCTAAAAGTCTGAACTTCAACTGCATCTGAATTGTTTTGTTTAAAATTAAATTGTGGTAATGTCTATAACCAAAGTGAGAAAAATGTTGTCTCTGTCCAAATATATATGGACCTAACTGTACAGTCTACTGAACTGCCGCATGGCCAGCTCTACCCTCTCCTAGTGTATCCTCACCCATCACCTGTAGACTGTGAGCCCTCACGGGCAGGGTCCTCTCTCCTCCTGTACTTGTGTGTGCCTTGTTGTACTCCTGTTGTACTTGTACTTGTCTAGATTTGCCCCGTTCACATGTAAAGCGCCATGGAATAAATGGCGCTATAAAAATGTATAATAATAAAAATAGTAATAATAATAATGATAATAACATACATATGCTAGAATACCCGATGCGTTAGAATCGGGCCACCATCTAGTGGAAACATATCCATAAAGTTTGAAGAATCTAAAATTGAATGGCTTAGTTGTGCCTAAGTAGATTATTTGGTTTAAAAAAAATTATAATGCATTGTTTCTTTGGTTGGTTGTTTTGTTTTGCATTTAATATTTAAAGTAAGAGCATGAATATTAGTTTTGTGACTAATTTGTTGAGCTAAAAGCAGTCAGCTATGGATAACATTCCCCCCACTCAAATCTAGGCTAGAACTGAAAACTTTACAGTGTGGTGTTTTACGCTAAATAGGCTCATATATCAGCTACACAGTGCAAGATGAAAACCATGTGGCAGAGAAAGCCAGTAAAGGAAATTGGTAAAGGCAGGTGGCGTGGGGTTAAGGTTATAGAGTTAGATGGCAAAGTATGCATTTAAAAAGGGTACATTTTTGTATGAAGGTTAAAAAGAAGAATGTTTCTCTATATTCCTAAATATTACTTATATACATTTTTCGATTTTATGATGTCTTGGATGAGCTATTTGTTCAATGTTATCTATTATTATTACTTTTTATATGTTTGTGAAGGGCAGAGATAGTTGTACTATTGTTGGTATACAAAGCGAAAAATATCTGAAGAAAAAGTTTAGGTAATTTGCTAAATAAAACATATCATGTATAGATAATATAGGGGCTGCTGCACTGGGTCCCCAGGTGGAGAACATGGGTAAGGGCGGTTTTTGGCGCATTGAAAAGGCTGTTTTGTAAAGTGACATACACCCTTACATTAGTTGGCCATATATGACCTCCTGGGGTTGGTTTTACCACTCACTATTTCTAATTGCTCTATATACTTTACCTGATACCCTTATGGTGCTTATTTGATATTAGGTGATCTCTAGATTGTATGTGCTTTTTTGTCTTCATTCATATGGGAACACCCATGGTTGTGTTGCACTTGCACTTTACTTGATTTGCTGCTACCTTCTGCCCCCATCCACTAGAGTATTGGTGGACCCAGTGTTTTACACCTGGGATATCTACTATCCAGCTTTGTCTTCAATTGATTATTGCTTATTTATTTGTACATTTTTTTTAATAAAATTTGGATATTATTTTATTCTGGGACTTTTTGTGCTCTTTTTTCTTTTCTGTGTGGTTATAAATAATATAGTGTAATATAACATAGTACATTACATTTATTTATGCAAAAAAAACCTTATTTTACAGTATCTTTGTAAAAATTATTGATCTGGTCTGACCACCATTTAAAGTCAGATGGTTTTTTTTTTTCGTTTTAGTGTTGATTGGCAAAAGTAATTTTTCCTCCTTCTTCCTGGCATCTATATCAACCACCTTCTCTTAGTAGAACTTTTTTCCAAACTATCCCAATAATGTAACTATAGTGTGTGCTCCGGTTTGCTAGCACGTATACTACTTCATTGTGTATGCCAATGGTCAGATTCCCTCTGAACAATACATTTGGCATATTTTATCAACATGCAGAGGATATACCAGTGGGGAATAAGAATCAGACACACAGAGGAGGGCGCTGAGCGGCTGCACAGGTTGCAGTAATGGCCCCTTTAAGGCTCTATTCATATCTGCATTAACAATTCTGTTTTTTTGTTTTGTTATAAGAAAAGAAAAACAGAATTCATGCAGTAAAAAGTGCAGTCACGGGATGGACACAATGGCTCCTGATTGATCCAACAACAGGATCATGATCTGAAGCATTCCACCAAAGCTTCTGTCACGTGGTTTCCATGACAGAGAGGAGCCAGAATGGCTCTTTCTCCTGCGCTGAAAAAAAGCATTTGACCCTATTTTTAAATGGTGTAAATTTATTTTGGCAGTACAGGGGTTAATCTGCTATGTTGAGAGCTCTGGGAGTCTGGGCTCTCAGCTGTGCACTGTTAGCCACTTCTATCTCCTATATAATCTGGGTCTTGACTGACACAAATCGTCAGAGGTAGCTTATGCTGCTTGGCTGGGAGGATAGAAGTTAATGGTTATATGAGAAAGGGTCTGATGGGTTTATCTATGACTGTTGCTTGGTTTAGTAAGTGTGATAATTCCCTTTCCTTCTCCTACCTTGGTTTTTCCACACCTTCCACTCCCTGGTGCATTCCTCTGTTATATGTGAGTGAATATTTGTTTGCCTAGCATTTTCAGTTGCCCCTGTTTGTGTTGCCTTGTTCATTTGGTTGGTGTACTTAGGTGCATGGCTGCTCCCCTCTTCCCTGGGTGGGGGAAGGGTACAGACAGAGGGTGGATACAGGAGATAAAGCAAAAGTGCGTGGCCCCCTTATCTTCATAGTCTGAAGTAACCTGGGGAACAGGACAAGCTAGGGCTCCCCCTAGCGTTTGGGACAGGGAAGGAGCCCCTTATCCCGGGTCACCCGACAACCGAGTCGTGACATTAGCTCTGACCGAGACCGTTTTTTTTAATCCATTATGGATCCTATTACTGCTCTGACAGGTCAACTGCAACAGCTCAGTCACGAGGTGGCAGATTTATGTACTGTCATTTCTCAGCACACTAACACATCTGGTGTGGGAATCATGACTCCCAGGAAACCCCTAGTAGAGCCCAAGATCGCTTTGCCTGACAGGTTCTCTGGTGGGCGTAACAAGTTCATTGTTTTCAGGGAAGCCTGTAAACTATACTTTAGATTGTGTCTTGGTTCCTCAGGTACAGAGGAGCAACCTGTGGGGATAATAGTCTTGCTCCTTCAGGGGAAGCTACAAGCATAGGTGTTTTCTCTCCCGTCTGACTCCCAGTCGCTCCAAGTGGAGGAATTTTTTCTGGTGCTAAGTCTTATATACTACGCCAGCTCTAGTAGGGAGGCCGGCTGGCATAGAGGCATTATTATGAGTTTTGCAGGTTGTCCACAGATACTTAGCGGAATGACCCTGCACTCCATAGCCTGTTCTGTGAGGGGCTATCAGTAAGGGTGAAGGATGCTTTAGCCCTGTATGAGACTCCAGTCTCCCTTGAAGCGGCCATATCTCTGGCTTTCCAGGTTGATTGCTGTCTTCCCCAGAGACATAGGGAGACATCCCAATGTGCGGGAGGTCCTGCGCCAAGTAGAATCAGGTCTAAGTCATCTGAGGAACCCATGCAGGTGCGTGCGGCATCTCATTCTGGAAAACAGTCTATTGTTCGGCTCAAAGGGAGAGTGTGTTCTTACTGCAGTAAAAAGGGCCATTTTGTGGGCACATGTCCTTTCCGTCCTCACAGTCAAACAGTTGCTGGAAAACTAAGAGGCCCATGTTGCAGGGAGGTAACCCGGTTGTACTTATCATCTCTGTGGGTAGGACACAATTTTTTCTGCCAGCTGAGATTCACCTGGGTGAAATTAAGGTAGCTGGGTCTGCATTTCTGGATGGTGGGGCAGGGTTTATCTTTATCAATGCTATGTTTGTCCAGGTCTGGGGCCTCAATCCACTTACTCAATCCAGACCAATACCTATAATCACCATCGACTCTGCCTACTTGAGGCATGGGTATTTTACTCAATTCGTCCAAGGTTTATATCTTTAGGTAGGGGCCATGCACTCTGAAGTAATTGACTGTTATGTGCTAGAGGGTCTGCCCTCTCATGCGGTTCTTGGACTTCTTTGGCTCACTCTGCACATTCTTGTGGTAGATTGACAAACTGAGAAAGTGGTAAAGTGGAGTGAGTATTGTCAAGGACACTGCTTGGCTCCCCGGCTAGCTAGGGTGGATACCCAGTCTGTGCCTAAATACCTGTCTGACTTTGGGATGTGTTCTTGGAGCAGGGGTGCCAAGAACTTCCTCCCAATCGTCCTTATGACTGCGCCATTAATCTTGTTCCTGTTCTTCTTACTCTGCGTTTTTGGTGGCCAGGGATTCATCAGGAAGTCCGGGTGTATGTAGCCGCCTGCAGTGTCTGTGCGCATTCTAAGACCTCTCATACTCTTCCATCAGGGTCTCTCTAACCATTGGAGATTACCAGTAGACCTTGGATTCACTTGTCGGTTGATCTTTTCATGTCCGTGGGGAATACTGAAATTTTGGTGGTGGCGGAGAGATTCTGTGAGATGTTTAATTTTATTGCATTACCAGCTTTACCGAACGCCAAGTCCTTGGTGCAAATTTTCATCAGAGAAATTGTAAAATTACAAGGGATCCCAACCAATATTGTTTCTAACAGGGGGATACAGTTTTTTCCACATTTTGGTGGGCGTTTTTCACCCGTTTGGGGATCCATCTGTCATTCTCTATTGCATATCATCCGCAGTCTATTGGCAAACTGAACTGGTTACTCAGAATATGGAGACTTATCTTAGGTGTTTTGTGTCTGAGAATCAGGAGGATTGGGTTACCTACTTACCGCTAGCTGAATTTGCAGTAAATGATCGTTGTCATGAGTCTACTTCATTTAATAAGAATCGTTCTTCTTGTAAACCTGAAGAAGAACAGTTTTCATCATCTATTACATCCGTGTGGCAGAGGGTCGGAGATATGTGGTGGGTTTGGATCCATGAGTTGGTGACTTTGTGCGCTTGTCTTGTAGGAACATTAAGTTGAAGGTTCCATCTTGGAAACTGTCCCAGGTTTATTGGTCCTTATAAGATCATAGCAGTCATCAATTCCGTAGCATTCCGCCTGGCTTTACCGCCTACCTTTAAGATCCATATTGTGTTTCATCGATCTCTCCTCAAAAAATATGTTGTTTCTTCTGTATCATCACCGCTACATCCATCTCCTGTCATTGTGGATGGAAACTTAGAATTTCAGATAGCAAAAATCATGGATTCTCGCTTAGTTCGTCACTCGCTTCAGTATCTGGTACAGTTGGAGGGGATATGGTCCTGAGGAGAGGATGGGGTACCAGCATCTGACGTCCATGCGGCCAGACTGACCCATTCTTTCGACATGCCACACCCTTATAAATCCAGTCCTGATTTTCTAGAGGTCCCTCGTAGAAGGGGGGGTACTGTCACGGGGTTACTGTGACAGAGAGGAGCCAGAAGACTGCTAAATGGTTTAAATTTCTTTTGGCAGTACAGGGGTTAATCGGCCATGTTGAGAGCTCTGGGAGTCTAGGCTCTCAGCTGAGCAGGGTTAGCCACTCCTATCCCTATATAATCTGGGTCCTGACTGACCATATCAACAGAGCTAGTTTATGCTGCTTGGCTGAGAGGATAGGAGTTAGTGGTTATATGAGAAGGCGTCTGATGGGTTTATCAGTGACTGTTGCTTGGTGTAGTAAGTGTGATAATTCCATTTCCTTCTCCTACTTTGGTTTTTCTGCATCCTCCACTCCCTGGTGCATTCCTCTGTTATATGTGAGTGAATATTTGTATGCCTGGTATTTTCAGTTGCCTCGTTCATGTTGCCGTGTTCGTCTAATTTGTGTACTGTGGTGCACGGCTGCTCCCCTCTTCCCTGGGTGGGGTAAGGGTACAGATGGAGGGCTGATACAGGAGATAAAGCAAGGTATGTGGCACCGGCACCTTCACCTTCAGAAGTAACCTGGGGAATAGGGCAGCTAGGGCGGCCTCTAGCGTTAGGGACAGGGAAGGAGCTGAACTGAGTCGTGACAGCTTGGTTTCAAAAGAAGTCATGGAAGATTGGCTGTCACCTGACTTGATCCCCATAGAAAATCTATGGGTGAATTAGAAGAAGGTGATTACAGTACACAAACTCAAGAATATCAGTGAACTAGTTGTCATTTCCCATGAAGAATGGATCAAGATTCCTTAGGAACACTGCCAGAAACTGGTATCTGACTGTGTATCACATTCACAGCAGGTCATAACAGCAAAGCTACAGTACTAAAGACACTTATCATGAAGAAGTTGAATAATTCTGAAACTGCAGTAGTCAAAATTTTGTGTTGAATTTGAAGAACCCACTAGCTTTCATATTAGTTGTTTTGAGCTATATGAATTGTTCTTGTTTGATTGATCTATCGGAAATAGCATAAAGTTTGTAACTGTTGCTAATAAACTTCATTTACAATGTGGGAGTGAATAATTTTGTTTGTAACTGTAATGAGTACAGATGAGCGAACCAGAACGGTAAAGTTCTGGGTTCCTACTGGACACGTAATGTCCGATACTGAACCCCAAACACAAATATCTAAACCTCCGGTCAAAACTGCTGTGTGACAGGGTGTGAAACAGTGATTCTGAATGGCGGTAACCTTACTGAAGTCACCGCAAGTTACAGCGCTGTGGGTTCACACGCTGTCACACAGTAGACTAACATCACCTCAGTTCACAGTGGCCAGTTGTCACGAGGGCAGCGCCAGTGCTGAATTAATGAGCAACTGTTTGGCACTCACGCTGCCCTCATGAAAACCAGCCGATGTGAACTGAGGTAATCTTACTGATGTCAGCTAGGTTCACAGCAGCTGGATCTCCTAAGGGCAGCGCAAGTGTTGTACTGATGGACGACCACTCATCAGTTCGGCACTCACGCTGCCCTCATGAAAATTGGCTTCTGTGAACTAAGGTAACTTTACTGATGTCACCTTAGTTCACAGCAGCCGGGTCTTGCGGAGCACATTCTATGGAGCTATATTCTCTGAACGGGGCTCTGGGTGAAGAAGACTGGGGTCATCGTGGGACCTCCATTTGGATTACGGCAAACCCTGTGGATTATTATTATTTTTGTTAATAAATGGTTGAAAGAGGGAAGAGGGTTTTTTCACATAAAGACTTTTTTTTGTGTATTTTTAAAAAAATATTTTTTCAGTGTGTTTTCTTCTGTTTTCGCTTACTAGGTTAGTAATGGGGGAGTCTGATAGATGACTTTCCAATACTAACCCGTGAACTTGATTTCAGTAGACATTACACTGCTGACATCAACCCCACAATCCCATTACCACCATTGCCACCACACCAGGGCAATTGAGAAGAGCCGACCTTAAGTGCCAGAGGTGGCACATGCAATGGATGCACCATTTCTGGGGCGGCTGAGAACTGGTGTTATTAGGCTGGGAAGGTTGTATGTATGAGAGATAGGGTGCACTATATTGCAATAGATGGACAAAAAATATGCATGGGTGCTACATCCTGTATAGGGTGTGTTTATGCTAGGGACAAAAAGAGGAGAAAGTACCAATACAGATTTTTACGTGCACACGTGATGAACCATAGAAATACGTTTTTATTAACATGTACGCACACACAATGGGTAAAATCATTTAAAATTACACATAAAAAGACAAAAACAGACTGCATCACTGTACATAATGTGAAAGATCCACATAAATGATGCAATACAATAACAATATGAATAACAAACACAGTGAATAATGCATTCATGAGAATTGTATATTACACCTCCTACATGTTCCAAATAGGTGTGCTGCATGGAATATCCAAATGGACACACATCACAACAAGATATGATGAAATATGGCTAAGCCAGAGAGACACAATAAAATAACATCAGGTAAAGTAAGGTATATAAGGTTCCAATGTGAGCAAACAGTGTTAATTAAATATACAGTAGCAGTGTAAATGCTGGGTGTCAAAAAGGGAAACAATATGGTTTCAAGAGGGATGAATCGTAATGGGATCTTATAGACAAGCTAATAAGACCTGAACATGTGCAGAGCACAAATAATACGAGTAGGGCAAATGCCCTATAAAACATTCAAACATCATTTATGTGGATCTTTCACATTGCTATGTACAGTGGTGCGGTCAGTTTTTGTCTTTTTATGTATCATTTTAAATGATTTTACGCATTGTGTGTGCATACATGTTAATAAAAACATATTTCTACGGTTCATCACGTGTGCATGTCCTATCTGTATTGGTACTTTCTCCTCTTTTTGTCCCTAGCATAGCATGTACATGGTCAGTTTTTGGCTTTTCATTTGTAATTTTAAATGGTTTTACCCATTGTGTGTGCATACGAGTTAATAAAAATGTATTTCTATGGTTCATCAGATGGCTCTTTTTTGGTGCTTTCTCCTCTTTTTGTCATTAGGCTGGGAAGGGGCCAATATCCATGGCCCTTCAAAGTCTATTAATATCAGCCCTCAGCTGTCTGCCTTGCCTTACTTGGTTAGTAAAAATAGGAGGGACCCCACATCATTTTTTACTGTCCCCCCATTTTTAATAGCCGTCAAAGGCAAAGTAGACAGCTGGGGGTTAATATAAATAGGCTGGGGAGCTCCATGGATATTGGCCCCTTAACAGCATTTTAAGACAATCTCACAGCTGTCTTCTTTCTCTGGGCTGGTTATTAAAAATAGGGGGGACCCCCAAGATGCTTTTTTCATTTATTTATTTATTTATTTCTTTAGCCCGGCTGGGAACGGAGCCTTAGTGACTAGAGGTAACCTCAATGACATCACCACCAGTCACTGAGGCTGCGCTCACAGCAGATCAGTCACCAGTGATTCTCAGCCTGGACAGTAGCATTTTGGCACTGTCCAGGTTGAAAACTATTTCTCCCCCAGACATGGATTACGGCATGGGACAGAACGACAGAGAGGTAAGGGATATTGTTTTTTTATTTTAGTTTTATTACAGGAGATCGAGGGCTTTGGTGGAATAGGTGTTTGGTGATTATAACTGTGTTTGTTATTTTCAGATAAAAAAGGAAAACTGTGTTTTGTTTTATTTCTAATAAAGGACTTTATTCTGGCTGTGTCTTTATTTACTATGTAACTATAGGATTAGCAATGGATAGGTGTCTTATAGACGCCTCTCTAATACTAAGCCGTGGGATTGATGTCACCTGACAACACAAAGGTGACATCAGCCCCACAAATATGAACCCCACTTGCCACTGCTAGTCTCTTACCAATAACAGAGGTCCCAACTAGTGTTGAGCGATACCTTCCGATATTTGAAAGTATCGGTATCGGATTGGATCGGCCGATATCTAAAAAATATCGGATATCGCCAATACCGATACCCGATACCAATACAAGTCAATGGGACACAAATATCGGAAGTGATCCTGGATGGTTCCCAGGGTCTGAAGGAGAGGAAACTCTCCTTCAGGCCCTGGGATCCATATTCATGTAAAAAATAAAGAATAAAAATAAAAAATATGGATATACTCACCCTCGGACGAGCCCTGGCTGTCACTGCTGCAAGCGTCTGCCTCCGTTCCTAAGAATGCAGAGAGTGAAGGACCTTTGATGACGTCGCGGTCACGTGAGCAGTCACATGAGCGGTCACGCGACCAATCACAAGACTGCGACATCATCGCAGGTCCTACAGTCACTGCATTCTTAGGAACGGAGGCTGCCGGTTGCACCACTGAGGTCCAGGGTCCGTCGGAGGGGTGAGTATATCCATATTTTTTATTTTTATTCTTTATTTTTTACATGAATATGGATCCCAGGGCCTGAAGGAGAGTCTCCTCTCCTCCAGACCCTGGGAACCATACGCACCACACACGCCTGGGAAGTTATAGGAACTTCCAATTCCGATTTCCGATATCACAAAAATATCGGAACTCGGTATCGGAATTCCGATACAGCGAATATCGGCCGATACCCGATATTTGCAGTATTGGAATGCTCAACACTAGTCCCAACGTCATAACAGCAGTCTGGGCAAAAGCACATATAAGTAATGTGCCCCCAGACAAATGTCCGCTCCATAAAGTACATATGAAAGCAGGAGAATAAGGAGCATATAGTACTTTTACATATATAAACCATGTTTTTATTAGTACAAATGTTAAAAACAGAAATCAGTAATACAACATAGTATAGGCATTCCAAATCAGACACAGAGGGGGAGCTACCACCACATTGCCCCCCTATATAAATGAGTGGCTAGACACAGAGGGAAGAAAAAGACCCCCATGTGGAGAGTAAAGTTGGCCAGCCTAGATGTATACAAAACGGTCCAAGCGAGGATCGGATTGAAATAACGAATTCTAAGTACTCCATACTACAAACATAGATGTGACCAATAGACTTACCAACAAGGAGGGCAAAGGAGAGGAGTCCCACCGGAAAAAAACGCCCCGACGCATGTTTCGCGGCTCTGCCACGCCGCTTTCTCAAGGGGATGAGGAATGAGCGGTACAGGACCCTATGATAACCCCCCCGACCCCGGTCACATGTAAAATCCCGGCCAATGAAAGTGGCGCATGCGGCGCATGCGCACTGCTACGGGCAGGGCCGGCATGGGGGATGGGCATCAAGCCGAGTGCGCAGGCACCGGGAAAGGTACCTGGAGACTGCGCACAAGGCACAAAGACGCCCGCCCACAAGCCGGAGCCGCCAGTACACAGCGCAATGCGCACGGCCACAGGGGAGAGCATGTTGGAAGGATGGTAAAAGCCGCAGATGAAGTGGCAACAAGTACACGTGTGAGAAATATAAACGGTGTCATATATAATAAAACCTATGCAAGGGCCCTATGATTCGACAATAGGTTAGTAAGCTGATATATAAGAATAATAGTACATTGCACATAGATGACAGATGTTATCAAAGACATGGGCACAGGCAAACAAAAGTAATGACAACCGCACCAACAATATGACCTGTTGCCACACATAATAGAAAAACAATACAAAAATGATATAATCAATCTACATCATATGGGTGAAGACCACAGGCTCATAGCCATGGAGAAAGTCCATATTTTCAAATGGTGGGGAGATGTTGATAAGTTGCATACGGAGCAGGGGAGGAGATCAGAGCAGGACCCATGGATGGAAGGTATTACTAATAATAAAAGAAAGAAAGGAATTAAAAATAAAACATGAAAAAAACATTAAAAACAAAATAAATCCAGAAGAACAATAATGGGACACAGCAAGAACATACCAGAGGGCTGAGAGGGACCAACAAAAGAAAAGGGGCGAAGCTCAAAGATTCATTAAGACCTCTAGGGGTCAAAGTGTCAAGTAAAGCTATCCATTTGGTTTCAATCTGTGCTAGACGTTTTTTGTTATCTCCGCCTCTAATGCCAAGGTGGAGTACATCAATCCCCCTAACTGAAAGCAGTTTTTCGTTACAGTTATGATGTAATCTAAAATGACGAGGGATTGTTTTTAAATCGGTTATCGTGGGCACTGTCCTGGCCGCGCCAATGTCCCGCACATGCTCTCGTACACGGACCCTAAGTTCACGAGTAGTGAGACCAACGTATATCCGTGGACATGGACAGGTCGCATAATATATCACATTGGTGGTACTGCAGGTTATACGTTGTCTGATTTTAAATGTTCTAGAGCCGTCACTCGAGATAAAATCAGAGCAGCGAAGGACATTGGCGCAGGCAAGACAGTGCCCACATGGGACACATCCCGGGCGGGGGCCACCTGTACCAAAGACGTTGGTTGGAGCAGGAATATAATGGCTCTTGACCAACATGTCATTGAGATTCATACACCTTTTGGGAGTCATGAGAGGAGAACCGCTCAAAAGCAGTGCGCAGGGAGGACTCGGTATGGAGAACAGGCCAGTGTTTTTTAAGGATGGAACGCATACTCTCCCACTCGTGATTAAAGGTGGAAATAAATCTGATGTGTCCATCACCACCTACAGCCCGACGCCGACTGTAGCCGCGAGCCACAAATCGCTATTTAAGATCACCCGCCTGTGATTCAAATTTAGTCTCGGAGGAGCAAATTCGCCGCATCCTGAGAAACTGTCTGACCGGGATGGCCCTAACTGTGGCTGGATGGTGAGCAGAGGTAGCATGTAACAAAGAGTTGATGGCGGTCGGCTTCCTGAATACGTCCATCTGGATGCGCTGGTCAGAGTCGACCTCCAGACGGACATCCAGGAAGTCGACCGTGACCTCACTGGAAATGTATGTGAGATATTAAGTGTGTTATTATTCAAAGTCCTCATAAAATCCTCGAGCTGGTGGGCAGACCCCCCCCCCCCACAAAAACAGAATTTCGTCGATGTAGCGATACCAGCACAGCACATGGGCAGCGGATGGTGGGCCCCCATCGCCAAAAATACCCCTCTCCCAGGCGCCAAGGAAGAGGTTGGCGTACGAGGGCACACACACCGCGCCCATGGCTGTGCCACACTTCTGTAGGTGTCTTTATTTACCATCTAACTATAGGATTAGTGATGGATAGGTGTCTTATAGACGCCTCTCTAATACTAAGCCATGTTCTTGATGTCACCTGACAACACAAAGGTGACATCAGCCCCACAAATATGAATCCCACTTGCCACTGCTAGTCCCTTACCAGCCTGAGAATACCAGCCCCCAGCTGTCTTCTTTAGCAATTAATAACCATAGTCCTTTATGGAATGTACCAAAAAAGGACAGAAACTGAGGTAAACAATTTCAATAAAATTAATATTTATTATTACAATTTTTAAAAATAATTAAATATGCAATAAAACAGACAGTACAAGTTTAGCAAGGCTGGTTGTCAAAAATGGGGGGAAACCACGCCATTTTTTTACATTATTTATTTAAATAGTTAAAAAATACTGCGAGGGGACCCCTCTATTTTTGATAACTAGCCTTGCTGAAGCTGACAGCTGAGGGTTTCAGCCCACAGCTGTGAGTTTTGCCTGGCTGGTTATCAAAAATATAGGAGAACCCACTCAGGGTTTTTTTTTAATTATTTTTTTTACAGGGCAGGAACCGGCTAATACTCTCATCAGCCGCTCCTGCTCTCGCTGTTATTAGCGGCAGCAGGTGTTGGATGATGGGAGCAGTAGTCCCATCAGCTTACACTAGTGACCGGAGGTAAACTGTATACCTCCGATCACAGCTGAGCGCTCAAGCTGTCTTTTGACAGCGTGGGATCTGGGACTCTCTGACCGGTGGGGGTGGTTTCACCGCCGATCAGAAGCGGTGTTCGCCGCGCTGTCATGCACATGACAGCACAGCAAACACTGAATGTTCTGGCCCCCCATTCAAGTGAATGGGGTCTGGATTCAGGTTCGGGTACTGTTCTGGTACTTGAACCCAAACTTTATCTAACTGTTCGGCCAAACTCGCCGGACCCAAACATCCAGGTGTCTGCCCATCTCTATTTGTGATAAAGCGTGGATGGGAGGTAGAAATGACTGTAAGGATGTGGCGAGGAGGACCAGGATTTGGAGAAATATCACCTGCAGTGTGGAGGAACAGAGAAATTGATAGCAGATGGAAGCAGGAAAGGGCATAAGGGGGCTGTTTGTGTTTGGAGACGGGCTTGTATGTTCTGAGGAGGAGGTGAAATGGATGGGGAGGATGGAGGGAGAGATAACAGTTCATTACTAGGTGTAGGGATTAAGGGGGTTAGTAGAAAGTGAAGGATTATAGGAGTGAAAACAAACTGAAACATTGTTTACAGTGACTGTACAATTACCTTCTGGTTCAATTCTGGATTCATTCATAGCTCCACACTTCTATAATGCACTTATACAGTATAGTGCAATGGGCAGACTGACGTCATGGCAGTCTTAGGCCATGTTCACACTTCGCGGTTTTTACCGCGGATCCGCGGCGATTTTGATGCTGCGGGTCCGCAGCAGTTTCCATAGCGTTTACATTAACATGTAAACCCTATGGAAACCGCAAACCGCAGTGCACATGCTGTGGGAAAAACCGCGCAGAAACGCAGCGGTTTACAACCCGCAGCATGTCACTTCTTTGTGCAGAATCGCAGCGATTCTGCACCCATAGGAATGCATTGAACCGCTTACTTCCCGCATGGGGCTGTGCCCACGTTGCGGGAAGTAAGCGGTTAATGTGCGGGTGGTACCCGGGGTGGAGGAGAGGAGACTCTCCTCCTGGCCCTGGGAGCCATATTTGGGGTAAAAAAAAAGAATAAAAATAAAAAATCATGTTATATTCACCTCTCAGCGCTGCACGCGGCCGGCCGGTCTGGTTGCTGTGCGAGCAGGACCTGAGATGACGTCGCGGTCACATGACCGTGATGACACCGCGGTCACATGACCGTGACGTCACGAAGGTCCTTCTCGGCACAGCATCTTTGGAACCGGAGCGCCGCGTGCAGCGCCGAGGAGATCCGGACATCGGAGGGTGAGTATAACCAATTTTCATTATTTTTACCATTACTATTGATGCTGCATATTGCTGCATATGCAGCATCAATAGTATAGGAGTAATCCCGCAGCAGAAATCGCAAAACAAACCACGATAAATCTGCAGGGATAACCGCAGCGGTTTTGCCCTGCAGATTTATCAATTCCGTTGCGGGAGAACCCGCAGAGCACGCCGCAGAGTGTGCACATAGCCTTATGGTTTGCAATATATTTGCTAGAAAATGCATTCAGGTGTGGAGCTGAGCAGAGTGGTCTTTGCTCATCTTGGTCAGACCAGCCATATTGTAAGGCTTGGGTGTTCATGTAAAGCTGCATGAACCAGTTAACAGCCTAAGTATGTAGCTGTACAGACACAGAGTGCTATTAACTGCATAAAGTGTATGAGAACATGATGCGAGGAACCTGATTATTTTTTTTTGAATTTTTTTTTTATTATTCACACAGGGATAGTTAGGTTAATGCGTTGAGGCGGTAGGCCAGTCTGAACAAATGCGTTTTTAGGGCACGCTTAAAACTGTGGGGATTGGGGATTAATCGTATTAACCTAGGTAGTGCTTTCCAAAGAATCGGCGCAGCACGTGTAAAGTCTTGGAGACGGGAATGGGAGGTTCTGATTATTGAGGATGCTAACCTGAGGTCATTAGCGGAGCGGAGGGCACGGGTAGGGTGGTAGACTAAGACCAGAGAGGAGATGTTGGGTGGTGCTGAGCTATGGAGTGCTTTGTGGATGAGGGTAGTAGTTTTGTACTTGATTCTGGAGTAGATGGGTAGCCAGTGTAATGACTGGCACAAGGTAGAGGCATCGGTGTAACGGTTGGTGAGGAATATGATCCTGGCAGCAGCATTCAGGACAGATTGGAGCGGGGAGAGTTTGGTAAGAGGGAGGCCGATTAGTAGAGAGTTACAATAGTCCAGACGAGAATGAATAAGTGAGACAGTAAGAGTTTTTGCAGAGTCGAAAGTAAGAAAAGGGTGAATTCTAGAAATATTTTTGAGATGCAGATAAGAAGAGCGAGCCAGTGATCGGATGTGGGGGGTGAATGAAAGCTCGGAATCAAGGATGACCCCAAGGCAGCGGGCATGTTGCTTGGGAGTAATGGTGGAACCGCACACGGAGATGGCAATGTCAGGCAAAGGTAGGTTAGTAGAGGGAGAGAACACGAGGAGTTCAGTTTTTGACAGGTTCAGTTTCAGATAGAGGGAGGTCATGATGTTAGAGACAGCGGTAAGACAATCACTGGTGTTTTCTAAGAAGGTCGTAGTGAAAGCAGGAGAAGAGGTGTATAATTGGGTGTCGTCAGCATAGAGATGGTACTGGAAACCAAATCTACTGATTGTTTGTCCAATAGGGGCAGTATACAAAGAGAAGAGGAGAGGGCCTAGGACTGTTCCTTGAGGAACCTCAACAGTAAGGGGAAGGGGAGAGGAGGAGGAACCAGCAAAACATACAGTGAAGGATCGGTCAGAGAGATAGGAGGAGAACCAAGAGAGAACGGTGTCCTTGATGCCGATGGAGCGGAGCATAGTGAGGAGGAGCTGATGATCCACAGTGTCGAATGCTGCGGAAAGATCCAAACATACTAAACATAAAAACATAAAAATATAAAAACATACTAAGTGGTTGCAAGGAGCAGAGGTAGTGAAAATTCAGTGTGGAAAGTAGGATGACATACCAAGTAGTTGCAAGGAGCAGAGGTAGAACACTTTTGTTAAACAAAAATCTAATGTAAAATATTTGTGTTCATTGTAAACTTTCTCCTTGTGTATTTCCAGATTTGGTCACATATTCTTGAACAAATCAGTCACAAAATATAAATACCGTAGTATGTGAACTTTTTCAATCACAGTTACTCTAATGGTAATATGAATGGCTAGCATAAATAGTTAAATTTGTGATGCAACAATGTTTTTTATGTATCATGGAAGGAACATGTTAATTCATTTGCCCAGAAAGGTTTATGGTCCTCATAAACTATCAATTACTGATTTTGCATAACTGGTATTTTTTCTCTGTAACTCGATGCTACAATGATGACTGTTCCCATTGGTGTTTTAAAGTGAAGCAGCAATTAGGAATGTTGGAACCTATCTGTAAACAGGCCTAGACAGAGTCCTGCTAAGAGTTAATTGTTTGAAGGGGCACTGCTTTATTAAAGTGACATGAGAGGCCATGGGCCAAATTTCACTCAGTTGTTTTGTGCAAGGAATTCACTCTTTATGTTGTCCCTTTTCATCAGTGAAGGCACTCTGTGCTCCTTGGGCTAAGGGGACTATTGAGGTACAGTCTTAGTGAAAAGAATGCAAACTTGGGTCATAAATATGTTAAATTGGTGTGTGGGTTTAAGTAGCTTTGTAAAGCAAATAGAAAAGAAACTCAGACTAATTAATGAATATGAATTGGTCTGAAAAAAAATCCTTCTTTGACATAAAAATACAGATTGTAGCTTTTGGAGTTAAAATGGTATGATGCATGGATACATAATACAGGAGACAGATAAATGTAGACCCGTCCTGATGTTTCCTATAACTATATAATAATAATAATAGAAAATAAACATATAGCAGAATATACTATACAAATTACTACAGCAAATTTTCTTCAAAAGACAATGAGGGGAATTTTTCCAGGATTTGTGCAGGCTGTCTGGAAAAAAAGAAATTGCCAAATTTTTTTGCACAAATAGTTGTCACTCTTTGTTATTTTACACTTCCAAAAAGTAGGTGTAATTTGAGCATAGTTGGCTATGCATATAAGATTTAAGACAGATTTCAGTTCCAGATAAGTGTAAGGGCTCGCTCACACGAGCATATAACTTGGATGAGTGCTATCCGATGTTTTATCAGATAACACTCTGACCAATGTTATAATATGGGGCGGTGCAGATCTGTGATTTTTGGGGAACCCTGGCAGCATTTCGAGAGAAGCAGGGGGAATCTGCAGTTGAGTATGTAATAGTTATTTTTAGACAATGCTGGTCTTTTTATAAAATAGGAAACATAGTTGAGAAATTCTTAATTTCTTTTTTTAATAATTTTGATTAATAAATGAACAGAAAATGGCACAATGCCAGTTTTAATTAAGGATGTCCCAGAAGTGTTGTTTCTTGTGGATTGATAGGATTCACTATGAAAGTCATGTCATGAGTTATGATAGATCACCATTAAATGTTCTGAAAGTTTGAATGGTCTTTGTGTTTCACTAAAAGTTAGCATTATTCCTAAAAACAGCCATAATCATGTCTATCCTACATGGGTTCACAAAAGGTCTCCTTTTTTGTATCATTATGGAAGTTTTTTCTGCATAAATTGTCTGCAATTCTGTCCAAGATTTTAAATCAATGTGACATATGTTGGCACTATATAAATAAGAATAATACAAATAATATTACATGCATATTTACAGACCAATGTCATATCCACAAAAATCTAGACTTCAGCACAATGGCACCATGGTGTCTGTAGGTCCCCACCACATGCATAGGCGTCATGTTGTAAACCGTAACACTCTCCATCTGTCAGGAAGAGTCTGGAAGCAGAATTCTAAGGCCAAGACTCTTGTCTAGTAGATCTTCATCCTGTTGTCAGCAAACACAGCTCTCATACTGAGCAGATTATTATTCTTTACAGTGCCAGCACTATGTGGAAATGTGAAAGATTTTTGGACTCCATCCAGTTTAGTCTTCTTTTAATAAATTCCATATTGATTTTTTTCTACCTAAAATGGTTATTTGTATATTTGACAACCATTGTATGAGGGGCGTTCATTGAAGATTTCCCCTGACCCACTTCCTGTGGACTGAGAGCAATTAAACTTGGCACAGCTATTAGTCATTATATAGGTGCCACCTAGGGATACACACTTCTCCCATCTCTTTAAGCAACTGTAAACACCTCATTTGTAGAAGTCGACAGGTTGCTCCAAAAGCAACATTGTGACTTAGGAAATCAGAGTCTCATCATCTGGAAAATGCTTGCCCTTCAAAAATAACTTAATTGTTGGAAATGTGGTAAAATTTTAAAGCCACAGGGGCATGTTTTCATATGGGCAACATGCGAGTTCTGAACTGGTACATTGTCTTGCAGAAGGGGACACCGTTGGTGAGTGTGCCACGTCTCTTGGTTTTGATGGCCTCCAGCAATTTTGCAGCAGTGAAGCATAGTATGCCCCAGTGATCATGGTACCCTTTGCTAGGAAATCCATCAATACTACTCTGTGCTGGTCCCAAAATACTGTGAGCATGACCTTGCCTGCCGAGGCTTGGCCACATGCCTTCTTTGGAAGCGGTGCGCCATGATGCTTCCATTGCATCAACTGGACTTTAGTCTCAGGATCATAGTGATGGACCCGGCTTTCATCCTGTGTGATCAGACTGCTGAAAAGTCCTCCTGGTTTCTATGGCACATCATCAATAGAGTCTGAGAGCATTCGACTCGTTCCTGCTTCTGGAAAGGTGTGGGCAGCCGGGGAGCCCAGCGAGTACATACCTTATGTATGTGAAGATGGTCTTGGATGATTTTCCGCGGTCCCCACACTAATCTTGACATCTTGAGCTAGGTGGCGAATAGTTATGTGGTGACCTCCACTTGCTGGATGGTGTGCTCATTAATAGCACAGTGGGGTGGCCCTGGAACTGGAGCTGTTTGCAACAAAGTCTGACCACATTGAATTGACAATGACAGTTCTTGACTACATCATATGATGGGGAATCATCACCCATATTTCATCTCATTGAACTTCTCCTTTTGCTGTGCAGCCTTTCAAGTAAAGGAACTTGATGACTTATCTGTATTCCACTGGGTCCATTATCAAACCTCACACCACTTCAGCACCTGTAAAATCAAGACCGTTATCAGTTCTGAGTTGCAAATTGGTATGTAACCTATAGAGACACATGTGAAGTTTCAGCGTCCTGTGATAAATAGAAGTCGGTTAGGGGAAATCTTTAATGTACACTACTCGTAACTTCCTTGTCACTAATAACACATTAAAGTTTTACACTTTTCATCACATAAAAGTTTATGTATGTTCCAACAAAAATTTTAATTGTTGCCTGTAACAACAATCTAATTGAATATTGAAACATTTTTCAATACATTTTTAAATAGAGCTAGTCCACTGGTTATGAACTAGGTACTGTAGTTTTGTTCGTACCCTGGATATGTTTCTAATTTGGAAAAGTGCTGAAAATAAAAAAAACTAATTTTCACCTCACCACTGACAGCGCTGGCCGCCCCACTGCTCCCCACCCACGATATGTTCATCTTTTTTCTATCACAGGGCATTCCTCATGTCCTGACCTTCTCACTGCAGGCCAAAACTTCCAACAACACTAAGGATTTAGATGATGCAAAGTCAACATTGTGACCTTATCATGCACCTTATCATGCACGGTAACTTTCCATGCTTTGACGCCAGTCAGAATTCTTAAGCATGCGAACTATAGCTGTGGAAAGAAGAGGACCAGACAGTGAGCTGAGATGATTTGTTTTTTAACCTATACCTACCTCTCTAGCTGCATTGCTGCTCGTCGTCTGGTCCTCTTCTTTTCATCATCGGGTGCACCACATCTCTGGCCTGTTCATTATAGTCTAGGCCTTACGGCCGCATCCGGGTCTTGGAGCCTACAGCAAATTATAAGTCATGACATTAACTTTGCAATCTTAAGACCATCAGGGCTTGGACACGGCCAGCAGTATTGGGGATTCGGCACTCGACAGCAGAAAGAAGAAGACTGTAGATGTGAGTATTAGCTTTTGAGTTTTTTTTTTAAATCAATACTGTCCTCTTCTTTCTGTCATCAAGTGCACCACATCTTCGGCTTTTCACTATAGGCCAGGATTTCGGGCTGTGTCCATCCTGGAGCTTACAGCATGTCACAAGGTTGCGATAATGACACAACCTTATGTGCAGTAGGCTCCAGCCTGCACATGGCTGGAAGCCTTGCCTACAGTGAAGAGACCTGAGATATGTGTGTGAAGGCAAAAAGAAGAGGACTGGGGTGTGTCCACGGTGAGGTAAATTTGTAAGTCTTTTTTTATATTCGACGTCTGTAAGTGTGGGTCACAGGTAAGTCGAAAGTTGGGGACTCTCTGTATAGTAGTTAATTGGGTAAATATTCAGAAAAATAGAAAATAGATTTATAATAACACCCTAACACCCTAAATTTTAGTATTTACTCCCATGAAACAACTTTGAAGGTGTTGTAGATATTGATCTGATAGCAGCAATCATTTTTAACTTCAAAGAAGCAGTGAACTGCATGGTATAAGCAAAACCTTCCCTTTTTGATTAACCCACTAGCTATGTGGTAGTAGGATAAAAAATCAGAAAATGATAATATATGCCATGTGAATTAATGCTTTTCAACATTTTTCCATAATGAACTGGAAGCACAAACTTTTTAACAAATAAGGAGGCATGAGGCTATCAGTTATGCCAGTTCTATACAATAAGAGTGAAGAGTATAATGGCAGATAACACCATTGTGCTTTTTTTTTTTTTTTTTTTTACCAAATATAGAGGTAGATTATCTTTCCAGAAGAAAACATTTCTAATGACTTCAAGGTGAACATTCATGAGCCGGCAAATATTTGATACAAACCATTTAAGCCTGATAGATTGTTGTCATTAAAATTTTGTAAAACCCGCATTATCCACTTCTAAAAATCACAAATTTACCATAAAATGAGGTTTGTCCTCAAAGTACCGAGGCAGCCACCACAAATGACTCTCCAATTGGAAAAACCTATAAACATTACTGTATTTATCATGTGATGCAACTACAGTCAAATTGCGGTGGTATTTCTAATTAATAGACCTGCATGTCAATACCTTAACTCGTAAAGAAAGGAGGAGGTGATCCTCTAGTTAAGCAGTAAAAGCTAAATCAGGAAGCATTAATAAAAAGCCTTTTTTATGTGGCAAGCTATATGTTAGCAGCTTCTATCCAAGTGGATATTGGACCCGTATGAGTGACAGATTTCTCACATCTAACGTCTTTTAACATAAATATGGAAACTATGTTTGTGGTTTTGCTGCTTACAGTATCAAAAGCCATAAGTGACATATCAGGTAACTTCAAGTAACTTGGCTCAAAATTAAAATGTGTAATGCCATGTTTGGAATGGCATATATTTAATATACTATGCTATTGAACGCTGGGCAATATAGACAAAAACTACTCTGTGTAATTATTGTTTTCACCACTTAGATAAAAAAAAGAACCTATACATGTTTGGTGTCTATGAACTCGTAACTGACCTGAAGAATCATATTGACAGACCAGTTTTAGCATTTAGTGAACCTAGTAAAAAAAGCCAAAACAAAAAACAAGTGTGAGATTGCACTTTTTTTGCAATTTCACAGCACTTGGAATTTTTTTTCCGTTTTCTAGTATATGACATTGGCTCATTTTCCTTTTTGTAATTTAATTCAAAAGATGACAATATATATATATTTTTGCATATTTTTTTTGCCTAAAATACAAAGTAAATGTGACATTTTTTACTTTAGGTTTTTTAGAGTTCATTTTATCTTCAACATGCTTAACTGTTCACAATAACAGTAATTTTGACCAGGGGTGCCCAATTAGCAGCATTTATAGATACAGATATGAAAAAAAAGTCCAGATAGAAAAAAGTATACAGGTAGACAAGTGTATTATTATTATTATTATTGCACCATTTATTCCATGGCGCTTTACATGTGATGAGGGGTATACATAATAAAAATAAGTACAACAATCTTGAACAAAACAAGTCACAACGGGTACAGTAGGAGAGAGGACCCTGCCCGCGAGGGCTCACAATCTACAAGGGATGGGTGAGGATACAGTAGGTGAGGATAGAGCTGGTTTGGTCGATCGGTGATTACTGCAGGTTGTAGGCTTGTCGGAAGAGGTGGGTCTTCAGTTTCTTTTTGAAGGTTTCGATGGTGAGAGTCTGATATGTTGTGGTAGAGAGTTCTAAAGTAGGGGTGATGCGCGAGAGAAATCTTGTATGCAATTGTGGGAAGAGGAGATAAGAGGGGAATAGAGAAGAAGATCTTGTGAGGATCGGAGGTTGCATGCAGGAAAGTACCGGGAGACGAGGTCACAGATGTATGGAGGAGACAGGTTGTGGATGGCTTTGTATGTCATGGTTAGGGTTTTGTACTGAAGTCTCTGGGTAATGGGGAGCCAGTGAAGGGATTGACAGAGGGGAGAGGCCGGGGAATAGTGGGGGACAGGTGGATTAGTCGGGCAGCTGAGTTTAGAATATATTTGAGGGGTGCTAGAGTGTTAGAGGGGAGGCCACAGAGTAGGAGGTTACAGTGTTCGAGGCGGGAGATGATGAAGGCATGGACTAGGGTTTTTGCAGATTCTTGGTTTAGGAATGTACAGATCCGTGAAATATTTTTGAGTTGAAGGAGGCAGGAAGTGGAAAGGGCTTG
This sequence comes from Ranitomeya variabilis, assembly GCF_051348905.1. NCBI lineage: Eukaryota > Metazoa > Chordata > Amphibia > Anura > Dendrobatidae > Ranitomeya > Ranitomeya variabilis. Next base: position 339,694,992 of record NC_135232.1, on the reverse strand, counting down.
GATATGTGGTTTGAAGGAGAGATCAGTGTCAAGGATTACCCCGAGACAACGAGCTTGTGGGACTGAGGAGAGTGGGTAGCCGTTTACTGTAATGGATAGGTTCGTTGGGGGGGGTCGTGTGAGATTTGGGAAAGATGATGAATTCTGTTTGCCCATGTTAAGTTTTAGAAATCTAGTGGAGAAGAAGGATGAAATAGAGGATAGACATTGAGGGATTCTGGTTAGTAGGGTGGTGATATCTGGTCCAGAGATGTAGATCTATGTGTCGTCAGCATAGAGATGATACTGAAAACCGTGAGATTCTATGAGCTGTCCTAGGCCAAAAGTGTAAATGGAGAAGAGCAGGGGCCGTAGAACTGAACCTTGCGGGACTCCAACAGATAGGGGGCGAGGTGAGGAGGTGGTGTGTGAGTGGGAGACACTGAATGTCCGGTCAGTTAGGTATGACAAGATCCAGGATAGAGCCAAGTCTGTGATGCCAAGGGATGAAAAGGTCTGCAGCAACAGGGAATAGTCTGTGTCAAAGGCAGAGGACAGGTCCAGAAGGAGGAGGATAGAGTAGTGTTGTTTGCTCTTGACGGTTAATAGGTCATTGGTGACCTTAGTTAGCGCAGTTTCAGTGGAGTGGTGTGACCGGAAGCCTGATTGTAAGCGGTCGAAGAGGGAGCAGGAAGATAGATGGGAGGTCAGTTCAAAATGGAGGTGTTGTTCCAGTAGTTTTGAGGCATAGGGGAGAAGTGATATAGGGTGATAGCTAGATACAGAGTATGGGTCAAGAGAGGGCTTTTTGAGGATAGGTGTGATTGAGGCATGTTTAAAGCTGAAGGGGAAAACGCCAGTTGTGAGTGATAGGTTGCAAAGATGGGTTAGAGTTGGGATGAAGACTGTGGCGAGGTTTGGGATGAAGTGGGAAGGGATCGGGTTAAGTGCACAGATGGTGAGATGCGATCTTGAGAGTAGAGTGGAGAGTCGATCTTCTGTAATGGTGGAGAAGTTGGTTTTGGAGGTGGAGGGCTGGGTAGTTGGAAGGAAGGGCTCTGGGGTTGTCGACTAAAACTGTCTCTGATGTTCTCAATCTTCTGCTGGAAAAATGAGGCAAAGTCTTCAGCTGAGATGAGTGGGGAGGGAGGAGGTGCTGGGGGATGGAGGAGAGAATTGAAGGTGTTGAATAGCTGTTTAGGATTGTGAGACGGGGAGGATATGAGAGTTGAAAAGTAGGTTTGTTTTGCTGTGGCGAGTGTGGTCTTGAAAGTAGTGAGGGACTGTTTGAATGCGATGGAGTGCTCGTTGGAGTGGGATATTTTCCATCTCCACTCAGCAGCCCTGGAAACTCGCCTCAGTTCTTTGGTCAGGCTGGTGTGCCAGGGCTGCCTGTTGATTTTGCGAGCTTTGTTATGTGTGAGAGGGGCAAGAGATTCCAAAGCTACAGCTATTGTGGTGTTATATAGAGCGGCAGCGTCATCCACATTGTGTAGGGGACTTATGTCTGTGAGAGGGAGGAGGGATTCAGAGAGTGAGTGTAGATCAAGGTGTTTAAGATTTCTGTGAGGGTGTGCAAGTTTGTGGGGTGGGGATTTTAGACAAGGAGTTGAGAGGGAAGAGAATGTGAGTAGATTGTGGTCAGAAAGATGAAGAGGTGAGTTAGAGAGGTTAGAAATGGAGCAGAGGCAGGTGAAGATGAGGTCCAGTGTGTGACCATCTTTGTGTGTGGCTGCAGAAGACCATAGAGTAAGGCCGAAGGAGGAAGTGAGATATAGAAGTTTAGTGGCAGCTGAGAGGGAAGTGTCAATGGGGATGTTGAAGTCGCCCATGATGATAGTGGGGATGTCCGCAGAAAGGAAATGAAGTAGCCAGGTGGTGAAGTGGTCAAAGAAGGTGGTGGCTGGCCCTGGGGGGCGGTATATGACAGCCAATCGGAGGGGGAGTAGATGTGCACAGAGTGCACCTCAAAGGAAGGGAGGGTAACAGAGGGTGGCAGTGGGATGTGGGTGAAGGAGCAGTTATCTGACAGGAGAAAACCAACTCTTCCACCATGCTTGCTGCTGGGGTGGGGTGTGTGACAAAGGTGGAAGCCACCATACGAAAGTGCAGCAGGAGAGGCTGTGTCAGAAGGGGTGAGCCAGATTTCGGTGATGGCGAGGAAGGAAAGTTTGGTAGTAATAAAAAGATCATGGATGTAGGAAAGCTTGTTGCAGACAGAGCGAGCGTTCCATAGAGCTCCTGTTAGTGGGACTGGGGAAGTGGGGGCCGTGCAAATGGGTATAAGGTTAGAGAGGTTACGGAAATTTGTGATAAAGCGTGGATGGGAGGTAGAACTGACTGAGGGGATATGGTGAGGAGGACCAGGATTTGGAGAGATATCACCAGCAGTGAGAAGGAGCAGAGAAAGTGTTAGCAGGTGGGAGCAGGAAAGAGCATAAGGGGGCTGTCTGTGTTTGGAGACAGGGGCTTGTATGTTGAAGAACAGTTCTGAGGAGGAGGTGAAATGGATGAGGAGGAAGGAGGGAGAGATAACACTTGCATATAACAGATGCATATAAGCCAGAGTAAACAACGTCATAAATAACACGTGTGGGGGGTAAAGCTGGGGTTAGTTGAAAGACATACCAAGTGGAAGCTAGGAGCAGAGGTAAGTCTGTGTGGAAAGTTGGATGATGTACTATATGCACTTCATATACAGGCAAGGCAGGACAGCAGGCTGGGGAGCTGGGTGCATGAACATACCAAGTGGAAGCTAGGAGCAGAGGTAAGTCTGTGTGGAAAGTTGGATGATGTACTATATGCACTTTATAGACAGACAAGGCAGGAGTATAAATTCCTTTTCTGTCTTTTCTAGTATGAGTTTTATACACTTACTAGCTGTTTCCAGCCAGCTAACGCTCAGCATGCTCATTGCTATCTAATTAACGCTGCTAGTGATTAAACTAAAGTAAATAATGACAACATTCAGTAGCGCTTACGCAGGTGGTAAATGAACTTAAAATGAAGTTAATAACAGTAATAATAATAAAAAATCAGAATAACACTAATACATTTTATTCACAGTGTAAAATCAAAAACAAACTGGATTTGTGTGGTAATGTGTGGGGACAGAGCCTCATGTGGTAATGTGTGAGGACGCAGCCTCATGTGGTAATGTGTGAGGATGGAGCCTCGTGTGGTAATGTGTGGGGACGGAGCCTCATGTGGTAATGTGTGAGGTTGCAGACTCGTGTGGTAATGTGTGAGGACGGAGCCTCGTGTGGTAATGTGTGAGGACGGAGCCTCATGTAGTAATGTGTGAGGACGGAGCCTCATGTGGTAATGTGTGAGGACGGAGCCTCGTATGGTAATGTGTGGGGACGGAGCCTCATGTGGTAATGATCCCATTCATCTGCTTTATGCTGCAATGTAGCAGCTGCACAATGCAATCTTTAACCCCTTTACCCCCAATGGTGGTTTGCACGTCAATGACCGGGCTGATTTTTACAATTCTGACCACTGTCCCTTTATGAGGTTATAACTCTGGAACACTTCAACGGATCCTGATGATACTGACATTTTTTTCTCATGACATATTGTACTTCATGATAGTGGTAAAATTTCTTTGATATTACCTGCGTTTATTTGTGAAAAAATGGAAATTTGGTGAAAATTTTGAAAATTTCGCAATTTTTCAACTTTTAATTTTTATACCCTTAAGTTACAGGGATTTATCACAAAAAATACTCAATAAGTAACATTTCCCACATGTCTACTTTACATCAGCACAATTTTGGAACCAACATTTTTTTTTGTCAGGGAGTTATAAGGTTTAAAATTTGACCAGCAATTTCTCATTTTTACAACACCATTTTTTTTAAGGGACCACATCACATTGGAAGTCACTTTGAGGGGTCTATATGACAGAAAATACGCAACTGTGACACCATTCTAAAAACTGCACCCGTCAAGGTGCTCAAAAGCACATTCAAGAAATTTATTAACCCTTCAGGTGTTTCACAGGAATTTTTGGAATGTTTAACAAAAAATGAACATTTAAATTTTCTTCACAAAAAATTTACTTCAGCTCCAATTTGTTTTATTTTACCAAGGGTAACAGGAGAAATTGGACCCCAATCGTTGTTGTGCAATTTGTCCTGAGTACACTGATATCACATATTTGGGGGTAAACCACTGTTTGGGTGCATGGCAGAGCTCGGAAGGGAAGGAGCGCCATTTGACTTTTCAATGCAAAATTGACTGGAATTGAGATCGGACGCCATGTCGCGTTTGGAGAGCCCCTGATATGCCTAAGCAGTGGAAACCCCCAATTCTAACTGAAACCCTAGCCCAAACACACCCCTAACCCTAATCCCAACCCTAAACATAACCCTAACCACACCCCTATCCCAAACGTGCCCCTAATCCTAATCCCAACCATACCCTAAACCCCAACACAACCCTAATCCCAACCCTAACCACACCCCTAACTGCAACACACCCCTAATCCCAACCATAACCCTAACCACACCCCTAACTCTAACACACCCTAACCCTAATCCCAACCGTAAATGTAATCCAAACCCTATCCCAAACTTTAGCCCCTAACCCTAACTTTAGCCCCAACCCTAATCCTAACTTTAGCCCTAATCCTAACTTTAGTCCCAACACTAATTTTAGTCCCAACCCTAACCCTAACTTTAGCCCCAACCCTAACTCTAACCCCAACACTAATTTTAGTCCCAACCCTAACCCTAACTTTAGCCCCAACCCTAACTCTAACCCCAACACTAATTTTAGCCCCAACCCTAACCCTAACTTTAGCCCCAACCCTAACGGGAACATAGAAATAAATACATTTTTTTTATTTTATTATTTTTCCTTACTAAGGGGGTGATGAAGGGGGGTTTGATTTACTATTTATAGCAGGTTTTTTAGCGGATTTTTATAATTGGGAACTGTTACTCACTAAAAGACGCTTTTTATTGCAAAACAATTGTTTTTGCATCTCCACATTTTGAGAGCTATAATTTTTTCTAGATTTTGGTCTACAGAGTCATGTGAGGTCTTGTTTTTTGTGGGACGAGTTGACTTTTTATTGGTACCATTTTCAGGCATGTGACATTTTTTTATCGCTTTTTATTCCGATTTTTGTGCGGCAGAATGACCAAAAACCAGCAATTCATGAATTTCTTTTGGGGGAGGGCGTTTATACCGTTCCACATTTGGTAAAATTGATTAAGCAGTTTTATTCTTCGGGTCAGTACGATTACAGCGATATCTCATTTATATCTTTTTTTAATGTTTTGGCGCTTTTATACTATAAAAACTATTTTATATCAAAAATAATTATTTTTGCATCACTCTATTCTGAGGACTATAACTCTTATTTTTTCACTGATGATGCTGTATGGTGGCTCGTTTTTTGCGGGACAAGATGACGTTTTCAGCTGTACCATTTTTGTTATATGCCTCTTTTTGATCGCATGTTACTCCACATTTTGTTCGGCGGTATGATAAAGCATTGTTTTTTGCCTTGTTTTTTATAATTTTTTACGGAGTTCACTGAAGGGGTTAACTAGTAAGACAGTTTTATAGGTCGGGTCGTTATGGACGTGGGGATACTAAATATGTGTACTTTTATTGTTTTTTTTTTACTTAGATAAAGAAATGTATTTATTGGAACAATATATATATTTTTTCTTTATTTAGGATTTTTTTTTTTATTTACATATGTAAATATTTTTTTTTTACTTTGTCCCAGGGGGGGACATGACCATATAGTGTCAGATCGCTGATCTGACACTTTGCAGTGCACTGTGTCAGATGAGCTATCTGATGTGCACTGCAGGGATTCTTCCCTGTGCCGCTGGAATGCTGCGATCATGTTTGATCGCAGTGTTCCGGGTGTTAATGTGTTAATGTGCCAGGAGCGGTCCATGACCACTCCTGGCACATAGTGCCGGATGTCAGCTGCAATAGTCAGCTGACACCCGGCCCCGATCGGCCGCGCTCCCCCCGTGAGCACGGCTGATCGGTGATGACGTACTATCCCATCGGTTGTCATATGGGCCCATAGCACCTCGACGTGATGGTACATCATATGTCAGAAAGGGGTTAACAACACAAACTGACTCGTGGCCAAATGTAGGGCCAGCCTAAGAGAAAATAATATATAATTGTAGCATCACAAAGCTAGAATAAAATCAAGGAAGTTATTCCTCATTTAACTGGGTATGTACATTTTATAAAGTAATGGCATATCAACAGAATATACCATTATCCACCAAAAAGAGAAAAAAGAAGCTATTTGCCATAAAAATTTGAAAAATTTATTGACAAGTATTAAAAGTATCTCTATGCTTATGTTTGCAGAAATGTTGCAAATGTGTACTTTGCACATGAATTGTGCGGAAATATGAACATTACTTTGATTATATCACTATTTTCTTAATTACAATACATGTGCTTGGGAAATAGTGGATCAAAATACTGGAATGGTGGAAGGGACCCAGGAAGTGCTCATGGGTCATTGCTTAGGCGGTACAAAATATTTGCTTGACAGCGTACCCTATGCCACAGCCCATGATGCACCTTGGATGAATACGTGTGCAGATTTATATTCCTACCTACTGTATGTATGGAAGAAGATCCCACAATGAAGTCTTTAGTAATCTTTATGCACAGTGGTAAGGGTTATACTCTCTAGTCAGAAAGAGAGAGAGTAGATTTCAATTCTCTGTTTATTTGCTCGGCACTTATTAAGCAGCACTTTTCTATTCCCTGTGCTTTGAAAGGAAAGCAAACCATAAAAGCAGACTTGACCTTTTTCATTGGTACATCATAAATCAGGCGTTAAGGCAATGGAGAAAACTTGGAAAAAGGTTAAAGGTGACAGGAGGTCATAGAGAGGTGACAATGTGGCAAACATCAAAGGGAGGAGCTAAGCATTGTTAAATCTTTTCTGTCTAACCAATTCTAGGCATACAATGACTGTTCTCAGTATAATAGGAACCAAAAGGCAAATGAAAAACTGCCCTAAAATCAATCATATAAATGAGACCTCTAGACTGCATAATATATTTTACACACATTGCAAATCATCGGAGCTAAATAAATGAATGGCCCTACCTATAATCCTCTGCTGATGATCTGTTTTCTATACTTTTGCTACGTATCTATTAAAAAAAAAAATCCTCATTTTTTTCATTTCATGAGTGTGCTTCGTTTACATAAAGATTGTAAGGCTTAATTCTTATTTTTTATACCAGGTGCTGGAATTTTTTTACTTCTAAAATTTGAACCAGTTTGATGATAGGGATTCTAGATTGTGAGCCCCAATGGGGACAGTGCCAATAATGTTTGTAAAGCGCTGTGGAATTAATGGTGCTATACAAGTGAGTACAATAAATAAATAAATGTACAATCCCAATACTAAAAAAGCTGCAACGCTATGTTAATTGTAAAGAAAACAAGAAGAATAGATTGATTTGGACAAAACAGAATTCATGATCTTTCTCCCTTCTCACTCTACTCCCCCATAACCTATCCATTACAGTAAACAGCTGCCCACTCTCCCTAGTCCCACAAGCTCGCTGCCTCGAGGTAATCCTTGACACTGATCTCTCCTTCAAATCACATATTCAAGCCCTTTCCACTTCCTGCCGCCTTCAACTCAAAAATATTTCACGGATCTGTACATTCCTAAACCAAGAATCTGCAAAAACCCTAGTCCATGTCCTCATCATCTCCCGCCTCGAATACTGTAACCTCCTGCTCTGTGGCCTCCCCTCGAACACTCTCGCACCCTTACAATCTATTCTAAACTCTGCTGCCCAACTAATCCATCTGTCCCCCCGCTATTCCCCGGCCTCCCCCCTCTGTCAATTCCTTCACTGGCTCCCCATTGCGCAGAGACTCCAGTATGAAACCCTAACTATGACATACAAAGCCATCAACAACCTGTCTCCTCCCTACATCTGTGACCTCGTCTCCCGGTACTTACCTGCATGCAACCTCCGATCCTCACAAGATCTCCTTCTCTACTCCCCTCTTATCTCCTCTTCCCACAATCGCATACAAGATTTCTCTCGCGCATCACCCCTACTCTGGAACTCTCAACCACAACATATCAGACTCTCACCTACCATCGAAACCTTCAAAAAGAACCTGAAGGTGTACCTCTTCCGACAAGCCTACAACTTGCAGTAACCACCGATCGACCAAACCGCTGCACGACCAGCTCTACCCTCACCTACTGTATTCTCACCCATCCCTTGTAGATTGTGAGCCCTCGCGGGCAGGGTCCTCTCTCCTCCTGTACCAGTTGTGACTTGTATTGTTCAAGATTATTGTACCTGTTTTTATGTATACCCCTCCTCACATGTAAAGCGCCATGGAATAAATGGCGCTATAATAATAAAGAATAATAATTTGGAAATCTATTAAAATCATATTTTTTTCACAACAGAACTTAAAGCATAGAACAGAAGTTGCATTTTAGACATTATTCCATTTCATTTGAAAAAAAAAAATTTAGAAGTTGATGGCAGCAACTCACCTCAACCTAGTTGAGTCAAGGTTAACAGCATGTTGGAAAAGTAAGTGGAACTAATGAAACACAGATAAACTGTCAATTTTCAACTAATTTACATGACTGTGTATAAAAAGAACATGATATAGAGGCAAAGATGGTCAGATATCCTCCGATCTGTGAGCTACTGCATCATAAAATCATGCAACAATTTCAGAAAAATGTTTGTCAACATAAATTGCAACTACTTTGAATATCCCACCATCTACAGTACATGGTATAATCAAAACATTACTAGATAATGGAGAAATTCACAAGAGACGAGGCCAGCAGTCAGTATTGGAAGCTTGTGATCTACAGACCCTCAAGAGGCACTACTTTAAAAACAGGCATGATTCGGTTGTGTAAATCCCTGCATAGGCTCAGGAATATTTCCAGAAATCCTTGTGAACACAGTTTACCCTGTCATTCACAAATGCAAGTTGAAGCTCCATCATGCAAAGAAGAAGCCATAGATCAACATAATCCAGAACTGCTGCAGTCTTCTCTGGGACAAAGCTCATTTAAAATACAGTGAGGCAAAACTTAAAACTGTTCTGTGGTCAGATGAATAAAAATGTGAAATTCTTTATGGGAATTACAGATGGCGTGTCCTGCAGACTTGTAAGGAGAGGCATCATCCAGCTTGTTATCCCGGCAGAGTTCAAAAGCCTCCATCTTAAATAATATGAAGTTACATTAGTGTATATGACAGCCTAAACATCGTTAAAGACACTATTAATGCTGTCTAGGGATGTGGACTGTCTTACCCTGGTCCTACCCTTGAAGACCACAAATGCGAATACTGTCGTGAGGTTTTATATATAAAAGTTATGTGTGTCTAATGTAATGTATTATGGTGATGTATGGACTGTAAAATGGTAATGCATAATGGGAGTATAGCCTAAGAATAAGCTTAGGACAGCATAGGATATACAGCTCTGGCAAAAATTAAGAGACCACTGCAAAATGTTCAGTTTGTCTGATTTTTCTCTTTATAGGTATATTTTGGAGTAAAATGTAAATTGTTCATTTATTCTATAAACTTCTGACAACATGTCTCCGAATTTCCAAGCAACAAATTTTGTATTTTTTTTCTGAAAAGGAGAAACGGTGAAAATTAAAAAAAAACGCAGTGCTTTCAGACCTCAAATAATGCAAAGAAAACAAGTTCATAATCATTTAGAAACAACAATACTAATGTTTTAACTCAGGAAGAGTTCAGAAATCAATATTTTGTGGAATAACCATGATTTTTAATCACTGCTTCCATGCGTCATGGCATGCTTTCCACCAGTCTTTCACACTGCTCCTGGCGCAAAACTGTAGGCAGTTCTTCTTTGTTTGATGGCTTGTGACTATCCATCATCCTCTTGATTACATTCCAGAGGTTTTCAATGGTGTCCAGACCTGGAGATTGGGCTGCCCATGACAGGGTTTTGATGTGGTGGTCTCTTAATTTTTGCCAGAGCTGTAAAATAAGGATAATAGGTTTAGCATATAAGACAAAAAATGGTTAAGGATAGAACTAGCCCATGGGTGTGCACTAATGTGAATAAAAGGGGGGCAATTCTTGGTTAGTGAGAGTTCAGTGAGAGTTAGTGAAGTGCATAGTGGAGGCCAAGTTCAAGTCCGGTGGGTTGCAGGTGTCCCTTGTTCCAGGCAGTGGGAGGCATTACTTGAATCCCGAGCGGTCGCTCTTGTCATGTCAGGAGCCTAAGGTCTGGCATTGGGGTGCCATACTCATCATGTCCTCTGAAGTTCAGTGGAAGATGGACAGGGACCCACATAGACGGAAGGTGATGGACAGTCCCGGGTGTACCTCCAAGACAAGTAATCCCATAGACTGACAAAATCAGTGAGCTTGGGGGTAGTCGTGGATGAGCTAGCAGCACAACTGAAGAGGAGTTGTGCTAAGTAGGAGGAAAATGTGAATTGCTGTGTCAATCTCACCTGTCACCACCTGATGAAACTGGACTGTTTAGTAAAAGTTTAACTGTTGCAAAGAACTTGGTGTCCTATGCATTGTGTGCATCAGCTCCAGAGGATGGACGCCTGAAAACAGTGACAAGTGAGTGTGATGCACCCCACATCCTACAGAACACTGGGACTGGGACACCCCTTGTCTGTAAAGTGTCACAGCAAGACCAGACCACAGCTCAGTCACGACTACCACTCTTCCCCACTTTACAGCTGAGCATTATATTGAGGTATAAAACAACATATGGTCCATCCAGAGAACATCCATTTGAGACTACGCCTTGTATATTTGAACAAGACAATGCTGGACAAAAAAAAGCGCAATATGGTCTTATTTGACCAACATTAAAATTAAGAATAGCAGATAGCTAACCTGATCTGTAGAAATATACGTTTTGGAATGTGGTTCAGCTGCTGCGGATTCATGGGTTGTCAGCCCGATTGCAATAAAGACAATGCTAAACCAATTACTACATACATTGTGAATAAAGAAAAGGAAAATTTATGGACTTGTTCGCGCTGATTATTGAAGACGCCAATTTCAAAAGGTTAAAGTCTATTTAACATTTTAAATTGGTGTCTTCAATATTTAAACTTTTGAAATTGGCATCTTCCATAATCAGCAGCGCAAACAAGTCCATAAATTTTCCTTTCTCTTTGTCACAATGTATGTAGTATTTGGTTTAGCATTGTCTTTATTGCAATCGGTCTGACAACCTATGAATCCACAGCAGCTGAACCACATTCCAAAATGCATATTTCTACAGATCAGGTTAGCATAATCTGCTATTCTTAATTTTAATGTTTGTCGGATAAAACCATATTGCGCTATTTTTTGTTCAGCATTTCTACATTGTGAATAAAGCATCCAACATAGTTTTGCAGAAGGAGAGATTGAGTGATGAGCTGGCCTATCTGCAGACCATTCCTTTCACCAATAGGAAACATTTAGCGCATTATGAAATGAAAAATCTGGCAAAGACCCAGGTCTATCGAGCAGCTAGAATCCTACATTAGACAAAAATGGGACAACATTCCCCTCTTAAAACTCCAGCAATTGGTCTCCTCACTTGCCAGACGTTTACAGAGTGTAATAAAAAGAAGAGGGGATGCTACACAATGGTAGGCATGCCTCTGACCCAACTTTTTTTGAGATGTCTTATTGCCATCGATTTTTTAAATACCATATATGCTCGAGTATAAGCCGACCCGAGTATAAGCCGACCCGAGTATAAGCCGAGGCACCTAATTTTGCCACTGAAAACTGGGTAAGCTTGTTGACTCGAGTATAAGCCGGGTATGCATTGTCCCCTCATCCCTGTCCTGCTATGCGTGGCTCCCCATCCTGGCCTGTTATGTGTGGGTCCCCATGTTGTATGCATGGCTCCCCCAGTCCCATCGCTGTATGCATGGCTCCCCCGGTCCCATCACCGTATGAATGGCTCCCCCAGTCCCATCGCTGTATGCTTGGCTCCCCCAGTCCCATCGCTTTATGCATGGCACCCCCAGTTCTATCGCTGTGTGCATGGCTCCCCCGGTCCCATTCCATTGTATGCATGGCTCACCCCCTCCCCGTCCTACTCACCCTCCTCGCTCCATCACTGCATCTCCGTTGTTCACGTGGTGCCACTCATTAAGGTAATGAATATGCGCTCCACGTCTATTTGAGTGGAGACGTGTGCATATTCATTACCTTAATGAGCGATACCACATGACTGCTCATCGCAGGAAGAGCCACCGGGATGGAGATGCAGGGATGGAGATGCAGTGACGGCTCGAGGAGGGTGAGTATGATGTCTTCTGTTAGCCGGCTCCTCCCGCTGCTCCGCTGCTCCCCCTCCCCCACTGGCCTCCTGGACAATGACTTGTGTATAAGCCGAGGGGGGCGTTTTCAGCACAAAAAAAATGTGCTGAAAATCTCGGCTTATACCCGAGTATATACTGTAAGTAATTTTGTCATATGAAATGGAGAAATGTCTAACTTTCACCTCCTGATCAATGTTCTATGTTCTGTTGTGAATAAAATGTAGCCATAAGAGATTTCCAAATCATGGCATTCTTTTTTTTTTTTACAGTGCCCCAACTTTTTTGGAATTGGGATTATATAAAATGAGAATACAAAATAAACATTTGCAGTTCTGTATGCTAAAGGGAGAAAAATAGTGGCTGGGAATCAGTTAATATCAAAGATGTACAAAAAGGGAACACTTCTTTCCCCTTAATGATGATCTTCTATATTTAGTTGTTTTACTTACATCACATTCCGCAGCGCTTTACATACATTATCAGCACTGCCCCTATTGGTATTCACAATCTAAATTCCCTATCAGTATGTGTTTGGAGTCTGGGAGGAAATCGAAGTATACAGAGGAAACCCACACAAACATGTGGAGAACATACAAACTCCTTGCAGATGTTGTCCTTGGTGGAATTTGAACTGAAGACCCCTGTGGTTCAAAGCAACAGTGCTAACCACTGAGCAACCATGCTACCCATGAACTCTGGACCATTGTGCTACAAAGCAACAGTACTAGCTACTGAGCCACCATGCTGCCAATAATATGTTTCATTCTATTCCATAGGTCATTTGTGGCAATATCAAATATACTGTATAAAGTGCTAACCACTGAGCCATCGTGCTGTCCCTAAGTTATTATTATTATTTATTATTATAGCGCCATTTATTCCATGGCGCTTTACATGTGAGGAGGGGTATACATAATAAAAACAAGTACAATAATCTTAAACAATACAAGTCATAACTGGTACAGGAGGAGAGAGGACCCTGCCCGTGAAGGCTCACAATCTACAAGTGGGGGATTCTTGTTCATAAAAACAAGGCTTGCCAAGATTACAATTGTGGAATATGCAGATCTGATATAAGGGAAAAAACAAACCTCTAGAGCTTTATTGACCTGCTGGCAGTTTTTGAACAACCAGTATAAAATAATTGTTCATTATCCACAAATCAATAAAGAAACTCCCCTTTTAATCAGATTCACTCATTGAAGCAAATTTATGAACACTGTCTAATTTTTAGACAGTGCAGACTTTGACTGCAGTCTTAAAAATGTGCCAGTTTATGAAAGGGTTTCAGGATATTAGAGAAATCTATTGTATTTAACACTATCTAGTCTAAAGCCCCAATTCATCAATTTTACGAAAATTCTGGTATGAACAGTTTTGAAAAGTCACAAAATTCTTGGTGTAAATGGCAAAGAAAGGGCGGGACAGGGACACAGTGAGGATGTGACACCACAGCTCATCTCATTCACGGCAAACTGTGGCGTTCCATATGTCAGAAATCTTACTCCCATACCCCCTCATTAAGACTGAAGAGAAAATTGATGGTCTTGATGAAGAATGGCCTAAGTTTGCACCATTCACACCTAATATTAGAGGGCTTACTTTGTGCCATAAGGCCATCCATGTTCACACTTTCATTAGAGAGGTACCAGTGAAAATTACCATATCCACTTATTTAGAATCACTCATGCACAGATTACATAAAAAGGAGAACAAGGAGTTTACTAAATATGCTGTTTATTACTTCTGAAAGAATTTACATAATAAAGATGGATATTAAATACCGAGTACATATTACGTGAACTACCCAGGTGAGTGAAATTGACCAATGGTCCACACAGGGAAACCAGATGAAACCAGGCTAATGCAACATATCAGTAAAAGGGCAGCGACTGCCACGGCGGGCAGTCTATTGACTTTCATATAGTGATAGGTTTCAATGATAGAAATCACACTGAGTCGCTGCCCTTTTACTGATATGTTGCATTAGCCTGGTTTCATCTGGTTTCCCTGTGTGGACCATTGGTCAATTTCACTCACCTGGGTAGTTCACGTAATATGTACTCGGTATTTAATATCCATCTTTATTATGTAAATTCTTTCAGAAGTAATAAACAGCATATTTAGTAAACTCCTTGTTCTCCTTTTCATGATCACGCTTTGCGGCCTGCTCTGCAGGTTTATCCCGCAGCGGAATTGATAAATCTGCAGGGCAAAACCGCTGCGGTTATCCCTGCAGATTTATCGCGGTTTGTTCCGCGGTTTCCGCTGCGGGATTACTCCTATACTATTGATGCTGCATATGCAGCAATATGCAACATCAATAGTAATGATAAAAATAATAAAAATTGGTTATACTCATCCTCCGATGTCCGGATCTCCTGGGCGCTGCACCCGGCGGTCCGGTTCCAAAGATGCTGTGCCGAGAAGGACCTTCGTGACGTCACGGTCATGTGACCCAGGCGTCATCACAGTCATGTGACCGCGACGTCACCGCAGGTCCTGCTCGCACAGCAAACCGAAGACCGGACGGCCGCGGGCAGCGCTGAGAGGTGAGTATAACATGATTTTTTATTTTTATTCTTTTTTTTACCCCAAATATGGTTCCCAGGGCCTAGAGGAGAGTCTCCTCTCCTCCACCCCGGGTACCACCCGCACATTAACCGCTTACTTCCCGCAACGTGGGCACAGCCCCATGCGGGAAGTAAGCGGTTCAATGCATTCCTGTGGGTGCAGAATCGCAGCGATTCTGCACAAAGAAGTGACATTCTGCGGGTTTTAAACCGCTGCGTTTCTGCGCGGTTTTTCCCGCAGCATGTGCACAGCGGTTTGCGGTTTCCATAGGGTTTACATGTAAATGTAAACGCTATGGAAACTGCTGCGGACCCGCAGCATCAAAATCGCCGCGGATCCGCGGTAGAAACCGCGAAGTGTGAACATGGCCTAAATGTGCACTACTACTCTGGCCCATCTTTTGGTGCAGGGTGTTGCAAATTAGGCCTCCCCTTTTTCTGATAAGCCACATCTTTTTTAAGCAAGGTTCCACCACGTTGTTTGATAAAGAACGGTTTAAACCACATTTTAACCCCTTTCTGCCATAGGACAGGATAGTACGTCCGATGGCAGAACCCCATCCGGTAGTGAGCCCGCATCAAAACCGGGACATGTCAGCTGTTTTGAATGGCTGACATGTGCCCGCAATAGACGTGGGTGGAATCGTGATCCGCCCGCACCTATTAACTAGCTAAATGCCGCTGTCAAACTCTGACAGCAGTATTTAACAAGCACTTGCGGCTATTCGGCTGGAAATATGCACACCTTTAACCCCTGATACATGTTCGGGGGTCTTCCGTGCATTGGCATGACAACCAGAGGTCTCCTTGAGACCTCTATGGTGGTTGATGCCAGATTGCTATGAGTGCCACCTAGTGGTTGGCGCTCATAGCAATGCAGTAATTCTACTACATAGAGGCGATCTGAGGGCCTTTATGTAGCAGAGGTGATCGATTTATGGCAGCTTCTAGCCTCCCATGGAGGCTATTGAAGCATGCCAAAATTAAAAAAAAGTGTTTAAAAATATGAAAAAATAAAAAAATAAAAGTTTAAATCACCCCCCTTTCGCCCCATTCAAAATAAAACAATAAAAAAAATCAAACATACACATATTTGGTATCACCGCATTCAGAATAGCCATATCTATCAATAAAAAAAAGGATTAACCTGATCGCTAAGCGGTATAGCGAGAAAAAAGTCAAAACGCCAGAATTATGTTTTTTTGGTCGCCGCGACGGGCGATCAAAAGATCGTATCAGCACAAAAGTGGTATAATTGAAAACGTCAGAGCAAAAAATAAGCCCTCAACTGAGCCCAGATCATGAAAAATGGAGACACTACCGTTATCGGAAAGTGGCGCAATTTTTTTTCTTTTAGCAAAGTTTGTAAATTTTTTTCACCACTTAGATAAAAAAGAACCTAGACATGTTTGGTGTCTATGAACTCATAATGACCTGGAGAATCATTATCATCATTAATCATCAGAATCATTAATCATCAATTTCAGCATTTAGTGAACCTAGCAAAAAAGCCAAACAAAAAAAAAATTGGGATTGCACTTTTTTTGCAATTTCACCGCACTTGGATTTTTTTTCCCGTTTTCTAGTACATGACATGCTAAAACCAATGCTGACGTTCAAAAGTACAACTTGTCCCACAAAAAATAAGCCCTCACATGGCCATATTGACAAAAAAAAATAAAAAAGTTATGGCTCTGGGAAAGAGGGGAGCGAAAAAATGAAAGCACAAAACCAAAAAAAGCTTCGGGGGTTAAGGGGTTAAATATGGTGCAAGTCATTAAAGTTAGTTTTTTTCTATGAGCTGTGTTAAAATTCCAGTGCATTTTTCTTGATAAATCCCCTCCCCCCCCCCTTTTTGTCTAGAGATGTGGCTCCACAATGGGTTAAATTTCACAATTGATTCTTAATTCACTAGATCATAATATCACTTTCTTTTCTACTTGTCCTGCTTTGTGTCAAGCAGACTTTGCTTTTGTAAGTGTTTTTACACATAGAAATGCATTTAGATCCAGCTACTAAGGTCTGTGCCTGGAATACAGATGTATAATTAATTCCCATAAATATTGGTAGGATTCACACCGAGAACAAACACTCCTCTTGATTAGGATTACAGTAACATGGGGACATGGGTATTGTAAAAGTCTATGCTTTATTATCGTGTCATAATTATGACATATGGTGTCATCATTTCGACAGTCTACTGCAAAAATAAATATACCTACTGTACTTGTTTAAGTTTGGCTCTGGTGTTCAGGAGCACAAACTCGTACAGCTACACAATGAATGGATGACATAGCACTTAGCTCATAGTTCAGACCTTAGATATTGTGTCATTTAACATCCAGACTTCCAGCTTTCCTGTATACCATTCATGTGCTCCTCTGTGGTGCCATGTGGTCCCTTTGTGACTATTTATTCTAAAAATACTTTTGTTTTTATTCACTTTCCATTACTTATATGGCACCCATGTATTCTGCAGTGCTGAGTAGAGATTGTCATCACACACATTACTTTTTATCCTCAATCTAATTTTTATCATCTATAACATCAGACACATTAAGGTACCGTCACACTAGGCGATATCGCCAGCAATCCGTGACGTTGCAGCGACCTGGATGGCGATATCGCTGTATTTGACACGCAGCAGCGATCTGGATCCCGCTGTGAAATTGCTGGTCGCTGCTAGAAGGTCTGCACATTATTTGGTCGCTAGGTCGCCGTGTATCGCCGTGTTTGACAGCAAAAGCGACGATACCAGCGATATTTTACACTGGTAACCAGGGTAAACATCGGGTTACTAAGCGCAGGGCCGCGCTTAGTAACCCGATGTTTACCCTGGTTACCAGCGTAAAAGTTAAAAAAACAAACAGTACATACTCACCTGCGCGTCCCCCAGCCTCTGCTTCCTGACACTGACTGAGCGCCGGCCCTAAACTGAAAGTGAAAGCAACAGCGGTGACGTCACCGCTCTGCTGTTAGGGCCGGAGCTCAGTCAGCGTCAGGATGCAGAGGCTGGGGGACGCGCAGGTGAGCATGTACTGTTTGTTTTTTTAACTTTTACGCTGGTAACCAGGGTAAACATCGGGTTACTAAGCGCGGCCCTGCGCTTAGCAACCCGATGTTTACCCTGGTTACCCGGGGACCTCGGCATCGCTGGTCGCTGGAGAGCGGTCTGTGTGACAGCTCTCCAGCGACCACACAGCGACGCTGCAGCGATCGGCATTGCTGTCGCTATCGCTGCAGCGTCGCTTAGTGTGACGGTACCTTTAGGTCCACTTTCATAAGAAGCCAGTTAACTTAAGGTACCGTCACACTAGGCGATATCGCCAGCAATCCGTGACGTTGCAGCGACCTGGATGGCGATATCGCTGTATTTGACACGCAGCAGCGATCTGGATCCCGCTGTGAAATTGCTGGTCGCTGCTAGAAGGTCTGCACATTATTTGGTCGCTAGGTCGCCGTGTATCGCCGTGTTTGACAGCAAAAGCGACGATACCAGCGATATTTTACACTGGTAACCAGGGTAAACATCGGGTTACTAAGCGCAGGGCCGCGCTTAGTAACCCGATGTTTACCCTGGTTACCAGCGTAAAAGTTAAAAAAACAAACAGTACATACTCACCAGCGCGTCCCCCAGCCTCTGCTTCCTGACACTAAAGCGCCGGCCCTAAACTGAAAGTGAAAGCAACAGCGGTGACGTCACCGCTCTGCTGTTAGGGCCGGAGCTCAGTCAGCGTCAGGATGCAGAGGCTGGGGGACGCGCAGGTGAGCATGTACTGTTTGTTTTTTTAACTTTTACGCTGGTAACCAGGGTAAACATCGGGTTACTAAGCGCGGCCCTGCGCTTAGCAACCCGATGTTTACCCTGGTTACCCGGGGACCTCGGCATCGCTGGTCGCTGGAGAGCGGTCTGTGTGACAGCTCTCCAGCGACCACACAGCGACGCTGCAGCGATCGGCATTGCTGTCGCTATCGCTGCAGCGTCGCTTAATGTGACGGTACCCTTATTGTGCTTTTGGAGAAAGTAAAGAAACTGGAAGAAACCCATGCTAAAGGACTATTTATATACTGATCTAAGTCTTCAAATGGCTGCTGTTCAGCTACATGAAAGCAATTGCATCAAAGCCTGTTTACACAGACTGACTACACTTCAATGCGTACAGAATGATTATTAATAAGATTTTTCTGTACGCATAAACATCATGTTATCGACATCAGATGCCATGTTTACACCAGACAACTTGCTGCTGAGAACAATGATTTTTAAAATTGCTTAAAAGCAATTAAAACACAATAAGCGAGCGTTTTGCTCATCTGTCATGTGAGTGCATGCCTGTTTAGATAGATTGATTATTGGGACACAAGCATTCCTAGACAATAGACAGACTTGTTCCCAATAACTGAGCCTTTAAATGAGGCTCAAGTGAGCATTGAAGAACTGATCTGGAAAATGGTGATGGTGATTGCTGGGCACTGGTGATTTTGCAGGACTGAAAACACCAGCTTGGTCAGGAGCTGACTGGGAGGGGCATGAAGGTGAGCAGTTAACTGCATTACAAAAATGAGGTGGCTGTAAAGGGGTGACTGGTATCTCAGGATTTACCGTAACTTCTCAGCATGAAATGTAACTACAGGACACACTTAGCCACTATCTGATGGTCGGTCTCCTCGGCAACAAGCTGTGCATTATGTAAGAGAAAGCTCTCACATCAGGAGAATAACAGCAGACAAAAAAAGTAAATAATAATCTTACTTATTTACCTTATGTCTCATTAACTATACTAATTTCAAAACATGAGAAATCAACAAGGATAAAACTTAGTAAGTTTTAGGAGAAGCACCTTTCTTTCTTAAGTGTGTGAAATGTATTGTTTCCTCGAAACACTGAGTATTTTAGTTAACATAGAAAGGAGCTTAAAATGTAATTATTTTTAGATATTTCTAAATATTTTTCAGAATTTTTTTATGTAAATAGTGTTTTGAAAGAAAATAATACAACTGTTTCTCTCTAGGTAATATGCAGGAATACAACCCATACAGCAGAACTTCATTGAAAGCCTCTAATACAAGAACATGTACAGTTCTAGATCATTTACAATGAATTTTTGTCCTATCTATATTTTTTTCGAAATTCTGTAGCTCTTCATTGTTTTTTCAGTCATTACTGATGGGATGAGATTACAAAAATGGTCCTCTTTGATTTTATAGAGCCCTGTTTCAAATTGCATATCTATTTTGTTTTTTCTTTTGTACTGTCTTGTATAATTATAGTGTTAGCTTGTAAACTCAGAAAACTGACATACCATCTGTGCATGCTGCACGGAGAGCCTGAGGCTGAGGGTGTTGGGACCACCATTATATGACTCTTTGTTTAAAACTAATATAAATAAGTTGTTTGGGTAGCATCTGCCACTAAAGTCCCATGATGTAAATCCATCTGAAGGGGTTAAATAATTTTACAACCAGGAGCCTGCTAATGCAGCTGCCCTTGGCTGTAAAACTGGGAAATGAATGGAATGCAGCTTTGTTGACTTGCGGTGATGCGCCTCCTGGTGGCATAAGCTCATGAAATCTAGCGTGAGAAAATAATCAGAAAAATTCCCATGCTACAGTTCACAGTCCCACGCTGCATTCTATTCATTCCCCAGTTTTTACAGCCAGGGGCAGCTGTAGAAGATCGAGGGTCGTCAGTTGCATTGAGAGTACAATAAATGTATTGAAACCCCATGTGTGTGTTTGTTTATTTAACCCTTTATTATTATTGGATTAATAATGGATAGGTGTCTTATTGACATCTCTCCATTATTAAACTGGCTTAATGTCAACTTACAATAGCAAGGTGACATTAACCCCTTATTACCCCATATCCCACCGCTACTCGGGAGTGGGAAGAGAGTGGCTAAGTGCCAGAATAGGCGCATCTTACAGATGCGCCTTTTCTGGGGTGGCTGGGGGCAGATGTCTTTAGCCAGGGTGGGTCCAATAACCATGGTACATCTCTAGGCTATTAATATCTGCCCTCAGTCACTCTGCTTTCCCACTCTGGCAGAGAAAATTGCACGGGAGCCCACGCCAGTTTTTTCCGTGATTTAACCCTTTATTTTAACACCTAGAGCTTCCAAATTTTGCACACAGACACTTCTAACATTAGTAGTGAGGAATATGTAAAAATATAATGGATATGAAATGGTTTACTGTATGTTAACCATGTCTCATATCATGTCGGGTTTGGGAAGGAGATAGCAAAAGCCAGCAATTGAATTACCGGCTTTTAAGCTATCTAGCTCTGTATGAAATATAAATATATATATATGTGTGTCTTAATGACACACATATATATATATATATATATATATATATATATATATATATATATATATATATATATGCTGTATATATGTTTTCACGAATATTTGAGCCTATGCATCCATTCTATGTCCATTTTGCAAGGCGGTGAGAAAAGCTCGCCGTACGGATGCCATACGGATGCCACACGGAGGTTTACATGCGCAAAATACGCAGTGTAAGATTGCACTTACTGAGTGTATTGGGGGACACTCATTTGGCAGTGGATTAACGTAGTCAGGCCCCTAGTTTTCATTTTAATAGTCCATGTGGTTTATTATGGAGTCATAAGCTACATATGATCAACAAGCCAAACAGTCTTTACATCAATCTTCACATCATAGTATACGGCTTTGAAACGCGGTCACTAAACATGCCGAACCTCTGTGTCCAGTTATCGTGGGTGACCGCACGCCATACAGTTCATTAGTGTCCATGGAGCACAACAGGCACCAACATATGACATTACGGTTGCAGTCTCTAATCATGCTGGACTTTACTCCGTCCAGTTACCATGGGTGACTGCACAGCACCCCATACGCTGGGTTACCTTCCAGGAGCTCCTACTCCATACGCTGACTCCTGTCAGTACTCTCTCAGGGAAGTTGCCGAATTGGGATCACCATCCCGGGCAATGCCTTGCTCACCAGGCCACCTGGCAGTCCAGTTCCTCAGACGGGCTATAACTTCCCCAAACGCAGTGCCATCACGGACTCTGCACACGCGTCCTCTCTGTGTGTTATTCAGGACGTCCATCCCCATCTGGGACCATCCAACACACAGGCCCCCAGGTCCAAGGCCTCCCCCATGTGCTCTTCAGTGATCTAGTCCTACTCCCAGGACCTCCCAACACAGAGGCCCTCCAGGACCTGGCACACAGACCACTAAGGTCCATCCATCTTTCCCATGTGACCCACATGGTCACATTATATACTTGTAGCCACTCCCATAGGTGGGAGGTGTGTGTGGCTAGTTCAAACATTACAACTACAGATATGCCTCCATGCATATCCTGAGGAGCACATGCAGCGCCACCTAGCTGTAGCAGGGGTCACTGCATCACAGCAGCCACACCTTGCTAACGGATGACATATGGATCACTGTTTAGGGAACATTTCTGCGTATTTGGTCCTTAAAAAACGGACCTTATTTTTATATGTTGTGTGTGACTCTAGCCTTACACTCATTTTTTTCACAGATACATCACGTACCCATTATAATCTACGGTGCTATTTACATTACATGTCTGTGTTCTTTTATGGTCCATGTGACCATGCAAAACACTCAGAGGAATATCAGTTTTTTTCCAGTATCACTGATAAAAAGGACCAATACATGTCTATGGGTCCGCTAAAAACATATACAGCACATATATGACATCCATATGTTGTCCGTATTTGACACTGCAAAGTATAGGAGAAGTTTTGTAATTTATTTATCCACCTGTGAAAAACACTGATAGAAAAACGGACACACTGATGCAAAACACTGATGACACTGGTACCATTTTTTTCACGTACATGTTTAAATACGACATGTGAATGAGGCCTCAGTCATCAAGTCCACAGGTATTTGACTCGTTCGAGACTTGTAGCCGCCTAAGCACGAGTGGGTGGGTGTGCAATTTATTTGCTTAAAATATAAAACAAGTAAACTTTACAGCATGTTGGATTATTGAAAACAACATAAACCGCACATCCAAAAATCATAGGTTGATCTAATGCCTCTGATCAGACTGTATGAAACCCACTGACTGAGGCCCCGGACCAAGACAGTAACGCCCTTGAAATCCGATTGCCCCATAGGTGAGTATATAAAAAGGTATTTTTTTTGTCCTACTGGCAGGATTGAGTCATATATGCAACATATTAGAATGATGTATATGAGGGCTGAAAGGTGGTGGTCTTATCTTATATGAGACAAACCTGGTGACAGGTTCCCATTGCAGACATTGTTTCACTTAACTCCATAGCTGCTGCTTCAGACTATTCAACTGGTGGAATGGGGAATTTTTCTTGTGGGAGTGATTTTTTTTCTTTCTTACACTTTTCAGCTGCTCAGTACTATGTCCAAGCGGGTTATGGCTCTCAGTGGGAAAAACAAAACAATAATCTTGTAGTTATGATACCTTTTAATGGTTAACAAAAATAAAATAAATGATGTTACAAAGCAAGCCTTCAAGAATTCTTTTTCTTGTTTTTTCCACTGAGAATAATCTTTCTTCAACTGTTCAAGGTTTCTTTCACAAGCCAGTGTCTTGGGTACATGTGGTGACAGTTTTCACACTTACTGGAGACACTTACACAAGTAGACCAATTCAAGTGAATGGATCTGTGCACATGTCAGTGTGTATCCATGGACCATGTGTCCATGGGCCAAACACGCTGACATGTCCGTTTTTTAGCAGCAGCACGGGCCACGAAGCGTCCAGCACCCTGATGACACACGGATTACATCTGTGACGCCCGGGAGACCGAGATACCCAGCACCAGATCAATGAGGTCCGTCTCTTGAGGGGGATGTCACTAGTGGCTTGACCCGGTGCTGTGGTCTCAGGCGATGCACAATGTAAGGGATATCATGAAGGAACAGACACTTACTTGATCAGCAGCAGGTCCTCTCAGCTGTGATGACCCCGATCCTGGATCGATGGCTATTGTCCAAATGAAAGACTGAGGCGCTGAAACGTTTAACCAGTTTACTTCAACAAAAAAGGGATTTGCAACCAATACTGTCACCGGAGTCTGTTTAAGAACTCTGAATTACTTTGACCCTGTCAGGATTTCCACCTCTTATTATGCGCAGTTTCTGTATAGCCCTGCTGCTGTTTGTGAACTGGCTGCCGACCCAATCTTTCTCTTCTGTGCTCTGGTTCGACGGACAACCCGAGTCCTTTTTTTGTCGGCTTACCCCCTCTGGGAGTACCGCTGAACTCTGTGTCTGTTGCTGCGTCTTACCCTAGTGAAGCTGATATCACCTCACTTCCTTCCGGTTGCTGTATTATGTATAATGAATATAGCCACGGATCCGGTATCCGTCTCTGCGCCTATTCTGGGTAGAGGTTATTGCTACCCGGTTCTCACAATGTCCTTTTTCTCTATTCCTCTTTTCCTACTATGGATATTATGGGCCTATAATCCGTCATAGGGCTGTTAGGAGTTCAGTTATACGACCTCTCACTTTCAGCTCCTCAACCCAACTGCCAGTCCTTTTCTCAGACCAGAATAGATCAAGGGGAGTCTCTGGAGCTCCCCCTTCTGGCCGGAGATGGTAGTGCAGTCTTGCTAATCTAGTATTTGTATTTGGTGTCAATAACTATTTTTGTGGCAAATACCCCTAGGGGCGCCACATCCCCCCTTAGTTAAGAACAGTACTCCGGGACTGTGGGATGATAACATTTTGACATAACAATTGATATGTACAGAGTCTTAAAAATGAAAAGTTACAAAAACCACTCAAAGAAACAAAAAAAAAATGGAATTCTGTAAAAAGTCACTTCAAATAGCGTCCATTAATACAGTTCTATCCTTGAAGGTACTAGGAAGCAAAGTTCACAAAGCAGTCTTTCCGGAGCTTTGATTTAGTGTTTCCGGGCTGATAAAAAGTTCAAGAATATGCAAGAAGTTCATACGGGTAAGTCTCTGTAGGTACTGGGCTTAAACGTTACAGAACGATAACAATGACTATAGTCTTATAGTTGGTAATCCGCATACCTGGCCGGTAATTGACCCTGGGTACTACGCTGGGATCTACGTAATAGCGGTGTCTCTTTATGTGGTGTACTACTGTCTACTGCGGATATAGTATCTGTCCTCTCTGCTAAAGATAATTCCACCACTATGGGGTTGGCAAGTCCACCGTGAATGGGATCACTCTGATCAGGAATCTGTTCTTCCTGACCTGGAACCTCTTGTAGTACGGGGTCAGCCTCTTCCTGTCTTGGGACTTCTAATATTGGATTCGGTGTTGGATAAAAGGCCAACATGGGAACCACTACTGCACCATGGTATGTTAGTAGGGTTTTCGGAAAGTCTCCTATACAGGTGTGATACATTTCCTCCTCTTTGTCCTTTACTGGTTGAACCTGTATAGGTTGAATAACTTCTGATTCTGGCTGGACAACTTCTGGCTCTTTCAACGTTTCCGGACATAATTTAAGATTGTCTCTTGACACTAGTACAGATGTTAAACCTCCGTTTTTGCTAATGAGACACATTTTAGGATTATCCATTCATGTTGGTAAAACTGTGTAGGGTACGGCTTCCCATTGATTATCCAGTTTATTGGTTCGACGATTCCTCTTGAGTACTTGGTCACCCGGTCTTAATGGAGTTGCTAGAGGGTCATTCCACATCAAGTGGACCAGTTTTAAAAATCGTCCCCACTCGACCTTCTCCGATTTTGCTGAAAATTTATAAGGATGTACATGTATGTTTGAAAAGAGGTTCTGTAAATTTTTAGGGCCAGATCTCAAATACATTGGGCACTGTTGACCTTTCACTGGAGGTTCCACCAAGCCTGTGGCTTCAGCTAAGAGGATTTTGCAAACTTTGGCACATAGCCATTAGAGTTCTATACTGGCTATGATGCTGAAATTTGGCATACTAGCTCAACTTTTGCTGCTAAACACGATAAAATTATTACCGGCTATGACAAAACAATATTTCGGCCGCAATTTTGTGTCAAAGTAGCTTGAAAAACGCGTCGCATAAAATTTATGCCAAACTTTGCCCATATATAACTCAAGACCAAAAACCAATAGTAACTGGTGCTTTGCCCTGTACACCAAACATCTACATGACTTTGCATTGCTGCAATATCACGGTCAAAGCATATGTATTTGTGGAAATATTCACACCCACATATGATGAAAAACTTAAAAAAAACGAATTTTACCTATTTTTAGGTCAAATTTCTCAAAAAGGGTACCCCTAAAATATATTAATTCTGATATCATTAGAAAGAGCACATTTTTCTCTACAAGGATCATTGGGGTTTTTTTTGAAGTCTCTCAGTTTAAGAAATGAAAAATGCCACTGAACATGGTGTTATTTATTAATACGCAATGAATGGTAACTGCACTATTCAAACCCTTGCGTTGGTCCATGGTGGTTATACCACAACCAATTCCCTAAGAATTGGTATTATAATCCTATTAAGAATTGTAATAATGCTGTCTTTCGAGAATTGGCAGCCCCATCGCCTAGGAGCCATGGCCGATAGCCGTGCAAGGCGAGCCTCGGGTGGTCTCTATCGCAGGTTCCGAAGCCTAGGATCCCAAGCCTAATATTGGGTATCTTTTGTTGGTTCCCAAGCCATAATGTTCAGTCTAAGTGGTCTGGAATTGTTGCTGAATTTGCAACATAATCGGTTCAGAGAAGCTGTATTGTCGGCCCATTGCTGTCCAAAAAGGTCCAAATCTTGACATTGGCACCTAAAAGTTGGTCCATTAAGGCTATATCAGATGAATTCAGTGTCTCTGAACGAATGGTCAAACAAGCTCGAAAGCTTAAATGTGAACATGGGATCTTAGCCTTACCTAGAATCAAGTGTGGCAAGAAAGTTTCTGAGGAAGTGAAGAAAAAGGTGCAGGCATTTTTTGAGGATGATGAATTCAGTCGAATGTGCCCTGGTAAAAAAGACTATGTATCAGTGCGAATAGCAGGAGAAAAAAAGCAGATGCAAAAGCGACTATTACTGAGCAATATGAGGGAAGTGTTTGTTGCTTATCGGGATCGGAATGGCCCTGAAATTGGATTTTCCAAGTTGTGTGAGCTTCGGCCAAAGTGGTGTGTAACCGTTGGATCTGCTGGAACACATTCCGTTTGTGTGTACCATTCACTAAAATGTCAAACTAATGCTTGCAGCATGCCCAATCAATGATGACTACAAAGAGCTCATATGCAAAATTTTCTGTGGAATTGAATCCAAGGACTGTATGCTTGGCCGTTGTGATAAATGCCCGGGTCCTGAAGTTTTAAAAGAATTTCTAGTCAATGTGTTTGTCAACAGTGACCCTGAAGATATTATTGAGTTCAAACAATGGATTCACACTGATCGAGACACTTTTGATACGAAACAACTGACTATAGAAGATTTCATTGAAGAATTGGTTTTGAAAATTTCTAAACTTTGTAGCCATCACTACATCGCCAAGCATCAAAGTTGCTATCTGAAATCATTGAAGGAAAATCTGAGACCTGGAGAGCTTGTGATCCTTATGGACTTTGCTGAAAATTACTCATTTATTGTTCAAGATGCCATTTAAGGTTTCCACTGGGAAAATAGTCAAGCTACAGTACACTCATTTGTAATTTACTTCAAGGAGTTAAATGGTGAAGCTGCGCAGAACATCAGCTTGTGCATAATCAGTGATTGCTCACGGTCACGACATGACACAGTTGCAGTCCACACTTTCTTAACAGTAATTGTGGAGTATCTCAAGACTCATCTATGGGATTCGTCATATCCACTACTTCAGCGATGGATCTGCAACCCAGTACAAAAATTTCAAAAATTTTCTCTACTTGTGCCACCACAATGCTGATTTCAATATCAGCGCTGAATGGAATTTTTTTGGTACCAGTCATGGAAAGTCGCCCTGTGATGGGATTAGAGGGACAGCAAAGAGGTTGGCAGCTCGTGCCAGTCTTCAACGCCCAACTGAAAACCAAATACTGACCCCTGTGGCTTTATTCAACTTTTGCAACAAGCAACTGCATGAAATCAATTTTTTTTGGTTCCAAAAGAAAAAATTGACGAAATACGGGTAGTTCAAGAGGAAAGGTTCAAAGATGGACATACGATTGCTGGAACAAGAGAAAATCACCAGTTTGTGCCAATTGATGACAAAAGATTTGCATTTCAAGGGTGTCAAATGACCCATCATCTTTCATTGCCCATGTAGATAGATCTGTCAGATCAGAAATGCCTTTTGTGCCAATTGCTAACCTCCAGCCAGGGCAATACATTGCCTGCATTTACGATAGGAACTGGTGGATTGGAAATATTTCTGAAATTTCAGTCGACAAGCATGATGGATTAATACATTTTATGCATCCTCATGGACCAGCTAACTTCTTTCACTGGCCTGTGAGAAATGATACATGCTGGATTCCCGAGCAGTCAATCATTGCAATAATTTCAGCACAGCTGCAACAGCAATGGGCCGACAATACAGCTTCTCTGAACCGATTATGTTGCAAATTCAGCAACAATTCCAGACCACTTAGACTGAACATTATGGCTTGGGAACCAACAAAAGATACCCAATATTAAGCTTGGGATCCTAGGCAAAGACACCCACCCTCAGGCTTCGGAACCTGTGATAGAGACCACCCGAGGCTTGCCTTGCACGGCTATCGGCCATGGCTCCTAGGCGATGGGGCTGCCAATTCTCGATAGACAGCATTATTACAATTCTTAATAGGATTATAATACCAATTCTTAGGGAATTGGTTGTGGTATAACCACCATGGACCAACGCAAGGGTTTGAATAGTGCAGTTACCATTCATTGCGTATTAATAAATAACACCATGTTCAGTGGCATTTTTCATTTCTTAAACTGAGAGACTCCAAAAAAAACCCCAATGATCCTTGTAGAGAAAAATGTGCTCTTTCTAATGATATCAGAATTAATATATTTTAGGGGTACCCTTTTTGAGAAATTTGACCTAAAAATAGGTAAAATTTGTTTTTTTTAAGTTTTTCATCATATGTGGGTGTGAATATTTCCACAAATACATATGCTTTGACTGTGATATTGCAGCAATGCAAAGTCATGTAGATGTTTGGTGTACAGGGCAAAGCACCAGTTACTATTGGTTTTTGGTCTTGAGTTATATATGGGCAAAGTTTGGCATAAATTTTATGTGACGCGTTTTTCAAGCTACTTTGACACAAAATTGCGGCCAAAATATTGTTTTGTCATAGCCGGTAATAATTTTATCGTGTTTAGCAGCAAAAGTTGAGCTAGTATGCCAAATTTCAGCATCATAGCCAGTATAGAACTCTAATGGCTATGTGCCAAAGTTTGCAAAATCCTCTTAGCTGAAGCCGCAGGCTTGGTGGAACCTCCAGTGAAAGGTCAACAATGCCCAATGTATTTGAGATCTGGCCCTAAAAATTTACAGAACCTCTTTTCAAACATACATGTACATCCTTATAAATTTTCAGCAAAATCGGAGAAGGTCGAGTGGGGACCACTGGTCCACTTGACATGGAATGACCCTAGAGCATTCTGGTTGAAAGTTCGCTCTTGTCTTTCTCTGGTTTGCTGGAGGCTTCTTTCCACACTCTCTTGCACTTGGCGATACTGCTTTTGCCGTACGACATCCCAATTGGAGTCTTGAACTTCTGCGTCTGGTTTCAGAATTCCCATTTCTAGATCGATTGGCAATTGGCCGGGTCTTGCACGCATAAGATAAGCTGGGGTGCAGTTGGTAGAGCTCACCGGGACATGATTATACAGATCCACCAAGTCAGGCAATTTGTCTGGCCATTGATTCCTTTCCGTTTCAGGTAAGGCCTTTAGTAGGTCTATCACAATATGGTTCATCTTCTCACATAAGCCGTTTGTTTGCGGATGATAGGCCGTCGTCCGGATCTTTTTGCAACCATACATATTACAGAATTCTCTGAAGATCTCTGATTCAAAGGCTGTACCCTGGTCAGTGAGAACCTGTTCCGGATATCCATGGGGTCTACAAAAGTATGTTTGGATCGCTTTGGCTGCTGTTTTTACAGTCAGATCTTTTACAGGTACTACTACCAAGAAGCGCAATAATGATCCACGATGGTCAAGGCATAGACGTAACCGGACCGGCTCGGTGTCAACTTCACGTGGTCCATGGCTACCAGTTCAAGTGGTTATTTGGGATTATGGGCTGCAGTGGTGCCCTTTGGCTCTTTTGATCGTTCCTTCTGAGGTTGCACGGGCCACAGTTTTTACACCACTGTTCGATTGATTTTCTCATCCCGACCCAATAAAATCTTTCTCTCAGAAGTACTTCTAGCTTTTTCCAACCAAAGTGACCAGCACCATTGTGGTAAGCTTCGAGGACCATCCTCACATCTTGTTTAGGCACGATAATCTGCCAAACCAATTCATGTGTTTTCGGATTGGTGTATCTTCTACAGAGTTTCCCTTGATACAGGAACATTTTGCCTCTCTCTTTCCAGAGTTGATGCATCTCTTCTGGGGCATTCTCATCGGGATATGCACTTTGTTCAGTCAATAGTTCCTTCACTAGCTTCACAGCCGGATTGCTATCTTGGGTGTCAGCCCATCTATGGTGTGCTAACGGATTAAAATTCACTTCTTGTTGTTTCTGATAGGTATTTGACTGACGATTTTTTACCTTGGGCTGATGAAAGGCTGGTAGTTCAATTTCTTCAAGCTCCCCCATTTCTTCTTCTACATCTCTCAAGTGTGGCATCCGGGATAGGGCATCGGCATTTCCATTCTTGCGACCTGCTCGATACTTGATCACGAAGTTTTAATTAGATAACCGGGCTATCCATCGCTGTTCTAACGCACCTAATTTAGCCGTATCTAGGTGGGTCAACGGATTGTTGTCAGTATAGACAATAAATTCTGCACCGGTCAAATAGTGTTTGAAACGTTCAGTCACAGCCCAAACTACTGCCAGTAGCTCCAATTTGAAGGAGCTATAATTTTCAGAATTTCTTTCAGTAGGCCGGAGTTTTCTACTTGCAAAGGCAATGACTTTCTCCCGACCTTCTTGCTTTTGTGACAGCACCGCTCCCAATCCCACAATACTGGCATCGGTGTAGAGGATGAAAGGTTGATGGTAATCCGGGTACGCCAGAACTTCTTCTCCGGTTAGTGCCTTCTTTAGTTGTTCAAAGGAGTCTTCTCTTTCGTCGTTCCACTGAAAAGGAGGGTTTCGGTTTGAAGGTTTCTTCGTCTGCCCTATCAAAGCATCTTGCAAGGGCGCCGCCAATTTGGTAAATCCTTTTATATATCTACGATAGTAACCCACTAATCCCAAGAACTGCCTCACTTCTTTTGCGTTGGTAGGTCTTGGCCAATCCCTTATGGCAGTTATTTTCTCGGGATCCGGTGCTACTCCCTCCGAACTCACGATGTGCCCCAAGTATTGTACCTTTGGCTTGAGAAGGTGACATTTGGATGGTTTGATTTTCATACCATACTTGGATAAGGCTTCGAACACTTCTGCCAGGTCTGTTAAGTGCTGTTCGTAAGTCTTTGAGTAGACGATCACATCATCTAGGTACAGGAGGACGGTTTCAAAGTTCTTGTGTCCGAGGCAACATTCCATCAGTCGCTGGAAAGTACCGGATGCATTGCAGAGTCCGAACGGCATGCGATTAAATTCGCTTAGACCCATTGGTGTGGTGAATGCCGTTTTTTCTTTATCTCTCTCAGCCACAGGGACTTGCCAATACCCGCTTGTTAAGTCTAAGGTGGAAAAATAATTAGCAGATTTCAAAGCAGTCAAGGACTCTTCTATCCTAGGCAAGGGATCGGTGTCTTTATGGGTGATGTTATTAATCCGCCGGTAGTCTACGCACATTCTCATGGTTCCGTCCTTTTTTTTGACAATCATCAGAGGGGCCGCCCAAGGGCTACAACTATCTCTTATTACCCTGGCCTGTTTCATCTCTCTCGACATGTCCTTCGCGCATTGATAGTGAGCGGGCGGTATGGGTCTATATCTTTCTTTTATCGGGGGATGGTCACTGGTGGGGATTGTATGTTCCACCCCTTCTATCCGTCCGAAGTCCAATGGGTGTTTACTGAAGACCTGTTCATATTCCGTCACTAATCTATACACCCCTTGTCTTTGATGGGTAGGTGTTGAATCTACACCCACGTCTAGCTGTTGGCACCAATCCTCCGATTCTCCATCTGAGCCGTTATTTTCCACCTGACAGGTCGATTCTAAGGGCTCAACGGTTGTGATGGCATTGTTGTCAACAGTATATAACTTTGCCACTGTAGCGTACCTTGGCAAAGTGACCTCTTCCTCTCCACAGTTCAAAAGTCGTACCGGCACCCGTCCCCGGTGTACCTCGACCACCCCTCGTGCCGTGAGTATAGTGGGCCTGCTGTCGGTGTACGCTGGTTCTATTAAGGCTTGATAGTCTCGTCCTTTAGTACCAATGGCTGCTCTACACCATACCAGCATTTCTGTTTTTGGTGGGATTACAATAGACGTAGGATCACTCACCCTCACACTGCCGATTTCTCCACCTGCAACTTCTATCTGTTGCCTTAACATTAATACTTTTATTTCCCTCTGGAGAACTCTCTGCTGGCAGGATCGGGCAGTTTCAGCAATTTGTTGTAAGACAGAAATAACTTCGGAAAAGCAGTTCTCTAACACATTCATTCCTATCAATACAGTTGGTTCACAGTTCTGTCGGTCAACATCAACGACAATTATACCCTGTTTCTTCAATTCTGCTTTACCAATCTTTATGGTCATCTCCCTGAATCCTAGTTTCGGTACCAACTTACCATTACTGGCCCATATATCTAGTTCAACATCAGAGGGTCCTTTATCAATATCTACCTCAGCCCAGTACCTCTTATAAAGGATATATGGTATAGATGAAATCTGGGAACCTGTATCCAGCAAAGCGTTGAGGGGAATTCTGTCCAGCATGATAGGGATGATGGGTCGTCCTCCGATGTACCTGTCGTGCCAGGGTGTTGGGCCTTGAAAATTCATTCCTGCGAAGCGGCCCGCATTCCCAGGGGATTCTCGTTTAAATCACAATTTCGTGCAAAGTGGCCTGGCTGCTGGCAACGGCGGCAAATGGGCTGTCCATCCAGTTGGTAGCGGTCACGGGGTCGTCCTCTCCATGTCGGGTATCTCCGGGACCTCATCCATGGAACATCCTCTCTACGGTTTGCCAACTCCATCTTGGGTTCTCTCATCTCCTGCATGGTTTTAGCCATTGAAGCAACAACATCAGTTAAAGAGTCAAGCTTTTGCTGAAGGGCTTCATTAGTAATGGGCCCCAGGGACTTAGCACTGGCACCGGACATAGCTGATGTAACTGGCATTCCCCGTTGCTGAAGTGCATCTGCCATGGGTTGTGTGAGATCCTGATCCCGAGGTGCCTCTGCCAGCTGGAGACGTATAGCACTCTCCTTTAATTGGGCAAATGTCAATTCAGGGTTCTTAAAAACAAGCATACTCACATGCCCCCGGTGAGAAGGGGTGTAGAGTCCCTCAATAAATTGATCTCTTAGCAGTTTATCGGCTCCTGTGTTAAAAATGGGTTCAGCTAGTGTAAGTGATTTAAGGGCTTCCTGCAGGTTTAAGGCAAAATCTCTCACGCCCTCATTAGTTTTTTGTTTGCAATTAAAGAATCGTACTTTAGCTTTGCTGCTGGTAGTGGTTTCAAATGTAGCTTTTAATCCAGCAAATATGCGTTCAACAGTACCTTTTAGATCAGTTGCCCATGTCGTGACTTCTCGCTTAGCATGGCCACTTAACTGCATCATCAGGAGACTAACACGCTGAGCTTCACCCATGGGGAACATATCAAAATGAGCCAGCATCTTTTCCCTGAAACCGTCAAGGGTATTAGGTTCACCTTCGTACATTGGAAGCCACGGGCCACCCGAGGTATATGGCATCAACACCGGCATGATGGGCACCACTCCTTGCACTGCTGCGCTGCCAGGCTCTCTATTGACACTCTGTCTTTCAGCTGCATTAGCGTCGCCGGGTGCTGCGGCGTCTCCGTGCTGCGACATACTGTAACCCCTTAGTTAATCCAGACCCCTCCGGACCCAGCTTCTGTCTAGATAATGTAGATTCGTTCCTCTGTGCAGCAGGATGACAATGACACGCCCCCTGCTGCCTCTAACTGCCGCACGCTCTGTGATGGTGGATTTTGAAGTTTTTCAGTTAGACTGGGGCTTGGGTAATGACGTAGCTCGATTAACAGTTTTGTGCCTAACGGTTATGAGATGATTACATCAGGGGATGGCGGCCATTTTTACCCCATTATAACCAATGGAGAAAAGTCACTTTCAATAGTTTTCAATGGGGAACGGGATTTTCTTTAACAAAGTCAATTTCCAAGATTTTTCATCCAAATTTTCACAGTTTCAGACTCCAATTACGGCACACAATACCCGGTGTACGGGCTGGCCCAATCCTGTTCGTGACGCCAGTTGTGACGCCCGGGAGACCGAGGTACCCAGCACCAGATCAATGAGGTCCGTCTCTTGAGGGGGATGTCACTAATGGCTTGACCCGGTGCTGTGGTCTCAGGCGATGCACAATGTAAGGGATATCATGAAGGAACAGACACTTACTTGATCAGCAGCAGGTCCTCTCAGCTGTTATGACCCCGATCCTGGATCGATGGCTATTGTCCAAATGAAAGACTGAGGCGCTGAAACGTTTAACCAGTTTACTTCAACAAAAAAGGGATTTGCAACCAATACTGTCACCGGAGTCTGTTTAAGAACTCTGAATTACTTTGACCCTGTCAGGATTTCCACCTCTTATTATGCGCAGTTTCTGTATAGCCCTGCTGCTGTTTGTGAACTGGCTGCCGACCCAATCTGTCTCTTCTGTGCTCTGGTTCGACGGACAACCCGAGTCCTTTTTTTGTCAACTTACCCCCTCTGGGAGTACCGCTGAACTCTGTATCTGTTGCTGCGCCTTACCCTAGTGAAGCTGATATCACCTCACTTCCTTCCGGTTGCTGTATTATGTATAATGAATATAGCCACGGATCCGGTATCCGTCTCTGCGCCTATTCTGGGTAGAGGTTATTGCTACCCGGTTCTCACAATGTCCTTTTTCTCTATTCCTCTTTTCCTACTCTGGATATTACGGGCCTATAATCCGTCATAGGGCTGTTAGGAGTTCAGTTATACGACCTCTCACTTTCAGCTCCTCAACCCAACTGCCAGTCCTTTTCTCAGACCAGAATAGATCAAGGGGAGTCTCTGGAGCTCCCCCTTCTGGCCGGAGATGGTAGTGCAGTCTTGCTATTCTAGTATTTGTATTTGGTGTCAATAACTATTTTTGTGGCAAATACCCCTAGGGGCGCCACACATCCGTGTGTCATCAGTGTGAACAGTACAGAAGGCTAGCACTCGACAGTTGCGGATATGACGGTGCAAGTGAACGGAACCAATGGTCCCATCAATCATAAAAGTTTTATAATCACTGCACTCGTACTATGAAGAAGGCTTGATTCAAGTGAAAAAGTTTATTGAAACAAAATGTTGTGGTAGGGCGATAGGCAAAAACGTTTCGGCCAACCCGTGGCCTTGATCACAATATCGCTGAAACAGATAAGATAAATAACTATATACAAGCAAGAAAAATTTACATATGTACAAGCTAGAAAACATGTCAAGACCATAGCCGAAATGAAATTATATCACAGGAACTATCAGTACACATAGGTACAATAAAATTTACATGTTACAAGGACGAAAAATAGAGCGAGGGGTTTTAGAGATGCACAGTATATGGTACAGTAATGTTTATAGCGAGACGGTAAAAAACAGTGTAGCATACCCTTATGTGAAGTTCTTCCTTATAATATATCTATGGTGCTGCTAAAGGTATCAGCCAGAGATATAGATACAGTGGGGCAAAAAAGTATTTAGTCAGTCAGCAATAGTGCAAGTTCCACCACTTAAAAAGATGAGAGGCGTCTGTAATTTACATCATAGGTAGACCTCAACTATGGGAGACAAACTGAGAAAAAAAATCCAGAAAATCACATTGTCTGTTTTTTTATCATTTTATTTGCATTTTAGGGTGGAAAATAAGTATTTGGTCAGAAACAAAATTTAATCTCAATACTTTGTAATACATCCTTTGTTGGCAATGACAGAGGTCAAACGTTTTCTGTAAGTCTTCACAAGGTTGCCACACACTGTTGTTGGTATGTTGGCCCATTCCTCCATGCAGATCTCCTCTAGAGCAGTGATGGTTTTGGCTTTTCGCTTGGCAACACGGACTTTCAACTCCCTCCAAAGGTTTTCTATAGGGTTGAGATCTGGAGACTGGCTAGGCCACTCCAGGACCTTGAAATGCTTCTTACGAAGCCACTCCTTCATTGCCCTGGCGGTGTGCTTTGGATCATTGTAATGTTGAAAGACCCAGCCACGTTTCATATTCAATGCCCTTGCTGATGGAAGGAGGTTTGCACTCAAAATCTCACGATACATGGCCCCATTCATTCTTTCATGTACCCGGATCAGTCGTCCTGGCCCCTTTGCAGAGAAACAGCCCCAAAGCATGATGTTTCCACCACCATGCTTTACAGTAGGTATGGTGTTTGATGGATGCAACTCAGTATTCTTTTTCCTCCAAACACGACAAGTTGTGTTTCTACCAAACAGTTCCAGTTTGGTTTCATCAGACCATAGGACATTCTCCCAAAACTCCTCTGGATCATCCAAATGCTCTCTAGCAAACTTCAGACGGGCCCGGACATGTACTGGCTTAAGCAGTGGGACACATCTGGCACTGCAGGATCTGAGTCCATGGTGGCGTAGTGTGTTACTTATGGTAGGCCTTGTTACATTGGTCCCAGCTCTCTGCAGTTCATTCACTAGGTCCCCCCGCATGGTTCTGGGATTTTTGCTCACCGTTCTTGTGATCATTCTGACCCCATGGGGTGGGATTTTGCGTGGAGCCCCAGATCGAGGGAGATTATCAGTGGTCTTGAATGTCTTCCATTTTCTAATTATTGCTCCCACTGTTGATTTCTTCACTCCAAGCTGGTTGGCTATTGCAGATTCAGTCTTCCCAGCCTGGTGCAGGGCTACAATTTTGTTTCTGGTGTCCTTTGACAGCTCTTTGGTCTTCACCATAGTGGAGTTTGGAGTCAGACTGTTTGAGGGTGTGCACAGGTGTCTTTTTATACTGATAACAAGTTTAAACAGGTGCCATTACTACAGGTAATGAGTGAAGGAAAGAGGAGACTCTTAAAGAAGAAGTTACAGGTCTGTGAGAGCCAGAAATCTTGATTGTTTGTTTCTGACCAAATACTTATTTTCCACCATAATATGCAAATAAAATGATAAAAAAACAGACAATGTGATTTTCTGGATTTTTTTTTCTCAGTTTGTCTCCCATAGTTGAGGTCTACCTATGATGTAAATTACAGACGCCTCTCATCTTTTTAAGTGGTGGAACTTGCACTATTGCTGACTGACTAAATACTTTTTTGCCCCACTGTATATGAGGTCCTGTAGAGGATAATAGGACATAGTGAGACATACAATTGTAGAGACAAGGTTTGGTCCCTTAAAAAGATGTGAGACGGGCAGGCATAGGTATACATGTGTCAGATGGCCCAATCCCACTAGTGGGTTGACATAATGCAGTATGATCTGACATATAGGAAATCTAATATATAAAGCTGAATGTGTGTATGTATGTGTGTATGTGTGTATGTGTGTATGTCCGGGATTGGCATCTGAACCGTCGCAGCTACAGCCACAAAATTTTGCACAGTCACACGTCTGGACCCCGAGAGCGTCATAGGCTATATTGTGAGGTGAAATTTTAACCCCGCGCTTTCCAATTCACCAAACAATTTTGCCCCTATCTACATAATGGGGAAAAAGTGAAAGGAAAAGTGTTGGAGGCGTCGCAGCTACAGGCACAAAATTTTGCACAGTCACACGTCTGGACCCCGAGAGCGTCAAAGCTATGTTGTGAGGTGAAATTTTAACCCCGCGCTTTCCAATTCACCAAACAATTTTGCCCCTATCTACATAATGGGGAAAAAGTGAAAGGAAAAGTGTTGGAGGCGTCACAGCTACAGGCACAAAATTTTGCACAGTCACACGTCTGGACCCCGAGAGCGTCAAAGCTATGTTGTGAGGTGAAATTTTAACCCCGCGCTTTCCAATTCACCAAACAATTTTGCCCCTATCTACATAATGGGGAAAAAATGAAAGGAAAAGTGTTGGAGGCCAATTAACAGCTGCCAGATGTGAACAAGGGGGACTTAAAGAATGAGAGCGATGGCGCCAAAGAGTATATACTGTACAGTTGCTAAGGTGGGGCCCCGACATGGGATAATCACCACACCACCACGGGGATATGAACACACACACAAAATGCGCCACACACTACCACGTGCTCGAACACATATACCACCCTCAGCGCACATTTCACCACACATACACCAACCTCGCCACATAAAAGTTGAAACAAAAGTCGCCGCTCGAAACTCGCCATGCGCAAAACTCTCCACATGCAAAACTCGCCACACGTGCAAAACTCACCTCATGGAAAACTTGCCACATGCAAAACTTGCACACGCGGAAAAATTGCCACATGCACAAAAGTTGCAACACATGCAAAAGTTGCCTCACACAAAACTTGCACATACTCAAAAGGCACCACACATAAAACTTGCCACGCGCAAAACTCGCCATGCGCAAAACTTGCTGCACACAACTTGCTACACTAACCTGTCACATGCAACTCGACACACAAAAAGTTGCTACACGCATGTCGCCACACAAAACTCATCTCACAAAAGTCGCTACATGCATGTCGCCACACGCAACTCAACACACACAACTTGACACACAAAACTCGCCCTAAAACACACACAAGTCTGGTATTATCCTTCAAAAATAAAAATCTGATTAATAAGCAGACAAACTACAAGAGCAACAAATGTACCATATAGGAATCCGGCAGCTGTCAGTCACATGACCAGTCTATTATGTGTATGTGTGAGCTAATATATACTGCCAGGGGGTGGGCTTACTGTTGGCTGGGGATTTATCAGGCTGCCAATTTAGCTTACAAATACTGAGGTAAAAATACTGACCAAATAACGTGTGAACGAGGTCTAATACAGGAGGAGATGACATACAGATATATACTATATACAGGAGGAGATGACACACAGGTATATACTATTTACAGGGGAGATGACACAGGTATATACTATATGCAGGAGGAGATGACACACAGATATATACTATATACAGGAGAGATGACACACAGGTATATACTATATAGAGGAGGAGATGACATACAGGTACATACTACATACAGCAGGAGATGACACACAGGTATATACTATATACAGGAGCAGATTACCTACAGGTATATAGTATATACAGGAGGAGATGACATACAGGTATATGCTATGAATAGGAGGAGATGACATACAGGTATATACTATATACAGGAGGAGATGACACACAGATATATACTATATATAGGTGAGATGACACACAGGTATATACTATATACAGGAGGAGATTACATACAGGTATATACTTTATATAGTAGGAGATGACATACAGGTATATACTATATACAGGGGAGATGACACACAGCAGGTATATACTATATACAGGGGAGATGACATACAGGTATATACTATATACAGGAGATGACATACAGGTGTATACTATATATAAGGGAGATGACAAACATGTATATACTGAGGTGAAAATGAGAGGTGTGAGGTGAAAATGAAAAGGTGTGAGTGCAAAATGAGAGCAGTGAGGGAAAATAGTGGAGTGATCGGAAAATGAAAGATGTGAGGTTGAAATGACAAGTGTTAGGGGGAATGAGAGGAGTGAGGGGGAAAATAAGAGGAGTGAGGGGGAAAATGAGAGGTGTGAGGGAGAAAATGAGAGATGTGAGGGGAAAATGAAAGATGTGATGGGGAAAATGAGAGGCGTGATGGGAAAATAAGAGAAGTGGGGTGCTATAACTAACCACAGATATTTACTATGCCCAGGCAACGCCGGGCTCTTCAGCTAGCTTAGATTTACAATCTCCATGCTTTTCTCATGGTCAACTTTATGTGGCCTGTTCAAGAGTTGGAACAGCCAAAAATCTGTTTGTCTTTGCACCTGAAGGAAAAACTAAGAATGTCGTTTATCAAAAGGCTCTCAAATAAGTAGTAGAAGATTACTTCACATTACGTGGCCAATTTAGTTAAATCTGTGTGGAATATCTCTGGTGTTGAAATAAATGTTGTAAAATGCTTCTATTAGCTTAGTTTTTGCCTTTTAATAATTACATTTCTATCTATTTGTTTTGTGGTTTTTTTGTGCAGAATAAATTTTTGTTAACACATTCTATTTTGCTAACAGCAGTTATTACCCCGGGCGAAGCCGGGTAGTACAGCTAGTTGTTTCTATAAAATAGATTGATTATATATGCCCCAATAGTGATAAGAGCCAAGATGTGGACAGACAGGATAAACCTCTATTGTGTCTCCCCAAAAGGTCATAGTATGTCACCAATGGGTGGAGTCAAATAGGCTATGGTATACTTGCCAACTTATTATTTATACCGCCAACTTATTATTTATACCGCACTCACAAGTGGAATATCATGCAACAAATAGACAATTTATTGTGTACAACAATAGTATAGCATCACTGTACAGAATACAAATATAAAGCGTTACAACTAAATGACGTTTCGGACCCTCCGGTCGCTTTGGTAGAGTGATGTGTGGTATATGAGTATACCCAAAAGGGGTCTCAAATCAACGTATTTAGTCCGTATGCTAGGTAAGTGGATAGCAGCGTTTGTGTAGGGAATAGTGTTGAGCGATACCGTCCGATACTTGAAAGTATCGGTATCGGAAAGTATCGGCCGATACCGGCAAAGTAT
Source organism: Ranitomeya variabilis (assembly GCF_051348905.1). Classification (NCBI taxonomy): domain Eukaryota; kingdom Metazoa; phylum Chordata; class Amphibia; order Anura; family Dendrobatidae; genus Ranitomeya; species Ranitomeya variabilis. The sequence goes on along the minus strand of NC_135232.1, from coordinate 339,654,104 downwards.
CGGATCTAATCCGATACCGATACCCGATACCAATACAAGTCAATGGGACTCATGTATCGGACGGTATTCCTGATGGTTCCCAGGGTCTGAAGGAGAGGAAACTCTCCTTCAGGCCCTGGGAACCATATTAATGTGTAAAATAAAGAATTAAAATAAAAAATATTGCTATACTCACCTCTCCGACGCAGCCTGGACCTCACCGAGGGAACCGGCAGCGTTGTTTGCTTAAAATTCGTGCTTTAACTTCCTTACGTGAAGTCCCGGCTTGTGATTGGTCGCGTGCCGCCCATGTGGCCGCGACGCGACCAATCACAGCAAGCCGTGACGTAATTTCAGGTCCTTCAGGATTTTAAAATTACGTTCCGGCTTTGTGATTGGTCGCGTCGCGGTCACATGGGCGACGCGACCAATCACAAGCCGGGACGTCACGGGAGGCTGGACACGCGCGCATTTTAAAATGCGCGCGTGTCCTGCCTCCCGTGACGTCACGGCTTGTGATTGGTCGCGTCGCCCATGTGACCGCGACGCGACCAATCACAAGCCGGAACGTAATTTTAAAATCCTGAAGGACCTAAAATTACGTCACGGCTTGCTGTGATTGGTCGCGTCGCGGCCACATGGGCGACGCGACCAATCACAAAGCCGGAACGTAATTTTAAAATCCTGAAGGACCTGAAATTACATCACGGCTTGCTGTGATTGGTCGCGTCGCGGCCACATGGGCGGCACGCGACCAATCACAAGCCGGGACTTCACGTAAGGAAGTTAAAGCGCAAATTTTAAGCAAACAACGCTGCCAGTTCCCTCGGTGAGGTCCAGGCTGCGTCGGAGAGGTGAGTATAGCAATATTTTTTATTTTAATTCTTTATTTTACACATTAATGTTGTTTCGATACCGATACCCGATACCACAAAAGTATCGGATCTCGGTATCGGAATTCCGATACAGCAAATATCGGCCGATACCCGATACTTGCGGTATCGGAATGCTCAACACTAGTAGGGAATATGACACATGAGATGCACCTTAAATGCCCTCCTGGAAAAGCAGCGCTCCCGCACCCTGCTGTGGATGGCTGTGCGCGGGAGCGCTGCTTTTCCAGGAGGGCATTTAAGGTGCATCTCATGTGTCATATTCCCTACACAAACGCTGCTATCCACTTACCTAGCATACGGACTAAATACGTTGATTTGAGACCCCTTTTGGGTATACTCATATACCACACATCACTCTACCAAAGCGATATATGATTAAGGACCCGGAGGGTCCGAAACGTCATTTAGTTGTAACGCTTTATATTTGTATTCTGTACAGTGATGCTATACTATTGTTGTACACAATAAATTGTCTATTTGTTGCATGATATTCCACTTGTGAGTGCGGTATAATTCTAAAACTACTAGTGATGTGGAGTTGGACAGTACTTACAAGTATAGCTGTGAAAATAGACGTAAACAAGGTAGGTAAGTCGTCTGATAGGTCCATGGTTGGTAGTTAAATTACAAATGTCATGTCAGTATATACCTGTATGTCATCTCTTCCTGTATATAGTATATACCTGCATGTCATCTCCTCCTATATATAGTATATACCTGGACATCATCTCCTCCTGTATATAGTATATACCTGTATGTCATCTCCCCTGTATATAGTATATACCTGTACATCATCTCCTCCTGTATATAGTATATACCTGTATGTCATCTCCCCTGTATATAGTATATACAGTACCTGTATGTCATCTCCTCCTGTGTATAGTATATACTTGCATGTCATCTCCTCCTGTATATACAGTAGTATATACCTGTATGTCATCTCCTCCTGTATATAAGTATATACCTGCATGTCATCTCCTCCTGTATATAGTATATACCTGTATGTCATCTCCTCCTGTATATAGTATATAACTGCATGTCATCTTATCCTGTATATAGTATATACCTGTATGTCATCTCCTCCTGGATATAGTATATACCTGTATCTCATCTCCTCCTGTATATAGTATATACCTGTATGTCATCTCCCCTGTATATAGTATATACCTCTATGTCATCTTCCCTGTATATAGAATATACCTGTGTGTCATCATCTGTGTATAGCATATACCTGTATCTCATCTCCTCCTGTATATAGTATATACCTGTATGTCATCTCCCCTGTATATAGTATATACCTCTATGTCATCTTCCCTGTATATAGAATATACCTGTGTGTCATCATCTGTGTATAGCATATACCTGTATGTCATCTCCTCCTGTATATAGTATATACCTGTATGTCATCTCCTCCTATATATAGTAAATACCTGCATGTCATCTCCTCCTGTATATAGTATACTAGATGGTGGCCAGATTCTACAGCATCGGGTATTCTAGAATAGGTATGTAGTGTATTCATGAAGATTTTAGAATAATACAATGAATACATAGGATTCGGCTGGCCGCGCGCAACCAATTAGCGAAGCGTGGTTCAAATCCCACGCCAATTCACGGTCGGAGTATGCCTGTCACTGATTGTTCGTGGTGGGCCACGTAGTACATAGCACAGCTACGTAGTATATAACACAGCCACGTAGTAAATTGCACAGCCACGTAGTATATTGCACAGCACACATAGTATATAGCACAGCCCAAGTAGTATATAACACAGCCCACGTAGTATATAACACAGCTCACGTACTATAAAACAGCCCACGCAGTATATAACACAGCTCACGTAGTGTATAACACAGCCCATGTAGTATGTAGCACTGCCCACGTAGTATATTGTACAGCCATGTAGTATATTGCACAGCCACGTAATATGGAGCACAGCCTACGTAGTATGTAGCACAGCCCACGTAGTATATTGCACAGCCACGTAGTATATAACAGCCCACATAGCATATAACACAGCCACATAGTGTATAACAACCCACATAGGATATAACACAGCCCACGTAGCATATAACAGCTCACATACTATATAACAGTCCACACAGTATATAACACAACCCATGTAGTGTATAACACAGCCCACGTGGTATGTAGCACAGCCCACGTAGTATATTGCACAGCCACATAGTATATTGCACAGCCACGTAGTATGTAGCACAGCCCACATAGTATGTAGCACAGCCCACGTAGTATATTGCACAGCCACGTAGTATATTGCACAGCCCACGTAGTATATTGCACAGCCACATAGTATATTGCACAGCCCATGCAGTATATTGCACAGCCACGTAGTATATTGCACAGCCATGTAGTATATTGCATAGCCACGTAGTATAAAGCACAGCCACATAGTATATTGCACAGTCTACGTAATATATAGCACAGCCACGTAGTATTTTGCACAGCCCACATAGTGTATAACACAGCCCACATAGTATATAGCACAGCCATATAGTATTTTGCACAGCAACGTAGTATAGCACAGCCACGTAGTTTGTAGCACAGCCTACATAGTATATTGCACAGCCACATATTATATTGCACAGCCACATAGTATATTACACAGCCCATGTAGTATATTGCACAGCCACGTAATATATGACTCAGCCCACGTAGTATACTGCACAGCCACGTAGTATATAACTCAGCCACATAGTTAATTGCACAGCCACATAGTATATAGCACAGCCCATGTAGTATGTAGCACAGCCCAAGTAGTATATTGCACAGCCACTTAGTGTATTGCACAGCCACGTAGTATATTGCACAGCTACGTAGTATATTGCACAGTCATGTAGTATATTGCTCAGCCCACATAGTATATTGCACAGCCACATAGTATATTGCACAGCCCAGGTAGTATATTGCACAGCCACGTAGTATATTGCACAGCCCACATAGTATATAGCACAGCCATGTAGTATATTACACAGCCCACGTAGTATATTACACAGCCATGTAGTATATTACACAGCCATATAGCATATTACACAGCCCACGTAGTATATAACACAGCCCACGTAGTATATAACACAGCCCACGCAGTGTATAACACAGCCCACAAAGTATATAACACAGTCACATAGTATATTGCACAGCCACGTAGTATATTGCACAGCCACGTAGTATATAACACAGCCCACGTAGTATATAGCAATGTGGGCACCATATCCCTGTTAAAAAAAAGAATTCAAATAAAAAATAGTTATATACTCACCCTCCAGCGGCCCCCGGATCCAGCCCAGGCCTTTCCCGCTCCCCGTGCGCTGCTCTAGTCCCCAGAATGCAGTGCGGCAATGACCGGAGATGACGTAGCGGTCTCGGCTGGCCGCGACCAATCAGCGAAGTGGGATTTCCATGACAGGCAGACAAACAGACGGAAGTGGACCTTAGACATTTATATATATAGATACCTCCATGTCATCTTCTCCTGTATATAGTATATACCTGTATGTCATCTCCCCTGTATATAGTATATACCTGTATGTCATCTCCCCTGTATATAGTATATACATCTATGTCATCTCCCCTGTATATAGAATGTACCTGTGTGTCATCTTCTGTGTATAGTATATACCTGTATGTCATCTCCTCCTGTATATAGTATATACCTGTATGTCATCTCCTCCTGTATATAGTATATACATGTAAGTAATCTCCTTCTGTATATAGTATATACCTGTATGTCATCTCCTCCTGTATACAGTATATACCTGTGTGTCTTCTCCTTCTGTATATAGTATATACCTGTGTGTCATCTCCTCCTGTATATAGTATATACCTGTGTGTCATCTCCTCCTGTATATAGTATATACCTGTGTGTCATCTCCTCCTGTATATAGTATATACCTGTGTGTCATCTCCTCCTGTATATAGTATATACCTGTATGTCATCTCCTCCTGTACATAGTATATACCTGTATGTCATCTCCTCCTGTATATAGTATACACTCCCTGACAGAAGTTATGTCGCTTATCCATGTTATGTAAATAAAGAGGGACCTCAGTGTTTGTAAGCTAAAACTTGGAGTAAAACAAACAGAGGAAAAGTTTTCTAGAAACATTTCACCACTTCTGTATTTTTCTACCACTCATGATTTTGGTTCATAAATACTGAGGTAAAATACTGACCAGATACTGAAAGTGTGAATGTATTACTACTGGTGAATGAGGAGATGCTGCAAGAGCGGAGCTTTAGTGACTAGCGGTGACATCACTGAAGCTGCGCTCCCTCACAGCCTTAACTGCGCAACCTCTGGACCGTGCGAAAATGCCAGTGCAGTAGTTTTCAGCTGGGGCGGTCGCATCTTGACACCATCTTGGTTATAAACTGTATATACCCAAGATATGGATTACTGCGTGGGACAAAACAACGGACAGGTATGGTATATTGTTGGTCTGTTATTTTTATTTTTATTACAGGAGATCGAGGGCGTCATATAGATTAGGAGGAAAAATAAAATGGGGAAACTGTTTTGTGTTTTATTTAATTAAAAGACTTTATTTTGGCTGTGTCTTTATTTAACATGTAACAACTATAGGATTAATAATGGATAGGTGTCTTATTGACACCTCTCCATTACTAAGCCATGGGCTTGATGTCACCTTACAATACAAAGGTGACATCAACCCCACAACTATGACCCCATTTGCCACTGCTACAGGGCAAGTGGGAAGAACGAGGCTAAGTGCTGGAATTGGCGCCTCTTAGAGAGGCACTTTTTCTGGGGTGGCTGAGTGCTGATAATTTTAGCCAGGGGGGCAATATCCATGGCCCCTTCCTGGGCTATTAATATCAGCCTGCAGCTGTCTGCATAGCCTTTGCTGGTTATTAATTATGGGGGGACCCCACATCATATTTTATTAGCCAGTAAAGGCTAAGTATACAGTTGTGAGCTGATATTAATAGCTTGGGAAGACCCATGGGTATTACCCCCTTCCCAGGCTACAAATATCTGCCCCCAGCCGCTAGCTTTCCCTCTGCTGGTTTTGAAAATTGCACAGGAGTCCACGCCATTTTTTTCCATAAAATACTCTTTTATTAATTAAATACATGTCTAGTAATTTGTACACACACTGTACTAATTGTATTAGTCACTGACATCTATATATCTACCTATTCTATATGTATTTACTGCAAGTAATCCATCTCTTCTATCCTGTCTGCTCCTGCAGTGATTTTACAGAAGCCAGCAGATGAATTACTTTTCTTCCATCTATCTTTCTGTGCAATATGAATACATATACTGTATATATATATATATATACACACTCACCGGCCACTTTATTAGGTACACCATGCTAGTAACGGGTTGGACCCCCTTTTGCCTTCAGAACTGCCTCAATTCTTCGTGGCATAGATTCAACAAGGTGCTGGAAGCATTCCTCAGAGATTTTGGTCCATATTGACATGATGGCATCACACAGTTGCCGCAGATTTGTCGGCTGCACATCCCAAAGATGCTCCATACAAGGCAGGATGGATCCATGCTTTCATGTTGTTTACGCCAAATTCTGACCCTACCATCCGAATGTCGCAGCAGAAATCGAGACTCATCAGACCAAGCAACGTTTTTCCAATCTTCTACTGTCCAATTTCGATGAGCTTGTACAAATTGTAGCCTCCGTTTCCTGTTCTTAGCTGAAAGGAGTGGTACCCGGTGTGGTCTTCTGCTGCTGTTGCCCATCTGCCTCAAAGTTCGACGCACTGTGCGTTCAGAGATGCTCTTAGGCCTACCTTGGTTGTAACGGGTGGCGATTTGAGTCACTGTTGCCTTTCTATCAGCTCGAACCAGTCTGCCCATTCTCCTCTGACCTCTGGCATCAACAAGGCATTTCCGCCCACAGAACTGCCGCTCACTGGATTTTTTTTCTTTTTCGGACCATTCTCTGTAAACCCTAGAGATGGTTGTGCGTGAAAATCCCAGTAGATCAGCAGTTTCTGAAATACTCAGACCAGCCCTTCTGGCACCAACAACCATGCCACGTTCAAAGGCACTCAAATCACCTTTCTTCCCCATACTGATGCTCGGTTTGAACTGCAGGAGATTGTCTTGACCATGTCTACATGCCTAAATGCACTGAGTTGCCGCCATGTGATTGGCTGATTAGAAATTAAGTGTTAACAAGAAGTTGGACAGGTGTACCTAATAAAGTGGCCGGTGAGTGTATATATATATATATATATATATATATATATACATACATACAGTACAGACCAAAAGTTTGGACACACCTTCTCAGTTAAAGATTTTTCTGTATTTTCATGACTATGAGAATTGTGCATTCACACTGAAGTCATCAAAACTATGAATTAACACATGTGGAATTATATACTTATTCAAAAAGTGTGAAACAACTGAAATTATGTCTTATATTCTAAGTTCTTCAAAGTAGCAACCTTTTGCTTTGATGACTGCTTTACACACTCTTGGCATTCTCTTTATGAGCTTCAAGAGGTAGTCACCTGGAATGGTTTTCACTTCACAGGTGTGCCCTGTCAGGTTTAATAAGTGGGATTTCTTGCCTTATAAATGGGGTTGGGACCATCAGTTGTGTTATGCAGAAGTCTGGTGGCTACACAGCTGATAGTCCTACTGAATAGACTGTTAGAATTTGTATTTTGGCAAGAAAAAAGCAGCTAAGTAAAGAAAAACGAGTGGCCATCATTAATTTAAGAAATGAAGGTCAGTCATTCTGAAAAATTGGGAAAACTTTGAAAGTGTCCCCAAGTGCAGTTGCAAAAACCATCAAGCGCTACAAAGAAACTGGCTCACATGAGGACCACCCCAGGAAAGGAAGACCAAGAGTCACCTCTGCTTCTGAGGATGTTTATCCGAGTCACCAGCCTCAGAAATCGCAGGTTGACAGCAGCTCAGATTAGAGACCAGGTCAATGTCACACAGAGTTCTAGCAGCAGACACATCTCTACAGCAACTGTTAAGAGGAGACTTTGTGCAGCAGGCCTTCATGGTAAAATAGCTGCTAGGATACCACTGATAATTACAGGCAACAGGCAGAAGAGACTTGTTTGGGCTAAAGAACACCAGGAATGGACATTAGACCAGTGGAAATCTGCGCTTTGGTCTAATGAGTCCAAATTTGAGATCTTTGGTTCCAACCACCGTGTCTTTCTGCGATGCAGAAAATGTGAACGGATGGACTCTACATGCCTGGTTCCCACCGTGAAGCATGGAGGAGGAGGTGTGATGGTGTGGGGGTGCTTTGATGGTGACACTGCTGGGGACTTATTCAAAATTGAAGGCATACTGAACCAGCATGGCTACCACAGCATCTTGCAGTGGCATGCTATTCCATCCGGTTTGCGTTTTGTTGGACTATTATTTATTTTTCAACAGCACAATGACCCCAAACACACCTCCAGGCTGTGTAAGGGCTATTTGACCAAGAGGGAGAGAGATGGGGTGCTACGCTAGATGACCTGGCCTCCACAGTCACCAGACCTGAACCCAATCGAGATGGTTTGGGGTGAGCTGGACTGCAGAGTGAAGGCAAAAGAGCCAACAAGTGTTAAGCATCTCTGGGAACTCCTTCAAGATTGTTGGAAGACCATTCCCGGTGACTACTTCTTGAAGCTCATCAAGAGAATACCAAGAGTGTGCAAAGCAGTCATCAAAACAAAAGTTGGCTACTTTGAAGAACCTAGAATATAAGACATATTTTCAGTTGTTTCACACTTTTTTTTAAAGAAAGGTGTGTCCAAATTTTTGGTCTGTACTGTATATACATATACAGTATATATGTGTGTGTGTGTGTGTGTGTTACTGACATGTGTGTATATATATATATGTATAATGTATTCTATGTGTATATTTGTATTATATATATGTATTCTATTCTAACCTGTCAACGTGATTTTACAGCTTTTCAAAGGACACCAATGCGTAAAAAATGGACAGCACTTGCATGGTGTGAGTTCTGTGCATTTTTTTTCTTGCATCCATTGACTTGGATTGGCGAGTCTCATCTGAGATGCACAGCAAATCGCAGCCTGCTGCGATTTTTTTCTCAGTCCGAGTTCAGCTGAGAAAAAAATCGCAGATGAGATGTAACCCATTGAATAGCATTGGTTAGAATGTAATCCAATTTTTTCTCTGATTGCACTCATCCGTTTTTCTCGCAAATGAGTATGAGCCCTAACACCGTGAGAAAAACTCTCACTGTGCAAGTGCGGACGTCATATGGCAAAGCTCCAGAATTGGCACATCTAATAGATGTACCTTTTCTGGGCAGTTGCGGGCTGTTATTTTTAGGCTGGGGGGCAATATTACCTTTACCTCCAGCTGTCTGCTTTTAGCATTGCTGGTTGTCATCAAAAATGGGGGGATCCCACACAGTTTTTTATATTTACTTATTAAAATAATAAAAAAATACCCCATGGGGACCCCTCTGTTCTAGATTACTAGCCTTGCTGAAGCTGGCAGCTGAGGGTTGCAGCCCTCAGCTGTGAGTTTTGCCTGGCTGGTTAACAAAAATAGGGGGGAATCCACTCCGGTTTTTTTTTTAATTATTTATTTACAGCGCAGGACTCGACTAATGAATACTCCCATCATCCGCTTCTGCTCTTGCTGTTATTAGCGGCAGGTGTGGGATGATAGGAGTAGTGGTCCCATCAACTGACACCAGTGACCGGAGGCAGGGCTGCCACTAGAAATTTCGGGGCCCCATACTGGCAAAATTTTCGGGGCCCCCTTGAGACTCCGCCCAGGCTACACCCCAGCCCTGCCTCCATGCTCCACCCCTCAAACTGTCCACAGTCCCACCGCTCTCTCTTGAAAAAACTCCACTTCTCACCTATCACACATTAACAGTTCCCATCACCAGATCACACATATAGCCGGCAGCTTTTGTTTTGGCCAAAAGATTTTTTAAGCCGCCACCATAACGCGGTAGACACTTTTGGCTGGGCCCTACTCTACTATAACCTACTAAATATTTGTTAAAATATGCAATACAATTTAGGTATATTTTTATTTATGATGATGTGTGCAAAACTGTAAAGCGCTGCGGAATATGTTAGCGCTATATAAAAATAAAGATTTATTTATTTATTTTTCAATTTTTAAAATGACCAATAATATCACATACAAGGAACAAATACCGCAACACCATGTCCAGACCACATATTACCACCAGTGACCGAATAATATCACATACAAGGAACAAATACCACCACACCATGACCAGACCACATATTACCACCACATAGTGACTGAATACTACAATTCTGATCAGTAATAAAAAAAAAAGCACCATACTATCACCATAAGTGCCAGTATTCACAAAAGATCTGTACTTAGTATGCAGTGTCTGTGTAGAGGTAATACAGTGATCACCGGTGACATTGTACACAGGACCTCTGTATATAGTATACAGTGTATAGTGTCAGTGTATAGGTAACACTGACTCACCAGTGAAGTCTCTAGGTGAAGTCCTTCATCTTCCATCCAGCACAGACCGCCATCACTTCATCCAGCCAGGACTTGTCTCTGCAGGAAATAACACAGTTATCTCGAGCTCCGCTTGCAGAACACATTACTTAATTTTTCCCAACTTCTACATTACACCACATGAAGAAAAAGAGGCGACATAGTATCACTCTACACAGTAATAGGACCGCCCCCTCATTTAAAACAGTATCCTCAAAAAATAAAATAAATACATCACTGCAGTAATAATATCTCTAAATTAGTCCCTATGTAATAATATTCCCCATCCTGGCCAACGTGTGTCTCATTCCTGGCGTCAGCCATATGTTCTCCCATCCTGCCCTCATGAGTATCCATTCTGCCCCATATGATCTCCCTATCCTGACCCATCTGTCTCCATCATATCCATCCTGCCCCATGATCCTGCACAATCTGTCTCCAATCCTGCCCCCAGTGTCTCCAATCATGCCCCCATGTCTGCAATCTTGCCACTTGTCTCCAATCATGCCTCCTATGTCTCCATTCTGCCCCATCTGTCTCCAATCCTTCCCCATCTGTCTCCAGTCATTACCCCATGTCTTTCATCATACCCTGTATCAGCATTCTGCCCCTGTGTCCAGCATTCTGCCCCTGTGTCCAGCATTCTGCCCCTGTGTCCACTGTCCAGCATACTGCCCCTGTGTCCACTGTCCAGCATACTGCCCCTGTGTCCAGCATTCTGCCCCTGTGTCCAGCATTCTGCCCGTGTCCAGCATACTGCCCCCGTGTCCAGCATACTGCCCCGTGTCCAGCATACTGCCCCTGTGTCCAGCATACTGCCCCTGCATCCAGCATAATGCCCCTGTGTCCAGCATAATGCCCGTGTTCAGCATACTGCCCCCGTGTCCAGAATACTGCCCCTGTGTCCAGCATACTGCCCCTGCGTCCAGAATAATGCCCCTGTGTCCAGCATAATGCCCGTGTCCAGCTTTCTGCCCCTGTGTCCAGCATCTCTGCCCCTGTGTCCAGCGTACTGCCCCTGTGTCCACTGTCCAGCATACTGCCCCTGTGTCCAGCATACTGCCCCTGTGTCTAGCATACTGCCCATGTGTCCAGCATACTGCCCCCGTGTCCAGCATACTGCCCCCGTGTCCAGCATAATGCCCCTGTGTCCAGCATACTGCCCCTGTGTCCAGCATACTGCCCCTGTGTCCAGCATACTGCCCCTGTGTCCAGCATCTCTGCCCCTGTGTCCAGCATACTGCCCCTGTGTCCAGCATCTCTGCCCCTGTGTCCAGCATACTGCCCCTGTGTCCAGCATACTGCCCCTGTGTCCAACATACTGCCCCCGTGTCCAGCATACTGCCCCCGTGTCCAGCATACTGCCCCCATGTCCAGCATAATGCCCCTGTGTCCAGCATAATGCCCCTGTGTCCAGCATACTGCCCCTGTGTCCAGCATACTGCCCCTTTGTCCAGCATCTCTGCCCCTGTGTCCAGCATCTCTGCCCCTGTGTCCAGCATCTCTGCCCCTGTGTCCAGCATCTCTGCCCCGGGCCCCCCCTGGATCGCCGCGCTCAAAGAAAAAAAAAAAAAGAGTTCTTACCTTGCCATGCTCCTGCGGCGGGCAAAGCTCTCTTCCTCTACGCAGGTGAAGGACGCACTCGCCGGCGGCTGACAATGACGTTCAAGTCAGCTGCCAGCCTCCGACGGCCCGCACGTCAATAGTGTGCTGCAGCGCCTGCAAGGGGGGGGCCGGTGAGCAGATGAGACGGGGCCCAATGCGGGCCCCCTCTGCTCACCGGGCCCCATATGCCAGTCATGGCTGTCATGCCCTGATGGCGGCCCTGACCGGAGGTGAACTTTATACCTCCGATCACAGCTGAGCGCTCATGCTGTCTTTTTAAGTTCATACAGCCCATATCCGGATATGCTGGAATTTAATTCCACAAGTTACACTAACTTACAGAGCACTTCTAGCTTACCATTACTTACTAGTGGATAGGCAGTGAAACTACAGATTGTTCCATATCTTGTCACAGATTCCATAGTGTCACAGGTAAACTTTCTGCAGTTTAAAATGGGTGATTCATTAAAATATTTAAATTACATTGCCATTTGAAAGTCTGACTATTCATTTGCTGCCATGAAATTAGGATGAACCATTAGAGTGGGGGTTGGGAATTTCTAGCCTCCAGATGTCCCTTCCACTTGAATGGTCACAGAGTTGTTCTGAAGCCACTCCTTTGTTATTTTAGCTGTGTGCTTAGGGTCATTGTCTTGTTGGAAGGTGAACCTTTGGCCAAGACTGAGATCCAGAGCAGTCTGGAAGAGGTTTTCATCAAGGATATCTCTGTACTTGGCCGCATTCATGTTTCCTTTAAAGACAACCAGTCCTGTCCCTGCAGCTGAAAAACACGCCCATAGCATGATGCTGCCACCACTATGTTTCACTGTTGGGACTGTGTTGGGCAGGTTATGAGCAGTGCCTGGTTTTCTCCACAGGTACCACTATTTAGAATTATCACCAAAGAGGTCTATCTTCAACTCATCAGACCAGAGAATCTTATTTCTCATAGTCTGGGAGTCTTTCATGTGTTTTTTACAAACTCTATGCGGGCTTTCATACAGTATGTCTTGCACTGAGGAGAGGCTTCCGTCGGGCCAGTCTGCCATAAAGGATCAACTGATGGAGGGCTGCAGCGATATTTGACTTTATGGAACTTTTTCCCATCTCTTTACTGCATCTCTGGAACTTAGCCATAGTCATCTTGAGGTTCTTCTTTACCACTCTCACCATGGCTCTTCTCCCACAATTGCTCAGTTTGGTTGGATGGCCAGGTCTAGAAAGACTTCTGGTGTTCCCAAACTTCATCCATTTAAAGGGAACCTGTCACCCTCAAAATCAATGGTGAGGTAAGCTCACCGGCATCAGGGGCTTATCTACAGCATTCTGTAATGCTGTAGATAAGCCCCCGATGTTACCTGAAAGAGGAGAAAAAGAGGTTATATTATACTCACCCAGGGGCGGTCCCGCTGCGGTCCGGTCCGATGGGTGTCTCAGGTCCGCTCCAGCACCTCCTATCTTCATTCCATGACGTCCTCTTCTGGTCTTCACGCCGCGGCTCCAGCGCAGGCATACTTTGTCTGCCCTGTTGAGGGCAGAGCAAAGTACTGCAGTGCGCAGGCGCCGGGCCTCTCTGACCTTTCCGGTGCCTGCACACTGCAGTACTTTGTTCTGCCCTCAACAGGGCAGACAAAGTACGCCTGCGCCGGAGCCGCAGCGTGAAGACCAGAAGAGGACATCATGGAATGAAGATGGGAGGCGCTGTACCGGACCTGAGACGCATAACACTAGCTTACAAACACACATGGAAAATGTATACTGTGAAATGCAAAATAATATACATTTTGTTTTATTTTCCAGGGAAGAAAGTGGGCTCTTTTTTTTAAACTAAATTGTCTAAAATGCCAGAATACCTTGTCCCTCCCCTGCAGACATGGCCTTGATACCAAAAAGAAAACATAAGCCCACACACCTTTAGGAATATATTAATGTACAAGTTGTAAGGTGGCTACTGGGCACATAGTTGATGTGTGGTATGTATCACACTTATCACACTATTGCTCTAATGCACATAATGCTAAGGCTACTTTCACACTAGCGTTAACTGCAATACGTCGCAAATGCGTCGTTTTGCCGAAAATACGCATCCAGCAAAAGTTCTTGCTGGATACGTTTTTTCGTCATAGACTAACATTAGCGACGCATTTGCGACGCATTGCCAAACGTTGCGTCCGTTTTGCGACGCTTGGGCGTGTGGTAGCGGACCGTCGGGAGAAAAAAACGTTACATGTAACGTTTTTTGCTCCCGACGGTCCGCTTTTTCCGACCGCGCATGCGCGGCCGGAACTCCGCCCCCACCTCCCCGCACTTCCCCGCACCTCACAATGGGGCAGCGGATGCGTGGGAAAAATGCATCCGCTGCCCCCGTTGTGCGGCGGAGACCACGCTAGCGTCGGGAACGTCGGCCCGACGCACAGCGACGGGTTGTTCCCGACGCTAGTGTGAAAGTAGCCTAAGACACTTGTTTTGTGCATCTGGACCAGGTTTTATGGGCAGCCTGAGAGATGGGCGGGTCTGGCTGCCCACATACCCCTCATCCTCCTGATTCACAGGATAAATTGGAGTCTGCTTGACACATGGTCTGTGTGTGTGGTGGTAAAAAGGCCTCCTGTAAGTTATCTCCATACTGAGCTATCCAGCCTGTGTGTCCTGGACTGTCTCTAAATTGACTTTATTAAGAACACTTTATTTTGTTTTGCCTGCAGTGAAAGGTCATTTATTTTCCTTTGCTTCTGGCATGGTTTATGAAGCACCAATAAATCAGCATGGATATTTAAATGGAAACAGTTCCTGTGTTGCCTCACCACAAACCCAAGTGAGTTATACTCCCACAAGGTGCACCAATATGCTTCGTGGCCAGTATACAAACATATACATACATAATATGTCAGCACCAGGGCCGGCGTCACCACCTGGGGCACCAGAGCAAGTGTCGGGGCTCTGGACAAACGGGAGAGCCCACTGAGTGGTGTACCACTGCCACTGCATCATACTTTTCACTGTTTCGGTATTTTGAATGCCGATACATCTGAAAACAATGATGAGAGAGGAAGTGTCTGCAGATGTTGCCTCTCCCATCGTTCCACCTCTGCGTCTGAGCTCTGTAAAGTCTTAGAAGGTGCAATGACATCACTACAGAGCACCCTCTGTGCCAAGCAGTGCAGAGGGTTAGAAGACGCTGAGGAGACCGGAGCAGTAGAGGAACAGGGAGAGGTGAGTATTTGTTTATTTTTTATGTATGGAGTATTATATGGGGCCCATTATACTGAATGGAGCAATATATGTGGCCCATTATAATGATTGGGGCAATATATGGGGCCCATTATACTGTATGGACAATATATGAGGCCTATTATACTATATGGAGCACTATGTGGTGACCTTAGCACTTTATGTAGCACTATGATGTGCCAATTATACTAAATGGAGCAATATATGGAGCCCATTATTCTGAATGAATTCAGAATATATGGTGCCCATTATGCTGTATGGAGCAATATATGGGGCCCATTATACTGTATAGAGCAATATATGGGGCCCATAATACTGTATGGAGCACTATATGGGGCCATAATACTGTATGGAGGACTAGGTGTTGCCCATAATACTGTATGGAGCACTATATGGGACCCATTATACTGTATAGAGGACTATGTGGTGCCCAAAATACTGTATGGAGAACTGTGTGATGCCCATAATACTGTATGGAGGAATATGTGGTGCCCATAATACTGTATGGACTACTATTTGTTACCTAGAATACTGTATAGAGGACTATGTGGTGCTCATAATACTCTATGGCGGACTATATAGGAGGAAAATTACTTTTGTAAAGGGTATACTGTTGAGGACAGTTTCTACTGGAAGGGTACATTTATTAATATCCTGCTTACCTCTAATACTACAGGTACTGAAACCCTGAAACCTGTGCACCCCGATCACCTGAATCCTCGCTGATGTATGGTATTGTAGAATTTACAATAGATATCACTCATGTAATGTAAGAAGTAAGTGATATATTTGGCATTGTACTACACCTATATTTCTATGCCATACTTGTGCATCATGAATCATGGTATTATGTTAAAGGGGCCCTCTGAGATTCTTAGGCCCGGGAACCACGAAAACCTGGAGCCAATCCTGATCAGCACAATGTGATTAATGATTACATGAACTCCAATATTGCTGTAAGTGTTAAATATATAAGGTACATAGTTAGCATTTTAGAGCACAAAAGCCATCCAACGTCCACGTCAAGGTGTATCTTAAATTGAATGGTCACTTAACACTAATGTCCTACCTCTCCCTGTGCCAAACCAGGCCTCATGTAAATAGGGAATGAATAGCAAACCAGCCATACCTTGTATGAGAAATATTTTTTTCTTTTTGTAGTAAATATTGGGATGTGTGGCCCCGTAAAGGGCTCAGCATCCTTATATCTTTCCCATACAAGTTATTTATTGCAAGCTATGCCTGGTCTCCTTTTCACTCCCCATTAACATGAGCCCTAGTTGGCACATGGAGAGGCAGGACATTAGTGAGAGGGTACATTCATATTAAAAGGGTATATCTTGACGTGGTTGAATGGCTTTTGCGATTTTTAATAAAATAAATGCTATGTACCTAACCCATTTAACGTTTACAGAGATATTGGAATTCATGTATTCATTAATTGCAGTGTGATGACGCATTCTGTATGTATATGGCTCTGATCCCCATTCTGTAATTGTAACTAATGTTTGTGAGTATATTTACTTTTCATTTAAAAATATAATTTAGCATACATTTTTCAGAAGGGCGAGCCTCTCAGACTCAAGTGGCCTAAGTTAGTAAATTAACATTTACGTTTTATTTTCTCTCTATACTATTGTTTCTATTTTCTAATTTTATTGTTTTTGGGTTATGATTAAGGTATTTACCCAAACAGGAAAGTAAAACTGAAATTAGTAAAAGTAAAACTGAAATTAGTAAAAAAAAATTGAATCAATTTGACATGTCTTTAGTTTAACCCTGTAATCTTTGGGCAATCACTCCTCACTTGCATTTGAGAGCCCTGACAGATTGCAGTCTTGTTTACATAAGAGCAGTCTCTAACATCTAATTAAGTCAATTATTTCTGAGATCTTCTTTGTCGTTCTTCTATCACTACTTCAACAAAACTGTTAGATGGAAAGTATAAAACCACCTTCCAATGTGCTAGCCAGTTAGCCAACCAGGATCTGTGATTTACTTGAGACTGAGTACCCTTATCTGTAGGGTTTGGACACTTAAGGAATGGTTTAACTTGTGAACTGTCAGTTGGCTTTTGTTGACCATCTGTTATATAGTTGAGGTGTCCACTTTATCTTCACAGAAGGTTGTGGCAATAACACATTTGCTGTTTAAGTGTTAATTGTTGTGAGAAAATGTGAAGTAATGTAGTTGTTAATATCCTTTCAATCCCCTATGATGTGCTAAGAGTTTTTACAAGTAAACACAATTTGTTTAATATGGGAGTACAGAACATGTTCAATCCTAGTGTGATATCGACTAAGTGAGACTTTTATCAATGTTCATTAAAACTATACAGTGGGGGAAATAAGTATTTGATCCCTTGCTGATTTTGTAAGTTTGCCCACTGACAAAGACATGAACAATCTATAATAATAATAATAATCTTTATTTATATAGTGCTTTACATTTTAACAGTTTCAAACACAACAGTCATAAGTAACAACGTTAACAATACAATAATTAAAGCAAAATAAGACAACCCTGCTCATGAGAGCTTACAATCTACAATGAGGTGGGGGAGATACAAAGTACAGGTGTGTATTTACAATGATGTATTTATAATGATGGTCCAGCCATCTTCAGGGGGTGGGGGATAGATGGAAGTAGCGAATGGGCTACACACAAACATAAAATGACTTTGATTAGTGAACGTGATAGGCCACTCTATAATTTTAAGGATAGGTTAATTTTAACATTGAGAGATAGAATCTCAAAAATAAATTCAAGAAAATCACATTGTATAAATTATATACCGTATATACTCGAGTATAAGCCGAGATTTTCAGCCCACTTTTTTGGGCTGAAATTGCCCCTCTCAGCTTATACTCGAGTCATACCGGTGGTCGGCAGGGGAGAGGGAGCGGGGGCTGTCTAAAAATACTCACCTAGTCCAGGCGCGGTCCCTGCTTCCCCAGCGCCGGCAGCAGCAGCTTCAGCGTCTTCCTGTACTAAGCGGTCACATGGTCCCGCTCATTGCAGTAAATTAATATTCGGCTCCACCTCCCATAGGGGTGGAGCCACCTATTCATTACTGTAATCAGCGGTACCATGTGACCGCTGAGTACAGGATGAAGCGCTGCGGCGTCGGAGAAGCAGGATCTACACAGTGGCAGGACCAGGTGAGTATACGGGGAGGGGAGCGCAGCGCTGCGCGATAGTCACCTGCTCCTCGTTCCGGGCGCCGATCTGTCTCCAGCAGTGACGCTGAGGTCAGAGGGCGCGGTGACGTGGTCAGTGCGCGCCCTCTGCTGAACGTCAGTGCTGGAGACAGATCGGCGCCCGGAACGAGGAGAGGTGACTATTGAAAGTGCCGGGGGCCTGAGCGACGCAGAGGTGAGTATGTGATTTTTTTTTTATCGCAGCAAATGGGGCAAGTGTCTGTATGGAGCATCTATGGGGCCATAACGTTCCTGCAGCACTATATGGGGCCATAACATTCCTGCAGCACTATATGGGGCCATAACATTCCTGCAGCACTATATGGGGCCATAACATTCCTGGAGCACTATATGGGGCCATAACGTTCCTGCAGCACTATATGGGGGCCATAACATTCCTGCAGCACTATATGGGGCCATAACATTCCTGCAGCACTATATGGGGCCATAACATTCCTGCAGCACTATATGGGGGCCATAACATTCCTGCAGCACTATATGGGGCCATAACATTCCTGCAGCACTATATGGGGCCATAACATTCTTGCAGCACTATATGGGGCCATAACATTCCTGCAGCACTATATGGGGGCCATAACGTTCCTGCAGCACTATATGGGGCCATAACATTCCTGCAGCACTATATGGGGCCATAACGTTTCTGCAGCACTATATGGGGCCATAACGTTTCTGCAGTACTATATGGGGCCATAACGTTTCTGCAGCACTATATGGGGCCATAACGTTTCTGCAGCACTATATGGGGCCATAACATTTCTGCAGCACTATATAGGGGCATAATGTTTGTGCAGCACTATATGGGGCAAGTGTCTGTATGGGGCCATAATTAACGTTTGTAGGGCACTACGGCATATGGGGCAAGTGTCTGTATGGAGCATCTTATAGGGCCATAACATTTGTGCAGCACTATAAGGGGCAAATATCTTTATAGAGCATCTTATGGGGCCATAATCAGCATTTGTGCAGCATTGTATTGGGCAAATGTGTCTATGGAGCATCTTATGGGGCCTTTATTAACCTTTATGCAGGATTATATGGGGCATATTTTAATATGGAACATCTTATGGGGCCATAATGAACAGTATGGAGCATTATATGGGGCTCCTGATTCAATATGAATATTCAAAGACACTTAACCTACTGATGTCTCAATTAATTTTACTTTTATTGGTATCTATTATTACTTATGACATTTACCGGTAGCTGCTGCATTTCCCCCCCTAGGCTTATACTCGAGTCAATAAGTTTTCCCAGTTTTTTGTGGCAAAATTAGGGGGGTCGGCTTATACTCGGGTCGGCTTATACTCGAGTATATACGGTAAATGTATATGCATTTTGAGGTGAGAAATGAGTGTTAGAATCTATTTAGCTTGTGACTATCCGCCATTTTCTTGTGGAGTTCTGGCTTCTGGTCTTTTTCCTCTGGTGCTGGGTTTGTCTTGGGTCAGGGGGTCAGGTGTTTGTTTCACTTTATTAACCAGCACCTGCCTCCCAGTCCTTGCTGGACAACAGTGTTTATCTGCTTGAGCTCTAGCTTGGTGCTTTGCTTTGTCTTCTGTGTGTGTTATTCGTGCAGCGCTGGGACCTCTGGTTCTGCTAGCCTTAGTTTCTATTTTCTATTGGTTTCTGCAGCCTTCTCTTTGTTTTCTATTAGGAGGTGACCCATTTTTGTACCCAGTCCTTAGTTCTTTTAGGGAACCCCTTCCCCTATCTATAGGTATTTGGTTGAGATTATCCTAGGATCGTCGGTGGGTCTATTCGCAAGGAATGGGTCGCCCACTCCATCGTAGGGTTTCAGCCTAGTCATAGTGCAGGGTCGGTTTTCCCCTTTCTACCTTAGTCCTGTGTTGCAGATCCATAACAATAAGTATTTTATTCCTTTGGCAAACAAGGCATAATACTTGGTGGTCAAACCCTTGTTGGCAAGCACAGCAGTCAGACGTTTATTGTAGTTGATGATGAGGCTTGAGCAGATGACAGGAGGAATTTTTGGTCCACTCCTCTTTGCAGATCCATCTTTAAATCATTAAGATTTTCAGGCTGTCGTGTGGCAACTCGGAGCTTCAACTTCCTTCATAAGTTTTCTATGGGATTAAGGTCTGGAGACTGGCTAGGCCACTCCATGACCTTAATGTGCTTTTTTGAGCCACTCCTTTGTTGTCTTGGCTGTATGTATTGGGTCATTGTCTTGCTGGGAGACACAGCCACGACCCATTTTTAATGTCCTGGCAGAGGGAAGGAGGTTGTCACTCAGGATTTTTACGGTACTTGGCTCCATCCATTCTCCCAGTCCTATGCCCTTAGCAGAGAAACACCCCCAAAAAATAATGTTTCCACCTCCATGCTTGATAGTGGGGATGGTGTTATTTGGGTCATAGGCAGCATTTCTCTTCCTCCAAACATGGCAAGTTGAGTTAATTCCAAAGACTTCAATTTTTGTCTCAGCACTTTCTACCAATCACTCACAGAATCATCCAAGTGTTCATTGGTAAACTTCAGGATTTTAAAACTTTACGGTTCTCTTGGTGACTGTAGTCCCAACTGCCTTGAGATCATTAACAACTTTTCCCCGTGTAGTTATAGGCTGATATCTCACCTTCCTCATGATCAAGGATACCCCATGAGGTGAGATTTTGCATGGTGCCCCAGATCGATGTCAAGTGACAGTCATTTTGGATTTCTTTCATTTTCTTACTATTGCACCAACAGTTGTCTCCTTCTCACCCAGCATCTTACCTACAGTTGTGGCCAAAAGTATTGACACCCCTGCAATTCTGTCAGATAATACTCAGTTTCTTCCTGAAAATGAATGCAAACACAAATTTGTCGTTATTATTATCTTCATTTAATTTGTCTTAAATGAAAAAACACAAAAAGAATTGTCCTAAAGCCAAATTGAATATAATTCCACACCAAATATAAAAAAGGGGGTGGACAAAAGTATTGGCACTGTTCGAAAAATCAAGTTATGCTTCTCTAATTTGTGTAATTAACAGCACCTGTAACTTACCTGTGGCACCTAACAGGTGTTGGCAATAACTAAATCACACTTGCAACCAGTTGACATGGATTAAAGTTGACTCAACCTCTGTCCTGTGTCCTTGTGTGTACCACATTGAGCATGGAGAAAAGAAAGACCAAAGAACTGTCTGAGGACTTGAGAAACCAAATTGTGAGGAAGCATGAGCAATCTCAAGGCTACAAGTCCATCTTCAAAGACCTGAATGTTCCTGTGTCTACCGTGCGCAGTGTCATCAAGAAGTTTAAAGCCCATGGCACTGTGGCTAACCTCCCTAGATGTGGACGGAAAAGAAAAATTGACAAGAGATTTCAATGCAAGATTGTGCGGATGTTGGATAAAGAACCTCGACTAACATCCAAACAAATTCAAGCTGCCCTGCAGTCTGAGGGTACAACAGTAAAAATAAAAAATTGGAAGTCAGGCCGCACCCTAAATTAATAACGTCTCTATGGACAACAGGGTGCCCGTCCACACCAGGGGATCCATCCCAGTATAAAGTCCAAATGCAAAAGAAGAAACGGACAGCACCACAGCAATTGTGACAGAACAGCTTATGTGTTTATTCTGCCATCTGCAACGTTTCGGTCCTGAGACCTTTATCAAGCAATGCTTGATAAAGGTCTCAGGACCGAAACGTTGCAGATGGCAGAATAAACACGTAAGCTGTTCTGTCACAATTGCTGTGGTGCTGTCCGTTTCTTCTTTTGCATGAGGGTACAACAGTGTCAACCCGTACTATCCGTCGGCATCTGAATGAAAAGGGACTGTATGGTAGGAGACCCAGGAAGACCCCACTTCTTACCCCGAGACATAAAAAAGCCAGGCTGGAGTTTGCCAAAACATACCTGAAAAAGCCTAAAACGTTTTGGAAGAATGTTCTCTGGTCAGATGAGACAAAAGTAGAGCTTTTTGGGCAAAGGCATCAACATAGAGTTTACAGGAGAAAAAAAGAGGCATTCAAAGAAAAGAATATGGTCCCTACAGTCAAACATGCAGAGGTTCCCTGATGTTTTGCGGTTGCTTTGCTGCCTCTGGCACTGGACTGCTTGACCGTGTGCATGGCATGAAGTCTGAAGACTACCAACAAATTTTGCAGCATAATGTAGGGCCCAGTGTGTTAGGGGTCGAGTTCCCGCCTCTGCACAGGGGGAATCTCGGGCCATCTCCACTGCAGTCTCCCATTCTTCTCCTGCCGCAGTGGAGGCTGCTCAGCGGAGACATCAGTCTCAGCGTCTTGCTCAATCTGACTCTGTGAGGAGGATTACTGCTGCTCTTCCAGCTTCTGCTATTGTAGTCAGTGCTGGGCAGCGGCGAGCAGATGCTTTTAGGACTAAGTCTCGCTTTTCTCCTTCTGAGCATGCCCAGGGTAAGATCTCTCATTGGAGATCGAGGGTCACATGCTTGGATACTGCAGCAAAGCCCATTGGTCCTCCAGGAAGGTCCTGAAGGTGCTCAGGCTTTGCGGCAGCTTCTCATTGGTCCTTCTTGGAAGGTCCTATTCGGGCTGCAGCTATAAAAGGCTCGCATGGCCGCACGGCCATGCGCTAGTGTCTTTCTAAATTATGTGCTTTGCGCCAGTGTGGTCATGTGTGATTGTGTTCAGGGACCCGGCTGAAATAAGCCCCTAGAATGCTGGCACCTCCGGCGAGGAGCTTGTGTGTCTGACTACATTCAGGGACCTGGCTGAAATAAGCCCCTAGAGTGCTGGCACCTCCGGCGAGGAGTTTTGTGTGCATGCATGACCACTGACTGCTCTCTCTTGGGTAGTTAGCCTGTGCTCCTGTGAAGTTAACAGGGCGCAGAGCTTTGCTTTCATGGCTGCTCTGTGAGTTAACCGAGCTAGCCAATACCGCCATATAGTGCTGCCATTTGTCTAGCAGCAGGTTCTCCTGCACGGTGGACCCCGGGCTGCGAACGCACCAATAACAATAAAAACTATTTTCCTCGGTGCGTTCCGCTAGCCCTAACAGTACACTAGTGCCAGGGTCTGGCTAGTGAATGGCGGACGATCAGCGTTTACAGCGGTACGTCCAGCAGCGGGAGGGAAGGTTGGCGGCTCTAGAGCGTACAACCTCAACTGTGGACGTCACTGCTGTCGCTGTTCAGGCTGCAAGTGCAGCTGCAGCCAGTTTGTCCGCAACCACCCCTGCTCCGACTATATCCCGTCTCCCGCTTCCAGACAAGTTTTCTGGTGACAGTAAACTATGTTGCGGATTCGTGAGCCAGTGCTCCATACATCTCGAGCTCCTGGCTGCACGTTTTCCTTTGGAACGGGCGAGAGTGGGATTCATTTTGTCTCTTTTGTCGGGCAGGGCACTGGAGTGGGCAACGCCGCTTTGGGAGCGCAATGATCATGTAGTGCAGAGTGCTCCTCTCTTCCTGGATACTCTGAGGCAGGTCTTTTTAGGACCTCGTGTCATTCACGATACCGTGCTCCAATTGTTGGCAATTACTCAGGGTTCATCCATGGTCAGCCAGTTTGCCGTTCAATTCCGGACTCTAGCCTCTGAGTTAGAATGGCCGGATAAAGTCCTTATTCCGGTGTACTGTACTGGAAAGGACTGGCTGATCATGTAAAGGACGCCTTGGCCACCAGGGAGATTCCCGCCACACTGGAGGAGCTCATTACAATTTCTACCCGCATCGACCTCCGTTTTAACAAGCGGAGGTTGGAGCGGACCCAGTGTAGGCAGAGGTTTCAGCTGGCTCCCACCTTCGCCAAACCTCTAGAATCTCCCGTCCTGGCGTCCGACTCCCATGAGGCCATGGAGGTTTCTCGAGCGGGACCTAAGTCTCAGACCGTTCGAGTACCTGTGGTGTGTAGAAATTGTCAGCAACTGGGACATTATGCTAACAAGTGTCCACAGCGGTCGGGTAAACGAT
The DNA here is from genome assembly GCF_051348905.1 of Ranitomeya variabilis. Lineage (NCBI taxonomy): Eukaryota > Metazoa > Chordata > Amphibia > Anura > Dendrobatidae > Ranitomeya > Ranitomeya variabilis. Next base: position 339,629,758 of record NC_135232.1, on the reverse strand, counting down.
CGCGTCTAGTGACTATAGGAGGAGGTTCACTGGACACAGCAGCCTTTTCCTCCAAGTTGTCCTTTAAAGGGACAATTCTGTTGGACTCATTCACTCTTGCAGTTGAGCTTTGTGTGGATTCAGGAGCTGAGGGAAATTTCATGTCCTCTACTTTTGCTCTGCACCACAATGTACCTCTGGTGATGCTCACTAAACCAGTAACTGTTAGAGTGGTGAATGGGTCGACACTTCCATTACAAATCACACACCAGACTGTCCCTTTTACATTAGCCATGTCCCCATCCCACCAGGAGATTATTTCCCTTCTTGTTCTTCCCAAGGGAATGGATGAGATTTTGCTGGGAATACCCTGGCTCCGTTTTCACTCTCCACATATTGAGTGGACCTCTGGGAGGATATTGGGTTGGAGTGAGTCTTGTAAGGGCAGATGTGTGAAAGAGTGCATTCAGGTTTCCACCACTGAGATACCCACAGATCTGTCTTCTCTTCCCGAATGCTATCGGTCCTATGCAGACGTTTTCTCCAAGAGGGATGCTGAGACCCTTCCGCCTCACCGTCCCTATGACTGTCCTATAGATCTCTTGCCTGGAGCAGAACCTCCTAGGGGACGTGTCTATCCCCTCTCTCTCCCGGAGACTGAGGCTATGTCCCTATACATCCAGGAGAACTTGGCAAGAATGTTCATTAGGAAGTCAGTGTCACCGGCAGGGGCGGGGTTCTTTTTCGTCCAGAAGAAGAACGGAGAGTTACGTCCTTGCATAGACTACAGGGGTCTTAACGCCATCACCGTTAAGAATAAATACCCGCTGCCCCTGATTTCTGAGCTTTTTGATAGGCTACGGGGAGCAAGGGTATTTACCAAATTAGATCTGCGGGGTGCATATAACCTGATTCGCATCCGTGAGGGGGACGAATGGAAGACGGCGTTTAACACCAGAGATGGGCACTATGAATATCTAGTGATGCCCTTCGGGCTCTGTAATGCCCCAGCCGTTTTCCAAGACTTTGTCAACGACATTTTCCGGGATATGCTCTCCACCTCGGTTGTAGTCTATCTGGATGATATTCTCATCTTTTCTCCTGATATTGACTCCCACCAGAGAGATGTTGGCAGAGTCTTCGACCTCTTACGGGCAAATTCCCTGTATGCTAAGTTGGAGAAGTGTATGTTTGAGCAGGAGTCTTTACCTTTCCTGGGCTATATCATCTCAGCCCAGGGATTGGCTATGGATCCTGCCAAACTACAAGCTGTGATGGACTGGCAAGAACCTCATTCTCTTAAAGCGGTGCAGCGCTTTATGGGGTTCATTAATTATTACCGCCAGTTCATTCCCCACTTCTCAACTTTGGTAGCTCCCTTGGTAGCCCTCACCAAGAAGGGAGCAAATCCCAAATTGTGGTCAGAAGATATCTCCAGGGCCTTTTCTTCTATCAAGTCTCATTTTGCTAGCACTCCCATTCTACATCGTCCTGATGTGGATAAGCCGTTTATCATGGAGGTGGATGCCTCATCCATTGGTGCAGGAGCAGTCCTTTTCCAAAAGGATGCTCAAGGACGGAAGCATCCTTGCTTCTTTTTCTCCAAGACCTTTACACCAGCGGAGAAGAATTATTCCATCGGGGACAGGGAGTTGCTAGCGATGAAGTTGGCTTTCTCTGAGTGGAGAAATCTCTTGGAGGGGGCTCGTTTTCCCTTTCAAGTCTTCACGGACCACAAAAATGTATTATATTTGCAAACAGCTCAGCGGCTAAATTCTCGCCAGGCCATATGGTCCTTGTTCTTCTCCCGGTTCCATTTCACCCTCCATTATCTCGCTGGGGAGAAGAACATTCGTGCTGATGCCCTTTCTCGCTCTGTTGTGTCATCTGAGGAGGAGGAAGGAGAGCCTTGGCTTATTGTCCCTTCCGAGAGTCTGAGAACCGTAGCTCCGGTTTCGCTCCGGGCAAGACTTTTGTGCCCATTAATTTGCGACCGGAGGTTCTCTCTTGGGCTCATTCGTCCAGGGTGGGTGGACACTTTGGGACAAAGAGGACGTCTGAGCTGTTGGCGACAACGTACTGGTGGCCACATATGGTCTGTGATGTCAGAGATTATATTCAGGCATGTGTCTCCTGCGCCAAAAATAAGTCTCCTCGACAACGGCTAACTCTATCCCTTGCCAGTGGCAGACAGGCCCTGGGAAATGGTTGGAGTGGACTTTGTGGTGGGTTTGCCAAAGTCTCGTGGCTGTACCATCATTTGGGTTATCACTGATCATTTTTCCAAAATGGTGTATTTGGTGCCGCTTCCACGGTTACCTTCTGCACGGGCCTTGGCAGCGTTGTTCATAAAACATATCTTCCGCCTACACGGTATGCCAGACAAAATTGTCAGTGAGCGGGGTCCCCAGTTTGCGTCTCGGTTCTGGAGAGAGCTTTGTCGTCTTCTCAGCATTGAGTTAAATCTCTCTTCCGCATATCATCCCGAGACGAATGGGTTGCTAGAGAGGGCCAACCAGACCTTGGTCACATATCTGCGACATTTTGTCAAAGCCAGGCAGGATGACTTGGCATCCTTGCTACCATGGGCGGAGTTTGCGCTGAACAATGCTGTAGCCGACTCCACTGGACAAACCCCATTCCTCCTCAACTGTGGTCAGCATCCGCAGGTACCTGTGCCTATGCCCGTGTCTTCCGCCGACTCCAGGGTGGCAGACTGGGCTGTGGAGGCACGGGATATTTGGGACCGCACTCAGGATGCCATTCGGCCCTCCAAGGAGAGAATGAGGTCTTCCGCCGATGAACATCGGCGCCCCGCTCCGACCTTTGCTCCTGGTGACTTGGTGTGGCTCTCCGCCCGTAACATCAGGCTGCGAGTTGAGTCCACTAAGTTTGCACCTCGCTACTTGGGTCCTTTCAAGGTCCTCGAACAGGTTAGCCCTGTGGTCTATCGTTTAGCCCTTCCGCCACGCCTGGGTATCACTGACCCCTTTCATGTGTCCCTCTTGAAACCCGTACACATGTCCCGGTTTTCAGTCATGTGTACGGGGTCATCGGGTTCGTCTACGGACGATTACGAGGTGAACGCTATTTTGGGGTGCAAGGTGGTACGTGGCAAAAAACTTTATTTGGTGGACTGGAAGGGTTATGGTCCTGAGGACAGGTCTTGGGAGCCTGCTGAGCACATTAGGGCTCCGCAGCTCATTGCTGCCTTCGAGCATAGCAAGGCCTGAGGAGGGGGGGGGCGCTAGGAGAGGGGTAATGTTAGGGGACGAGTCCCGCCTCTGCACAGGGGGAATCTCGGGCCATCCCCGCTGCGGTCTCCCATTCTTCTCCTGCCGCGGTGGAGGCTGCTCAGCGGAGATGTCGGTCTCAGCGTCTCGCTCAATCTGACTCTGTGATGAGGATTACTTCTGCTCTTCCAGCTTCTGCTATTGTAGTCAGTGCTGGGCAGCGGCAAGCAGACGCTTTTGGGACTAAGTCTCGCTTTTCTCCTTCTGAGCATGCCCAGGGTAAGATCTCACATTGGAGATCGAGGGTCACATGTTTGGATACTGCAGCAAAGCCCATTGGTCCTCCAGGAAGGTCCTGAAGGTGCTCAGGCTTTGCGGCAGCTTCTCATTGGTCCTTCTTGGAAGGTCCTGTTCGGGCTGCAGCTATAAAAGGCTCGCATGGTCGCACAACCATGCGCTAGTGTCTTTCTAAATTATGTGCTTTGCGCCAGTGTGGTCATGTGTGATTGTGTTCAGGGACCCGGCTGAAATAAGCCCCTAGAATGCTGGCACCTCCGGCGAGGAGTTTTGTGTGCATGCGTGACCACTGACTGCTCTCTCTTGGGTAGTTAGCCTGTGCTCCAGTGAAGTTAACAGGGCGCAGAGCTTTGCTTTCATGGCTGCTCTGTGAGGCAGAGCTTTGCTTTCATGGCTGCTCTGTGAGTTAACCGAGCTAGCCAATACCGCCATATAGTGCTGCCATTTGTCTAGCAGCAGGTTCTCCTGCACGGTGGACCCCGGGCTGCGAACGCACCAATAACAATAAAAACTATTTTCCCTGGTGCGTTCCGCTAGCCCTAACACAGTGTGAGAAAGCTGGGTCTCCCTCAGAGGTCATGGGTCTTCCAGCAGGACAATGACCCAAAACACACTTCAAAAAGCACTAGAAAATGGTTTGAGAGAAAGCACTGGAGACTTCTAAGGTGGCCAGCAATGAGTCCAGACCTGAATCCCATAGAACACCTGTGGAGAGATCTAAAAATGGCAGTTTGGAGAAGGCACCCTTCAAATATCAGGGACCTGGAGCAGTTTGCCAAAGAAGAATGGTCTAAAATTCCAGCAGAGCATTGTAAGAAACTCATTGATGGTTACCGGAAGTGGTTGGTCGCAGTTATTTTGGCTTAAGATTGAGCAACCAAGTATTAGGCTGAGGGTGCCAATACTTTTGTCTGGCTCATTTTTGGAGTTTTGTGTGAAATGATCAATGTTTTGCTTCATTCTCTTTTGTGTTTTTTCTATTTAAGACAAATTAAATGAAGATAATAATACCAAAGAATTTGTGACTGCAATCATTTTCAGGAAGAAACTGAGTATTATCTGACAGAATTGCAGGGGTGTCAATACTTTTTGCCACAACTGTATGGTTTTGTAGCCCATTCCAGCATTGTGCAGGTCTATGATCTTATCCTTGACATCTTTATAAAGCTCTTTGGTCTTCCCATGTTATAGAGGTTAGAGTCTGACTGATTAATTGAGTCTGTGGACAGGAGTCTTTTATAAAGGTAACTATGTAAGGCTGGTTTCACACTTGCATTGCTGTGCGCTGCAGATGGCAGCGTACTTCCTCCATGCTTCCTCTGTGAAGCTCCGCCCAGGCTCTGCCTACTGTTGCCTGCATCCTGCTTTTCTCTGCATACCTATCTTTAACATTGGGTACACAGGGACATGGATTGCATGCGGATGTGTCCGCATGCAGTGATTTGAGTTGTGCGGCCACCGCATGGAAATACAAAATTTTGATAGCCAGGAGGGGTTGAAAGCCTTTGTTTCTGCTCTGAATTCTCTGTCCCTTGCTGCCTTAGGGTTCATACAAGGTCCTCTCTCAATCCGTCCCTCAGGTGGGACTCTACCCGCATGGCAGGCAGCTCGAGCCTTTTACAGGTGTCCCTCTCTCGCGGTAGCTCAAGGCTCTAATCTGCTGCTGTGCCTTCGGGTGTAATTATGGCCAGGAGACTTGGAACCTGCCCGCCAGTTTCTGCTGTGGGGCATACAGTTCCCACACAACCTCGGACTCAGGGCATCCGGTTTCTTGCGCTTAAACCTGGAGGGAGCCCAGTCACAGCTCCACTCCAGTTTCTCTCTCCTCCTGTGCGCCTTCTCCCGTCATTGTCTCCTAAAATCTCCTCTAACTCCTCCTCCAGCCAAAATATATGTAGGGAAGCTACCTTGAAACCGGGTCTAGAGCTCCCCCTTCTGGCCTGGAGTCAGAAAAGTGTAATTGTTACCTATTAAGGGGATCCTTCTCGCTTTCAGGCATGGCATCATGCTCCCCATAAGGAAGGCAGTACCACTGTGACAACTGGATTCCTGGGGTGTCACATTCCCCCTCATTAAATCCAGTACTCCTGGACTGGGAAAAACAGAAACAATAAACAGCATTAGACATGCCAACGTTGTGAAATATGCATTTTAACTGTAACAGGTAATATAAACTTTTCTTTCCTTTATGGGAGGTTACTTTCTGAAGTGTTGCAAATAACTGTAATATAAGATGAAAAATAGCTTTAAGAAAAATAGAAATTTCTGCGACACAAAATATTACTTGCTCATATATTAAACTGTCTGCAATATAAAATATGATTGCCCTTACTGGTAAACTTTCTCTGGCTACATGAAATACTAACACTGTTCCCTAGCAAAGCGCAACAAAGTCAACATATTCTGGAACTGAGGTAGTGCTTCTCTTGAATGCAAGATGGGGTGGACCCATCTCAACCCCCAACATAGTCCTTGGACATGGCTACAAGGCGTGGTTGGTCTCCCTGTTAGACCTCTGCTTCAGCCACGCCAGACCGTTTTCGTTCTTGGTCATTTCAAGGCAATAACTTTTAGTGCAAACAACAACGGTGTCTTCGCCGGTTACATGTAAAACCAGTAAAAAGCACCTTAAGAAGTGCTAACAATGTACATGATAGTTCTGACCATTCACTGTCCATGGCCTCAATGTCCTTTTGAATAAGTTAACTCTTTATACTGGAACCTTGCCAGGTTAATTGAACTTTAACTGCTTACAGTCATACTTTTATTGATAGTTTTACTAATGTTGTTGCTTCCAAAGCAATACCTGGACGTTGCATACTCCTGGCCGGGAGTTCAGTCTTATTCCAGGCAACATAGTAACATAGTAACATAGTTTTTAAGGTTGAACGAAGACTTTAAGTCCATCTAGTTCAACCCATAGCCTACCCTATCATGCCCTAACATGTTGATCCAGAGGAAGGCAAAAAAAATCCATGTGGCAAAGAGTAAGCTCCACATTGGGGAAAAAAATTCCTTCCCGACTCCCCATACGGCAATCAGACTAGTTCCCTGGATCAACACCCTAACAAAGAATCTAGTATATATACCCTGTAACATTATACTTTTCAAGAAAGGCATCCAGTCCCCTCTTAAATTTAAGTAAAGAATCACTCATTACAACTAGAGTTGAGCGAAACGGATCGGACAAATTAAAAAATCGCCGACTTTCGGCAAAGTCGGGTTACATGAAACCCGACCCGATCCCAGTGTGGGATCGGCCATGAGGTCGGGGATCTTCGCACCAAAGTCGCGTTTTGTATGACACTTTCAGCGCCATTTTTCAGCCAATGAAGGAGGACGCAGAGTGTGGGCAGCGTGATGACATAGGTCTCGGTCCCCACCATCTTAGAGAAAGGCATGACAGTGATTGGCTTGCTTTCTGCAGCGTCACAGGGGCTATAAAGGGGCGTGCACGCTGACCGCCATCTTACTTCTGCCGATCTCAGCATAGGGAGAGGTTGCTGCAGCTTCATCAGAAGCAGGGATATCGTTAGGGAGGGAAGATTAACTCCCAAACCGCTTGTGCTGTAGCGATTTCCACTGTCTAACACCACCTTTTCTTTGCAGGGACAGTGGAGGCTAGATTTTTGTGCATCAGCTCTGTAGCTTATTAGGCTGCCTTATAAGGCTCCCTGATAGCTGCATTGCTGTTTGTATGCCACTGTGCAAACCAACTGCTTTTTTAAAAGCAAAAATCCTGTTGCTCCTTTCTATACAGTTATCTTGTTTATTTGTCCACACTTTTGTGCGCAGCAGTCCTTTTTATTGCTGGTTGCCATACTTGTCCTGAGATCATTGTAGGGAGATTGAAATTGTAGTACAGTCCTTGTATTTTTGATATCTCTTCCAGCCACGTTCTGCCTCTTACATTGTATAGTCTAATACACAGGGCCTGTTTTTTGCTGCAGTCTCCCCCTCAAAAAATGGGAGATTTAAATTGCCTACAAGTTTATATACGTCAGTTCTGTTTGTCGTATATATGCCAGCCACGTTCTGCCTTTTACATTGTGTAGTGTAATACATAGGGCCTGTTTTTTGCTGCAGTCTCCCCCCCAAAAAAGGGAGATTTAAATTGCCACTAAGTGCATCTACGACAGTTCTGTTTGTCGTATATCTGCCAGCCACGTTCTGCCACTTACATTGTGTAGTGTAATACATCGGGCCTGTTTTTTGCTTCAGTTTCCCCCCCAAAAAATGGAGATTTAAATTGCCACTAAGTGGATCTACGTCAGTTCTGTTTGTCGCATATCTGCCAGCCACGTTCTGCCTCTTACATTGTATGGTCTAATACACAGGGCCTGTTTTTTGCTGCAGTCTCCCCCCCAAAAAAGGGAGATTTAAATTGCCACTAAGTGGATCTACGTCAGTTCTGTTTGTCGTATATCTGCCAGCCACGTTCTGCCACTTACATTGTATAGTCTAATACACAGGGCCTGTTTTTTGCTGCAGTCTCCCCCCAAAAAAGGGAGATTTAAATTGCCACTAAGTGGATCTACGTCAGTTCTGTTTGTCGTATATCTGTCAGCCACGTTCTGCCACTTACATTGTATAGTCTAATACACAGGGCCTGTTTTTTGCTGCAGTCTCCCCCCCAAAAAAGGGAGATTTAAATTGCCACTAAGTGGATCTACGTCAGTTCTGTTTGTCGTATATCTGTCAGCCACGTTCTGCCACTTACATTGTATAGTCTAATACACAGGGCCTGTTTTTCGCTGCAGTCTCCCCCCCCAAAAAAGGGAGATTTAAATTGCCACTAAGTGGATCTACGTCAGTTCTGTTTGTCGTATATCTGCCAGCCACGTTCTGCCTTTTACATTGTGTAGTGTAATACATAGGGCCTGTTTTTTTGCTGCAGTCTCCCCCCAAAAAAAGGGAGATTTAAATTGCCACTAAGTGGATCTATGTAAGTTCTGTTTGTCGTATATCTGCCAGCCACGTTCTGCCACTTACATTGTGTAGTGTAATACACTGGGCCTGAGTTTTGCCGCAGTCTCCCCCCTCAAAAAAGGGAGATTTAAATTGCCACTAAGTGGATCTATGTAAGTTCTGTTTGTCGTATATCTGCCAGCCACGTTCTGCCACTTACATTGTGTAGTGTAATACACAGGGCCTGTTTTTTGCTGCAGTCTCCACACAAAAAAAGTGAGATTTAAATTGCCAACAAGTTTATATACGTCAGTTCTGTTTGTCGTATATCTGCCAGCCCCGTTCTGCCTTTTACATTGTGTAGTGTAATACATCGGGCCTGTTTTTTGCTTCAGTCTCCCCCCAAAAAAATGGAGATTTAAATTGCCACTAAGTGGATCTACGTCAGTTCTGTTTGTCGCATATCTGCCAGCCACGTTCTGCCTCTTACATTGTATGGTCTAATACACAGGGCCTGTTTTTTGCTGCAGTCTCCCCCCCAAAAAAGGGAGATTTAAATTGCCACTAAGTGGATCTACGTCAGTTCTGTTTGTCCTATATCTGCCAGCCACGTTCTGCCACTTACATTGTATAGTCTAATACACAGGGCCTGTTTTTCGCTGCAGTCTCCCCCCCCAAAAAAGGGAGATTTAAATTGCCACTAAGTGGATCTACGTCAGTTCTGTTTGTCGTATATCTGCCAGCCACGTTCTGCCTTTTACATTGTGTAGTGTAATACATAGGGCCTGTTTTTTTGCTGCAGTCTCCCCCCCAAAAAAGGGAGATTTAAATTGCCACTAAGTGGATCTATGTAAGTTCTGTTTGTCGTATATCTGCCAGCCACGTTCTGCCACTTACATTGTGTAGTGTAATACACTGGGCCTGAGTTTTGCCGCAGTCTCCCCCCTCAAAAAAGGGAGATTTAAATTCTCAACAAGTTTATATACACCTTCTACCTTGTTTTACAGTACCATATAACGGTTGTTAGTTTGGTTACATTTTCCCAAAAATGAGGAAGTCTGGTGGAAGAGGCCGTGGGCGGTCGTTGCCAGCTGGTAATGATGGTGGTGGAGCATCTGGTGGTAGTGGGAAAAGCAAAATAGCACGTAAGGCTCGAGTTGTTGAGCCAGCATCATCGTCTGGCTACACAAGGCCTCAAAGGCTCCCTTGTCTAGAAGTAGGAAAACCGCTTTTAAAGCCGGACAGCAGGAAAAAGTTTTGGCTTTCCTTACTGACTCAGCCTCTAGCTCTTTCGCCTCCTCTTCAGAAAGATCAAAATATAAAAGCAGCGAGTCTTCAGTGGATGCTCCCGGTCAGGAACAAGTTGCTTCCTTGTGTCCTTCACCCAAAGCAAAAGTGAATGATGCGGCAGGCGACACTACAGTTTACTCCATGGAGCTCTTTACACATACCGTGCCAGGGTTAGAAAGGGAAATAGTTAACAGCCCATTGCAAGATGAATCGGACATGGAGTGCACAGTGTTATGACCTGGTGGTTACGGAGTGGTACTGAGATGACCTGGGAGGGTAAAACCAATCATGGACAAGCTCAGAGGAGGTGGCAGCTCTACAGACAATAATCACCTATATGACCTAGTGATTACGGAGCAGCACTGAAATGACCTAGTGGGTAAAACAAATAATGTACTAGCTCTGAGGAGGTGCTAACTTTACTGACCGCAATCCCTACTCCTAACACCAACACTAGAAATAGCCGTGGAGCGTTCCTATCTCTGCCTAGACGCCTCTTCAGAGCCTAAGAACTAGCTACCCCTGAAGATGGAAACGGAAAACTATCTCGCCTCAGAGAAACCCCCAAAGGAAAGATAGCCCCCCACAAATATTGACGGTGAGTGAAGAGGGAAATGACAAACTCAGAAATGAAACTAGATTTTAGCAAAGGAGGCCACTACTATTTAAATAGACAGAGAAAGAAAAGGCTACTGTGCGGTCAGTATAAAAACTAAATGTCCACGCAGAGTTTACAAAAATAACCTCCACACCGACTCACGGTGTGGAGGGGCAAATCTGCAACCCCAGAGCTTCCAACTAGCCGGAATATTTCATGATGACAAGCTGGACAAAAGAGACATAACTTAAACTGAACAAAAGGTCATAGGCAGGGAAAAACCCAAAAACTAGCAGAACTTATCTTAAGCTGAAATGGACTGGCCAACAGAGAACTTCCAGGAAAGGACTGAATCCACAGGAAGGAACATTGACAGCTGGCATCCACTACAGCCCAAAGCCCAGTTAAATAACAAGGCCAGGGAACCGATTAGTGAAAGCAGCTGCTAAGTTCCACCTGAAACCACCAGAGGGAGCCCAAGAGCAGAACTCCCAAAAATACCATTTGCAACCACAGGATGGAGCCCAAGAACGGAACTCACAACAGTACCCCCCTCATGAGGAGGGGTCACCGAACCTTCACCAGAGCCCCCAGGCCGATCGGGACGAGCCAAATGAAAAGAACGTACCAAATCGGCAGCATGAACATCGGAGGCAAAAACCCAAGAGTTATCCTCCTGGCCATAACCCTTCCACTTGACCAGATACTGAAGTTTCCGCCTTGAAAGACGAGAATCCAAAATCTTCTCCACCACATACTCCAGCTCCCCCCCAACCAACACCGGAGCAGGAGGGTCAACGGAGGGAACCACAGGCACCACATATCTCCGCAGCAAAGATCTATGGAACACATTATGAATGGAAAACGAAGCTGGAAGGGCCAAACGAAAAGACACCGAATTGATAATTTCCGAAATCCTATAAGGACCAATAAAACGAGGTTTTAACTTAGGGGAAGAGACCTTCATAGGAACATGACGAGAAGACAACCAGACCAAATCCCCAACCCGAAGCCGGGGACTGTTGTGAATTCCATTCTCGGACTCCCTCCTGTGGTCATGAATGGTACTTTGGTTAGTTCTGCTCTTGGACTCCCTCTGGTGGCTTTGAGCGGAACTGCTGGTCACTGAGGTTGGCTTTGTCAGCTGCTCTCGTTTATTGCTTGCTGGCTTCCCTATTTAACTCCACTCAGATTGTTACTTGATGCCAGCTGTCAATGTTTCAGTATTGGTTCAGATCGCTCTTGGACTTCTCTGAGGACCTGTCTACTCCAGCAGAAGCTAAGTCTTTGCTAGTTCATTTGTTGTTACTGCTTCCTGAATATATTTCTTAGTACTGCTAATTTCTAGTCCAGCTTGCTATCATGATATTCCCTTGCTAGCTGGAAGCTCTGGGGTGCAGAGTGGCACCTCCACACCGTGAGTCGGTGTGGGGAGTCTTTTTGCTTACTCTGCGTGTTTTTTTGTAGTCTTTTGTGCTGACCGCTTAGTTCCCTTTTCTATCCTCTGACTATTTTAATGAAGTCTGGCCTCCTTTGCTAAAACCTGTTTCATTCCTGTGTTTGTGACTTTCCTCTTAACTCACAGTCAATATATGTGGGGGGCTGCCTTTACCTTTGGGGAATTTCTCTGAGGCAAGGTTAGGCTTCTATTTCTATCTTTAGGGGTAGTTAGCTCTTAGGCTGTGAAGAGGCGTCTAGGGAGAGTTAGGTACGCTCCACGGCTATTTCTAGTGTGTGCGATTAGGAGTAGGGTTTGCGGTCAGCAGAGTTCCCACTTTCCCAGAGCTTGTTCCGATTACTAGTTTACTCATCAGGTCATTCCAGGTGCTCCTAACCACCAGGTCCATAACAGTACAGCTGGCCCACAAAGTGTTAATGCATCTCAAAAGAGGGATAAGAGAAGTTCTGAACCCATTTTTTTTTCTTTGCAGTGTGTTTTGTCTCTCTTTTCCCCTTAATCTCTGGGTGGTTCAGGACTCAGGTGTAGATATAGATATTCAAGGTCTGTCCTCTTGTGTGGATCATGTCACTGCAAGAGTACAAAGCATTCAAGATTATGTAGTTCAGAATCCGATGTTAGAGCCTAGAATTCCAATTCCTGATTTGTTTTCTGGGGATAGATCTAAGTTTCTGAATTTCAAAAATAATTGTAAACTGTTTCTTGCTTTGAGACCCTGCTCCTCTGGTGACCCCATTCAGCAAGTAAAAATTATTATTTCTTTGTTGCGTGGCGACCCTCAAGACTGGGCATTCTCCCTTGCGCCAGGAGATCCTGCATTGCTTAATGTAGATGCGTTTTTTCTGGCGCTTGGATTGCTTTATGACGAACCAAATTCAGTGGATCAGGCAGAGAAAATCTTGCTAGCTTTGTGTCAGGGTCAGGATGAAGCAGAGATATATTGTCAGAAGTTTAGAAAATGGTCTGTGCTTACTCAATGGAATGAGTGTGCCCTGGCAGCAATTTTTAGAAAGGGTCTTTCTGAAGCCCTTAAGGATGTTATGGTGGGATTCCCCACGCCTGCTGGTCTGAATGAATCAATGTCCTTGGCCATCCAAATTGATCGGCGTTTGCGTGGGCGCAAAATTGTGCACCATTTGGCGGTGTCCTCTGAGCAGAGGCCTGAGCTTATGCAATGTGATAGAACTTTGACCAGAACTGAACGGCAAGAACACAGACGTCAGAATAGGCTGTGTTTTTACTGTGGTGACCCCACTCATGCTATCTCTGATTGTCCTAAGCGCACTAAGCGGTTCGCTAGGTCTGTCACCATTGGTACTGTACAGCCTAAATTTCTTGTGTCTGTTACTCTGATTTGCTCTTTGTCATCCTACTCGGTTATGGCATTTGTGGATTCAGGCGCTGCCCTGAATTTGATGGACTTGGAGTTTGCCAGGCGCTGTGGTTTTTTCTTGGAGCCTTTGCAGTATCCTATTCCATTAAGGGGAATTGATGCCACGCCGTTGGCCAAGAATAAACCTCAGTACTGGACTCAGTTGACCATGTGCATGGCTCCTGCACATCAGGAAGATATTCGCTTTTTGGTGTTGCATAATTTGCATGATGTGGTCGTGTTGGGTTTGCCATGGCTACAGGTTCATAATCCAGTATTGGATTGGAAATCAATGTCTGTGTCTAGTTGGGGTTGTCAAGGGGTACATGGCGATGTTCCATTGGTGTCAATTTCTGCTTCCACTCCTTCTGAAGTCCCTGAGTTTCTGTCAGATTACCAGGATGTATTTGATGAGCCCAAATCCAGTGTCCTACCCCCTCATAGGGATTGTGATTGTGCTATAAATTTGATTCCTGGTAGTAAGTTTCCTAAGGGCCGACTTTTCAATTTATCTGTGCCAGAGCACGCCGCTATGTGGAGTTATATAAAGGAGTCCTTGGAGAAAGGGCATATTCGCCCGTCTTCATCACCGTTGGGAGCAGGGTTCTTTTTTGTGGCCAAGAAGGATGGTTCTCTGAGACCCTGTATAGATTACCGCCTTCTCAATAAAATCACGGTCAAATTTCAGTACCCTTTGCCTCTGCTGTCTGATTTGTTTGCTCGGATTAAGGGGGCTAGTTGGTTCACCAGGATAGATCTTCGAGGGCGTATAACCTTGTGCGTATTAAACAGGGCGATGAATGGAAAACAGCATTTAATACGCCCGAGGGCCATTTTGAGTACCTGGTAATGCCATTCGGGCTTTCAAATGCTCCATCTGTGTTTCAGTCCTTTATCCATGACATCTTCCGAAAGTATCTGGATAGAATCATGATTGTATATTTGGATGATATTTTGGTCTTTTCGGATGATTGGGAGTCTCATGTGAAACAGGTCAGAATGGTATTCCAGGTCCTTCGTGCTAATTCCTTGTTTGTGAAGGGGTCTAAATGTCTCTTCGGAGTTCAGAAAGTTTCCTTTTTGGGCTTCATTTTTTCCCCTTCTACTATCGAGATGGACCCTGTTAAAGTTCAGGCCATTTATGATTGGACTCAACCTACATCTGTGAAGAGCCTCCAGAAATTCCTGGGCTTTGCTAATTTTTACCATCGCTTCATCGCTAATTTTTCTAGTGTGGTTAAACCTTTGACTGATTTGACAAAGAAAGGTGCTGATGTGGTGAATTGGTCCTCTACGGCCGTTGAGGCTTTTCAGGAGCTTAAACGTCATTTTTCCTTGGCCCCTGTGTTGCGTCAGCCAGATGTTTCGCTCCCTTTTCAGGTCTAGGTTGATGCTTCTGAGATTGGAGCAGGGGCTGTTTTGTCTCAAAGAAGTTCTGATGGCTCTGTGATGAAGCCATGTGCCTTCTTTTCTAGAAAGTTTTCACCTGCTGAGCGTAATTATGATGTTGGCAATCGGGAACTGCTAGCTATGAAGTGGGCATTCGAGGAGTGGCGACATTGGCTTGAGGGAGCCAAGCACCGCGTGGTGGTCTTGACGGATCACAAAAATCTGACTTATCACGAGTCTGCCAAGCGGTTGAATCCTAGACAGGCTCGATGGTCGCCGTTTTTCTCCCGTTTTGATTTTGTGGTCTCATACCTTCCAGGTTCTAAGAATGTGAAGGCAGATGCCCTTTCTAGGAGTTTTGTGCCTGATTCTCCGGGAGTCCCTGAGCCGGATGGTATTCTCAAAGAGGGGGTAATTCTGTCTGCCATCTCCCCTGATTTGCGGCGGGTGCTGCAGGAGTTTCAGGCTGATAGACCTGACCGTTGTCCAGCGGAGAAACTATTTGTCCCTGATAGATGGACTAGTAGAGTAATTTCTGAGGTTCATTGCTCAGTGTTGGCTGGTCATCCTGGGATTTTTGGGACCAGAGATTTGGTGGCTAGGTCCTTTTGGTGGCCTTCCTTGTCACGGGATGTGCGTTCTTTTGTGCAGTCCTGTGGGACTTGTGCTCGGGCTAAGCCCTGCTGTTCTCGTGCCAGTGGGTTGCTTTTGCCCTTGCCAGTCCCGAAAAGGCCTTGGTCGCATGTTTCCATGGATTTTATTTCAGATCTTCCTGTCTCTCAAAGGATGTCTGTCATCTGGGTGGTTTGTGATCGCTTTTCTAAGATGGTCCATTTGGTACCCTTGCCTAAATTACCTTCCTCCTCTGATTTGGTGCCATTATTTTTTCAACATGTGGTTCATTTGCATGGCATTCCGGAGAACATTGTGTCGGACAGAGGTTCCCAGTTTGTCTCTAGGTTTTGGCGGTCCTTTTGTGCTAAGATGGGCATTGATTTGTCTTTTTCTTCGGCATTCCATCCTCAAACAAATGGCCAAACCGAACGTACCAACCAGACTTTGGAAACCTATCTGAGATGCTTTGTTTCTGCTGATCAGGATGATTGGGTGACCTTCTTGCCATTGGCTGAGTTCGCCCTTAATAATCGGGCTAGTTCAGCTACTTTGGTTTCGCCTTTTTTCTGCAATTCTGGTTTTCATCCTCGTTTTTCTTCGGGGCAGTGTTGTGAATTTGGATTCTGGGCTCCCCCGGTGGCCGCTTGTGGAATTGGACTTGTCATCCTCTTTCCTGTTTCACCTGATTCCATCAGTAGTGGGTGTCGCTATTTAAGCTCATTTCTCTGGTGGTTTCTTGCCGGTCAACAATGTTATCTGATGCCTCTCAGTGCTTGTTCCTGCTTCTGACAACTACTAGATAAGTTGGACTTTTGTCCATGTTTTGTTTTGCCTATTTGTTCCAGTTCACAGCTGAAGTTTTGTTACTGTGTCTGGAAAGCTCTCGTTGATCAGGGATTGCTACTCTGGCGTTATGAGTTAATGCCAGAGTTTAAGGTAATCTCTGGATGGTGTTTTGTTAGTGTTTTTCTGCTGACCATGAAAGTATACTATCTGTCTTCTGCTATCTAGTAAGCGGACCTCAAATTTGCTAAGACTATTTTCCTGCTGCGTTTGTTGTTTCATCTGAACTCACCGTCATTATATGTGGGGGGCTACTGTCTTCTTTGGAATATTTCTCTAGAGGTGAGCCAGGTCTTATATTTCCCTCTGCTAGCTATTTAGGTCTTAGGCCAGAGCTGGGCATCTAGCGATAAATAGGAAATGCTACCTGGCTATTTCTAGTTGCGCGGCAGGCTTAGTTCATGGTCAGTATAGTTCCATCTTCCGAGAGCTTGTCCCTCTATAGGCTTGCTATGATCTCTGCCTGCAGAGATCATGACAGTTTGACCGGCCAGTAAAGTGTTAAAGACCCAGGTTGAGAAAGGAGAGTTATAAGAAGTCTGCTGAAATTTTTTTTTTTTTTTTTTCCTCCAGTCTGCCTTGCTGCAGTCTTTTCTCTCTCTCTCCTCCTAATCTCTGTATGCTCTGTGTGCACCTGACAATAATGGATCTCCAGAGTGTAACTGCGGGTTTGAATAATCTCATCACGAAAGTACAAAATTTACAAGATTTTGTGGTACATGCTCCGGTATCTGAGCCGAGAATTCCTTTACCGGAGTTCTTCACAGGGAATAGAGCTAGCTTCCAGAATTTCCGAAATAATTGTAAGCTTTATTTGTCCCTGAAGTCTCGTTCAGCTGGAGACCCTGCTCAGCAGGTTAGGATTGTGATTTCCTTGCTCAGGGGTGACCCTCAAGATTGGGCCTTCTCATTGCCAGCAGGGGATCCTGCGTTACGCGATGTGGATGCGTTTTTTCTGGCCTTGGGCTTGCTTTATGAGGAACCTCATTTGGAACTTCAGGCAGAAAAAACTTTGATGGCACTATCTCAGGGGCAAGACGAAGCTGAAGTTTTCTGCCAAAAATTCCGTAAATGGTCTGTGCTTACTCAGTGGAATGAGTGCGCCTTGGCGGCAACTTTCAGAGAAGGTCTCTCTGATGCCGTTAAGGATGTTATGGTGGGGTTCCCTTTGCCTGCAGGTCTGAATGAGTCCATGACAATGGCTATTCAGATTGATAGGCGTCTGCGGGAGCGCAAACCGGTGCATCATCTGGCGGTGTCTATGGAAAAGACGCCAGAAAGTATGCAGTGTGATAGAATTCTGTCCAGGAGCGAGCGACAGAATTTTAGACGGAAGAATGGATTGTGTTTCTATTGTGGGGATTCTACTCATGTTATATCAGCATGCTCTAGGCGTACAAAGAAGCTTGATAAGTCTGTTTCCATTAGCACCATTCAGTCTAAGTTTATTTTGTCTGTAACCCTGATTTGCTCTTTGTCATCCATTGCCACGGACGCCTATGTTGACTCTGGCGCCGCTCTGAGTCTTATGGATTGGTCCTTTGCCAATCGTTGTGGTTTTGATTTAGAGCCTTTGGAGACTCTTATTCCTCTGAAGGGGATTGACTCCACCCCATTGGCTAATAATAAACCACAATACTGGACACAAGTAACCATGCGTATCAATCCGGATCACCAGGAGATTATTCGTTTCCTGGTGCTGTATAATTTACATGACGATTTGGTACTGGGATTGCCATGGTTGCAGTCTCACAACCCAGTCTTGGACTGGAGAGCAATGTCTGTGTTGAGCTGGGGATGTAAGGGTATTCATGGGGACGTACCTTTGGTTTCTATTTCGTCGTCCATTCCCTCTGAAGTCCCTGAGTTCCTCTCTGATTATCAAGACGTCTTTGACGAACCCAAGCTTGGGTCGTTACCTCCGCACCGTGAGTGCGATTGTGCCATAGATTTGATACCGGGTTGTAAATATCCAAAGGGTCGTTTGTTTAATTTGTCTGTGCCGGAACATGCTGCTATGCGGGAATATATAAAGGAGTCTTTGGAAAAGGGACATATTCGTCCATCCTCTTCTCCCTTGGGAGCTGGGTTTTTCTTTGTCTCAAAAAAAGACGGCTCTTTGAGACCATGTATTGATTATCGGCTTCTGAATAAGATCACTGTTAAGTATCAATACCCATTGCCATTGCTTACTGATTTGTTTGCTCGTATAGAGGGTGCTAAGTGGTTCTCTAAAATTGATCTTCGTGGGGCGTATAATTTGGTGCGGATCAGGCAGGGGGATGAGTGGAAGACCGCATTTAATACGCCCGAGGGCCACTTTGAGTATTTGGTCATGCCTTTTGGTCTTTCTAATGCCCCTTCAGTTTTCCAGTCTTTTATGCATGATATTTTCCGCGATTTTCTGGATAAATTTATGATAATATATCTGGATGATATTCTGATTTTTTCTGATGACTGGGACTCTCATGTCCAGCAGGTCAGGAGAGTTTTTCAGGTTCTGCGGTCTAATTCTTTATGTGTGAAGGGGTCTAAGTGCGTTTTTGGGGTCCAGAAAATTTCCTTTTTGGGGTATATTTTTTCTCCCTCTTCCATTGAGATGGATCCCGTCAAGGTGCAAGCTATTTGTGACTGGACTCAGCCCTCCTCTCTTAAGGGTCTTCAGAGATTTTTGGGCTTTGCCAACTTTTACCGCCGATTTATTGCTGGTTTTTCGGATGTCGTTAAACCACTGACTGATTTGACCAGACAAGGCGCTGATGTTGCTAATTGGTCCCCTCATGCTGTAGAGGACTTTCAGGAGCTTAAGCGCCGTTTTGCCTCTGCCCCTGTGTTGCGTCAGCCTGATGTGAATCTGCCTTTTCAGGTTGAGGTTGACGCTTCGGAGATCGGAGCTGGGGCAGTGTTGTCACAGAAAGGTTCCGACTGCTCCGTCATTAGGCCTTGTGCCTTCTTTTCTCGCAAATTTTCGCCCGCAGAGCGGAATTATGATGTTGGGAATCGGGAGCTTTTGGCCATGAAGTGGGCGTTTGAGGAGTGGCGCCATTGGCTCGAGGGGGCTAGACATCAGGTGGTGGTATTGACTGACCACAAAAATTTGATTTATCTTGAGACTGCCAGACGCCTGAATCCTAGACAGGCGCGCTGGTCTTTATTTTTTTCTCGCTTTAATTTTGTGGTGTCATACCTACCGGGTTCTAAGAATGTTAAGGCAGATGCCCTTTCTAGGAGTTTTGACCCGGACTCTCCTGGTAATTCTGAACCCACAGGTATCCTTAGGGAGGGAGTAATTTTGTCGGCCGTTTCTCCTGATCTGCGGCGGTCCTTGCAAGAGTTTCAGGCGGATAGACCGGATCGTTGTCCGCCTGATAGATTGTTTGTTCCGGATGATTGGACCAGCAGAGTCATCTCTGAGGTACATTCTTCTGCATTGGCAGGTCATCCCGGAATTTTTGGTACCAGGGATTTGGTGGCAAGATCCTTCTGGTGGCCTTCTCTGTCACGAGATGTGCGAGTCTTTGTGCAGTCATGTGACGTTTGTGCTCGGGCCAAGTCTTGTAGTTCTCGGGCTAGCGGACTGCTGTTGCCCTTGCCTATTCCTAAGAGGCCTTGGACACACATCTCGATGGATTTTATTTCAGATCTGCCTGTTTCCCAGAAGATGTCTGTCATCTGGGTGGTCTGTGACCGTTTCTCTAAAATGGTCCATTTGGTTCCTCTGCCCAAGTTGCCTTCTTCTTCTGAGTTGGTTCCTCTGTTTTTTCAGAATGTTGTCCGATTGCACGGTATTCCTGAGAATATTGTTTCTGACAGAGGTACCCAATTTGTGTCTAGATTTTGGCGGGCATTCTGTGCTAGGATGGGCATAGATTTGTCTTTTTCGTCTGCTTTTCACCCTCAGACTAATGGCCAGACCGAGCGGACTAATCAGACCCTTGAGACATATCTGAGGTGTTTTGTCTCTGCTGACCAGGATGATTGGGTTGCTTTTTTGCCATTGGCAGAGTTCGCCCTCAATAATCGGGCCAGTTCTTCCACCTTGGTGTCCCCGTTTTTCTGTAATTCGGGGTTTCACCCTCGATTTTCCTCCGGTCAGGTGGAATCCTCGGATTGTCCTGGAGTGGATGCGGTGGTAGAGAGATTGCATCACATTTGGGGGCAGGTTATGGACAATTTGAAGTTGTCCCAGGAGAAGACTCAGCGTTTTGCCAACCGTCATCGTCGTGTTGGTTCTCGGCTTTGTGTTGGAGATTTAGTGTGGTTGTCTTCTCGTTTTGTCCCTATGAGGGTCTCTTCTCCTAAGTTTAAACCTCGGTTCATCGGCCCTTATAGAATATTGGAGATTCTTAATCCTGTTTCTTTCCGTTTGGACCTCCCTGCGTCCTTTTCCATTCATAACGTTTTTCATCGGTCGTTATTGCGCAGGTATGAGGTACCTGTTGTACCTTCAGTTGAGCCTCCTGCTCCGGTGTTGGTTGAGGGTGAGTTGGAGTACGTTGTGGAGAAAATTTTGGACTCTCGTGTTTCCAGACGGAAACTCCAGTATCTGGTCAACTGGAAGGGTTACGGCCAGGAGGATAATTCTTGGGTCAATGCATCTGATGTTCATGCTTCTGATCTTGTTCGTGCCTTCCATAGGGCTCATCCTGGTCGCCCTGGTGGATCTGGTGAGGGTTCGGTGCCCCCTCCTTGAGGGGGGGGTACTGTTGTGAATTTGGATTCTGGGCTCCCCCGGTGGCCGCTTGTGGAATTGGACTTGTCATCCTCTTTCCTGTTTCACCTGATTCCATCAGTAGTGGGTGTCGCTATTTAAGCTCATTTCTCTGGTGGTTTCTTGCCGGTCAACAATGTTATCTGATGCCTCTCAGTGCTTGTTCCTGCTTCTGACAACTACTAGATAAGTTGGACTTTTGTCCATGTTTTGTTTTGCCTATTTGTTCCAGTTCACAGCTGAAGTTTTGTTACTGTGTCTGGAAAGCTCTCGTTGATCAGGGATTGCTACTCTGGCGTTATGAGTTAATGCCAGAGTTTAAGGTAATCTCTGGATGGTGTTTTGTTAGTGTTTTTCTGCTGACCATGAAAGTATACTATCTGTCTTCTGCTATCTAGTAAGCGGACCTCAAATTTGCTAAGACTATTTTCCTGCTGCGTTTGTTGTTTCATCTGAACTCACCGTCATTATATGTGGGGGGCTACTGTCTTCTTTGGAATATTTCTCTAGAGGTGAGCCAGGTCTTATATTTCCCTCTGCTAGCTATTTAGGTCTTAGGCCAGAGCTGGGCATCTAGCGATAAATAGGAAATGCTACCTGGCTATTTCTAGTTGCGCGGCAGGCTTAGTTCATGGTCAGTATAGTTCCATCTTCCGAGAGCTTGTCCCTCTATAGGCTTGCTATGATCTCTGCCTGCAGAGATCATGACAGGGCAGGTTGAGCCTTCTGACTGTCCTGGTGTGGATTCTGTGGTGGACAGGTTGCAGCAAATTTGGACTCACGTAGTGGACAATCTGATGTTGTCCCAGGAGAAGGCTCAACGTTTCGCTAACCGCCGTTGTTGTGATGGTCCTCGACTTCGTGTTGGGGATTTGGTTTGGTTGTCTTCTCGTTATGTTCCTATGAAGGTTTCTTCTCCTAAGTTTAAGCCTCGTTTCATTGGTCCTTATAAGATTTCTGAAATTCTCAACCCTGTGTCATTTCGTTTGGTCCTTCCAGCTTCTTTTGCCATCCATAATGTGTTCCATAGGTCGTTGTTGCGGAGGTACGTGGCGCCTATGGTTCCCTCCGTTGATCCTCCTGCTCCGGTGTTGGTTGAGGGGAAGTTGGAGTATGTGGTGGAAAAAATTTTGGATTCTCGTATTTCGAGACGGAAGCTTCAGTACCTGGTTAAGTGGAAGGGCTATGGTCAGGAGGATAATTCCTGGGTTGTTGCCTCCGATGTCCACGCTGCCGATTTGGTTCGTGCCTTTCATTTGGCTCGTCCTGATCGGCCTGGGGGCCCTGGTGAGGGTTCGGTGACCCCTCCTCAAGGGGGGGGTATTGTTGTGAATTCCGTTCTCAGACTCCCTCCTGTGGTCATGAATGGTACTTTGGTTAGTTCTGCTCTTGGACTCCCTCTGGTGGCTTTGAGCGGAACTGCTGGTCACTGAGGTTGGCTTTGTCAGCTGCTCTCGTTTATTGCTTGCTGGCTTCCCTATTTAACTCCACTCAGATCATTACTTGATGCCAGCTGTCAATGTTTCAGTATTGGTTCAGATCGCTCTTGGACTTCTCTGAGGACCTGTCTACTCCAGCAGAAGCTAAGTCTTTGCTAGTTCATTTGTTGTTACTGCTTCCTGAATATATTTCTTAGTACTGCTAATTTCTAGTCCAGCTTGCTATCATGATATTCCCTTGCTAGCTGGAAGCTCTGGGGTGCAGAGTGGCACCTCCACACCGTGAGTCGGTGTGGGGAGTCTTTTTGCTTACTCTGCGTGTTTTTTTGTAGTCTTTTGTGCTGACCGCTTAGTTCCCTTTTCTATCCTCTGACTATTTTAATGAAGTCTGGCCTCCTTTGCTAAAACCTGTTTCATTCCTGTGTTTGTGACTTTCCTCTTAACTCACAGTCAATATATGTGGGGGGCTGCCTTTACCTTTGGGGAATTTCTCTGAGGCAAGGTTAGGCTTCTATTTCTATCTTTAGGGGTAGTTAGCTCTTAGGCTGTGAAGAGGCGTCTAGGGAGAGTTAGGTACGCTCCACGGCTATTTCTAGT
Organism: Ranitomeya variabilis; assembly: GCF_051348905.1. Taxonomy (NCBI): domain Eukaryota; kingdom Metazoa; phylum Chordata; class Amphibia; order Anura; family Dendrobatidae; genus Ranitomeya; species Ranitomeya variabilis. Next base: position 339,607,028 of record NC_135232.1, on the reverse strand, counting down.
GTGTGCGATTAGGAGTAGGGTTTGCGGTCAGCAGAGTTCCCACTTTCCCAGAGCTTGTTCCGATTACTAGTTTACTCATTAGGTCATTCCGGGTGCTCCTAACCACCAGGTCCATAACAGGGGACCAACGCACCGACGGCGGTTAGCAAAACGTTGAGCCTTTTCCTGAGACAATGTCAAATTGTCCACCACATGAGTCCAAATCCGCTGCAACCTGTCCACCACAGAATCTACCCCAGGATAGTCCGAAGGCTCAACCTGCCCTGAAGAAAAGCGAGGATGAAAACCAAAATTACAAAAAAAAGGCGAAACCAAGGTAGCAGAACTAGCCCGATTATTAAAGGCAAACTCGACCAACGGCAAGAAGGTAACCCAATCATCCTGATCAGCTGACACAAAGCATCTCAAATAGGTTTCCAAGGTCTGATTGGTTCGCTCCGTCTGTCCATTTGTCTGAGGGTGAAACGCCGAAGAAAAAGACAAATTAATGCCCATTCTACCACAAAAGGACCGCCAAAACCTAGAAACAAACTGGGTACCTCTTTCAGACACAATATTCTCCGGAATACCATGCAAACGAACCACATGCTGGAAAAACAAAGGAACCAAATCAGAGGAGGAAGGCAAATTAGGCAAAGGTACCAAATGGACCATTTTAGAAAACCTGTCACAAACCACCCAGATGACAGACATCTTCTGAGAATCAGGAAGATCAGAAATAAAATCCATGGAAATATGCGTCCAGGGCCTCTCAGGGATAGGCAAAGGCAAAAGCAACCCACTAGCACGAGAACAGCAGGGCTTAGCCCGGGCACAGATCCCACAGGACTGCACGAAGGAACGCACATCCCGTGACAAAGAAGGCCACCAAAAGGACCTGGCAACCAAATCTCTGCTACCAAAGATCCCAGGATGACCAACCAACACTGAACAATGAATCTCAGAAATCACCTTACTAGTCCATCTATCAGGAACAAACAATTTCCCCACAGGACAGCGGTCGGGTCTATCAGCCTGAAACTCCCGAAGCACCCACCGTAAATCAGGGGAGATAGCAGAAAGAATCACCCCCTCCTTGAGAATACCAGCCAGCTCATGGACTCCAGGAGAATCAGGCAAAAAACTCCTAGACAGGGCATCAGCCTTCACATTCTTAGATCCCGGAAGATACGAGACCACAAAATCAAAACGGGAGAAAAACAAAGACCACCGAGCCTGTCTAGGATTCAACCGCTTGGCCGATTCAAGGTAAATCAGATTCTTATGATCGGTCAAGACCACAACACGATGCTTGGCTCCCTCAAGCCAATGTCGCCACTCCTCAAATGCCCACTTCATAGCCAACAACTCCCGATTGCCGACATCACAATTACGCTCAGCAGGCGAAAACTTTCTGGAGAAGAAAGCACTCGGTTTCAACACAGAGCCATCAGAACTTTTCTGAGACAGAACAGCTCCTGCCCCAATCTCAGAAGCGTCAACCTCAACCTGAAAAGGGAGAGAGACATCTGGCTGACGCAACACAGGGGCAGAAGTAAAACGACGCTTAAGCTCCTAAAAGGCCTCCACAGCCGCAGAGGACCAATTCACCACATCTGCACCTTTCTTGGTCAAATCGGTCAGAGGTTTAACCACAGTAGAAAAATTAGCAATGAAGCGGCGATAAAAATTAGCAAAGCCCAAAAACTTCTGAAGGCTCTTCACAGATGTGGGCTGCGTCCAATCATAAATAGCCTGGACCTTAACAGGGTCCATTTCAATAGCCGAGGGAGAAAAAATGAACCCCAGAAAAGAAACCTTCTGAACTCCAAAAAGGCACTTAGACCCCTTCAAAAACAGTGTATTAGCACGAAGAATCTGAAATACCATCCTGACCTGCTTCACATGAGACTCCCAATCATCGTAAAAAACCAAAATATCGTCCAAATATACAATCATAAATTTATCCAGATACTCCCGAAAAATATCATGCATAAAGGACTGAAACACACATGGAGCATTAGAGAGCCCGAAAGGCATCACAAGATATTCAAAATGGCCTTCGGGCGTATTAAATGCTGTTTTCCATTCATCACCATGTTTGATACGGACCAGATTATACGCCCCTCGAAGGTCAATCTTGGTAAACCAGCTAGCCCCTTTAATCCGAGCAAACGAATCAGAGAGCAAAGGCAAAGGGTACTGGAATTTGACCGTGATATTTTTGAGAAGGCGATAATCTATACAGGGCCTCAAGGAGCCATCCTTCTTGGCAACAAAAAAGAATCCCGCTCCCAACGGTGACGAAGACGGGCGAATATGCCCCTTCTCCAAGGACTCCTTTACATAAGTCCACATAGCGGCATGCTCTGGCACAGCCAGATTGAAAAGTCGACCCTTAGGGAACTTACAGCCAGGAATCAAATTAATAGCGCAATCACAGTCCCTATGAGGAGGCAGAGGACTGGATTTAGGCTCCTCAAATATATCCTGGAAATCCGACAAAAACTCAGGAACTTCAGAAGAAGGGGACGAGGAAATTGACATCAGAGGAATTTCACTATGTATCCCCTGACATCCCCAACTAGTCACAGACATAGATTTCCAATCCAGTACTGGATTATGTACCTGTAACCATGGAAACCCCAGCACAACCACATCATGCAAATTATGCAATACCAAAAAACGAATATTTTCCTGATGTGCTGGAGCCATGTTCATGGCTAACTGTGTCCAGTACTGAGGTTTATTCTTGGCCAATGGCGTAGCATCAATCCCCCTCAAGGGAATAGGACTCTGCAAAGGCTCCAAGGAAAAACCACAGCGCTTGGCAAATTCTAAGTCCATTAAGTTCAGGGCAGCGCCAGAATCCTCAAATACCATTACAGAAAAGGACGACAATGAGCAAATCAGGGTAATAGACAAGAGAAATTTAGGCTGTACAGTACTGATGGTAACCGAACTAGCAACCCTCTTAGTTCGCTTCGGGCAATCAGAGATAGCATGAGTAGCGTCACCACAGTAAAAACACAGCCCATTCTGACGTCGGAACTCCTGCCGTTCTGCTCTCGTCAAAACTCTATCACATTGCATAGGCTCAGAACTCTGCCCAGAGGACACCGCCATATGGTGCACAACCTTACGTTCACGTAGGCGCCGATCAATCTGAATGGCCAGAGACATTGATTCGTTCAAACCAGCAGGCGTGGGAAACCCCACCATAACATCTTTAAGAGCTTCAGAAAGACCCTTTCTGAAAATAGCCGCCAGGGCATCCTCATTCCATTTTGTAAGCACAGACCACTTTCTAAATTTCTGACAATATATCTCTGCCACTTCCTGACCCTGACACAGTGCCAGCAAAAAATTTTCTGCCTGATCCACAGAATTGGGTTCATCATAAAGCAATCCAAGTGCTTGAAAAAATGAATCTACATTGAGCAATGCAGGATTCCCTGGCTCAAGGGAGAATGCCCAATCCTGCGGGTCACCACGCAGCAGAGAAATAACAATCTTCACCTGCTGAATGGGGTCACCAGAGGAACGGGGTCTCAGAGCAAAAAACAATCTGCAATTATTTTTAAAATTCAAAAACCTAGATCTATCCCCAGAAAACAAATCAGGGATAGGAATTCTAGGCTCAGAAACAGGAGTTTGAACAACATAGTCTTGGATACTCTGTACCCTTACAGCGAGATGATCAACACGTGCAGACAGACCCTGAACCTCCATATCAGTACCAAGCTCCTGCACCATCCAAAAATCAAGGAGAAAAAAAAAGACGAAACAAGCAACAAGAAAAAAAAAATCTATGACTCAGAACTTTCTCTTCCCTCTTTTGAGATGCATTTAACACTTTGTGGGCCAGCTGTACTGTTATGACCTGGTGGTTACGAAGTGTTACTGAGATGACCTGGTGGGTAAAACCAATCATGGACAAGCTCAGAGGAGGTGGCAGCTCTACAGACAGTAATCACCTATATGACCTAGTGATTACGGAGCAGCACTGAAATGACCTAGTGGGTAAAACAAATAATGTAATAGCTCTGAGGAGGTGCTAACTTTACTGACCGCAATCCCTACTCCTAACACCAACACTAGAAATACCCGTGGAGCGTTCCTATCTCTGCCTAGACACCTCTTCACAGCCTAAGAACTAGCTACCCCTGAAGATGGAAAAGGAAAACTATCTCGCCTCAGAGAAACCCCCAAAGGAAAGATAGCCCCCCACAAATATTGACGGTGAGTGAAGAGGGAAATGACAAACTAAGAAATGAAACTAGATTTTAGCAAAGGAGGCCACTACTATCTAAATAGACAGAGAAAGAAAAGGCTACTGTGCGGTCAGTATAAAAACTAAATGTCCACGCAGAGTTTACAAAAATAACCTCCACACCGACTCACGGTGTGGAGGGGCAAATCTGCAACCCCAGAGCTTCCAACTAGCCGGAATATTTCATGATGACAAGCTGGACAAAAGAGACATAACTTAAACTGAACAAAAGGTCATAGGCAGGGAAAAACCCAAAAACTAGCAGAACTTATCTTAAGCTGAAATGGACTGGCCAACAGAGAACTTCCAGGAAAGGACTGAATCCACAGGAAGGAACATTGACAGCTGGCATCCACTACAGCCCAAAGCCCAGTTAAATAACAAGGCCAGGGAACCGGTTAGTGAAAGCAGCTGCTAAGTTCCACCTGAAACCACCAGAGGGAGCCCAAGAGCAGAACTCCCAAAAATACCATTTGCAACCACAGGATGGAGCCCAAGAACGGAACTCACAACAGCACAGATGCACAGCCACAGCTAGATTATTATGCTGTTCCATTGACTCAGATCACTGCATTGCCGTCGCAGTGTACTGAGCCAGAAACTGACCCTGATGAGACTATGGTGCCCCATCCCGAACGCTATAGCACCTTACACGGTGACACAGAGGAAGGTGCACATGACATTGAAGCGTCGGTGATAGATGACCCAGTTGTTGACCCAGATTGGCAGCCATTGGGGAACAGGGTGCCGCTGGCAGTAGCTCTGAAGCGGAGGATGATGATCCGCAGCAGGCATCTACATCGCAACAGCTTTCATCTGGCAGGCCCGTATCTGGCCAAAAACGTTTGACAAAACCAAAAACACAGGGGACAGCCATAGTGGGACAGTTCTGCCTAGCCCACGGTCTAGGAAACAGTTGGCTGTAGGCGTTCGCCACCCCTCCTCCTCCTCCTCCTCCAGAACCGAAAGCTCATCCACAGACCGCAGTCGCACGACCACTCCATCCGCAGCTGCCAGTGTTACACATGAGGTGTCCCATTATCGAACAGCTAGTGGTAAGTGTCAGCAGGCTGTGTTACAAATGAAGTGTTTGGGCGACAACAGACACACCGCAGAAGTACTGGCAGAGTACTTGCAGCAAGAAACTCAGTCATGGCTGGGCAGTGTACATCTTGAGGCAGGCAAGGTATTCAGTGATAACGGAAGGAATTTTATGGCTGCCATAGCCCTTTCAGAACTGAAACACATACCTTGTCTTGCTCACACCTTGAACCTGGTGGTGCAGTGCTTCCTCAAAAATTATCCGTAGTTACCAGCCCTGCTCCTGAAGGTGCGAAGACTTTGCTCGCACATCCGCCGGTCGCCTGTACACTCCAGCCGTATGCTGAACCATCAGAGATCGCTGAATCTTCCCCAGCACCACCTAATAATCAACGTTGCAACAAGGTACAACTCCACACTGCACATGGTTCAGAGGCTGTGCGAACAGAGGCGTGCTGTAATTAATTTGTGGGAGTATACACATACACGGGCAGGCACTTGGATGGCAGACATGGAGTTGTCTGGTGTGCAGTGGTCGAAGCTACAAGACCTTTGTCAAGTCCTTCAGTGTTTTGAGGAATGCACACGGCTGGTAAGTGCAGACGATGCCATCATAACCATTAGCATCCCACTAATGCGTCTGCTGATGCAAAGTTTGACACACATTAAGGAGCAGGCGTCTGTAGCCGAGGAGGAGGGAAGCCTTGATGACAGTCAGCCATTGTCTGCTCAGGGAACTCTCCTGGATGAGGTGGTGGATGAAGAGGAGGAGGAGGAGGATAATGGGGATGAATATTAATGGGAGGAGGATGCTTCTCAGGGGGCAATAGAAACTGGCGGCATTGCAAGGTTAGGTACAGGGTTTTTGTCAGAGACAAGTGATGTTGATTTGCAAGAAAGTGCTCCTCAACCAAGCACAAGCAGTGAATTGACACCTGGAACATTGGCCCACATGGCTGAGTATGCCTTGCGTATCCTAAAAAGGGACCCTCGCATTATCAAAATGATGACCGATGACGATTACTGGTTGGCCTGCCTCCTGGATCCACGATATAAAGGAAAATTACAAAATATCATGCCACATGAGAACCTTGAGCAAATATTGGCTACCAAACAAGCAACTCTTGTAGACCGTTTGGTTCAGGCATTCCCAACACACAGCGGGCGGTGATGGTTCTCACACGAGCCGTAGAGGGCAATATGGCAGAGGTGCTAGAGGTGCACAAATCTGAAGTGGCGTTGGACAGAGGGGATTTATGACCAGATTGTGGAGTGATTTCGCAAAGACCGCAGACACGACAGGTACTGCTGCATCGATTCAAAGTGACAGGAGACAGCATTTGTCCAGTATGTTTACCAACTACTGTTCCTCCCTTATCGATGTTCTCCCTCACAGGTCATTCCCCTTTGATTACTGGGCATCTAAAATAGACACCTGGCCTGAATTGGCAGAATATGCATTACAGGAGCTCGCTTGCCCTGCTGCTATCAGAAAGAGTCTTCAGTGCTGCTGGTTCAATACTGACCAAAAAAAGGACACATCTGGCTACCCAAAATGTTGATGATCTAACCTTCATTAAAATGAACCAATCATGGATTTCAAATTATTTTGCCCCACCTTCCCCTGCTGACACGTAGCTTGCCTGAAAAATGTCTTGCTTTTGGCCTCCTCTTACTGACTTCTCCAATTCCTCCATTTGCAGCTGCTGAATTTCCACCATAGGCCATTTTTATACCTCCCTAAATGGGCTGACTCCCCCCACAGGGCCATGGTCACCACCTGGTGCAAGCACCCGTGTGAGTGCCGTTTGCCTGGACAGGTGGGTGGGCCCACAATTGGGTGACGGCACTGGCACAGGGTCCCTTATAGTACAATGAAGTGTCTCTGACGGTGGTGGTGCACAACCAACGTCAGACACACCATCGTAATATGAGGGGCCCTGTGCCAGTACCGCCGCCCACGAGAGAGTGTTCCCCCACAACTCGAACAGTGCTCTACCACTTGCAATACTTACCTCTCCCTGCTTCACCACTGTGTAGTCTGTGCTGTTAAATCCTTCAATGGCACTGCCAATACAATTTTGTTGAAATGATAGATGATAGTTAAAATATACAGGGACCCTGGCCTCCATTTAGACCAGTTAATACTTTGCGCCTACTACCTCATCCTGCCCATTGCCCAGCCACTGCTAGATGAGTCTGCTGGTACATTGACCCAGACCACTACATTCCCCTTGCACTCTACACAGCCAGAATCTGACCCTGCTGAAAGTCAGGTTCCCCTTCCCGCATACTATACCACCTTACACGGGGTCAAAGAGGAAGGTGCAGATGAAAGTGCAGGTTCCTTCATAAGGTGGGGGGCATACTTGTTGGCGACGTCACTGGCACAGGGCCTCTCATAGTACGCAAAAGTGTCTCTGCCAGTGGGAGGCGCCACCCGGCGTCAAACACACCACCGTGCTATGAGGGGCCCTGTGCCAGTGCCAACGAGTGGGCCCCTCCTGCTTTCTCAGGATCACAGCACTTGCAAAGTTGAAATACTTACCTCTCCCTGCTCTACCGCCATGACGTATTCCACGTTTCCTGGGCCCACGAAAATCTTGAGCCAGCCCTACCCCCACAACTTTAGCCAAATGACCCCCAGTATTATAAAGTAAATTAAGACTGACAAGCTTAAGTAATAAGAATTGATGTTTTTGGCATTAAAATGGGCACTGTAGGTATTTTCCTGTCCTCCACTCAATGCCGACTTTGATTCCCCATTGACTTGTATTGGGTTTCGTGTTTCAGTCGGCCCCCGACTTTTCGCAATAATCAGCCGATTTCACCCGACCCAACAATTGACAAAGTCGGGTTTTGCGAAACCCGACTCAATCCAAAAAAAGTAAAAGTCACTCAACTCTAATAAGGACATCATCATTGCTATGACTAGCTGGCGTAAGAACTCTTCTGACTCTGCCTCCTCCTGTGATAAGCAGCTTGCTGTCAATAGACCATGTTCCTTCAGAGCCTGGTGTGGATGTGGGGGGCAGCTTTCTCAGCTCTGCTTCATGTTAAAGCTACAGCTCTGGCAAAAATTAAGAGACCACCATATCAAAACCCTGTCATGGGCAGCCCAATCTGCAGACCTGAACCCCATTAAAAACCTCTGGAATGTAATCAAGAGGAAGATGGATAGTCACAAGCCATCAAAGAAGAACTGCTTAAATTTTTGCGCCAGAAGCAGTGTGAAAGACTGGTGGAAAGCATGCCAAGACACATGAAAGCTGTGATTAAAAATCATGGTTATTCCACAAAATATTGATTTCTGATCTCCTCCTGAGTTAATACATTAGTATTGTTGTTTCTAAATGATTATGAACTTGTTTTCTTTGCATTATTTGAGGTCTGAAAGCCCTGTTTTGTTTATTTTTGTTTGTTTTTTAATTTTGACCATTTTTCTTTGTCAGAAAAAAAATACAAAAATTATTGCTTGGAAATTCGGAGACATGTTGTCAGAAGTTTATAGAATAAATGAAAAATTTACATTTTGCTCCAAAATATACCTATAAAGAGAAAAATCAGACAAACTGAACATTTCGCAGTGATCTCTTAATTTTTGCCAGAGCTGTAAGAACTCTGATGTGTCACAACTGCTGCACCCAGTAAATTAAGTCATTCATAGTTAGAATCAGGGTCTCTTTCCCTACATTATGCTGCTCTCAAATAAGGTATGAAAAATCTGCTTACAGATTCCCTTTTATGTTTATAGAGGGGCAATATAAATTTGCATAAAACATAAACTTTTTGATACTCTAAGAAAGTTTAGTCATAGAAGTTAGGAGCTAATTCTTAATGTATACTGACTGAGTATATTACTTTAGACAATATCAGAAACTGTAACACATGTTCTTAGTATCAACACGATGAATAGAAAAATATCAAAAAATAAAATGAGTGGTAAGGTGAAATGTACAGTGCCTACAAGTAGTATTCAACCCCCTGCAGATTTAGCAGGTTTAATAAGATGCAAATAAGTTAGAGCCTTCAAACTTCAAACAAGAGCAGGATTTATTAACAGATGCATAAATCTTACAAACCAAAAAGTTTTGTTGCTCAGTTAAATTTTTATAAATTTTAAACATAAAAGTGTGGGTCAATTATTATTCAACCCCTAGGTTTAATATTTTGTGGAATAACCTTTGTTTGCAATTACAGCTAATAATCGTCTTTTATAAGACCTGATCAGGCCGGCACAGGTCTCTGGAGTTATCTTTGCCCACTCCTCCATGCAGATCTTCTCCAAGTTATCTAGGTTCTTTGGGTGTCTCATGTGGACTTTAATCTTGAGCTCCTTCCACAAGTTTTAAATTGGGTTAAGGTCAGGAGACTGACTAGGCCACTGCAACACCTTGATTTTTTGCCTCTTGAACCAGGCCTTGGTTTTCTTGGCTGTGTGCTTTGGGTCGTTGTCTTGTTGGAAGATGAAATGACGACCCATCTTAAGATCCTTGATGGAGGAGCGGAGGTTCTTGGCCAACATCTCCATGTAGGCCGTGCTATCCATCTTCCCATGGATGCGGACCAGATGGCCAGGCCCCTTGGCTGAGAAACAGCCCCACAGCATGATGCTGCCACCACCATGCTTGACTGTAGGAATGGTATTCTTGGGGTCGTATGCAGTGCCATCCAGTCTCCAAACGTCACGTGTGTGGTTGGCACCAAAGATCTTGGTCTCATCAGACCAGAGAACCTTGAACCAGTCAGTCTCAGAGTCCTCCAAGTGATCATGAGCAAACTGTAGACGAGCCTTGACATGACGCTTTGAAAGTAAAGGTACCTTACGGGCTCGTCTGGAACGGAGACCATTGCGGTGGAGTACGTTACTTATGGTATTGACTGAAACCAATGTCCCCACTGCCATGAGATCTTCCCGGAGCTCCTTCCTTGTTGTCCTTGGGTTAGCCTTGACTCTTCGGACAAGCCTGGCCTCGGCACGGGAGGAAACTTTCAAAGGCTGTCCAGGCCGTGGTAGGCTAACAGTAGTTCCATAAGCCTTCCACTTCCGGATGATGCTCCCAACAGTGGATACAGGTAGGCCCAACTCCTTTGAAAGGGTTTTGTACCCCTTGCCAGCCTTGTGACCCTCCACGATCTTGTCTCTGATGGCCTTGGAATGCTCCTTTGTCTTTCCCATGTTGACCATGTATGAGTGCTGTTCACAAGTTTGGGGAGGGTCTTAAATAGTCAGAAAAGGCTGGAAAAAGAGATAATTAATCCAAACATGTGAAGCTCATTGTTCTTTGTGCCTGAACTACTTCTTAATACTTTAGGGGAACCAAACAGAATTCTGGTGGGTTGAGGGGTTGAATAATAAATGACCCTCTGAAAAAACTTTTCACAATTTAAAAAAAAAATAAACAAAGAAATAACATTCTTTTTTGCTGCAGTGCATTTCACACTTCCAGGCTGATCTACAGTCCAAATGTCACAATGCCAAGTTAATTCCAAATGTGTAAACCTGCTAAATCTGCAGGGGGTTGAATACTACTTGTAGGCACTGTATGTATTAGAGCATAGAGTAGTAGTGTGAACAGTTTAGGCACAGGTGTAGGAAACTGAAGTAATAAAGGAAGCGTATGTGTTACATGGGATTATCGATTAGCATGCCCTAGATGTTTGCCTGGGCCTCAGATCGTGTTTAAAGCTTCTTGGCCATGCTACTCTTTATAGTACATGGAATCATATGCTTAACATTGTAATTTTAGATTCCACAAAGGGATAAATAACCCCTTTACTAAATGCTACTACAATATAATGCAACTATTTGATTAGTAAGATCATCTTACTTTTCCTCTTATTCGTGTTTTTTATTCAAAGAAAGTTTGCTGATTACTGGCCATGATTAATATAAGTGGATTATAAATTACATTGCTAGATTTTCCAAAGTAATCAGGCTAATTACAGTAACTTTGAAGGAATAGGTTCAAATTATTATATAAATATAACGATGGCTGTGAATACAATTAAAAGTAAAGTTAATGGTTCCATTCCACTTTTTGTAAACAACAAGAAATAAGGTCTTGACCCTATCCTTACCTGATAAGCTGGTAGGACCCAACATTTTTTGACTACATTGATGCTTGTTTGATCAATTTGTTTGTTACACCCGGTTCTAGCCCTGCCCCGGTTCTGGAGCAGCCCCCATTTCTGGTCCCTCACCAGAACTGGGGAAAGCGCCAGTTCTGGTGAAGTATTCCTGCGCCTGAGGCTGCCCCTGTACCTCTGTGAGGTCCCTGTCTGAATCCTCTCTCTCTGTCTGTTCCTCTGCATCCTGCTACTGCTTCTCTCTTCCCCACTTCCTGACACGCTGCCAGCAGGCCTCTATGGAGAATGCTTAGGAAGTGCGCTCGCTTACCTCCAGTCTCTTAAAGGGACAGTGTGCATTTTTTAAACATTCCAATTAAACAATGGCAGGGTACTGATTACTACTTCTGGCCCTTGCTGGAGCAACGAGTATCTACTCTTGCTATTTCCAGTTCTGTACCTGTTCTGTCTGCGCTGTTATAGCATTCCGTTTGCACTCTGCTTATACTGTCTGTTTCTGCAGAATATCAGTGACCAGTGGTTCGGCTATCCTAAGACGACACCTGTACCTTTAAACTCAAGTGCCATCCCCTTCCGCCACTCACCATCCGAACCCCTGGACTACACTAAAGGTGCTGGAGCCAGCTTCCTCCCATCTACCTGGAATCTGACTTCCCTCGCCAGAACCAGCTCCACATCTCATACCCGGTGTCCGCATGTCAGCTCCATCATATCTCTCATATCTGTTCATCCGTTTGTCCCGCTGGGACGGCTGCCACGTGTCAGGGGTCTAACTGGAGGTAGCACATGTGTCCCCCAGGTATTCCTTTCTGGTCCTGTTCTAGGGATCTTACTACGCATAACTGGGGCTCACTAGTTACGCCCCCTTCGCAGCTCCCCGGACCGAGGTCCCGAGGTTCCACTCCACTCCACTACACTCCGCTTCCATTCGTTACATTGTTTTTAGGAGTCAAGCCACTGTAAGAGATGTCTAGCACTTATTCATCTTCCACTTGCTATGGGAATAATCATGCATGCTCAGTACAGATGTGCGTATATTTTGAAATTCAAATTTACTGAATTTTTCCCAACAATTTAATTTGTGGTGAAATAAATTCACACAAATCTCAATACTAAAAAGCTTATAAATGCTTAGAAAATTCACGTGGGGAAGAGGCGAGAGAGAAAGAACCCAGCTGACCATAAGAGCTTACACTCTATAGGGGAGACAGAGGACCTTGCAGACAATAAGTGCTTACACATTAAAAGTAACTTTTTCTAACTCACCATGTTCAAATGATTCTGAACCTCGAGATAGACATGGGACCTGATGACTTGCAGCATAACAGGAAATTGTGAGATTAAACAGTTCATCCACCATATAGAATTGATATCATTTATTGTCAATTTATTAAATCTTTCTCTGCTGATTTACTAAAACATATCTGACACGATGTCATATAATAAATAAATAGTATATAGCTGAACAACCTGGAGGAGGTGAGGAGAGGTACCCGAACACGTGTTTCACGTTAGCTTCTTCTTGGGGTATAAAGGAAATAGATAAATGAGAAATAAGGGGATATATAAACAATAATAATAATTCATATTAAGAGGTAATGCATAAGAAACAGAATTATTGAACAAACATAAAAAATCAATAAAAAAGATATGATACCCACTGTTAGCACCCATTATAGCTCACAATATGGAAATATAAAAAAATTATCTATAAATATATACCTATATTATATCAGGATAACACACTAAATAAAGTTTTGGATATCAGGGTATAAAATTGTGCCTAAAAGAGGCAATGTGTTAGGTAATATAGTTTTCCCTAGTAAGTACAGGAATCCAAGAAATTAAAATACTAGCTGGTAGTGATCGGCGAACTCCTACATGTTCATGTCTGGTAGATTCAGCTGACCAGTTGAAAAAAGTTTAGATTGGGTACCAGAATAGTACCCAAACCCGAACCTGAACCCAGACCCTATTCATATGAATGGGGGGCCCGAATATCCATTGTTTGCCACACTGTCATCTGCAAGACTGTGAGGCAAACACTGCCTCTGATTGGTGGTAAGATCATTACCATCAGTCAGAGCGCTGCGGTTCCCACGCTGTCAGATGACAGCGTGAGCCAGCAACTGTAACCGGAGGTAAAAATGAAAACTTTTGAATCCTCACTGAGCATGCACTGTGCGCTGCAAGGATTTGCAAGTTTCTGAGCTATTATAGAATTTACAATAGATAAATCATGTAATGGAGGAAGTAAGTGAAATCTTTGGCTTTGTGCTATACCTATATTTCTCTGCTGTAGCTGTGCATCATGAATTGTGGCATGTGTTGAAGGGGCCCACTGAGTCTCTTTCTCATGGGGCCCATGAAAATCTGGGGCCAGCCCTGGATACAGGTAAAGTAGCATCCAAAAGATTGACAAACTTGGTTAAAATTACTGATATTGTGGGCAGTTAAGTAAGTTGAACATGAAATGATCTCTAAAAGGCGTAAAGTTAAAGTTGACATATTAGCTTTATATTTTAGGCAAAAATATATATACAGGTGCTTCTCATAAAATTAGAATATCATCAAAGAGTTAATTTATTTCAGTTCTTCAATATAAAAAGTGAAACTCATATATTATATAGATTCATTACAAACAGAGTGATCTACAGTATTTCAAGTGTTTATTTCTGTTAATGTGATGATTATGGCTTACAGCCAATGAAAACCCAAAGGTCATTATCTCAGTAAATTAGAATAATTAACAAAAATCACCAACAAAGGCTTCCTAAGCGTTCAAAAAGGTTCCTTAGTCTTTTTCAGTAGGCTCTACAATCATAACGAAGACTGCTGTCTTGACAGATGTCCGGAAGGCAGTCATTGATTAAGGGTGCTTGGTCACCAGAAACGCGTTAATATTGCATTTTATCTACTGTTCACGCTTATGTTTTTATCCTCCATCAAGCACATTTTCTAGTGAATAAAGAAAAGGTTTTTTCACTACCTCGTTGAGCTGGATTCTCCATTTCTATTGATTGCGGCACACCCTGACACAGCGGTTCCGCGTTTCTCAGGATGTTGACTATGGTGAGCTGGACTTTGTTCTATCTCCAAAGTACCAATACCCGGTTTAAAAACAACAGTATCACTGTGCTTGATTGGCCAGCAAACTCGTCTGACCTTAACCCCTTAGTGACAGAGCCAATTTGGTACTTAATGACCAGGCCAATTTTTACAATTCTGACCACTGTCACTTTATGAGGTTATAACTCTGGAACGCTTCAACGGATCCTGCTGATTCTGATATTGTTTTTTCGTGACATATTGTAATTCATGTTAGTGGTAACATTTCTTCGATACTACTTGCGATTATTTATGAAAAAAAACAGAAATATGGCAAATAATTTTAAAATTTAGCAATTTTCAAACTTTGTATTTTTATGCCCTTAAATCAGAGAGATATGTCTCAAATAATAGTTAATAAATAACATTTCCCACATGTCTACTTTACATCAGCACAATTTTGGAATCAAATTTTTTTTTTGTTAGGGAGTTATAAGGGTTAAAATTTGACCAGCAATTTCTCATTTTTGCAACACCATTTTTTTTTAGGGACCACATCATATTTGAAGTCATTTTGAGGGGTATATATGATATAAAATAACCAAGTGTGACACCATTCTAAAAACTGCACCCCTCAAGGTGCTCAAAACCACATTCAAGAAGTTTATTAACCCTTTACGTGCTTCACAGACACTGAAACAATGTGGAAGGCAAAAATGAACATTTAACTTTTTTTTGCAAACATTTTACTTCAGAACCATTTTTTTATTTTCACAAGTGTAAAAACAGAAATTTAACCATAAATGTTGTTGAGCAATTTCTCCTGAATACGCCGATACCCCATATGTTGGGGTAAACCACTGTTTGGGTGCACCGCAGAGCTTGGAAGAGAAGGAGCGCCGTTTGACTTTTTCAATGCAGAATTGGCTGAAATTGAGATCGGATGCCATGTCACATTTAGAGAGCCCCTGATGTGCCTAAACAGCGGAATCCCCCCACAAGTGACACTATTTTGGAAACTAGACCCCTTAAGGAACTTATCTAGATGTGTGGTGAGCACTTTAAACCCCCAGGTGCTTCATGGAAGTTTATAGCGTAGAGCCATGAAAATAAAAAGTTGCATTTTTTCTACAAAAATGATCTTTTTGCCCCCAAATTTTTATTTTGACAAGGGTAACAGGAGAAATTAGACCATAAAAGTTGTTGTACAATTTCTCCTGAGTACGTCGATACCCCTAATGTGGGGGTAAACCACTGGAAACTAGACCACTTAAGGAACTTATATAGATGTGTGGTGAGCACTTTAAACCCCCAAGTGCTTCACAGAAATTTATAAAGTAGAGCCGTGAAAATAAAAAATCCTTTTTTTTTCCTCAGAAATGATTTTTTAGCCTGCAATTTTTTATTTTCTCAAGGGTAACAGGAGAAATTGGACCCCAAAATTTATTGTGCAATTTATGCTGAGTAGGCTGATACCCCATATGTTGGGGTAAACCATTGTTTGGGCGCATGGCAGAGCTCGGAAGGGAAGGAGCGCCGTTTTGGAATGCAGACTTTGATAGAATGGTCTGTGGGCGTTATGTTGCGTTTGCAGAGCCCCTGATGTACCTAAACAGTAGAAACCCCCCACAAGTGACCCCATTTTGGAGACTAGACCCCCCAAGGAACTTATCTAGATGTGTGGCGAGAACTTTGAATGCCCAACTGCTTCACAGAAGTTTATAATGCAGAGTCGTGAAAATAAAAAATATTTTTTTTTCCACAAAAAAGATTTTTTAGCCTTCAAGTTTTTATTTTCACAAGGGTACAAGAGAAATTGGACCTCAATAGTAGTCCAATTTGTCCTGAGTACACTGATACCCCATGTGTGGGGGGACCACTGTTTGGGTGCACGGTAGAGCTCGGAAGGGAAGGAGCGCCGGTTTGGAATGCAGACTTTGATAGAATGGTCTGTGGGCGTTATGTTGCGTTTGCAGAGCCCCCGATGTACCTAAACAGTAGAAACCCCCACAAGTGACCCCATTTTGGAAACTAGACCCCCCAAGGAACTTATCTAGATGTGTGTTGAGAACTTTGAATGCCCAAGTGCTTCACAAAAGTTTATAATGCAGAGTCGTGAAAATAAAAATAATTTTTTTTTTCCACAAAAAAGATTTTTTAGCCCCCAAGTTTTTATTTTCACAAGGGTAACAGGAGAAATTGGACCCCAAAAGTTGTCCAATTTATCCCGAGTATGCTGATGCCCCATATGTGGGGGTAAACCACTGTTTGGGTGCACGGCAGAGCTCGGAAGGGAGGGAGCACCATTTGACTTTTTGAGCGCAAAATTGGCTGTGGCGTTTAGAGACCCCCTGATGTACCTAAACAGTGGAAATCCCCCAAATCTAACTCCAACCCTAAACCCAACACACCCCTAAGGCTTCTTTCACACTTCAGTTGTTTGGCGTCAGTCAGCTCCGACATAGTGACGGATCCGTCACAATTGTTGAGAAAACAGTTCTAACGAATCCGTTTTTTTTTTACGGATCCATTACTTGGGCGTTGTCTGGGAAAAGTATCTACTTTTTGGAGCATGCACAATTGAAAAAGCGGATTGGGGCGACGGATCCGCCGAAATGACGGTAACGACGCATCCGTCGCCCATAGGCGGCCATTCTATGGAATGACGGACGAGACGGATCCGTCGCGAACCGCCATTTCAGCACAGACAAAAAACGTTACAATGGCCGTCAATGTCTAGATAACGTCCGCCAAATCTTGACGGATCCGTCGCATGTCTATGGGAAAATAGCGGATCCTCCAAAAAAAATGGCGGATCTGCTATTTGACAAAAATGGTGGTTTCAGACTGACGCCAAAAGACTGAAATGTGAAAGAGGCCTAACCCTAATGCCAACCCGATCCATAATCCTAATCACAACCCTAATGATAATCGCAACCCTAACCCCAAAACAACCATAACCCTAATCAGAACCCTAAATCCAACACACCCCTAATCCTAACCTCAAACCTAACCCAAACCAAATCCCAATACACCCCTAATCCCAACCCTAACCTTAACCCTAATCCCAACCCTAACCCTAATCCCAAACGTAACCCTAATGCCAACCCTAATCCAAACCCTAATCCCAACTCTAACCCTAACTTTAGCCACAACCCTAGTCCTAACTTTAGCCCCAACCCTAACCCTAACTTTAGCCCCAAACCTAACCCTAAATTTAGCCCCAACTCTAACCCTAAATTTAGCCCCAACACTAACCCTAGCCCTAGCCCTAGCCCTAACCCTAGCCCTAACCCTAGCCCTAACCCTAACCCTAGCCCTAACCCTAACCCTAGCCCTAACCCTAACCCTAAATTTAGCCCCAGCTCCTCTAGCTGCCGGCCGGCAGATCATGGCAGGCGCACTGCGCATGCGCCCGCCATTTTCTCACCGAAGGAAGAAACCGGCAGCCAGAAGAGGACACAGGAGGACCCAGGGACACCGGTAAGTATGATAGGGTCCCCGAATCCCCCTATTTCTCTGTCCTCTGATGCATGCGCCCTGTTGTGAACTCTATTTTTAGGCTCCCTCTAGTGGTCACAAGCGGTACTGTGTAGTGTTGTCTTCTGCAGGTTGGCTGCATCAGCTGGTTCGTTATCCTTGGTTCATTTCCTATTTAACTCACCTGGATACTCAGTTCATTGCCTGCTATCAATGTATTCAGTGCTCTTCAGATTCCTTGTGATTACCTTGCTCCCAGCCTTTCCAAGACAAGCTAAGTTTTTGTCCGTTCATTTTTTGATTATCAGCATTCTTCATGTTTCTTGTCCAGCTTGCTAAGATGTGATCTCCTCGCTTGCTGGTTGCTCTAGGGGACTGAGTTTCTCCCCCCACACCGTTAGTTGGTGCGGGGGTTCTTGAAATCTCAGTGTGGATATTTTGTTAGGGTTTTTTACTGACCGCACAGACCCCTTACTATTTTCTGCTATCTAGTATTAGTGGGCCTCATTTGCTGAATCTGTTTTCATCCCTGTGTATGTGCCTTCCTCTTACCTCACCGTTATTATCTGATGGGGGCTTCTATATCTTTGGGGATTATTTCTCTGGAGGCAAGAGAGGTCTTTCTTTCTCTTTAGGGGTAGTTAGTTCCTCAGGCTGGCTCGAGACGTCTAGGATTTTTTAGGCACGTTTAACGGCTACTTCTAGTGTGTTTGGATAGGTTCAGATTTGCGGTTAGTCCAGTTTGCCACCTCCCTAGAGCTTGTCCTATGTTTGTTACTTAGCTGGAGTAATTCGTGATCCTCAACCACTAAGGATCATAACAGTATAGCAGGCCAAAAAAAGTGTTTAATGCATCGCAGAAGTGGGATAAAAAGAAGACCTGAGTACATTTTTTTTTTTTTCCCGCTTTTCCTTTGCTGCAGTCTGTTTAGTTTCTTTCATCCCCTTGAACTCTGGGTGGTTTTGAGCTCAGCTGCAGACATGAATATTCAGACTCTGACTTCTAGTGTGGATCATCTTACTGCACGGGTGCAAAGTATTCAGGATTTTGTTATTCATAGCCCTATGTCAGAACCAAAGATACCCATTCCTGAGTTGTTTTCTGGAGATAGATCTAGGTTTCTAAATTTTAAGAATAATTGTAAGTTATTTCTGTCTCTGAGACCTCGTTCCTCTGGTGATTCCGCTCAGCAAGTTAAAATTGTTATCTCCTTGTTGCGCGGCGACCCTCAAGATTGGGCCTTCTCTCTGGCGCCAGGAGATCCTGCATTGCTTAATGTAGATGCATTTTTTCTGGCTCTTGGACTGCTTTATGAGGAGCCTAATCTTGAGAATCAGGCAGAAAAAGCGTTGCTGGCTATCTCTCAAGGTCTGGATGAAGCAGAGGTGTATTGTCAAAAATTTCGGAAATGGTCGGTGCTTACTCAATGGAATGAGTGTGCCCTGGCTGCAAATTTCAGAGAAGGTCTTTCTGAGGCCATTAAGAATGTTATGGTGGGGTTTCCCACCCCTACAAGTCTGAGTGATTCTATGACTTTAGCCATTCAGGTTGATCGGTGTTTGCGGGAGCGCAAATCTGTTCATCCTTTGGCGGTATTTTCTGAACAGAGACCTGAGTCTATGCAATGTGACCGAACTCTGACCAGAATTGAGCGACAAAGTCATAGATGTCAAAATGGGTTGTGCTTTTACTGTGGTGATTCTACTCATGTTATCTCAGCATGCTCTAAACGTTTAAAAAAAATCGCTAAACCTGTCACCATTGGTACGATGCAGCCTAAATTTATTTTGTCTGTTACTTTGATTTGTTCTTTTTTCGTCCTACCCGGTTATGGCTTTTGTGGATTCGGGTGCTGCCCTGAATCTGATGGATTTGTCGTTTGCCAGGCGCTGTGGTTTTGTCCTGGAGCCTTTGGAATTTCCTATTCCTCTGAGGGGAATTGATGCTACGCCATTGGCTGAGAATAAGCCTCAGTATTGGACGCAAATGACCATGTGCATGACTCCCGTACATCAGGAGGTGATTCCTTTTCTCGTTCTGCATAATTTGCATGATGTTGTCGCTTTGGGTCTGCCATGGTTGCAGGCTCATAATCCAGTTTTAGATTGGAAAGCTATGTCTGTGTCAAGTTGGGGTTGTCAGGGAATTCATGGCGATACTCCGTTGATGTCTATTGCTTCTTCCACTCCTTCTCAGGTCCCTGAGTTTTTGTCTGACTACCAGGATGTATTTAATGAGCCCAGGTCCAGTGCCCTGCCCCCTCATAGGGATTGTGACTGTGCTATAAATTTAATTCCTGGTAGTAAATTCCCTAAGGGACGACTTTTTAATTTGTCTATACCAGAGCATGCCGCGATGCGGAGTTATATAAAGGAGTCTTTGGAGAAGGGACATATTCGCCCATCCTCTTCCCCTCTTGGTGCAGGATTTTTTTTTGTGGCCAAGAAGGATGGTTCTTTGAGACCTTGTATAGATTATCGTCTTCTGAATAAAATCACAGTCAAATTTCAGTATCCTTTGCCACTATTGTCTGATTTGTTTGCTCGGATTAAGGGGGCCAGTTGGTTCACTAAGATAGATCTCCGTGGTGCGTATAACCTTGTGCGCATTAAGCAGGGAGATGAATGGAAAACAGCATTTAATACGCTCGAAGGCCATTTTGAGTACTTGGTGATGCCTTTTGGACTCTCTAATGCTCCTTCTGTGTTTCAGTCCTTCATGCATGACATCTTCCGAGAATATCTGGATAAATTTATGATTGTTTATCTGGATGACATTTTGGTCTTTTCTGATGATTGGGAGTCCCATGTGAAGCAGGTCAGGATGGTGTTTCAGGTCCTGCGTGCTAATGCTTTATTTGTGAAGGGCTCAAAATGCCTCTTCGGAGTACAGAAGGTCTCCTTTTTGGGTTTTATTTTTTCTCCTTCTACTGTGGAGATGGACCCAGTCAAGGTCCAGGCTATTCATGACTGGACTCAGCCTACGTCTGTTAAGAGTCTTCAGAAGTTCTTGGGTTTTGCTAATTTTTACCGTCGTTTCATCGCTAATTTTTCTAGCGTGGTTAAACCTTTGACGGATTTGACCAAGAAGGGTTCTGATGTGACTAATTGGTCTCCTGCGGCCGTAAAGGCCTTTCGGGAACTGAAGCACCGATTTTCTTCAGCTCCAGTCTTATGTCAACCAGATGTCTCTCTCCCCTTCCAGGTCGAGGTTGATGCTTCTGAGATTGGAGCAGGGGCTGTTTTGTCGCAGAGAAGCTCTGATGGCTCTGTGATGAAGCCATGTGCTTTCTTTTCTAGAAAGTTTTCGCCTCCCGAGCGGAATTATGATGTTGGTAATCGGGAGTTGTTGGCTATGAAGTGGGCATTTGAGGAGTGGCGACATTGGCTCCAAGGAGCTAAACATCGTGTGGTGGTCTTGACTGATCACAAAAACCTGATTTACCTCGAGTCAGCCAAGCGCCTGAATCCTAGACAGGCTCGTTGGTCGCTGTTTTTCTCCCGTTTCAACTTTGTGGTCTCATACCTGCCTGGTTCGAAGAACGTGAAGGCTGATGCACTTTCTAGGAGTTTTGTGCCTGACTCTCCGGGAGTTTCTGAGCCGGCTGGTATTCTCAAAGAGGGAGTGATTTTGTCTGCCATTTCCCCAGATTTGCGACGAGTGCTGCAGAAGTTTCAGGCGGATAGACCTGACCGTTGTCCACCAGAGAGACTGTTTGTTCCGGATAGATGGACCAGCAGAGTTATTTCCGAGATTCATTCTTCGGTGTTGGCGGGTCATCCTGGGATTTTTGGTACCAGAGATTTGGTGGCTAGGTCCTTCTGGTGGCCTTCCTTGTCGCGGGATGTGCGTTCCTTTGTGCAGTCTTGTGGGATTTGTGCTCGGGCTAAGCCTTGCTGTTCTTGTGCCAGCGGTTTACTTTTACCTTTGCCTGTCCCGAAGAGGCCTTGGACGCACATTTCCATGGATTTTATTTCGGATCTTCCAGTATCTCAGAAAATGTCTGTCATCTGGGTGGTGTGTGATCGTTTTTCCAAGATGGTCCATTTGGTGCCCTTGCCTAAGTTGCCTTCCTCCTCCGATTTGGTTCCTCTATTTTTTCAGAATGTGGTTCGCTTGCACGGCATTCCTGAAAATATTGTGTCTGATTGAGGATCCCAGTTTGTGTCCAGGTTTTGGCGGACTTTTTGTGCTAAGATGGGCATTGATTTATCTTTTTCGTCGGCCTTCCATCCTCAGACTAATGGCCAAACCGAGCGAACTAATCAGACGTTGGAAACTTATTTGAGATGTTTTGTTTCTGCTGATCAGGATGATTGGGTGACTTTTTTGCCATTGGCCGAGTTTGCCCTTAATAATCGGGCTAGTTCTTCTACTTTGGTTTCGCCTTTTTTCTGCAATTCTGGTTTCCATCCTCGTTTTTCCTCGGGTCAGGTTGAGTCTTCTGACTGTCCTGGGGTGGATTCTGTGGTGGATAGGTTGCAGCAGATTTGGAACCATGTGGTGGACAATTTGAGGTTGTCACAGGAGAAGGCTCAGTGCTTTGCCAACCACCGCCGCGGTGTGGGTTCCCGACTTCGTGTTGGGGATTTGGTGTGGCTGTCTTCTCGGTATGTTCCTATGAAGGTCTCCTCTCCTAAATTCAAGCCTCGCTTCATCGGTCCTTATAAGATCTTGGAAATCCTTAACCCGGTGTCTTTTCGTTTGGATCTCCCAGCATCGTTTGCCATTCATAATGTGTTCCATAGGTCTTTGTTGCGGAGGTATGTGGTACCTGTGGTTCCTTCTGTTGACCCTCCTGCTCCGGTGCTGGTCGAGGGTGAATTGGAGTACGTGGTGGAGAAGATTTGGGATTCTCGTATCTCTAGACGGAGGCTTCAGTATTTGGTGAAGTGGAAGGGCTATGGTCAGGAGGATAATTCCTGGGTTGTCGCCTCTGATGTTCATGCGGCCGATTTGGTTTGTGCCTTCCACGTGGCTCATCCTGATCGCCCTGGGGGTCTTGATGAGGGTTCGGTGACCCCTCCTCAAGGGGGGGTACTGTTGTGAACTCTATTTTTAGGCCCCCTCTAGTGGTCACAAGCGGTACTGTGTAGTGTTGTCTTCTGCAGGTTGGCTACATCAGCTGGTTCGTTATCCTTGGTTCGTTTCCTATTTAACTCACCTGGATACTCAGTTCATTGCCTGCTATCAATGTATTCAGTGCTCTTCAGATTCCTTGTGATTACCTTGCTCCCAGCCTCTCCAAGACAAGCTAAGTTTTTGTCCGTTCATTTTTTGATTATCAGCATTCTTCATGTTTCTTGTCCAGCTTGCTAAGATGTGATCTCCTCGCTTGCTGGTTGCTCTAGGGGACTGAGTTTCTCCCCCCACACCGTTAGTTGGTGCGGGGGTTCTTGAAATCTCAGTGTGGATATTTTGTTAGGGTTTTTTACTGACCGCACAGACCCCTTACTATTTTCTGCTATCTAGTATTAGTGGGCCTCATTTGCTGAATCTGTTTTCACCCCTGTGTATGTGCCTTCCTCTTACCTCACCGTTATTATCTGTTGGGGGCTTCTATATCTTTGGGGATTATTTCTCTGGAGGCAAGAGAGGTCTTTCTTTCTCTCTAGGGGTAGTTAGTTCCTCAGGCTGGCTTGAGACGTCTAGGATTTTTTAGGCACGTTCACCGGCTACTTCTAGTGTGTTTGGATAGGTTCAGATTTGCGGTTAGTCCAGTTTGCCACCTCCCTAGAGCTTGTCCTATGTTTGTTACTTAGCTGGAGTAATTCGTGATCCTCAACCACTAAGGATCATAACAGCGCCCGCCACTTTTTTGCTGGAAGAAGATGGCGGCGCCCATCGGGAGCCACGAGGAGCACCGGAGGAGACAAGTGAGTATCGGGGGGCCATCGGGGGTGATCGGGGACCCCATTTCTCTGTCCTCTGATGTGCGATCACATCGGAGGACAGAGAAATTAAATGGGAAATCGCGTTTTGTTTTTTTTTGCGATCGCCGGTAAACGGTTAATTACCGGCGATCGCAACTCGGGGGTCGGTAAAAAAACCCCGAATCATGTTCTCTGGGGTCTCGGCTACCCCCGATAACCGAGACCCCAGAGAAAATCCGACTCTGGGGGGCGCTATTCACTTTTTCCACAGCGCCGTTAATTAACGGCGCTGTGGTTTAAGTACCCTTAGCGGCCGCCGTTAAAAGGCGTATCGGCAGTCGTTAAGGGGTTAACCCTATAGAGAATCTATGGGGTATTGTCAAGAGGAAGATAAGAGACACAAGACCCAGCAATGCAGACAAGCTGAAACCTGGGCTTCCATAACACCTTGGCAGTGCCACAGGCTGATCGTCTCCATGCGTTCATGCACTAATTGATTCAAAAGAAGCCCTGACCAAGTGTTGAGTGCATTTACTGAACATACATTTCAGTAGGCCAACATTTCAGATTTTAAAATCATTTTTCAAGGTTGTGTTATAAAGTATTCTAATTTACTGAGTTATTGACTTTTGGGTTTTTATTGGCTGTAAGCCATAATCATCAACATTAACAGAAATAAACTTTTGAAATAAATCACTCTGTTTGTAATGACTATACAGTATAATATATGAGATTCACTTTTTGTATTGAAGAACTGAAATAAATTAACTTTTTGATTATATTCTAATTTTGTGAGAAGCAACTGTATATTTTCATATTTTACAAATTACAAAAAGGAAAAAAGGCCGATGCAAAAGTTTGGGCACCCTGCATGGTTAGTACCTAGTAGCACCACTTTTGATAGTATTAGAGCATGTAAATACTTTTTGTAGCCAGGTAAGAGTCTTTCAATTCTTTTTTGAGGAGTATTCTTCCATTTTTCATTGGAAAATTATTCCAGTTCTCTTAGATTCCTGGGTTGTCTTGAATGCACTGCTATTTTGAGGTCTAGCCACAGATTTTGAATGATGTTCCAATCGGGGACTGTGAGGGCCATTGTAAAACCGTAAGCTTGCGCCTTTTGAGGTCTATTGTGGATTTTGACATGTGTTTAGGATCATTATCCATTTGTAGAAAGCATACTCTTTTCAACTTCAGCTTTTTTACAGATGGTGTTATCTTTACGTCAAGAATTTGTTGAAATTTCATTTAATCCATACTTCCCTCTATTCATGAAATATGCCCTTTTTCTTCCACACTTTGATCATTATGGCCAAAGAGTTCTATTTTAACCTCATCGTTCCACAGGACTTGTTTGCAAAATGCATCAAACTTGTTTAGATGTTCGTTTGTATACTTCTGATGCTGAATTTTATGGGAAGGAAGCACAAGAGGTTTTCTTCTGATGAACCTTCCGTGAAGCGCATATTTGTGCTGGTGTCTCTGAACAGTAGAACACTGTACCACAACTCCAGAGTCTGGTAACTCTTTCTGAAGATCTTTTATCGTCAAGCGGAAGTTCTGATTTGCCTCTCTAGCAATCTTAGGAGCAGCCCTCACTGAAATTTAGCTTGTTCTTCCAGACCTTATCTTGAAGATTGAGGAAAGGGCAACTTGAAAACACTTTGCTATCTTCTTATAGCCTTCTCCTGCTTTGTGAGTCTCCACCATTTTCATATTCAGAGTGCTAGGCATCTGCTTACAAGAACCTATGGCTGCTGTTTTTTGGCACAAGGTTAGAGGAGGCTGGGTTTTTATACAGCGGGGAAATTTGCATCACCTGGCCTTTCCTAATTGTGATCGTGAACAAGCCATAACCCTAACAGTCTAATTAAGATCTGAAACTTTTGTCAAAGTTATCTGAGCCCACAAATCTCCAAGGGTTCACAAACATTTGCATCAACCCCTTTTCCTTTTTCTAATTTTTAAAATGAAAAAAATTACAGTATTTTTTTTTGCCTAATATACAAAGCAAATGTGTCATTTTTAACATTAGGTCTTTTAGAGATCATTTTAATCTACATATTACTCAACTGTTCACAATAACAGTAATTTTGACCGGCGGTGTCTAAACTTTTACATGCCACTGTAAATACAGTTTTAAACAATTCAAACTTGATTTCTACATATGTAAGGGGCAAATTTTGACGCATGTGTGCTTTGTGAAAATAATGTATTTTGTGCAACACTCTTGGCCCTGTTTTATAAAAGTGGGTGAAAAGCATGAGGGGTAGTCCAGACAGATTTTGTATAATTTACTCCAGAATCTAAGGTAAATTTTAGAGCAAATGTATACCTACTTGTTACTGGAGTAGATGTTTTCTGGCGCTCAGACAGCTACTCACAGTATATTTCTGGGTAACAAAATACGTAGTAAAGTATCATAAATGTCCATTTTTATTTGCGTTAATCCCTTTTGTGACACAACCACAGAGGATCCTTTGGTGAAGCCAAATAATTCATATAGGAGGCTTGGGCCAATGAGCTTTTTCTTAGAAGCATTCCTAAGAGATTTTTAAAGAACTGTTTCCTTAGTAAAAGTAAAAACACGGAGAAACAGAATTAACACTTTATGTAGTTAACCAGTGGTTTTCCTGTGGTTTCAGCAGTGGTTTTTGTGATGCGGTTTCCTCCTTCACCACAGTCGACATTTGTGAACATGTCCTTGACGACAAGATTTTCCTGGTGCAAATATAGTGACAGGATGTTTCTTAGAAAATAAATGCCTTCGCAAAAACCATTGGGGCCAATATATGGTTATATTTATACAATAAACACAAACAAAAAGATAATGATATAAAAAAAACTATTAAAAATACTTCAGAATTATGGGGACTAAAAAACATTCTAAAAGGGTACAACCTAACCCAAAGAGACACATATACCAGAAGCAATATCTAAATTGATGGCAAATGATCACAGCAAATGACAATCTAAATATTCACATAAAGCCCATTGACATGAAGAGAGCTACTGGTAGGTGTAGAACCCTACACTGGTGTTTAGTTGTTCCTGAAATATCTCTGGGTCACATGAAATGAAGACACTAGGGTTTTAGGTACATTTTAGGTAGGACACTCTTGGATTTCTCAACAGGACGCAGCAGTTTCAGATTACAATATTGCTGATCAGAGGACAGCAGATGATAATGCTGTTACTGAAAATAACTCACTACACCAAGACCAGCACTGATATTACTGTCATATGGTAGCCATATAGTGGTAGAATATTAAAATATCACAGTACAGTTATAGATGATGACTTGCATAACTCCCATGCTGTATAATGACTAGTGATGAGCGAATACATTTGGCACTATTCGTTACTCGCACGAATAGTACAGTATTTGGGCTATTCGTTACTCGGCGAGTAATTAGATATTCGCCTCGGTATATTCGAGTGACCCGCCCAGCATGTTTGGCGCTTTATTTGCAGCAAATGAACATGCTGGGCTGGCTTGCCAATCACAGTAATGCCGGCATCATCTTTGGTTTGGCATTACTATGATTGGCTGGGAAAGCGTAGTTTCAGCGTAGGGACAGTGAAAGGAGTGTAGGGACATTGATAGAAAGTCATAGGGAGAGTTATTTATTCCAAAAAGCTCTTTTAAGGGCTGAAGACTGTCAAGATTAGTTGTTTGCTAGGTGGGGATTTAGTAGGGAGAGATTTAATAGGAAGGAGGTAGAGAGGGAGGGTGGGTGAAAAGCATGCACCTGGGTGTTCTCATCATTGGAAGTGCATGCTGCAGCTCTCTGCTATTTTCCACTTAAAATACCTAATATTTGTTTAGCAGTTGTGCAATTAGAGCAATCCAGGTAGAGATAATCTTACGTGACAATTTAGCAGGGGCAATAATCTTCATTACTCTACATTTGGAGAGTGTCAGCAAGATGATTGAAAAAAAATCATAATTTTCTATTGGTTTAAAAAATGGTGCATATTTATCTAGCAGTTGTGCGACTGGTGCAATCCGGGTACAGGTAACCTTATGTGACAATTTAGCAGGGGCAATAATCTTCATTACTCCTCATTTGGAGTGTGTCAACAAGATGATTGAAAAAAAAAAAAATCAAAATTTTTTAATGGCTTAAAAAATAGTGTATCTTTATGTGACAAGCAGAGGTAGTGCTGAGTGCTGTTGCTTCAAAAGCATCCAGTAACTACAGTGGTTAACACAGTCACACGAGACAAGGAGTGGTTAGCAGAGCCCCAGGGGGATTGTGGGGAACTTGTTTACTATTCTGGCAGCAGCTGGATGAGTGGTGTGTGATCTGTCTCTCACAAAAGTTCAGGCAAGTGAATCCTAAGGACACAGGATTCCAATAAAGAGTGAAGCTGGCCTAACCCCTGTACTGCTAGTTCAGAAAATCTATCATGAGCAGGAAGATAAGCACTATAAGGATTAGTGTCACAAGGGATCATGTCCCTCAGCACCCCCCTCCATCTCACTGTGCTAGAAGGAATGTTGTGAACTACTGTGCCTTTGTAAAGAGTCTTCATCTGTGCTGAACTGTGCTATCAAAAGAGACTGTTAGTCAATGTCCCTTTAAGAAGCAGCTGTACTGTTTATGAAGCCTGTGCTTAAGAGACTTGAATTGCACTGGACGTGCTGTGATATTAAACTACACTGTTCATCTGTTCGTGAGGATTCTATCAATTGTGTCTGTGTGAGCAAGTGGATCCATCTTGTGCCTGGGGAAGCTGCAGTGCATGGTCACCCTGAGTAACGGTTCCCCCAGATTTCAAAAGAATTCATGAGACCTGTCCCACCTCTCTCTGAACCTAGCGGAGTGCATAACAACAGGCAAGCACCACATGTATTCAAGCTGTCTAGCAGCCACAAATCATGCAGCTGCGTCGAAATAAATCTCCAAGCTCGCTGAAACACTCGGAGACCACCCGAGCATGCTAGGAGAAACTCGAGTAATGAGCATACTCGCTCATCACTAGCCTGGAGACTGGCTAGGCCACTCCATGACCTTAATATGCTTCTTTTTGAGCCACTCCTTTGTCGCCTTGGCTGTATATTTTGGGTCATTGTCTTGCTGGGAGACCCAGCCACGACCCTTTTTAGTGTCCTGGCAGAGGGAAGGAGATTGTCACTCAGGATTCTGCGGTACATGGCTCCATCCATTCTCCCATTGATGCGGTGAAGTAGTCCTGTGCATTTAGCAGAGAAATATCCCCAAAAGATAATGTTTCCACCTCCATGCTTGACAGTGGGGATGGTGTCCTTTGGGTCATAGGCAGCATTTCTCTTCCTCCAAACACGGCGAGTTGAGTTAATGCCAAAGACTTCAATTTTTGTCTCATCTAACCACAGCAACTTCTCCCAATCACTCACAGAATCATCCAGGTGTTCACTGGCAAACTTCAGATGGGCCGGCACATGTGACTTCTTGAGCAGGGGGACCTTGTGAGCACTACAGGATTTTAAACCTTTACAGCGTAATATGTTATCAATTGTTTTCTTGGTGACTGTAGTCCTGGCTGCCTTGAGATCATTAACAACTTTTTCCTGTGTAGTTTTAGGCTGATCTTTCACCTTCCTCATAATCAAGGATACCCGAGAGGTGAGATTTTGCATGGTGCCCCAGATCGATGTCGATTGACAGTCATTTTGGATTTCTTCCGTTTTCTTACTATTGCACCAACAGTTGTCTCCTTCTCACCCAGTATCTTACTTATGGTTTGGTAGCCCATTCCAGCTTTGTGCAGGTCTATGATCTTGTCCCTGACAGCCTTATACAGCTCTGGTCTTGCCCATCTTGTAGAGTTTAGAGGCTGACTGATTAATTAAGTCTGTGGACAGAAGTCTTTTATAAAGGTGACTATGTAAGACAGCTGTCTTTAATGCAGGTAACGAGTTGATTAGGAGCGTCTAACTGCTCTGTAGGAACCAGAACTCTTAATGGTTGGTAGGGGATTAGCCAATAGAAGGGATGCTTTTTTTGAAAAGGGTTTAATGAGCCTACTAAGGGAAATGATGTCAGACGCCATGAGAGTATAGTACCACCCATTACCTATTTATGGACAGCATCTGATAGAAAGATAGAGACCACTTTCCCCATTGAGAGACACCGACAACACCAGTTGGTGCATTCAGGTTGCATGTGCCACTGCAGGCAACTCTTTGAGCCGACTTTAAACTTCCCCTGATGAATTCCCGCAACAGGGGAGGAAACGCGTTGGGAAGATACACCATATAGGGAGGCTACATTGTTTATGGGTATCCTTGAAGCAGGATTACACTTGGGTACTGCCCTTGTTAGGGCAGGAGATATACAGGGGCACGACAAGGAGAAATAGACCCCAAGGTCCCCCTTTTACTATATATTTTCTATCCTGCTGGAGCGGTTTATTTCTAAAGAATAAGCTGTGAAAAACAAGAAGGAGAAACTCATATGGGTGAGATTGAACCAAAATCTTTTTACTTGAGCACTGGTGATTATGAGCACATGTGTGGCTTGATATTAATTGTATGCTGTTCTCGGATTTTAATGTTATAATAAATGTTAAGTTTTAGTACATATTGGGGTTGGCCATGTTGTAATTTGTGGTTGGTAGGGGATCAAATACTTATTTCTCACTGCAAAATGCAAATAAATTTATATAATTTATACAATGTGATGTTCTGGATTTTATTTTTGATATTCTACCTGTCAATGTTAAAATTAACCTACCCTTAAAATTATAGACTGTTTATGTATTTGTCAGTGGGCAAACTTATGAAATCAGCATGGGATCAAATACTTATTTCCCCCACTGTATGCTGGATAGCCTATCAGGAAGTACTTTACCTGGTTCTCTGTCTTCTATCAGGGTAAGGCATACCACCAATGTTTTGTCAACGAGACCAGTAGACCCTTGACAGCATTCAATGGGGATTATATGAGTGGATCCGCATACTGTTTGGGCTCAGAATTCCAGAGGAGCATGGAGACATGTTTAGAAGGATTGAGGGATGATATCTGCCAGTCGTACTTGGATGACAATGTGGTACACAGTAAAACTTTCCAGGAGCATGTTGAAGACGTGAGAACCGTATTTCAGCGGTATCAACAACACCGAGTTAGATTGATCCTAAAGAAGTGTGAACTGTTCAAAAGGCAAGTCCGATTTCTAGGGAAAATTGTGTCTGTAGAAGGACCCATGGACCCAGCAGAAATCGCTTTGGTACTGGCCTTAAAAAACAAGCGTCCCTCTATTGTCGGGGAGTTGAGGCAGATCATAGGATTCCTCTCCTACTATTATACTTATGTATGGAACTTCTCTAGGATTGCCGCACCACTATATCTCCTCTTGGGGGGGACGACAGAGTCACCAAAACCCATGGGGAAAAAGAAGAATGCGGGCAGGACCAGACTTAAAAGAAACAATGCTGTTTCATCCCAGCAGCCCATTCTCTGGACATCAAACCACCATGAGGTATTGGAAGAATTAGTGGATTACCTGGTAAAACCACCCATAATGGGATATCATGATTTTAACTTACCATTTGTTCTTCATTGTGACGCTTCTCAGGTTGGACTGGGAGCTGGCCCGAATCAGCATCAAGATGGGAAATTGAAAATCATCGGTTACTGTTCCAGAACATTGACAGATGTCAAGAGGAATTACCAAAATTGGAGTTCCTGACATTGAAATGGGCTATCTGTGAACGATTTAGAGATTATCTCTATTACATTCAAAGCTTCCTCTTTGAGATTCTGCAGCGAACGTTTTAGTAGTCAGAGCAGCGGGAGGGTTACGCTGACAATAGCGTCATCAGCGCTCACCATATTGGGGCAGTACTCAAAGTTATGAGGAATCTCAGAAATGTCATCGATCCACACACACTCGGCAGTTGCTATGTGTGGGGGCTGAGTGTTACTCTGATGGACATTGAGAAGCTGGAATTCAGACACTGCTCTCTGCTGCTCACTAAGCCTTGCCAACATATGAATCGCCTTCCGCCTCAACACATTTATCTAACTATCCCTGTCTTCCCGATTCAAAATTTTCTCCATAACCAGGATCCTTGTATCTTGTTCTCACTCGCTTTATGCATTTAATAGCCCTCTGTGTCTATACTTTTACATATACTGGTTGGTAACCAGTTCATGCAGCATTACATGAACACCCGATTTCTTACATTATGGCTGGTCAGAACAATGAAAGCAATTGTTACCACCCACCTCTCGTGTCTCCCCTATTTCCTCATAAATTGTAAGCTTGCGAGCAGGGCCCTCATTCCTATTGGTATCTGTTGTTTATGTGATTAGTGTTATTCTGCAATGTCTTTTATTTTCTGTTCGAGTCCCCTCTAATATGTAAAGCTCTGCGGAATATGTTGGTGCTATAGAAATAAAATTACTATTATTTATTATTATTATTATTATTATTATTAAAGGTCGAATTATAGCATGTGGGCAGGTCACCCTCTGCCCTCCACCCACTACCCTGGTAGCTACGATACTGCTGCTGATATAATTATTTGTTTATTTTATGCATATCTATAAATATTTTATATTTAATAGCCTTCTATAGAAAATATTTTTTTTTTAAAAATCAAATCCCCTATATCACAACAGCAAGTAACTGCTAAGCTTTCCTTTCCGTCATGACTACAGTTTTGAGTTACTTAATATGTCTCAAGTGTACAAAGCACAACTGTAGAGAAGACATCATTTCCTGTGAAACAGACATTGAGAAAAAAAAACAAGACTTTTTTTTCGGACTCTGTCACTTTCCACATCTGCGTTTGCCAAATTACTCTTAAAAAATACATTACGACTACTTTTCACAGCAACAGCTGGTTAATCACAGGTGCCGCCATACAAAACATGTACTCTCTCATTTTTCTTTTTTTTTGTTTGAGAGAGAGGGTTATTTTTTTGGCTTTAGGTATAAGTAAAACATGTTTTGTATGACAAATATGGTACATAAACTGAGCTCCAGACAGGGCTTCAGACTCTTACAAACATGGAGTATAAAACAAAAACAGATTGCCTAAGCTTTTTTTTCCTCTTGGTTCGGCCTGTCTGTAAAAGTGATGTTAGCGCAAATGTGATATGGAAAATGTAAGATCTGTGGAGAAGAGTGGAGAAGAAAATGTGCATTACTTCACACTTACAAAATGCACTTTAGGGTGTAACTTGATGGGATCCAGGATGATAGTATTACACTCTACAAGGGGCTAGGAGACATTTCACAGCGAGTGGTAACTTACACTGCAGTCTCATGGAGTGAAGCTTAATCATTTAAACATGTGATAACTGCACAGTTTACAGGCAAGAACCGCGATTTATGTCACTTTGTCTAAATTTCACAGATCCAACAGATTAGGAAAGCCAACATATGGCAACCTATAAAGTATTTGTTTGTTTGTTTATCACCCATTATTTATAGTGTACAGATGTATCACAAAAAATCTGTCCAGAGAAGGCATTGACTCACTTTGGTCATCAACTTCTAAAGCACTTTGCATGGCATAATATTGGGGTAACACATTATAACAATCACAAAAAGTGTGGTACAGACAAGTAAGAAAGTACTTACAAGTCAAAATGGGGCCGATTTTAAAACTAGCATTAAAGCTTAGAAAAGTCGCAAATTTATTGCAAAATGGATTTTTCGCTAGTATGACTCTGCTTCGCCATAATGGGCATAGTCCCCATTATTAATTAATCCCCAATCCCCACAGTTTTAAGCGTGCCCTAAAAACTCATTTGTTCAGATTGGCCTACCGCCTCAACGCATTAACCTAATTATCCCTGTGTGGCCTATTAATAAAAAAACAACAACATAATCACGTTCCTCCATCATGTTCTCATACACTTTATGCAGTTAATAGCCTCTGTGTCTGTACTGTTACATACTTAGGTAGTTAACTGGTTCATGCAGCTTTACATGAACACCCGAGCCTTACACTATGGCTGGTCCAAATAACTAAAGCAATTGTTACCATCCACCTCTCGTGTCTCCCCTTTTCCTCATAGATTGTAAGCTTGCGAGCAGGGCCCTCATTCCTACTGGTATCTGTTTTGAACTGTGATTTCTGTTATGCTGTAATGTCTATTGTCTGTATAAGTCCCCTCTATAAGTTGTAAAGCGCTGCAGAATATGTTGGCGCTATATAAATAAAATTATTATTATTATTATTATTATAGTCAAAGTGGGAAGGAAGTGTGGGCATGCCAGTCAGATTTATCACAAATTGAAACACTTTTTATACCAGTAATGCTACTCCAGTCCCCAACAGGTAGGCAAATGTTTAATCTCACAAAAAGAATCAGCTGTGATCCCCTGCTATAATGTCTGTACTCTACAACCCATATCTGTGGGAGTACTGGGCCAAAAGCAACTGTATGTGCTCTGCACCCCCATCTGTGGGAGAACTGTCTCTTTATGACACTGTGTGTACTTTGCAACCCTGCCTGTGAGAGTACTGTGCTTTTAAGCCACTATGTGTACTCTGCAACCCTGTCTGTGAAAGTACTGTGCCGTCAGGCCACTGTGTGTACTCTGTGCCCCCAACCTGTGGAAATACTGTGCCTTTAAGCCGCTGTGTGTACTCTGCAACCCTGCCTGTGGGAGTACTGTTCCTTTAAGTCACTGTGGGTTTTTTAGTAGTGTTGCAAAAAGAAAAATCGCATCAACCTCCTCGTTGCCATTTGTAGGCCTAAGAAATTATTTTTCTGAAACACTGTGTGTTATCTAGTAGTCTGGGAAATAAATAATTGGCATCAGCCATCTTGTTGCCATTTGTAGGCAAACAAAATAATTTTTCTCTACTGCTTTGTGTTTGCTAGTAGTCTGGAAAATAAATAATTGGCATCATCCATCTCATTGCTATTTGCAGGCCAAAGAGAACTGATTTTTTATGGACTGCTGTGTGTTTTCTAGTATTGTTGTAAGTTAATAATTAGCATCAACCATCTTATTGCCATTTGAAAGCCAAAGAAATAATTGTTCATGGCTGCTGTATGTTTTCTACTAGTGTTGCAAATAAATAATTGATATCAGCCATCTTATTGCCATTTGTAGGCCAAAGAACTATTTTTTCTGGACCGCTGGGTGTTTTCTAGCAGCCTGGGAAAAAAATAATTGGCATCAGCCATCTTGTTACTATTTGTAGGCTAAAGAGAACAGCATTTCCAAATTACAGGCCGTTGAAATGCTGCTGGTGGAGACCGACAGTATTAAAAAACTGATAGTGGTGGCTGTCCCGCAATACCTTGTTCCCAGCCACCACTACATTTTCAGGCGGGTCAACCCTGCCCTTCTCACAAACTTTGCAGACAAAATCTATTGTACACTGTGCAACACCATCAGTGGCAAGGTCCCAGTCCCAGTGTTTGGGGTGCATCACAGTTACTTGTATGCTGCAGGCCTTTGCTGCCTTTAGGCTTCCGTCCTCAGGAGCTACCACACACAATTCATGGGACATCAAGTTCTTTTCAACAGGCAAACATTTACTAGACAGTGCAAGTTCATCAGGTGGTCACAGGTGGAATAGGGCACAATAATTCACGTTTTTTTCCTCCTTAGCACAAGTCATATGCAATCCTGTCACTAGCTTGTCCTGGATTACCTCCAAACCCACTGATTCTGTCAGTCTCGGATTTCCCATGCACCTCGGCCGTGCACCCGGGACCGTCCATCACTAGGGTTGAGTGACTTTCATTTTTTAAAGATCGAGTCGGGTTTTGTGAAACCCGACTTTGTCCAGAGTCGAGTCGAGTGCAGTCGGCCGATTATCGCTAAAAGTCGGGGATCGACCGAAACACGAAACCCAATGCAAGTCAATGGGGAAGCATAGTTGGCAGTGAGTGGAGGCCAGGAAAACACCTACAGTGCCCATTTTAATGCCAAAAACATCCATTCTTGTTTCTGAAGCATGTCAATCTTAATTAACTTTATAATAATAGTTGTTCAATGGAACTTGGGGGTCATTTGGCAAAAGTTGTTGGGGGTAGGGCTGGTTCAAGGTTTTAGTGGGCCCAGGAATCGTGGACTATGTCACGGCGGTGGAGCAGGGAGAGGTAAGTATTTCAACGTTGCAAGTGCTGTGATCCTGAGCAAGCAGGGGGGCACACTCGTTTGCATTGGCACTGGCACAGGGCCCCTCAAAGTACAGCGGTGTGTTTGCACGGCGGGGGCGCCTCCCACCAGCAGTGACACTTTTGCGTACTCTGAGGGGCCCTGTGCCAGTGACGTCGCCAACGAGTATGCCCCCCACCTGATGAAGGAACCTGCACTTTCATCTGCACCTTCCTCTTTGTCCCTGTGTAAGGTGGTATAACATGCAGGAAGGGGAACCTTACTTTCAGCAGGGTCAGATTCTGGCTGTGTAGGGTGCAAGGGGAATGTAGTGGTCTAGGTCAATGTACCAGCAGACTCATCTAGCAGTGGCTGGGCAATGGGCAGGATGATGAGGAAACAGATATAGGGACAAAGAATAAAGTAGGCTAAATGCAGTTCAAAATTGGTAACAGGACTAAACAGGCGGCATTGCTTTGTTCAGTGGAGTAGCAAACCCAGGAGCAGCAGACACTGTTTTAAGGGCCCAAACACAGTAATAGGCCAAATGCAGTTTAATATCTGATACTTTAGGCCAAAAGCCTAAGACTGAAGCTCAGCTTTATTCAGTTGAGGGCAAACACCAGGGAGGGGCAGACACCGTTAGTAGGCCCTAACCACCAATTTTTAAAAACACAGCACTTAATGAGAGCCAGAAGGTTGAAGCTCAGCTTTATTCAGTTGAGGAAAAACACCAGGCAGGGGCAGACACCGTTAGTAGGCCGTAACCAAAGTTGAAGGCCAAATGCAGTTTAATATCTGATACTATAGGCCGAAAGCCAGAAGGTGGAAGCTCAGCTTTATTCAGTTGAGGGCAAACACCAGGGAGGGGCAGACACCGTTAGTAGGCCCTAACCACCAATTTTTACAAACACAGCACTTAATGAGAGCCAGAAGGTTGAAGCTCAGCTTTATTCAGTTGAGGAAAAACACCAGGCAGGGGCAGACACCGTTAGTAGGCCGTAACCAAAGTTGAAGGCCAAATGCAGTTTAATATCTGATACTATAGGCCGAAAGCCAGAAGGTGGAAGCTCAGCTTTATTCAGTTGAGGGCAAACACCAGGGAGGGGCAGACACCGTTAGTAGGCCCTAACCACCAATTTTTACAAACACAGCACTTAATGAGAGCCAGAAGGTTGAAGCTCAGCTTTATTCAGTTGAGGAAAAACACCAGGCAGGGACAGACACCGTTAGTAGGCCGTAACCAAAGTTGAAGGCCAAATGCAGTTTAATATCTGATACTATAGGCCGAAAGCCAGAAGGTGGAAGCTCAGTTTTATTCAGTTGAGGGCAAACACCAGGGAGGGGCAGACACCGTTAGTAGGCCCTAACCACCAATTTTTAAAAACACAGCACTTAATGAGAGCCAGAAGGTTGATGCTCAGCTTTATTCAGTTGAGGAAAAACACCAGGCAGGGGCAGACACCGTTAGTAGGCCGTAACCAAAGTTGAAGGCCAAATGCAGTTTAATATCTGATACTATAGGCCGAAAGCCAGAAGGTGGAAGCTCAGCTTTATTCAGTTGAGGGCAAACACCAGGCAGGGGCAGACACCCGTTAGTAGGCCGTAACCAAAGTGGAAGGCCAAATGCAGTTTAATTTCTGATACTATAGGCCGAAAGCCAGAAGGTGGAAGCTCCGATTTAGACAGTGGAGGACAATTTGAATTAGGGACTGCAGACAGACTTAGTAGGCTGTCCCCTGTGGACCATGCATCCACCACATTAACCCATTGCGCCGTAATGGACACGTAATCTTCTGTGGCCATGCCTACAGGTCCATGCGTCTGTTGTCAGGTGCACCTTTGTACTCACAGATTGCCAGAGTGCATGGACAATGCGGTCTTTTACATGCTGGTGGAGGGTTGGGATGGCTTTTCTCGCAAAAGAAGTGTCGACTGGTTAGCTTGTAGCGTGGTACAGCATAGTCCATCATGGCCTTATTAATAGTAAATAAAATATATAACTAGGCTCTATGAACTTTTAAATAGGTTCCAGGGGTACACGGGCAGCATTGGTGTGGTCAGTGGAGGAGTATTGCAAGTAGGGGCCGCAGACAGGCTATCAAAGGCCTAAAATAACAAACAATAGTCAGGCATGGCAGTTTTAAATCGGTTACATGGATACACAGGCAGGCAGCATTGTGGTCAGTGGAGGAGTATTGCAAGTAGGGGCCGCAGACAGGCTATCAAAGGCCTAAAATAACAAACAATAGTCAGGCATGGCAGTTTTAAATCGGTTACATGGATACACAGGCAGGCAGCATTGTGGTCAGTGGAGGAGTATTGCAAGTAGGGGCCGCAGACAGGCTATCAAAGGCCTAAAATAACAAACAATAGTCAGGCATGGCAGTTTTAAATCGGTTACATGGATACACAGGCAGGCAGCATTGTGGTCAGTGGAGGAGTATTGCAAGTAGGGGCCGCAGACAGGCTATCAAAGGCCTAAAATAACAAACAATAGTCAGGCATGGCAGTTTTAAATCGGTTACATGGATACACAGGCAGGCAGCATTGTGGTCAGTGGAGGAGTATTGCAAGTAGGGGCCGCAGACAGGCTATCAAAGGCCTAAAATAACAAACAATAGTCAGGCATGGCAGTTTTAAATCGGTTACATGGATACACAGGCAGGCAGCATTGTGGTCAGTGGAGGAGTATTGCAAGTAGGGGCCGCAGACAGGCTATCAAAGGCCTAAAATAACAAACAATAGTCAGGCATGGCAGTTTTAAATCGGTTACATGGATACACAGGCAGGCAGCATTGTGGTCAGTGGAGGAGTATTGCAAGTAGGGGCCGCAGACAGGCTATCAAAGGCCTAAAATAACAAACAATACTCAGGCATGGCAGTTTTAAATCGGTTACATGGATACACAGGCAGGCAGCATTGTGGTCAGTGGAGGAGTATTGCAAGTAGGGGCCGCAGACAGGCTATCAAAGGCCTAAAATAACAAACAATAGTCAGGCATGGCAGTTTTAAATCGGTTACATGGATACACAGGCAGGCAGCATTGTGGTCAGTGGAGGAGTATTGCAAGTAGGGGCCGCAGACAGGCTATCAAAGGCCTAAAATAACAAACAATAGTCAGGCATGGCAGTTTTAAATCGGTTACATGGATACACAGGCAGGCAGCATTGTGGTCAGTGGAGGAGTATTGCAAGTAGGGGCCGCAGACAGGCTATCAAAGGCCTAAAATAACAAACAATAGTCAGGCATGGCAGTTTTAAATCGGTTACATGGATACACAGGCAGGCAGCATTGTGGTCAGTGGAGGAGTATTGCAAGTAGGGGCCGCAGACAGGCTATCAAAGGCCTAAAATAACAAACAATAGTCAGGCATGGCAGTTTTAAATCGGTTGCATGGATACACAGGCAGGCAGCATTGTGGTCAGTGGAGGAGTATTGCAAGTAGGGGCCGCAGACAGGCTATCAAAGGCCTAAAATAACAAACAATAGTCAGGCATGGCAGTTTTAAATCGGTTACATGGATACACAGGCAGGCAGCATTGTGGTCAGTGGAGGAGTATTGCAAGTAGGGGCCGCAGACAGGCTATCAAAGGCCTAAAATAACAAACAATAGTCAGGCATGGCAGTTTTAAATCGGTTACATGGATACACAGGCAGGCAGCATTGTGGTCAGTGGAGGAGTATTGCAAGTAGGGGCCGCAGACAGGCTATCAAAGGCCTAAAATAACAAACAATAGTCAGGCATGGCAGTTTTAAATCGGTTACATGGATACACAGGCAGGCAGCATTGTGGTCAGTGGAGGAGTATTGCAAGTAGGGGCTGCAGACAGGCTATCAAAGGCCTAAAATAACAAACAATAGTCAGGCATGGCAGTTTTAAATCGGTTACATGGATACACAGGCAGGCAGCATTGTGGTCAGTGGAGGAGTATTGCAAGTAGGGGCCGCAGACAGGCTATCAAAGGCCTAAAATAACAAACAATAGTCAGGCATGGCAGTTTTAAATCGGTTACATGGATACACAGGCAGGCAGCATTGTGGTCAGTGGAGGAGTATTGCAAGTAGGGGCCGCAGACAGGCTATCAAAGGCCTAAAATAACAAACAATAGTCAGGCATGGCAGTTTTAAATCGGTTACATGGATAC
This sequence comes from Ranitomeya variabilis, assembly GCF_051348905.1. Lineage (NCBI taxonomy): Eukaryota > Metazoa > Chordata > Amphibia > Anura > Dendrobatidae > Ranitomeya > Ranitomeya variabilis. The sequence continues at coordinate 339,567,032 of NC_135232.1, read as the reverse complement.
ACAGGCAGGCAGCATTGTGGTCAGTGGAGGAGTATTGCAAGTAGGGGCCGCAGACAGGCTATCAAAGGCCTAAAATAACAAACAATAGTCAGGCATGGCAGTTTTAAATCGGTTACATGGATACACAGGCAGGCAGCATTGTGGTCAGTGGAGGAGTATTGCAAGTAGGGGCCGCAGACAGGCTATCAAAGGCCTAAAATAACAAACAATAGTCAGGCATGGCAGTTTTAAATCGGTTACATGGATACACAGGCAGGCAGCATTGTGGTCAGTGGAGGAGTATTGCAAGTAGGGGCCGCAGACAGGCTATCAAAGGCCTAAAATAACAAACAATAGTCAGGCATGGCAGTTTTAAATCGGTTACATGGATACACAGGCAGGCAGCATTGTGGTCAGTGGAGGAGTATTGCAAGTAGGGGCCGCAGACAGGCTATCAAAGGCCTAAAATAACAAACAATAGGCAGGCATGGCAGTTTTAAATTGGTTACATGGATACACAGGCAGGCAGCATTGTGGTCAGTGGAGGAGTATTGCAAGTAGGGGCCGCAGACAGGCTATCAAAGGCCTAAAATAACAAACAATAGTCAGGCATGGCAGTTTTAAATCGGTTACATGGATACACAGGCAGGCAGCATTGTGGTCAGTGGAGGAGTATTGCAAGTAGGGGCCGAAGACAGGCTATCAAAGGCCTAAAATAACAAACAATAGGCAGGCATGGCAGTTTTAAATCGGTTACATGGATACACAGGCAGGCAGCATTGTGGTCAGTGGAGGAGTACTGCAAGTAGGGGCCGGAGACAGGCTATCAAAGGCCTAAAATAACAAACAATAGTCAGGCATGGCAGTTTTAAATCGGTTACATGGATACACAGGCAGGCAGCATTGTGGTCAGTGGAGGAGTATTGCAAGTAGGGGCCGCAGACAGGCTATCAAAGGCCTAAAATAACAAACAATAGTCAGGCATGGCAGTTTTAAATTGGTTACATGGATACACAGGCAGGCAGCATTGTGGTCAGTGGAGGAGTATTGCAAGTAGGGGCCGCAGACAGGCTATCAAAGGCCTAAAATAACAAACAATAGTCAGGCATGGCAGTTTTAAATCGGTTACATGGATACACAGGCAGGCAGCATTGTGGTCAGTGGAGGAGTATTGCAAGTAGGGGCCGCAGACAGGCTATCAAAGGCCTAAAATAACAAACAATAGTCAGGCATGGCAGTTTTAAATCGGTTACATGGATACACAGGCAGGCAGCATTGTGGTCAGTGGAGGAGTATTGCAAGTAGGGGCCGCAGACAGGCTATCAAAGGCCTAAAATAACAAACAATAGTCAGGCATGGCAGTTTTAAATCGGTTACATGGATACACAGGCAGGCAGCATTGTGGTCAGTGGAGGAGTATTGCAAGTAGGGGCCGCAGACAGGCTATCAAAGGCCTTAAATAACAAACAATAGTCAGGCATGGCAGTTTTAAATCGGTTACATGGATACACAGGCAGGCAGCATTGTGGTCAGTGGAGGAGTATTGCAAGTAGGGGCCGCAGACAGGCTATCAAAGGCCTAAAATAACAAACAATAGTCAGGCATGGCAGTTTTAAATCGGTTACATGGATACACAGGCAGGCAGCATTGTGGTCAGTGGAGGAGTATTGCAAGTAGGGGCCGCAGACAGGCTATCAAAGGCCTAAAATAACAAACAATAGTCAGGCATGGCAGTTTTAAATCGGTTACATGGATACACAGGCAGGCAGCATTGTGGTCAGTGGAGGAGTATTGCAAGTAGGGGCCGCAGACAGGCTATCAAAGGCCTAAAATAACAAACAATAGTCAGGCATGGCAGTTTTAAATCGGTTACATGGATACACAGGCAGGCAGCATTGTGGTCAGTGGAGGAGTATTGCAAGTAGGGGCCGCAGACAGGCTATCAAAGGCCTAAAATAACAAACAATAGTCAGGCATGGCAGTTTTAAATCGGTTGCATGGATACACAGGCAGGCAGCATTGTGGTCACTGGAGGAGTATTGCAAGTAGGGGCCGCAGACAGGCTATCAAAGGCCTAAAATAACAAACAATAGTCAGGCATGGCAGTTTTAAATCGGTTACATGGATACACAGGCAGGCAGCATTGTGGTCAGTGGAGGAGTATTGCAAGTAGGGGCCGCAGACAGGCTATCAAAGGCCTAAAATAACAAACAATAGTCAGGCATGGCAGTTTTAAATCGGTTACATGGATACACAGGCAGGCAGCATTGTGGTCAGTGGAGGAGTATTGCAAGTAGGGGCCGCAGACAGGCTATCAAAGGCCTAAAATAACAAACAATAGTCAGACATGGCAGTTTTAAATCGGTTACATGGATACACAGGCAGGCAGCATTGTGGTCAGTGGAGGAGTATTGCAAGTAGGGGCTGCAGACAGGCTATCAAAGGCCTAAAATAACAAACAATAGTCAGGCATGGCAGTTTTAAATCAGTTACATGGATACACAGGCAGGCAGCATTGTGGTCAGTGGAGGAGTATTGCAAGTAGGGGCCGCAGACAGGCTATCAAAGGCCTAAAATAACAAACAATAGTCAGGCATGGCAGTTTTAAATCGGTTACATGGATACACAGGCAGGCAGCATTGTGGTCAGTGGAGGAGTATTGCAAGTAGGGGCCGCAGACAGGCTATCAAAGGCCTAAAATAACAAACAATAGTCAGGCATGGCAGTTTTAAATCGGTTACATGGATACACAGGCAGGCAGCATTGTGGTCAGTGGAGGAGTATTGCAAGTAGGGGCCGCAGACAGGCTATCAAAGGCCTAAAATAACAAACAATAGTCAGGCATGGCAGTTTTAAATCGGTTACATGGATACACAGGCAGGCAGCATTGTGGTCAGTGGAGGAGTATTGCAAGTAGGGGCCGCAGACAGGCTATCAAAGGCCTAAAATAACAAACAATAGTCAGGCATGGCAGTTTTAAATCGGTTACATGGATACACAGGCAGGCAGCATTGTGGTCAGTGGAGGAGTATTGCAAGTAGGGGCCGCAGACAGGCTATCAAAGGCCTAAAATAACAAACAATAGTCAGGCATGGCAGTTTTAAATCGGTTGCATGGATACACAGGCAGGCAGCATTGTGGTCAGTGGAGGAGTATTGCAAGTAGGGGCCGCAGACAGGCTATCAAAGGCCTAAAATAACAAACAATAGTCAGGCATGGCAGTTTTAAATCGGTTACATGGATACACAGGCAGGCAGCATTGTGGTCAGTGGAGGAGTATTGCAAGTAGGGGCCGCAGACACGCTATCAAAGGCCTAAAATAACAAACAATAGTCAGGCATGGCAGTTTTAAATCGGTTACATGGATACACAGGCAGGCAGCATTGTGGTCAGTGGAGGAGTATTGCAAGTAGGGGCCGCAGACAGGCTATCAAAGGCCTAAAATAACAAACAATAGTCAGGCATGGCAGTTTTAAATCGGTTACATGGATACACAGGCAGGCAGCATTGTGGTCAGTGGAGGAGTATTGCAAGTAGGGGCCGCAGACAGGCTATCAAAGGCCTAAAATAACAAACAATAGTCAGGCATGGCAGTTTTAAATCGGTTACATGGATACACAGGCAGGCAGCATTGTGGTCAGTGGAGGAGTATTGCAAGTAGGGGCCGCAGACAGGCTATCAAAGGCCTAAAATAACAAACAATAGTCAGGCATGGCAGTTTTAAATCGGTTACATGGATACACAGGCAGGCAGCATTGTGGTCAGTGGAGGAGTATTGCAAGTAGGGGCCGCAGACAGGCTATCAAAGGCCTAAAATAACAAACAATAGTCAGGCATGGCAGTTTTAAATCGGTTACATGGATACACAGGCAGGCAGCATTGTGGTCAGTGGAGGAGTATTGCAAGTAGGGGCCGCAGACAGGCTATCAAAGGCCTAAAATAACAAACAATAGTCAGGCATGGCAGTTTTAAATCGGTTACATGGATACACAGGCAGGCAGCATTGTGGTCAGTGGAGGAGTATTGCAAGTAGGGGCCGCAGACAGGCTATCAAAGGCCTAAAATAACAAACAATAGTCAGGCATGGCAGTTTTAAATCGGTTACATGGATACACAGGCAGGCAGCATTGTGGTCAGTGGAGGAGTATTGCAAGTAGGGGCCGCAGACAGGCTATCAAAGGCCTAAAATAACAAACAATAGTCAGGCATGGCAGTTTTAAATCGGTTACATGGATACACAGGCAGGCAGCATTGTGGTCAGTGGAGGAGTATTGCAAGTAGGGGCCGCAGACAGGCTATCAAAGGCCTAAAATAACAAACAATAGTCAGGCATGGCAGTTTTAAATCGGTTACATGGATACACAGGCAGGCAGCATTGTGGTCAGTGGAGGAGTATTGCAAGTAGGGGCTGCAGACAGGCTATCAAAGGCCTAAAATAACAAACAATAGTCAGGCATGGCAGTTTTAAATCGGTTACATGGATACACAGGCAGGCAGCATTGTGGTCAGTGGAGGAGTATTGCAAGTAGGGGCCGCAGACAGGCTATCAAAGGCCTAAAATAACAAACAATAGTCAGGCATGGCAGTTTTAAATCGGTTACATGGATACACAGGCAGGCAGCATTGTGGTCAGTGGAGGAGTATTGCAAGTAGGGGCCGCAGACAGGCTATCAAAGGCCTAAAATAACAAACAATAGTCAGGCATGGCAGTTTTAAATCGGTTACATGGATACACAGGCAGGCAGCATTGTGGTCAGTGGAGGAGTATTGCAAGTAGGGGCCGCAGACAGGCTATCAAAGGCCTAAAATAACAAACAATAGTCAGGCATGGCAGTTTTAAATCGGTTACATGGATACACAGGCAGGCAGCATTGTGGTCAGTGGAGGAGTATTGCAAGTAGGGGCCGCAGACAGGCTATCAAAGGCCTAAAATAACAAACAATAGTCAGGCATGGCAGTTTTAAATCGGTTACATGGATACACAGGCAGGCAGCATTGTGGTCAGTGGAGGAGTATTGCAAGTAGGGGCCGCAGACAGGCTATCAAAGGCCTAAAATAACAAACAATAGTCAGGCATGGCAGTTTTAAATCGGTTACATGGATACACAGGCAGGCAGCATTGTGGTCAGTGGAGGAGTATTGCAAGTAGGGGCCGAAGACAGGCTATCAAAGGCCTAAAATAACAAACAATAGGCAGGCATGGCAGTTTTAAATCGGTTACATGGATACACAGGCAGGCAGCATTGTGGTCAGTGGAGGAGTACTGCAAGTAGGGGCCGGAGACAGGCTATCAAAGGCCTAAAATAACAAACAATAGTCAGGCATGGCAGTTTTAAATCGGTTACATGGATACACAGGCAGGCAGCATTGTGGTCAGTGGAGGAGTATTGCAAGTAGGGGCCGCAGACAGGCTATCAAAGGCCTAAAATAACAAACAATAGTCAGGCATGGCAGTTTTAAATTGGTTACATGGATACACAGGCAGGCAGCATTGTGGTCAGTGGAGGAGTATTGCAAGTAGGGGCCGCAGACAGGCTATCAAAGGCCTAAAATAACAAACAATAGTCAGGCATGGCAGTTTTAAATCGGTTACATGGATACACAGGCAGGCAGCATTGTGGTCAGTGGAGGAGTATTGCAAGTAGGGGCCGCAGACAGGCTATCAAAGGCCTAAAATAACAAACAATAGTCAGGCATGGCAGTTTTAAATCGGTTACATGGATACACAGGCAGGCAGCATTGTGGTCAGTGGAGGAGTATTGCAAGTAGGGGCCGCAGACAGGCTATCAAAGGCCTAAAATAACAAACAATAGTCAGGCATGGCAGTTTTAAATCGGTTACATGGATACACAGGCAGGCAGCATTGTGGTCAGTGGAGGAGTATTGCAAGTAGGGGCCGCAGACAGGCTATCAAAGGCCTTAAATAACAAACAATAGTCAGGCATGGCAGTTTTAAATCGGTTACATGGATACACAGGCAGGCAGCATTGTGGTCAGTGGAGGAGTATTGCAAGTAGGGGCCGCAGACAGGCTATCAAAGGCCTAAAATAACAAACAATAGTCAGGCATGGCAGTTTTAAATCGGTTACATGGATACACAGGCAGGCAGCATTGTGGTCAGTGGAGGAGTATTGCAAGTAGGGGCCGCAGACAGGCTATCAAAGGCCTAAAATAACAAACAATAGTCAGGCATGGCAGTTTTAAATCGGTTACATGGATACACAGGCAGGCAGCATTGTGGTCAGTGGAGGAGTATTGCAAGTAGGGGCCGCAGACAGGCTATCAAAGGCCTAAAATAACAAACAATAGTCAGGCATGGCAGTTTTAAATCGGTTACATGGATACACAGGCAGGCAGCATTGTGGTCAGTGGAGGAGTATTGCAAGTAGGGGCCGCAGACAGGCTATCAAAGGCCTAAAATAACAAACAATAGTCAGGCATGGCAGTTTTAAATCGGTTGCATGGATACACAGGCAGGCAGCATTGTGGTCAGTGGAGGAGTATTGCAAGTAGGGGCCGCAGACAGGCTATCAAAGGCCTAAAATAACAAACAATAGTCAGGCATGGCAGTTTTAAATCGGTTACATGGATACACAGGCAGGCAGCATTGTGGTCAGTGGAGGAGTATTGCAAGTAGGGGCCGCAGACAGGCTATCAAAGGCCTAAAATAACAAACAATAGTCAGGCATGGCAGTTTTAAATCGGTTACATGGATACACAGGCAGGCAGCATTGTGGTCAGTGGAGGAGTATTGCAAGTAGGGGCCGCAGACAGGCTATCAAAGGCCTAAAATAACAAACAATAGTCAGACATGGCAGTTTTAAATCGGTTACATGGATACACAGGCAGGCAGCATTGTGGTCAGTGGAGGAGTATTGCAAGTAGGGGCTGCAGACAGGCTATCAAAGGCCTAAAATAACAAACAATAGTCAGGCATGGCAGTTTTAAATCGGTTACATGGATACACAGGCAGGCAGCATTGTGGTCAGTGGAGGAGTATTGCAAGTAGGGGCCGCAGACAGGCTATCAAAGGCCTAAAATAACAAACAATAGTCAGGCATGGCAGTTTTAAATCGGTTACATGGATACACAGGCAGGCAGCATTGTGGTCAGTGGAGGAGTATTGCAAGTAGGGGCCGCAGACAGGCTATCAAAGGCCTAAAATAACAAACAATAGTCAGGCATGGCAGTTTTAAATCGGTTACATGGATACACAGGCAGGCAGCATTGTGGTCAGTGGAGGAGTATTGCAAGTAGGGGCCGCAGACAGGCTATCAAAGGCCTAAAATAACAAACAATAGTCAGGCATGGCAGTTTTAAATCGGTTACATGGATACACAGGCAGGCAGCATTGTGGTCAGTGGAGGAGTATTGCAAGTAGGGGCCGCAGACAGGCTATCAAAGGCCTAAAATAACAAACAATAGTCAGGCATGGCAGTTTTAAATCGGTTACATGGATACACAGGCAGGCAGCATTGTGGTCAGTGGAGGAGTATTGCAAGTAGGGGCCGCAGACAGGCTATCAAAGGCCTAAAATAACAAACAATAGTCAGGCATGGCAGTTTTAAATCGGTTGCATGGATACACAGGCAGGCAGCATTGTGGTCAGTGGAGGAGTATTGCAAGTAGGGGCCGCAGACAGGCTATCAAAGGCCTAAAATAACAAACAATAGTCAGGCATGGCAGTTTTAAATCGGTTACATGGATACACAGGCAGGCAGCATTGTGGTCAGTGGAGGAGTATTGCAAGTAGGGGCCGCAGACACGCTATCAAAGGCCTAAAATAACAAACAATAGTCAGGCATGGCAGTTTTAAATCGGTTACATGGATACACAGGCAGGCAGCATTGTGGTCAGTGGAGGAGTATTGCAAGTAGGGGCCGCAGACAGGCTATCAAAGGCCTAAAATAACAAACAATAGTCAGGCATGGCAGTTTTAAATCGGTTACATGGATACACAGGCAGGCAGCATTGTGGTCAGTGGAGGAGTATTGCAAGTAGGGGCCGCAGACAGGCTATCAAAGGCCTAAAATAACAAACAATAGTCAGGCATGGCAGTTTTAAATCGGTTACATGGATACACAGGCAGGCAGCATTGTGGTCAGTGGAGGAGTATTGCAAGTAGGGGCCGCAGACAGGCTATCAAAGGCCTAAAATAACAAACAATAGTCAGGCATGGCAGTTTTAAATCGGTTACATGGATACACAGGCAGGCAGCATTGTGGTCAGTGGAGGAGTATTGCAAGTAGGGGCCGCAGACAAGCTATCAAAGGCCTAAAATAACAAACAATAGTCAGGCATGGCAGTTTTAAATCGGTTACATGGATACACAGGCAGGCAGCATTGTGGTCAGTGGAGGAGTATTGCAAGTAGGGGCCGCAGACAGGCTATCAAAGGCCTAAAATAACAAACAATAGTCAGGCATGGCAGTTTTAAATCGGTTACATGGATACACAGGCAGGCAGCATTGTGGTCAGTGGAGGAGTATTGCAAGTAGGGGCCGCAGACAGGCTATCAAAGGCCTAAAATAACAAACAATAGTCAGGCATGGCAGTTTTAAATCGGTTACATGGATACACAGGCAGGCAGCATTGTGGTCAGTGGAGGAGTATTGCAAGTAGGGGCCGCAGACAGGCTATCAAAGGCCTAAAATAACAAACAATAGTCAGGCATGGCAGTTTTAAATCGGTTACATGGATACACAGGCAGGCAGCATTGTGGTCAGTGGAGGAGTATTGCAAGTAGGGGCCGCAGACAGGCTATCAAAGGCCTAAAATAACAAACAATAGTCAGGCATGGCAGTTTTAAATCGGTTACATGGATACACAGGCAGGCAGCATTGTGGTCAGTGGAGGAGTATTGCAAGTAGGGGCCGCAGACAGGCTATCAAAGGCCTAAAATAACAAACAATAGTCAGGCATGGCAGTTTTAAATCGGTTACATGGATACACAGGCAGGCAGCATTGTGGTCAGTGGAGGAGTATTGCAAGTAGGGGCCGCAGACAGGCTATCAAAGGCCTAAAATAACAAACAATAGTCAGGCATGGCAGTTTTAAATCGGTTACATGGATACACAGGCAGGCAGCATTGTGGTCAGTGGAGGAGTATTGCAAGTAGGGGCCGCAGACAGGCTATCAAAGGCCTAAAATAACAAACAATAGTCAGGCATGGCAGTTTTAAATCGGTTACATGGATACACAGGCAGGCAGCATTGTGGTCAGTGGAGGAGTATTGCAAGTAGGGGCCGCAGACAGGCTATCAAAGGCCTAAAATAACAAACAATAGTCAGGCATGGCAGTTTTAAATCGGTTACATGGATACACAGGCAGGCAGCATTGTGGTCAGTGGAGGAGTATTGCAAGTAGGGGCCGCAGACAGGCTATCAAAGGCCTAAAATAACAAACAATAGTCAGGCATGGCAGTTTTAAATCGGTTACATGGATACACAGGCAGGCAGCATTGTGGTCAGTGGAGGAGTATTGCAAGTAGGGGCCGCAGACAGGCTATCAAAGGCCTAAAATAACAAACAATAGTCAGGCATGGCAGTTTTAAATCGGTTACATGGATACACAGGCAGGCAGCATTGTGGTCAGTGGAGGAGTATTGCAAGTAGGGGCCGCAGACAGGCTATCAAAGGCCTAAAATAACAAACAATAGTCAGGTATGGCAGTTTTAAATCGGTTACATGGATACACAGGCAGGCAGCATTGTGGTCAGTGGAGGAGTATTGCAAGTAGGGGCCGCAGACAGGCTATCAAAGGCCTAAAATAACAAACAATAGTCAGGCATGGCAGTTTTAAATCGGTTACATGGATACACAGGCAGGCAGCATTGTGGTCAGTGGAGGAGTATTGCAAGTAGGGGCCGCAGACAGGCTATCAAAGGCCTAAAATAACAAACAATAGTCAGGCATGGCAGTTTTAAATCGGTTACATGGATACACAGGCAGGCAGCATTGTGGTCAGTGGAGGAGTATTGCAAGTAGGGGCCGCAGACAGGCTATCAAAGGCCTAAAATAACAAACAATAGTCAGGCATGGCAGTTTTAAATCGGTTACATGGATACACAGGCAGGCAGCATTGTGGTCAGTGGAGGAGTATTGCAAGTAGGGGCCGCAGACAGGCTATCAAAGGCCTAAAATAACAAACAATAGTCAGGCATGGCAGTTTTAAATCGGTTACATGGATACACAGGCAGGCAGCATTGTGGTCAGTGGAGGAGTATTGCAAGTAGGGGCTGCAGACAGGCTATCAAAGGCCTAAAATAACAAACAATAGTCAGGCATGGCAGTTTTAAATCGGTTACATGGATACACAGGCAGGCAGCATTGTGGTCAGTGGAGGAGTATTGCAAGTAGGGGCCGCAGACAGGCTATCAAAGGCCTAAAATAACAAACAATAGTCAGGCATGGCAGTTTTAAATCGGTTACATGGATACACAGGCAGGCAGCATTGTGGTCAGTGGAGGAGTATTGCAAGTAGGGGCCGCAGACAGGCTATCAAAGGCCTAAAATAACAAACAATAGTCAGGCATGGCAGTTTTAAATCGGTTACATGGATACACAGGCAGGCAGCATTGTGGTCAGTGGAGGAGTATTGCAAGTAGGGGCCGCAGACAGGCTATCAAAGGCCTAAAATAACAAACAATAGTCAGGCATGGCAGTTTTAAATCGGTTACATGGATACACAGGCAGGCAGCATTGTGGTCAGTGGAGGAGTATTGCAAGTAGGGGCCGCAGACAGGCTATCAAAGGCCTAAAATAACAAACAATAGTCAGGCATGGCAGTTTTAAATCGGTTACATGGATACACAGGCAGGCAGCATTGTGGTCAGTGGAGGAGTATTGCAAGTAGGGGCCGCAGACAGGCTATCAAAGGCCTAAAATAACAAACAATAGGCAGGCATGGCAGTTTTAAATTGGTTACATGGATACACAGGCAGGCAGCATTGTGGTCAGTGGAGGAGTATTGCAAGTAGGGGCCGCAGACAGGCTATCAAAGGCCTAAAATAACAAACAATAGTCAGGCATGGCAGTTTTAAATCGGTTACATGGATACACAGGCAGGCAGCATTGTGGTCAGTGGAGGAGTATTGCAAGTAGGGGCCGCAGACAGGCTATCAAAGGCCTAAAATAACAAACAATAGTCAGGCATGGCAGTTTTAAATCGGTTACATGGATACACAGGCAGGCAGCATTGTGGTCAGTGGAGGAGTATTGCAAGTAGGGGCCGCAGACAGGCTATCAAAGGCCTAAAATAACAAACAATAGTCAGGCATGGCAGTTTTAAATCGGTTACATGGATACACAGGCAGGCAGCATTGTGGTCAGTGGAGGAGTATTGCAAGTAGGGGCCGCAGACAGGCTATCAAAGGCCTAAAATAACAAACAATAGTCAGGCATGGCAGTTTTAAATCGGTTACATGGATACACAGGCAGGCAGCATTGTGGTCAGTGGAGGAGTATTGCAAGTAGGGGCCGCAGACAGGCTATCAAAGGCCTAAAATAACAAACAATAGGCAGGCATGGCAGTTTTAAATTGGTTACATGGATACACAGGCAGGCAGCATTGTGGTCAGTGGAGGAGTATTGCAAGTAGGGGCCGCAGACAGGCTATCAAAGGCCTAAAATAACAAACAATAGTCAGGCATGGCAGTTTTAAATCGGTTACATGGATACACAGGCAGGCAGCATTGTGGTCAGTGGAGGAGTATTGCAAGTAGGGGCCGAAGACAGGCTATCAAAGGCCTAAAATAACAAACAATAGGCAGGCATGGCAGTTTTAAATCGGTTACATGGATACACAGGCAGGCAGCATTGTGGTCAGTGGAGGAGTACTGCAAGTAGGGGCCGGAGACAGGCTATCAAAGGCCTAAAATAACAAACAATAGTCAGGCATGGCAGTTTTAAATCGGTTACATGGATACACAGGCAGGCAGCATTGTGGTCAGTGGAGGAGTATTGCAAGTAGGGGCCGCAGACAGGCTATCAAAGGCCTAAAATAACAAACAATAGTCAGGCATGGCAGTTTTAAATTGGTTACATGGATACACAGGCAGGCAGCATTGTGGTCAGTGGAGAAGTATTGCAAGTAGGGGCCGCAGACAGGCTATCAAAGGCCTAAAATAACAAACAATAGTCAGGCATGGCAGTTTTAAATCGGTTACATGGATACACAGGCAGGCAGCATTGTGGTCAGTGGAGGAGTATTGCAAGTAGGGGCCGCAGACAGGCTATCAAAGGCCTAAAATAACAAACAATAGTCAGGCATGGCAGTTTTAAATCGGTTACATGGATACACAGGCAGGCAGCATTGTGGTCAGTGGAGGAGTATTGCAAGTAGGGGCCGCAGACAGGCTATCAAAGGCCTAAAATAACAAACAATAGTCAGGCATGGCAGTTTTAAATCGGTTACGTGGATACACAGGCAGGCAGCATTGTGGTCAGTGGAGGAGTATTGCAAGTAGGGGCCGCAGACAGGCTATCAAAGGCCTAAAATAACAAACAATAGTCAGGCATGGCAGTTTTAAATCGGTTACATGGATACACAGGCAGGCAGCATTGTGGTCAGTGGAGGAGTATTGCAAGTAGGGGCCGCAGACAGGCTATCAAAGGCCTAAAATAACAAACAATAGTCAGGCATGGCAGTTTTAAATCGGTTACATGGATACACAGGCAGGCAGCATTGTGGTCAGTGGAGGAGTATTGCAAGTAGGGGCCGCAGACAGGCTATCAAAGGCCTAAAATAACAAACAATAGTCAGGCATGGCAGTTTTAAATCGGTTACATGGATACACAGGCAGGCAGCATTGTAGTCAGTGGAGGAGTATTGCAAGTAGGGGCCGCAGACAGGCTATCAAAGGCCTAAAATAACAAACAATAGTCAGGCATGGCAGTTTTAAATCGGTTACATGGATACACAGGCAGGCAGCATTGTGGTCAGTGGAGGAGTATTGCAAGTAGGGGCCGCAGACAGGCTATCAAAGGCCTAAAATAACAAACAATAGTCAGGCATGGCAGTTTTAAATTGGTTACATGGATACACAGGCAGGCAGCATTGTGGTCAGTGGAGGAGTATTGCAAGTAGGGGCCGCAGACAGGCTATCAAAGGCCTAAAATAACAAACAATAGTCAGGCATGGCAGTTTTAAATCGGTTACATGGATACACAGGCAGGCAGCATTGTGGTCAGTGGAGGAGTATTGCAAGTAGGGGCCGCAGACAAGCTATCAAAGGCCTAAAATAACAAACAATAGTCAGGCATGGCAGTTTTAAATCGGTTACATGGATACACAGGCAGGCAGCATTGTGGTCAGTGGAGGAGTACTGCAAGTAGGGGCCGCAGACAGGCTATCAAAGGCCTAAAATAACAAACAATAGTCAGGCATGGCAGTTTTAAATCGGTTACATGGATACACAGGCAGGCAGCATTGTGGTCAGTGGAGGAGTATTGCAAGTAGGGGCCGCAGACAGGCTATCAAAGGCCTAAAATAACAAACAATAGTCAGGCATGGCAGTTTTAAATCGGTTACATGGATACACAGGCAGGCAGCATTGTGGTCAGTGGAGGAGTATTGCAAGTAGGGGCCGCAGACAGGCTATCAAAGGCCTAAAATAACAAACAATAGTCAGGCATGGCAGTTTTAAATCGGTTACATGGATACACAGGCAGGCAGCATTGTGGTCAGTGGAGGAGTATTGCAAGTAGGGGCCGCAGACAGGCTATCAAAGGCCTAAAATAACAAACAATAGTCAGGCATGGCAGTTTTAAATCGGTTACATGGATACACAGGCAGGCAGCATTGTGGTCAGTGGAGGAGTATTGCAAGTAGGGGCCGCAGACAGGCTATCAAAGGCCTAAAATAACAAACAATAGTCAGGCATGGCAGTTTTAAATTGGTTACATGGATACACAGGCAGGCAGCATTGTGGTCAGTGGAGGAGTATTGCAAGTAGGGGCTGCAGACAGGCTATCAAAGGCCTAAAATAACAAACAATAGGCAGGCATGGCAGTTTTAAATCGGTTACATGGATACACAGGCAGGCAGCATTGTGGTCAGTGGAGGAGTATTGCAAGTAGGGGCTGCAGACAGGATATCAAAGGCCTAAAATAACAAACAATAGTCAGGCATGGCAGTTTTAAATCGGTTACATGGATACACAGGCAGGCAGCATTGTGGTCAGTGGAGGAGTATTGCAAGTAGGGGCCGCAGACAGGCTATCAAAGGCCTAAAATAACAAACAATAGTCAGGCATGGCAGTTTTAAATCGGTTACATGGATACACAGGCAGGCAGCATTGTGGTCAGTGGAGGAGTATTGCAAGTAGGGGCCGCAGACAGGCTATCAAAGGCCTAAAATAACAAACAATAGTCAGGCATGGCAGTTTTAAATCGGTTACATGGATACACAGGCAGGCAGCATTGTGGTCAGTGGAGGAGTATTGCAAGTAGGGGCCGCAGACAGGCTATCAAAGGCCTAAAATAACAAACAATAGTCAGGCATGGCAGTTTTAAATCGGTTACATGGATACACAGGCAGGCAGCATTGTGGTCAGTGGAGGAGTATTGCAAGTAGGGGCCGCAGACAGGCTATCAAAGGCCTAAAATAACAAACAATAGTCAGGCATGGCAGTTTTAAATCGGTTACATGGATACACAGGCAGGCAGCATTGTGGTCAGTGGAGGAGTATTGCAAGTAGGGGCCGCAGACAGGCTATCAAAGGCCTAAAATAACAAACAATAGTCAGGCATGGCAGTTTTAAATCGGTTACATGGATACACAGGCAGGCAGCATTGTGGTCAGTGGAGGAGTATTGCAAGTAGGGGCCGCAGACAGGCTATCAAAGGCCTAAAATAACAAACAATAGGCAGGCATGGCAGTTTTAAATTGGTTACATGGATACACAGGCAGGCAGCATTGTGGTCAGTGGAGGAGTATTGCAAGTAGGGGCCGCAGACAGGCTATCAAAGGCCTAAAATAACAAACAATAGTCAGGCATGGCAGTTTTAAATCGGTTACATGGATACACAGGCAGGCAGCATTGTGGTCAGTGGAGGAGTATTGCAAGTAGGGGCCGAAGACAGGCTATCAAAGGCCTAAAATAACAAACAATAGGCAGGCATGGCAGTTTTAAATCGGTTACATGGATACACAGGCAGGCAGCATTGTGGTCAGTGGAGGAGTACTGCAAGTAGGGGCCGGAGACAGGCTATCAAAGGCCTAAAATAACAAACAATAGTCAGGCATGGCAGTTTTAAATCGGTTACATGGATACACAGGCAGGCAGCATTGTGGTCAGTGGAGGAGTATTGCAAGTAGGGGCCGCAGACAGGCTATCAAAGGCCTAAAATAACAAACAATAGTCAGGCATGGCAGTTTTAAATTGGTTACATGGATACACAGGCAGGCAGCAATGTGGTCAGTGGAGGAGTATTGCAAGTAGGGGCCGCAGACAGGCTATCAAAGGCCTAAAATAACAAACAATAGTCAGGCATGGCAGTTTTAAATCGGTTACATGGATACACAGGCAGGCAGCATTGTGGTCAGTGGAGGAGTATTGCAAGTAGGGGCCGCAGACAGGCTATCAAAGGCCTAAAATAACAAACAATAGTCAGGCATGGCAGTTTTAAATCGGTTACATGGATACACAGGCAGGCAGCATTGTGGTCAGTGGAGGAGTATTGCAAGTAGGGGCCGCAGACAGGCTATCAAAGGCCTAAAATAACAAACAATAGTCAGGCATGGCAGTTTTAAATCGGTTACATGGATACACAGGCAGGCAGCATTGTGGTCAGTGGAGGAGTATTGCAAGTAGGGGCCGCAGACAGGCTATCAAAGGCCTTAAATAACAAACAATAGTCAGGCATGGCAGTTTTAAATCGGTTACATGGATACACAGGCAGGCAGCATTGTGGTCAGTGGAGGAGTATTGCAAGTAGGGGCCGCAGACAGGCTATCAAAGGCCTAAAATAACAAACAATAGTCAGGCATGGCAGTTTTAAATCGGTTACATGGATACACAGGCAGGCAGCATTGTGGTCAGTGGAGGAGTATTGCAAGTAGGGGCCGCAGACAGGCTATCAAAGGCCTAAAATAACAAACAATAGTCAGGCATGGCACTTTTAAATCGGTTACATGGATACACAGGCAGGCAGCATTGTGGTCAGTGGAGGAGTATTGCAAGTAGGGGCCGCAGACAGGCTATCAAAGGCCTAAAATAACAAACAATAGTCAGGCATGGCAGTTTTAAATCGGTTACATGGATACACAGGCAGGCAGCATTGTGGTCAGTGGAGGAGTATTGCAAGTAGGGGCCGCAGACAGGCTATCAAAGGCCTAAAATAACAAACAATAGTCAGGCATGGCAGTTTTAAATCGGTTGCATGGATACACAGGCAGGCAGCATTGTGGTCAGTGGAGGAGTATTGCAAGTAGGGGCCGCAGACAGGCTATCAAAGGCCTAAAATAACAAACAATAGTCAGGCATGGCAGTTTTAAATCGGTTACATGGATACACAGGCAGGCAGCATTGTGGTCAGTGGAGGAGTATTGCAAGTAGGGGCCGCAGACAGGCTATCAAAGGCCTAAAATAACAAACAATAGTCAGGCATGGCAGTTTTAAATCGGTTACATGGATACACAGGCAGGCAGCATTGTGGTCAGTGGAGGAGTATTGCAAGTAGGGGCCGCAGACAAGCTATCAAAGGCCTAAAATAACAAACAATAGTCAGGCATGGCAGTTTTAAATCGGTTACATGGATACACAGGCAGGCAGCATTGTGGTCAGTGGAGGAGTATTGCAAGTAGGGGCTGCAGACAGGCTATCAAAGGCCTAAAATAACAAACAATAGTCAGGCATGGCAGTTTTAAATCGGTTACATGGATACACAGGCAGGCAGCATTGTGGTCAGTGGAGGAGTATTGCAAGTAGGGGCCGCAGACAGGCTATCAAAGGCCTAAAATAACAAACAATAGTCAGGCATGGCAGTTTAAATCGGTTACATGGATACACAGGCAGGCAGCATTGTGGTCAGTGGAGGAGTATTGCAAGTAGGGGCCGCAGACAGGCTATCAAAGGCCTAAAATAACAAACAATAGTCAGGCATGGCAGTTTTAAATCGGTTACATGGATACACAGGCAGGCAGCATTGTGGTCAGTGGAGGAGTATTGCAAGTAGGGGCCGCAGACAGGCTATCAAAGGCCTAAAATAACAAACAATAGTCAGGCATGGCAGTTTTAAATCGGTTACATGGATACACAGGCAGGCAGCATTGTGGTCAGTGGAGGAGTATTGCAAGTAGGGGCCGCAGACAGGCTATCAAAGGCCTAAAATAACAAACAATAGTCAGGCATGGCAGTTTTAAATCGGTTACATGGATACACAGGCAGGCAGCATTGTGGTCAGTGGAGGAGTATTGCAAGTAGGGGCCGCAGACAGGCTATCAAAGGCCTAAAATAACAAACAATAGTCAGGCATGGCAGTTTTAAATCGGTTACATGGATACACAGGCAGGCAGCATTGTGGTCAGTGGAGGAGTATTGCAAGTAGGGGCCGCAGACAGGCTATCAAAGGCCTAAAATAACAAACAATAGTCAGGCATGGCAGTTTTAAATCGGTTACATGGATACACAGGCAGGCAGCATTGTGGTCAGTGGAGGAGTATTGCAAGTAGGGGCCGCAGACAGGCTATCAAAGGCCTAAAATAACAAACAATAGTCAGGCATGGCAGTTTTAAATTGGTTACATGGATACACAGGCAGGCAGCAATGTGGTCAGTGGAGGAGTATTGCAAGTAGGGGCCGCAGACAGGCTATCAAAGGCCTAAAATAACAAACAATAGTCAGGCATGGCAGTTTTAAATCGGTTACATGGATACACAGGCAGGCAGCATTGTGGTCAGTGGAGGAGTATTGCAAGTAGGGGCCGCAGACAGGCTATCAAAGGCCTAAAATAACAAACAATAGTCAGGCATGGCAGTTTTAAATCGGTTACATGGATACACAGGCAGGCAGCATTGTGGTCAGTGGAGGAGTATTGCAAGTAGGGGCCGCAGACAGGCTATCAAAGGCCTAAAATAACAAACAATAGTCAGGCATGGCAGTTTTAAATTGGTTACATGGATACACAGGCAGGCAGCAATGTGGTCAGTGGAGGAGTATTGCAAGTAGGGGCCGCAGACAGGCTATCAAAGGCCTAAAATAACAAACAATAGTCAGGCATGGCAGTTTTAAATCGGTTACATGGATACACAGGCAGGCAGCATTGTGGTCAGTGGAGGAGTATTGCAAGTAGGGGCCGCAGACAGGCTATCAAAGGCCTAAAATAACAAACAATAGTCAGGCATGGCAGTTTTAAATCGGTTACATGGATACACAGGCAGGCAGCATTGTGGTCAGTGGAGGAGTATTGCAAGTAGGGGCCGCAGACAGGCTATCAAAGGCCTAAAATAACAAACAATAGTCAGGCATGGCAGTTTTAAATCGGTTACATGGATACACAGGCAGGCAGCATTGTGGTCAGTGGAGGAGTATTGCAAGTAGGGGCCGCAGACAGGCTATCAAAGGCCTTAAATAACAAACAATAGTCAGGCATGGCAGTTTTAAATCGGTTACATGGATACACAGGCAGGCAGCATTGTGGTCAGTGGAGGAGTATTGCAAGTAGGGGCCGCAGACAGGCTATCAAAGGCCTAAAATAACAAACAATAGTCAGGCATGGCAGTTTTAAATCGGTTACATGGATACACAGGCAGGCAGCATTGTGGTCAGTGGAGGAGTATTGCAAGTAGGGGCCGCAGACAGGCTATCAAAGGCCTAAAATAACAAACAATAGTCAGGCATGGCACTTTTAAATCGGTTACATGGATACACAGGCAGGCAGCATTGTGGTCAGTGGAGGAGTATTGCAAGTAGGGGCCGCAGACAGGCTATCAAAGGCCTAAAATAACAAACAATAGTCAGGCATGGCAGTTTTAAATCGGTTACATGGATACACAGGCAGGCAGCATTGTGGTCAGTGGAGGAGTATTGCAAGTAGGGGCCGCAGACAGGCTATCAAAGGCCTAAAATAACAAACAATAGTCAGGCATGGCAGTTTTAAATCGGTTGCATGGATACACAGGCAGGCAGCATTGTGGTCAGTGGAGGAGTATTGCAAGTAGGGGCCGCAGACAGGCTATCAAAGGCCTAAAATAACAAACAATAGTCAGGCATGGCAGTTTTAAATCGGTTACATGGATACACAGGCAGGCAGCATTGTGGTCAGTGGAGGAGTATTGCAAGTAGGGGCCGCAGACAGGCTATCAAAGGCCTAAAATAACAAACAATAGTCAGGCATGGCAGTTTTAAATCGGTTACATGGATACACAGGCAGGCAGCATTGTGGTCAGTGGAGGAGTATTGCAAGTAGGGGCCGCAGACAGGCTATCAAAGGCCTAAAATAACAAACAATAGTCAGGCATGGCAGTTTTAAATCGGTTACATGGATACACAGGCAGGCAGCATTGTGGTCAGTGGAGGAGTATTGCAAGTAGGGGCTGCAGACAGGCTATCAAAGGCCTAAAATAACAAACAATAGTCAGGCATGGCAGTTTTAAATCGGTTACATGGATACACAGGCAGGCAGCATTGTGGTCAGTGGAGGAGTATTGCAAGTAGGGGCCGCAGACAGGCTATCAAAGGCCTAAAATAACAAACAATAGTCAGGCATGGCAGTTTTAAATCGGTTACATGGATACACAGGCAGGCAGCATTGTGGTCAGTGGAGGAGTATTGCAAGTAGGGGCCGCAGACAGGCTATCAAAGGCCTAAAATAACAAACAATAGTCAGGCATGGCAGTTTTAAATCGGTTACATGGATACACAGGCAGGCAGCATTGTGGTCAGTGGAGGAGTATTGCAAGTAGGGGCCGCAGACAGGCTATCAAAGGCCTAAAATAACAAACAATAGTCAGGCATGGCAGTTTTAAATCGGTTACATGGATACACAGGCAGGCAGCATTGTGGTCAGTGGAGGAGTATTGCAAGTAGGGGCCGCAGACAGGCTATCAAAGGCCTAAAATAACAAACAATAGTCAGGCATGGCAGTTTTAAATCGGTTACATGGATACACAGGCAGGCAGCATTGTGGTCAGTGGAGGAGTATTGCAAGTAGGGGCCGCAGACAGGCTATCAAAGGCCTAAAATAACAAACAATAGTCAGGCATGGCAGTTTTAAATCGGTTACATGGATACACAGGCAGGCAGCATTGTGGTCAGTGGAGGAGTATTGCAAGTAGGGGCCGCAGACAGGCTATCAAAGGCCTAAAATAACAAACAATAGGCAGGCATGGCAGTTTTAAATTGGTTACATGGATACACAGGCAGGCAGCATTGTGGTCAGTGGAGGAGTATTGCAAGTAGGGGCCGCAGACAGGCTATCAAAGGCCTAAAATAACAAACAATAGTCAGGCATGGCAGTTTTAAATCGGTTACATGGATACACAGGCAGGCAGCATTGTGGTCAGTGGAGGAGTATTGCAAGTAGGGGCCGCAGACAGGCTATCAAAGGCCTAAAATAACAAACAATAGTCAGGCATGGCAGTTTTAAATCGGTTACATGGATACACAGGCAGGCAGCATTGTGGTCAGTGGAGGAGTATTGCAAGTAGGGGCCGCAGACAGGCTATCAAAGGCCTAAAATAACAAACAATAGTCAGGCATGGCAGTTTTAAATCGGTTACATGGATACACAGGCAGGCAGCATTGTGGTCAGTGGAGGAGTATTGCAAGTAGGGGCCGCAGACAGGCTATCAAAGGCCTAAAATAACAAACAATAGTCAGGCATGGCAGTTTTAAATCGGTTACATGGATACACAGGCAGGCAGCATTGTGGTCAGTGGAGGAGTATTGCAAGTAGGGGCCGCAGACAGGCTATCAAAGGCCTAAAATAACAAACAATAGTCAGGCATGGCAGTTTTAAATCGGTTACATGGATACACAGGCAGGCAGCATTGTGGTCAGTGGAGGAGTATTGCAAGTAGGGGCCGCAGACAGGCTATCAAAGGCCTAAAATAACAAACAATAGTCAGGCATGGCAGTTTTAAATCGGTTACATGGATACACAGGCAGGCAGCATTGTGGTCAGTGGAGGAGTATTGCAAGTAGGGGCCGCAGACAGGCTATCAAAGGCCTAAAATAACAAACAATAGTCAGGCATGGCAGTTTTAAATCGGTTACATGGATACACAGGCAGGCAGCATTGTGGTCAGTGGAGGAGTATTGCAAGTAGGGGCCGCAGACAGGCTATCAAAGGCCTAAAATAACAAACAATAGTCAGGCATGGCAGTTTTAAATCGGTTACATGGATACACAGGCAGGCAGCATTGTGGTCAGTGGAGGAGTATTGCAAGTAGGGGCCGCAGACAGGCTATCAAAGGCCTAAAATAACAAACAATAGTCAGGCATGGCAGTTTTAAATCGGTTGCATGGATACACAGGCAGGCAGCATTGTGGTCAGTGGAGGAGTATTGCAAGTAGGGGCCGCAGACAGGCTATCAAAGGCCTAAAATAACAAACAATAGTCAGGCATGGCAGTTTTAAATCGGTTACATGGATACACAGGCAGGCAGCATTGTGGTCAGTGGAGGAGTATTGCAAGTAGGGGCCGCAGACAGGCTATCAAAGGCCTAAAATAACAAACAATAGTCAGGCATGGCAGTTTTAAATCGGTTACATGGATACACAGGCAGGCAGCATTGTGGTCAGTGGAGGAGTATTGCAAGTAGGGGCCGCAGACAGGCTATCAAAGGCCTAAAATAACAAACAATAGTCAGGCATGGCAGTTTTAAATCGGTTACATGGATACACAGGCAGGCAGCATTGTGGTCAGTGGAGGAGTATTGCAAGTAGGGGCTGCAGACAGGCTATCAAAGGCCTAAAATAACAAACAATAGTCAGGCATGGCAGTTTTAAATCGGTTACATGGATACACAGGCAGGCAGCATTGTGGTCAGTGGAGGAGTATTGCAAGTAGGGGCCGCAGACAGGCTATCAAAGGCCTAAAATAACAAACAATAGTCAGGCATGGCAGTTTTAAATCGGTTACATGGATACACAGGCAGGCAGCATTGTGGTCAGTGGAGGAGTATTGCAAGTAGGGGCCGCAGACAGGCTATCAAAGGCCTAAAATAACAAACAATAGTCAGGCATGGCAGTTTTAAATCGGTTACATGGATACACAGGCAGGCAGCATTGTGGTCAGTGGAGGAGTATTGCAAGTAGGGGCCGCAGACAGGCTATCAAAGGCCTAAAATAACAAACAATAGTCAGGCATGGCAGTTTTAAATCGGTTACATGGATACACAGGCAGGCAGCATTGTGGTCAGTGGAGGAGTATTGCAAGTAGGGGCCGCAGACAGGCTATCAAAGGCCTAAAATAACAAACAATAGTCAGGCATGGCAGTTTTAAATCGGTTACATGGATACACAGGCAGGCAGCATTGTGGTCAGTGGAGGAGTATTGCAAGTAGGGGCCGCAGACAGGCTATCAAAGGCCTAAAATAACAAACAATAGTCAGGCATGGCAGTTTTAAATCGGTTACATGGATACACAGGCAGGCAGCATTGTGGTCAGTGGAGGAGTATTGCAAGTAGGGGCCGCAGACAGGCTATCAAAGGCCTAAAATAACAAACAATAGGCAGGCATGGCAGTTTTAAATTGGTTACATGGATACACAGGCAGGCAGCATTGTGGTCAGTGGAGGAGTATTGCAAGTAGGGGCCGCAGACAGGCTATCAAAGGCCTAAAATAACAAACAATAGTCAGGCATGGCAGTTTTAAATCGGTTACATGGATACACAGGCAGGCAGCATTGTGGTCAGTGGAGGAGTATTGCAAGTAGGGGCCGAAGACAGGCTATCAAAGGCCTAAAATAACAAACAATAGGCAGGCATGGCAGTTTTAAATCGGTTACATGGATACACAGGCAGGCAGCATTGTGGTCAGTGGAGGAGTACTGCAAGTAGGGGCCGGAGACAGGCTATCAAAGGCCTAAAATAACAAACAATAGTCAGGCATGGCAGTTTTAAATCGGTTACATGGATACACAGGCAGGCAGCATTGTGGTCAGTGGAGGAGTATTGCAAGTAGGGGCCGCAGACAGGCTATCAAAGGCCTAAAATAACAAACAATAGTCAGGCATGGCAGTTTTAAATTGGTTACATGGATACACAGGCAGGCAGCATTGTGGTCAGTGGAGGAGTATTGCAAGTAGGGGCCGCAGACAGGCTATCAAAGGCCTAAAATAACAAACAATAGTCAGGCATGGCAGTTTTAAATCGGTTACATGGATACACAGGCAGGCAGCATTGTGGTCAGTGGAGGAGTATTGCAAGTAGGGGCCGCAGACAGGCTATCAAAGGCCTAAAATAACAAACAATAGTCAGGCATGGCAGTTTTAAATCGGTTACATGGATACACAGGCAGGCAGCATTGTGGTCAGTGGAGGAGTATTGCTAGTAGGGGCCGCAGACAGGCTATCAAAGGCCTAAAATAACAAACAATAGTCAGGCATGGCAGTTTTAAATCGGTTACATGGATACACAGGCAGGCAGCATTGTGGTCAGTGGAGGAGTATTGCAAGTAGGGGCCGCAGACAGGCTATCAAAGGCCTTAAATAACAAACAATAGTCAGGCATGGCAGTTTTAAATCGGTTACATGGATACACAGGCAGGCAGCATTGTGGTCAGTGGAGGAGTATTGCAAGTAGGGGCCGCAGACAGGCTATCAAAGGCCTAAAATAACAAACAATAGTCAGGCATGGCAGTTTTAAATCGGTTACTTGGATACACAGGCAGGCAGCATTGTGGTCAGTGGAGGAGTATTGCAAGTAGGGGCCGCAGACAGGCTATCAAAGGCCTAAAATAACAAACAATAGTCAGGCATGGCAGTTTTAAATCGGTTACATGGATACACAGGCAGGCAGCATTGTGGTCAGTGGAGGAGTATTGCAAGTAGGGGCCGCAGACAGGCTATCAAAGGCCTAAAATAACAAACAATAGTCAGGCATGGCAGTTTTAAATCGGTTACATGGATACACAGGCAGGCAGCATTGTGGTCAGTGGAGGAGTATTGCAAGTAGGGGCTGCAGACAGGCTATCAAAGGCCTAAAATAACAAACAATAGTCAGGCATGGCAGTTTTAAATCGGTTACATGGATACACAGGCAGGCAGCATTGTGGTCAGTGGAGGAGTATTGCAAGTAGGGGCCGCAGACAGGCTATCAAAGGCCTAAAATAACAAACAATAGTCAGGCATGGCAGTTTTAAATCGGTTACATGGATACACAGGCAGGCAGCATTGTGGTCAGTGGAGGAGTATTGCAAGTAGGGGCCGCAGACAGGCTATCAAAGGCCTAAAATAACAAACAATAGTCAGGCATGGCAGTTTTAAATCGGTTACATGGATACACAGGCAGGCAGCATTGTGGTCAGTGGAGGAGTATTGCAAGTAGGGGCCGCAGACAGGCTATCAAAGGCCTAAAATAACAAACAATAGTCAGGCATGGCAGTTTTAAATCGGTTACATGGATACACAGGCAGGCAGCATTGTGGTCAGTGGAGGAGTATTGCAAGTAGGGGCCGCAGACAGGCTATCAAAGGCCTAAAATAACAAACAATAGTCAGGCATGGCAGTTTTAAATCGGTTACATGGATACACAGGCAGGCAGCATTGTGGTCAGTGGAGGAGTATTGCAAGTAGGGGCCGCAGACAGGCTATCAAAGGCCTAAAATAACAAACAATAGTCAGGCATGGCAGTTTTAAATCGGTTACATGGATACACAGGCAGGCAGCATTGTGGTCAGTGGAGGAGTATTGCAAGTAGGGGCCGCAGACAGGCTATCAAAGGCCTAAAATAACAAACAATAGGCAGGCATGGCAGTTTTAAATTGGTTACATGGATACACAGGCAGGCAGCATTGTGGTCAGTGGAGGAGTATTGCAAGTAGGGGCCGCAGACAGGCTATCAAAGGCCTAAAATAACAAACAATAGTCAGGCATGGCAGTTTTAAATCGGTTACATGGATACACAGGCAGGCAGCATTGTGGTCAGTGGAGGAGTATTGCAAGTAGGGGCCGAAGACAGGCTATCAAAGGCCTAAAATAACAAACAATAGGCAGGCATGGCAGTTTTAAATCGGTTACATGGATACACAGGCAGGCAGCATTGTGGTCAGTGGAGGAGTACTGCAAGTAGGGGCCGGAGACAGGCTATCAAAGGCCTAAAATAACAAACAATAGTCAGGCATGGCAGTTTTAAATCGGTTACATGGATACACAGGCAGGCAGCATTGTGGTCAGTGGAGGAGTATTGCAAGTAGGGGCCGCAGACAGGCTATCAAAGGCCTAAAATAACAAACAATAGTCAGGCATGGCAGTTTTAAATTGGTTACATGGATACACAGGCAGGCAGCATTGTGGTCAGTGGAGGAGTATTGCAAGTAGGGGCCGCAGACAGGCTATCAAAGGCCTAAAATAACAAACAATAGTCAGGCATGGCAGTTTTAAATCGGTTACATGGATACACAGGCAGGCAGCATTGTGGTCAGTGGAGGAGTATTGCAAGTAGGGGCCGCAGACAGGCTATCAAAGGCCTAAAATAACAAACAATAGTCAGGCATGGCAGTTTTAAATCGGTTACATGGATACACAGGCAGGCAGCATTGTGGTCAGTGGAGGAGTATTGCAAGTAGGGGCCGCAGACAGGCTATCAAAGGCCTAAAATAACAAACAATAGTCAGGCATGGCAGTTTTAAATCGGTTACATGGATACACAGGCAGGCAGCATTGTGGTCAGTGGAGGAGTATTGCAAGTAGGGGCCGCAGACAGGCTATCAAAGGCCTTAAATAACAAACAATAGTCAGGCATGGCAGTTTTAAATCGGTTACATGGATACACAGGCAGGCAGCATTGTGGTCAGTGGAGGAGTATTGCAAGTAGGGGCCGCAGACAGGCTATCAAAGGCCTAAAATAACAAACAATAGTCAGGCATGGCAGTTTTAAATCGGTTACATGGATACACAGGCAGGCAGCATTGTGGTCAGTGGAGGAGTATTGCAAGTAGGGGCCGCAGACAGGCTATCAAAGGCCTAAAATAACAAACAATAGTCAGGCATGGCAGTTTTAAATCGGTTACATGGATACACAGGCAGGCAGCATTGTGGTCAGTGGAGGAGTATTGCAAGTAGGGGCCGCAGACAGGCTATCAAAGGCCTAAAATAACAAACAATAGTCAGGCATGGCAGTTTTAAATCGGTTACATGGATACACAGGCAGGCAGCATTGTGGTCAGTGGAGGAGTATTGCAAGTAGGGGCCGCAGACAGGCTATCAAAGGCCTAAAATAACAAACAATAGTCAGGCATGGCAGTTTTAAATCGGTTGCATGGATACACAGGCAGGCAGCATTGTGGTCAGTGGAGGAGTATTGCAAGTAGGGGCCGCAGACAGGCTATCAAAGGCCTAAAATAACAAACAATAGTCAGGCATGGCAGTTTTAAATCGGTTACATGGATACACAGGCAGGCAGCATTGTGGTCAGTGGAGGAGTATTGCAAGTAGGGGCCGCAGACAGGCTATCAAAGGCCTAAAATAACAAACAATAGTCAGGCATGGCAGTTTTAAATCGGTTACATGGATACACAGGCAGGCAGCATTGTGGTCAGTGGAGGAGTATTGCAAGTAGGGGCCGCAGACAGGCTATCAAAGGCCTAAAATAACAAACAATAGTCAGACATGGCAGTTTTAAATCGGTTACATGGATACACAGGCAGGCAGCATTGTGGTCAGTGGAGGAGTATTGCAAGTAGGGGCTGCAGACAGGCTATCAAAGGCCTAAAATAACAAACAATAGTCAGGCATGGCAGTTTTAAATCGGTTACATGGATACACAGGCAGGCAGCATTGTGGTCAGTGGAGGAGTATTGCAAGTAGGGGCCGCAGACAGGCTATCAAAGGCCTAAAATAACAAACAATAGTCAGGCATGGCAGTTTTAAATCGGTTACATGGATACACAGGCAGGCAGCATTGTGGTCAGTGGAGGAGTATTGCAAGTAGGGGCCGCAGACAGGCTATCAAAGGCCTAAAATAACAAACAATAGTCAGGCATGGCAGTTTTAAATCGGTTACATGGATACACAGGCAGGCAGCATTGTGGTCAGTGGAGGAGTATTGCAAGTAGGGGCCGCAGACAGGCTATCAAAGGCCTAAAATAACAAACAATAGTCAGGCATGGCAGTTTTAAATCGGTTACATGGATACACAGGCAGGCAGCATTGTGGTCAGTGGAGGAGTATTGCAAGTAGGGGCCGCAGACAGGCTATCAAAGGCCTAAAATAACAAACAATAGTCAGGCATGGCAGTTTTAAATCGGTTACATGGATACACAGGCAGGCAGCATTGTGGTCAGTGGAGGAGTATTGCAAGTAGGGGCCGCAGACAGGCTATCAAAGGCCTAAAATAACAAACAATAGTCAGGCATGGCAGTTTTAAATCGGTTGCATGGATACACAGGCAGGCAGCATTGTGGTCAGTGGAGGAGTATTGCAAGTAGGGGCCGCAGACAGGCTATCAAAGGCCTAAAATAACAAACAATAGTCAGGCATGGCAGTTTTAAATCGGTTACATGGATACACAGGCAGGCAGCATTGTGGTCAGTGGAGGAGTATTGCAAGTAGGGGCCGCAGACAGGCTATCAAAGGCCTAAAATAACAAACAATAGTCAGGCATGGCAGTTTTAAATCGGTTACATGGATACACAGGCAGGCAGCATTGTGGTCAGTGGAGGAGTATTGCAAGTAGGGGCCGCAGACAGGCTATCAAAGGCCTAAAATAACAAACAATAGTCAGGCATGGCAGTTTTAAATCGGTTACATGGATACACAGGCAGGCAGCATTGTGGTCAGTGGAGGAGTATTGCAAGTAGGGGCCGCAGACAGGCTATCAAAGGCCTAAAATAACAAACAATAGTCAGGCATGGCAGTTTTAAATCGGTTACATGGATACACAGGCAGGCAGCATTGTGGTCAGTGGAGGAGTATTGCAAGTAGGGGCCGCAGACAGGCTATCAAAGGCCTAAAATAACAAACAATAGTCAGGCATGGCAGTTTTAAATCGGTTACATGGATACACAGGCAGGCAGCATTGTGGTCAGTGGAGGAGTATTGCAAGTAGGGGCCGCAGACAGGCTATCAAAGGCCTAAAATAACAAACAATAGGCAGGCATGGCAGTTTTAAATTGGTTACATGGATACACAGGCAGGCAGCATTGTGGTCAGTGGAGGAGTATTGCAAGTAGGGGCCGCAGACAGGCTATCAAAGGCCTAAAATAACAAACAATAGTCAGGCATGGCAGTTTTAAATCGGTTACATGGATACACAGGCAGGCAGCATTGTGGTCAGTGGAGGAGTATTGCAAGTAGGGGCCGAAGACAGGCTATCAAAGGCCTAAAATAACAAACAATAGGCAGGCATGGCAGTTTTAAATCGGTTACATGGATACACAGGCAGGCAGCATTGTGGTCAGTGGAGGAGTACTGCAAGTAGGGGCCGGAGACAGGTTATCAAAGGCCTAAAATAACAAACAATAGTCAGGCATGGCAGTTTTAAATCGGTTACATGGATACACAGGCAGGCAGCATTGTGGTCAGTGGAGGAGTATTGCAAGTAGGGGCCGCAGACAGGCTATCAAAGGCCTAAAATAACAAACAATAGTCAGGCATGGCAGTTTTAAATCGGTTACATGGATACACAGGC
Organism: Ranitomeya variabilis; assembly: GCF_051348905.1. Lineage (NCBI taxonomy): Eukaryota > Metazoa > Chordata > Amphibia > Anura > Dendrobatidae > Ranitomeya > Ranitomeya variabilis. The sequence continues at coordinate 339,538,259 of NC_135232.1, read as the reverse complement.
AGGCAGCATTGTGGTCAGTGGAGGAGTATTGCAAGTAGGGGCCGCAGACAGGCTATCAAAGGCCTAAAATAACAAACAATAGTCAGGCATGGCAGTTTTAAATCGGTTACATGGATACACAGGCAGGCAGCATTGTGGTCAGTGGAGGAGTATTGCAAGTAGGGGCCGCAGACAAGCTATCAAAGGCCTAAAATAACAAACAATAGTCAGGCATGGCAGTTTTAAATCGGTTACATGGATACACAGGCAGGCAGCATTGTGGTCAGTGGAGGAGTATTGCAAGTAGGGGCCGCAGACAGGCTATCAAAGGCCTAAAATAACAAACAATAGTCAGGCATGGCAGTTTTAAATCGGTTACATGGATACACAGGCAGGCAGCATTGTGGTCAGTGGAGGAGTATTGCAAGTAGGGGCCGCAGACAGGCTATCAAAGGCCTAAAATAACAAACAATAGTCAGGCATGGCAGTTTTAAATCGGTTACATGGATACACAGGCAGGCAGCATTGTGGTCAGTGGAGGAGTATTGCAAGTAGGGGCCGCAGACAGGCTATCAAAGGCCTAAAATAACAAACAATAGTCAGGCATGGCAGTTTTAAATCGGTTACATGGATACACAGGCAGGCAGCATTGTGGTCAGTGGAGGAGTATTGCAAGTAGGGGCCGCAGACAGGCTATCAAAGGCCTAAAATAACAAACAATAGTCAGGCATGGCAGTTTTAAATCGGTTACATGGATACACAGGCAGGCAGCATTGTGGTCAGTGGAGGAGTATTGCAAGTAGGGGCCGCAGACAGGCTATCAAAGGCCTAAAATAACAAACAATAGTCAGGCATGGCAGTTTTAAATCGGTTACATGGATACACAGGCAGGCAGCATTGTGGTCAGTGGAGGAGTATTGCAAGTAGGGGCCGCAGACAGGCTATCAAAGGCCTAAAATAACAAACAATAGTCAGGCATGGCAGTTTTAAATCGGTTACATGGATACACAGGCAGGCAGCATTGTGGTCAGTGGAGGAGTATTGCAAGTAGGGGCCGCAGACAGGCTATCAAAGGCCTAAAATAACAAACAATAGTCAGGCATGGCAGTTTTAAATCGGTTACATGGATACACAGGCAGGCAGCATTGTGGTCAGTGGAGGAGTATTGCAAGTAGGGGCCGCAGACAGGCTATCAAAGGCCTAAAATAACAAACAATAGTCAGGCATGGCAGTTTTAAATCGGTTACATGGATACACAGGCAGGCAGCATTGTGGTCAGTGGAGGAGTATTGCAAGTAGGGGCCGCAGACAGGCTATCAAAGGCCTAAAATAACAAACAATAGTCAGGCATGGCAGTTTTAAATCGGTTACATGGATACACAGGCAGGCAGCATTGTGGTCAGTGGAGGAGTATTGCAAGTAGGGGCCGCAGACAGGCTATCAAAGGCCTAAAATAACAAACAATAGTCAGGCATGGCAGTTTTAAATCGGTTACATGGATACACAGGCAGGCAGCATTGTGGTCAGTGGAGGAGTATTGCAAGTAGGGGCCGCAGACAGGCTATCAAAGGCCTAAAATAACAAACAATAGTCAGGTATGGCAGTTTTAAATCGGTTACATGGATACACAGGCAGGCAGCATTGTGGTCAGTGGAGGAGTATTGCAAGTAGGGGCCGCAGACAGGCTATCAAAGGCCTAAAATAACAAACAATAGTCAGGCATGGCAGTTTTAAATCGGTTACATGGATACACAGGCAGGCAGCATTGTGGTCAGTGGAGGAGTATTGCAAGTAGGGGCCGCAGACAGGCTATCAAAGGCCTAAAATAACAAACAATAGTCAGGCATGGCAGTTTTAAATCGGTTACATGGATACACAGGCAGGCAGCATTGTGGTCAGTGGAGGAGTATTGCAAGTAGGGGCCGCAGACAGGCTATCAAAGGCCTAAAATAACAAACAATAGTCAGGCATGGCAGTTTTAAATCGGTTACATGGATACACAGGCAGGCAGCATTGTGGTCAGTGGAGGAGTATTGCAAGTAGGGGCCGCAGACAGGCTATCAAAGGCCTAAAATAACAAACAATAGTCAGGCATGGCAGTTTTAAATCGGTTACATGGATACACAGGCAGGCAGCATTGTGGTCAGTGGAGGAGTATTGCAAGTAGGGGCTGCAGACAGGCTATCAAAGGCCTAAAATAACAAACAATAGTCAGGCATGGCAGTTTTAAATCGGTTACATGGATACACAGGCAGGCAGCATTGTGGTCAGTGGAGGAGTATTGCAAGTAGGGGCCGCAGACAGGCTATCAAAGGCCTAAAATAACAAACAATAGTCAGGCATGGCAGTTTTAAATCGGTTACATGGATACACAGGCAGGCAGCATTGTGGTCAGTGGAGGAGTATTGCAAGTAGGGGCCGCAGACAGGCTATCAAAGGCCTAAAATAACAAACAATAGTCAGGCATGGCAGTTTTAAATCGGTTACATGGATACACAGGCAGGCAGCATTGTGGTCAGTGGAGGAGTATTGCAAGTAGGGGCCGCAGACAGGCTATCAAAGGCCTAAAATAACAAACAATAGTCAGGCATGGCAGTTTTAAATCGGTTACATGGATACACAGGCAGGCAGCATTGTGGTCAGTGGAGGAGTATTGCAAGTAGGGGCCGCAGACAGGCTATCAAAGGCCTAAAATAACAAACAATAGTCAGGCATGGCAGTTTTAAATCGGTTACATGGATACACAGGCAGGCAGCATTGTGGTCAGTGGAGGAGTATTGCAAGTAGGGGCCGCAGACAGGCTATCAAAGGCCTAAAATAACAAACAATAGGCAGGCATGGCAGTTTTAAATTGGTTACATGGATACACAGGCAGGCAGCATTGTGGTCAGTGGAGGAGTATTGCAAGTAGGGGCCGCAGACAGGCTATCAAAGGCCTAAAATAACAAACAATAGTCAGGCATGGCAGTTTTAAATCGGTTACATGGATACACAGGCAGGCAGCATTGTGGTCAGTGGAGGAGTATTGCAAGTAGGGGCTGCAGACAGGCTATCAAAGGCCTAAAATAACAAACAATAGTCAGGCATGGCAGTTTTAAATCGGTTACATGGATACACAGGCAGGCAGCATTGTGGTCAGTGGAGGAGTATTGCAAGTAGGGGCTGCAGACAGGCTATCAAAGGCCTAAAATAACAAACAATAGTCAGGCATGGCAGTTTTAAATCGGTTACATGGATACACAGGCAGGCAGCATTGTGGTCAGTGGAGGAGTATTGCAAGTAGGGGCCGCAGACAGGCTATCAAAGGCCTAAAATAACAAACAATAGTCAGGCATGGCAGTTTTAAATCGGTTACATGGATACACAGGCAGGCAGCATTGTGGTCAGTGGAGGAGTATTGCAAGTAGGGGCCGCAGACAGGCTATCAAAGGCCTAAAATAACAAACAATAGTCAGGCATGGCAGTTTTAAATCGGTTACATGGATACACAGGCAGGCAGCATTGTGGTCAGTGGAGGAGTATTGCAAGTAGGGGCCGCAGACAGGCTATCAAAGGCCTAAAATAACAAACAATAGGCAGGCATGGCAGTTTTAAATTGGTTACATGGATACACAGGCAGGCAGCATTGTGGTCAGTGGAGGAGTATTGCAAGTAGGGGCCGCAGACAGGCTATCAAAGGCCTAAAATAACAAACAATAGTCAGGCATGGCAGTTTTAAATCGGTTACATGGATACACAGGCAGGCAGCATTGTGGTAAGTGGAGGAGTATTGCAAGTAGGGGCCGAAGACAGGCTATCAAAGGCCTAAAATAACAAACAATAGGCAGGCATGGCAGTTTTAAATCGGTTACATGGATACACAGGCAGGCAGCATTGTGGTCAGTGGAGGAGTACTGCAAGTAGGGGCCGGAGACAGGCTATCAAAGGCCTAAAATAACAAACAATAGTCAGGCATGGCAGTTTTAAATCGGTTACATGGATACACAGGCAGACAGCATTGTGGTCAGTGGAGGAGTATTGCAAGTAGGGGCCGCAGACAGGCTATCAAAGGCCTAAAATAACAAACAATAGTCAGGCATGGCAGTTTTAAATTGGTTACATGGATACACAGGCAGGCAGCATTGTGGTCAGTGGAGGAGTATTGCAAGTAGGGGCCGCAGACAGGCTATCAAAGGCCTAAAATAACAAACAATAGTCAGGCATGGCAGTTTTAAATCGGTTACATGGATACACAGGCAGGCAGCATTGTGGTCAGTGGAGGAGTATTGCAAGTAGGGGCCGCAGACAGGCTATCAAAGGCCTAAAATAACAAACAATAGTCAGGCATGGCAGTTTTAAATCGGTTACATGGATACACAGGCAGGCAGCATTGTGGTCAGTGGAGGAGTATTGCAAGTAGGGGCCGCAGACAGGCTATCAAAGGCCTAAAATAACAAACAATAGTCAGGCATGGCAGTTTTAAATCGGTTACGTGGATACACAGGCAGGCAGCATTGTGGTCAGTGGAGGAGTATTGCAAGTAGGGGCCGCAGACAGGCTATCAAAGGCCTAAAATAACAAACAATAGTCAGGCATGGCAGTTTTAAATCGGTTACATGGATACACAGGCAGGCAGCATTGTGGTCAGTGGAGGAGTATTGCAAGTAGGGGCCGCAGACAGGCTATCAAAGGCCTAAAATAACAAACAATAGTCAGGCATGGCAGTTTTAAATCGGTTACATGGATACACAGGCAGGCAGCATTGTGGTCAGTGGAGGAGTATTGCAAGTAGGGGCCGCAGACAGGCTATCAAAGGCCTAAAATAACAAACAATAGTCAGGCATGGCAGTTTTAAATCGGTTACATGGATACACAGGCAGGCAGCATTGTAGTCAGTGGAGGAGTATTGCAAGTAGGGGCCGCAGACAGGCTATCAAAGGCCTAAAATAACAAACAATAGTCAGGCATGGCAGTTTTAAATCGGTTACATGGATACACAGGCAGGCAGCATTGTGGTCAGTGGAGGAGTATTGTAAGTAGGGGCCGCAGACAGGCTATCAAAGGCCTAAAATAACAAACAATAGTCAGGCATGGCAGTTTTAAATCGGTTACATGGATACACAGGCAGGCAGCATTGTGGTCAGTGGAGGAGTATTGCAAGTAGGGGCCGCAGACAGGCTATCAAAGGCCTAAAATAACAAACAATAGTCAGGCATGGCAGTTTTAAATCGGTTACATGGATACACAGGCAGGCAGCATTGTGGTCAGTGGAGGAGTATTGCAAGTAGGGGCCGCAGACAAGCTATCAAAGGCCTAAAATAACAAACAATAGTCAGGCATGGCAGTTTTAAATCGGTTACATGGATACACAGGCAGGCAGCATTGTGGTCAGTGGAGGAGTACTGCAAGTAGGGGCCGCAGACAGGCTATCAAAGGCCTAAAATAACAAACAATAGTCAGGCATGGCAGTTTTAAATCGGTTACATGGATACACAGGCAGGCAGCATTGTGGTCAGTGGAGGAGTATTGCAAGTAGGGGCCGCAGACAGGCTATCAAAGGCCTAAAATAACAAACAATAGTCAGGCATGGCAGTTTTAAATCGGTTACATGGATACACAGGCAGGCAGCATTGTGGTCAGTGGAGGAGTATTGCAAGTAGGGGCCGCAGACAGGCTATCAAAGGCCTAAAATAACAAACAATAGTCAGGCATGGCAGTTTTAAATCGGTTACATGGATACACAGGCAGGCAGCATTGTGGTCAGTGGAGGAGTATTGCAAGTAGGGGCCGCAGACAGGCTATCAAAGGCCTAAAATAACAAACAATAGTCAGGCATGGCAGTTTTAAATCGGTTACATGGATACACAGGCAGGCAGCATTGTGGTCAGTGGAGGAGTATTGCAAGTAGGGGCCGCAGACAGGCTATCAAAGGCCTAAAATAACAAACAATAGTCAGGCATGGCAGTTTTAAATCGGTTACATGGATACACAGGCAGGCAGCATTGTGGTCAGTGGAGGAGTATTGCAAGTAGGGGCTGCAGACAGGCTATCAAAGGCCTAAAATAACAAACAATAGGCAGGCATGGCAGTTTTAAATCGGTTACATGGATACACAGGCAGGCAGCATTGTGGTCAGTGGAGGAGTATTGCAAGTAGGGGCTGCAGACAGGCTATCAAAGGCCTAAAATAACAAACAATAGTCAGGCATGGCAGTTTTAAATCGGTTACATGGATACACAGGCAGGCAGCATTGTGGTCAGTGGAGGAGTATTGCAAGTAGGGGCCGCAGACAGGCTATCAAAGGCCTAAAATAACAAACAATAGGCAGGCATGGCAGTTTTAAATTGGTTACATGGATACACAGGCAGGCAGCATTGTGGTCAGTGGAGGAGTATTGCAAGTAGGGGCCGCAGACAGGCTATCAAAGGCCTAAAATAACAAACAATAGTCAGGCATGGCAGTTTTAAATCGGTTACATGGATACACAGGCAGGCAGCATTGTGGTCAGTGGAGGAGTATTGCAAGTAGGGGCCGAAGACAGGCTATCAAAGGCCTAAAATAACAAACAATAGGCAGGCATGGCAGTTTTAAATCGGTTACATGGATACACAGGCAGGCAGCATTGTGGTCAGTGGAGGAGTACTGCAAGTAGGGGCCGGAGACAGGCTATCAAAGGCCTAAAATAACAAACAATAGTCAGGCATGGCAGTTTTAAATCGGTTACATGGATACACAGGCAGGCAGCATTGTGGTCAGTGGAGGAGTATTGCAAGTAGGGGCCGCAGACAGGCTATCAAAGGCCTAAAATAACAAACAATAGTCAGGCATGGCAGTTTTAAATTGGTTACATGGATACACAGGCAGGCAGCATTGTGGTCAGTGGAGGAGTATTGCAAGTAGGGGCCGCAGACAGGCTATCAAAGGCCTAAAATAACAAACAATAGTCAGGCATGGCAGTTTTAAATCGGTTACATGGATACACAGGCAGGCAGCATTGTGGTCAGTGGAGGAGTATTGCAAGTAGGGGCCGCAGACAGGCTATCAAAGGCCTAAAATAACAAACAATAGTCAGGCATGGCAGTTTTAAATCGGTTACATGGATACACAGGCAGGCAGCATTGTGGTCAGTGGAGGAGTATTGCAAGTAGGGGCCGCAGACAGGCTATCAAAGGCCTAAAATAACAAACAATAGTCAGGCATGGCAATTTTAAATCGGTTACATGGATACACAGGCAGGCAGCATTGTGGTCAGTGGAGGAGTATTGCAAGTAGGGGCCGCAGACAGGCTATCAAAGGCCTTAAATAACAAACAATAGTCAGGCATGGCAGTTTTAAATCGGTTACATGGATACACAGGCAGGCAGCATTGTGGTCAGTGGAGGAGTATTGCAAGTAGGGGCCGCAGACAGGCTATCAAAGGCCTAAAATAACAAACAATAGTCAGGCATGGCAGTTTTAAATCGGTTACATGGATACACAGGCAGGCAGCATTGTGGTCAGTGGAGGAGTATTGCAAGTAGGGGCCGCAGACAGGCTATCAAAGGCCTAAAATAACAAACAATAGTCAGGCATGGCAGTTTTAAATCGGTTGCATGGATACACAGGCAGGCAGCATTGTGGTCAGTGGAGGAGTATTGCAAGTAGGGGCCGCAGACAGGCTATCAAAGGCCTAAAATAACAAACAATAGTCAGGCATGGCAGTTTTAAATCGGTTACATGGATACACAGGCAGGCAGCATTGTGGTCAGTGGAGGAGTATTGCAAGTAGAGGCCGCAGACAGGCTATCAAAGGCCTAAAATAACAAACAATAGTCAGGCATGGCAGTTTTAAATCGGTTACATGGATACACAGGCAGGCAGCATTGTGGTCAGTGGAGGAGTATTGCAAGTAGGGGCCGCAGACAGGCTATCAAAGGCCTAAAATAACAAACAATAGTCAGGCATGGCAGTTTTAAATCGGTTACATGGATACACAGGCAGGCAGCATTGTGGTCAGTGGAGGAGTATTGCAAGTAGGGGCTGCAGACAGGCTATCAAAGGCCTAAAATAACAAACAATAGTCAGGCATGGCAGTTTTAAATCGGTTACATGGATACACAGGCAGGCAGCATTGTGGTCAGTGGAGGAGTATTGCAAGTAGGGGCCGCAGACAGGCTATCAAAGGCCTAAAATAACAAACAATAGTCAGGCATGGCAGTTTTAAATCGGTTACATGGATACACAGGCAGGCAGCATTGTGGTCAGTGGAGGAGTATTGCAAGTAGGGGCCGCAGACAGGCTGTCAAAGGCCTAAAATAACAAACAATAGTCAGGCATGGCAGTTTTAAATCGGTTACATGGATACACAGGCAGGCAGCATTGTGGTCAGTGGAGGAGTATTGCAAGTAGGGGCCGCAGACAGGCTATCAAAGGCCTAAAATAACAAACAATAGTCAGGCATGGCAGTTTTAAATCGGTTACATGGATACACAGGCAGGCAGCATTGTGGTCAGTGGAGGAGTATTGCAAGTAGGGGCCGCAGACAGGCTATCAAAGGCCTAAAATAACAAACAATAGTCAGGCATGGCAGTTTTAAATCGGTTACATGGATACACAGGCAGGCAGCTTTGTGGTCAGTGGAGGAGTATTGCAAGTAGGGGCCGCAGACAGGCTATCAAAGGCCTAAAATAACAAACAATAGTCAGGCATGGCAGTTTTAAATCGGTTACATGGATACACAGGCAGGCAGCATTGTGGTCAGTGGAGGAGTATTGCAAGTAGGGGCCGCAGACAGGCTATCAAAGGCCTAAAATAACAAACAATAGGCAGGCATGGCAGTTTTAAATTGGTTACATGGATACACAGGCAGGCAGCATTGTGGTCAGTGGAGGAGTATTGCAAGTAGGGGCCGCAGACAGGCTATCAAAGGCCTAAAATAACAAACAATAGTCAGGCATGGCAGTTTTAAATCGGTTACATGGATACACAGGCAGGCAGCATTGTGGTCAGTGGAGGAGTATTGCAAGTAGGGGCCGCAGACAGGCTATCAAAGGCCTAAAATAACAAACAATAGGCAGGCATGGCAGTTTTAAATCGGTTACATGGATACACAGGCAGGCAGCATTGTGGTCAGTGGAGGAGTACTGCAAGTAGGGGCCGCAGACAGGCTATCAAAGGCCTAAAATAACAAACAATAGTCAGGCATGGCAGTTTTAAATCGGTTACATGGATACACAGGCAGGCAGCATTGTGGTCAGTGGAGGAGTATTGCAAGTAGGGGCCGCAGACAGGCTATCAAAGGCCTAAAATAACAAACAATAGTCAGGCATGGCAGTTTTAAATCGGTTACATGGATACACAGGCAGGCAGCATTGTGGTCAGTGGAGGAGTATTGCAAGTAGGGGCCGCAGACAGGCTATCAAAGGCCTAAAATAACAAACAATAGTCAGGCATGGCAGTTTTAAATCGGTTACATGGATACACAGGCAGGCAGCATTGTGGTCAGTGGAGGAGTATTGCAAGTAGGGGCCGCAGACAGGCTATCAAAGGCCTAAAATAACAAACAATAGTCAGGCATGGCAGTTTTAAATCGGTTACATGGATACACAGGCAGGCAGCATTGTGGTCAGTGGAGGAGTATTGCAAGTAGGGGCCGCAGACAGGCTATCAAAGGCCTAAAATAACAAACAATAGTCAGGCATGGCAGTTTTAAATCGGTTACATGGATACACAGGCAGGCAGCATTGTGGTCAGTGGAGGAGTATTGCAAGTAGGGGCCGCAGACAGGCTATCAAAGGCCTTAAATAACAAACAATAGTCAGGCATGGCAGTTTTAAATCGGTTACATGGATACACAGGCAGGCAGCATTGTGGTCAGTGGAGGAGTATTGCAAGTAGGGGCCGCAGACAGGCTATCAAAGGCCTAAAATAACAAACAATAGTCAGGCATGGCAGTTTTAAATCGGTTACATGGATACACAGGCAGGCAGCATTGTGGTCAGTGGAGGAGTATTGCAAGTAGGGGCCGCAGACAGGCTATCAAAGGCCTAAAATAACAAACAATAGTCAGGCATGGCAGTTTTAAATCGGTTACATGGATACACAGGCAGGCAGCATTGTGGTCAGTGGAGGAGTATTGCAAGTAGGGGCCGCAGACAGGCTATCAAAGGCCTAAAATAACAAACAATAGTCAGGCATGGCAGTTTTAAATCGGTTACATGGATACACAGGCAGGCAGCATTGTGGTCAGTGGAGGAGTATTGCAAGTAGGGGCCGCAGACAGGCTATCAAAGGCCTAAAATAACAAACAATAGTCAGGCATGGCAGTTTTAAATCGGTTACATGGATACACAGGCAGGCAGCATTGTGGTCAGTGGAGGAGTATTGCAAGTAGGGGCCGCAGACAGGCTATCAAAGGCCTAAAATAACAAACAATAGTCAGGCATGGCAGTTTTAAATCGGTTACATGGATACACAGGCAGGCAGCATTGTGGTCAGTGGAGGAGTATTGCAAGTAGGGGCCGCAGACAAGCTATCAAAGGCCTAAAATAACAAACAATAGTCAGGCATGGCAGTTTTAAATCGGTTACATGGATACACAGGCAGGCAGCATTGTGGTCAGTGGAGGAGTATTGCAAGTAGGGGCCGCAGACAGGCTATCAAAGGCCTAAAATAACAAACAATAGTCAGGCATGGCAGTTTTAAATCGGTTACATGGATACACAGGCAGGCAGCATTGTGGTCAGTGGAGGAGTATTGCAAGTAGGGGCCGCAGACAGGCTATCAAAGGCCTAAAATAACAAACAATAGTCAGGCATGGCAGTTTTAAATCGGTTACATGGATACACAGGCAGGCAGCATTGTGGTCAGTGGAGGAGTATTGCAAGTAGGGGCCGCAGACAGGCTATCAAAGGCCTAAAATAACAAACAATAGTCAGGCATGGCAGTTTTAAATCGGTTACATGGATACACAGGCAGGCAGCATTGTGGTCAGTGGAGGAGTATTGCAAGTAGGGGCCGCAGACAGGCTATCAAAGGCCTAAAATAACGAACAATAGTCAGGCATGGCAGTTTTAAATCGGTTACATGGATACACAGGCAGGCAGCATTGTGGTCAGTGGAGGAGTATTGCAAGTAGGGGCCGCAGACAGGCTATCAAAGGCCTAAAATAACAAACAATAGTCAGGCATGGCAGTTTTAAATCGGTTACATGGATACACAGGCAGGCAGCATTGTGGTCAGTGGAGGAGTATTGCAAGTAGGGGCCGCAGACAGGCTATCAAAGGCCTAAAATAACAAACAATAGTCAGGCATGGCAGTTTTAAATCGGTTACATGGATACACAGGCAGGCAGCATTGTGGTCAGTGGAGGAGTATTGCAAGTAGGGGCCGCAGACAGGCTATCAAAGGCCTAAAATAACAAACAATAGTCAGGCATGGCAGTTTTAAATCGGTTACATGGATACACAGGAAGGCAGCATTGTGGTCAGTGGAGGAGTATTGCAAGTAGGGGCCGCAGACAGGCTATCAAAGGCCTAAAATAACAAACAATAGTCAGGCATGGCAGTTTTAAATCGGTTACATGGATACACAGGCAGGCAGCATTGTGGTCAGTGGAGGAGTATTGCAAGTAGGGGCCGCAGACAGGCTATCAAAGGCCTAAAATAACAAACAATAGTCAGGCATGGCAGTTTTAAATCGGTTACATGGATACACAGGCAGGCAGCATTGTGGTCAGTGGAGGAGTATTGCAAGTAGGGGCCGCAGACAGGCTATCAAAGGCCTAAAATAACAAACAATAGTCAGGCATGGCAGTTTTAAATCGGTTACATGGATACACAGGCAGGCAGCATTGTGGTCAGTGGAGGAGTATTGCAAGTAGGGGCCGCAGACAGGCTATCAAAGGCCTAAAATAACAAACAATAGGCAGGCATGGCAGTTTTAAATTGGTTACATGGATACACAGGCAGGCAGCATTGTGGTCAGTGGAGGAGTATTGCAAGTAGGGGCCGCAGACAGGCTATCAAAGGCCTAAAATAACAAACAATAGTCAGGCATGGCAGTTTTAAATCGGTTACATGGATACACAGGCAGGCAGCATTGTGGTCAGTGGAGGAGTATTGCAAGTAGGGGCCGCAGACAGGCTATCAAAGGCCTAAAATAACAAACAATAGGCAGGCATGGCAGTTTTAAATCGGTTACATGGATACACAGGCAGGCAGCATTGTGGTCAGTGGAGGAGTATTGCAAGTAGGGGCCGCAGACAGGCTATCAAAGGCCTAAAATAACAAACAATAGTCAGGCATGGCAGTTTTAAATCGGTTACATGGATACACAGGCAGGCAGCATTGTGGTCAGTGGAGGTGTATTGCAAGTAGGGGCCGCAGACAGGCTTTCAAAGGCCTAAAATAACAAACAATAGTCAGGCATGGCAGTTTTAAATCGGTTACATGGATACACAGGCAGGCAGCATTGTGGTCAGTGGAGGAGTATTGCAAGTAGGGGCCGCAGACAGGCTATCAAAAGCCTAAAATAACAAACAATAGTCAGGCATGGCAGTTTTAAATCGGTTACATGGATACACAGGCAGGCAGCATTGTGGTCAGTGGAGGAGTATTGCAAGTAGGGGCCGCAGACAGGCTATCAAAGGCCTAAAATAACAAACAATAGTCAGGCATGGCAGTTTTAAATCGGTTACATGGATACACAGGCAGGCAGCATTGTGGTCAGTGGAGGAGTATTGCAAGTAGGGGCCGCAGACAGGCTATCAAAGGCCTAAAATAACAAACAATAGTCAGGCATGGCAGTTTTAAATCGGTTACATGGATACACAGGCAGGCAGCATTGTGGTCAGTGGAGGAGTATTGCAAGTAGGGGCCGCAGACAGGCTATCAAAGGCCTTAAATAACAAACAATAGTCAGGCATGGCAGTTTTAAATCGGTTACATGGATACACAGGCAGGCAGCATTGTGGTCAGTGGAGGAGTATTGCAAGTAGGGGCCGCAGACAGGCTATCAAAGGCCTAAAATAACAAACAATAGTCAGGCATGGCAGTTTTAAATCGGTTACATGGATACACAGGCAGGCAGCATTGTGGTCAGTGGAGGAGTATTGCAAGTAGGGGCCGCAGACAGGCTATCAAAGGCCTAAAATAACAAACAATAGTCAGGCATGGCAGTTTTAAATCGGTTACATGGATACACAGGCAGGCAGCATTGTGGTCAGTGGAGGAGTATTGCAAGTAGGGGCCGCAGACAGGCTATCAAAGGCCTAAAATAACAAACAATAGTCAGGCATGGCAGTTTTAAATCGGTTACATGGATACACAGGCAGGCAGCATTGTGGTCAGTGGAGGAGTATTGCAAGTAGGGGCCGCAGACAGGCTATCAAAGGCCTAAAATAACAAACAATAGTCAGGCATGGCAGTTTTAAATCGGTTACATGGATACACAGGCAGGCAGCATTGTGGTCAGTGGAGGAGTATTGCAAGTAGGGGCCGCAGACAGGCTATCAAAGGCCTAAAATAACAAACAATAGTCAGGCATGGCAGTTTTAAATCGGTTACATGGATACACAGGCAGGCAGCATTGTGGTCAGTGGAGGAGTATTGCAAGTAGGGGCCGCAGACAAGCTATCAAAGGCCTAAAATAACAAACAATAGTCAGGCATGGCAGTTTTAAATCGGTTACATGGATACACAGGCAGGCAGCATTGTGGTCAGTGGAGGAGTATTGCAAGTAGGGGCCGCAGACAGGCTATCAAAGGCCTAAAATAACAAACAATAGTCAGGCATGGCAGTTTTAAATCGGTTACATGGATACACAGGCAGGCAGCATTGTGGTCAGTGGAGGAGTATTGCAAGTAGGGGCCGCAGACAGGCTATCAAAGGCCTAAAATAACAAACAATAGTCAGGCATGGCAGTTTTAAATCGGTTACATGGATACACAGGCAGGCAGCATTGTGGTCAGTGGAGGAGTATTGCAAGTAGGGGCCGCAGACAGGCTATCAAAGGCCTAAAATAACAAACAATAGTCAGGCATGGCAGTTTTAAATCGGTTACATGGATACACAGGCAGGCAGCATTGTGGTCAGTGGAGGAGTATTGCAAGTAGGGGCCGCAGACAGGCTATCAAAGGCCTAAAATAACGAACAATAGTCAGGCATGGCAGTTTTAAATCGGTTACATGGATACACAGGCAGGCAGCATTGTGGTCAGTGGAGGAGTATTGCAAGTAGGGGCCGCAGACAGGCTATCAAAGGCCTAAAATAACAAACAATAGTCAGGCATGGCAGTTTTAAATCGGTTACATGGATACACAGGCAGGCAGCATTGTGGTCAGTGGAGGAGTATTGCAAGTAGGGGCCGCAGACAGGCTATCAAAGGCCTAAAATAACAAACAATAGTCAGGCATGGCAGTTTTAAATCGGTTACATGGATACACAGGCAGGCAGCATTGTGGTCAGTGGAGGAGTATTGCAAGTAGGGGCCGCAGACAGGCTATCAAAGGCCTAAAATAACAAACAATAGTCAGGCATGGCAGTTTTAAATCGGTTACATGGATACACAGGAAGGCAGCATTGTGGTCAGTGGAGGAGTATTGCAAGTAGGGGCCGCAGACAGGCTATCAAAGGCCTAAAATAACAAACAATAGTCAGGCATGGCAGTTTTAAATCGTTTACATGGATACACAGGCAGGCAGCATTGTGGTCAGTGGAGGAGTATTGCAAGTAGGGGCCGCAGACAGGCTATCAAAGGCCTAAAATAACAAACAATAGTCAGGCATGGCAGTTTTAAATCGGTTACATGGATACACAGGCAGGCAGCATTGTGGTCAGTGGAGGAGTATTGCAAGTAGGGGCCGCAGACAGGCTATCAAAGGCCTAAAATAACAAACAATAGTCAGGCATGGCAGTTTTAAATCGGTTACATGGATACACAGGCAGGCAGCATTGTGGTCAGTGGAGGAGTATTGCAAGTAGGGGCCGCAGACAGGCTATCAAAGGCCTAAAATAACAAACAATAGTCAGGCATGGCAGTTTTAAATCGGTTACATGGATACACAGGCAGGCAGCATTGTGGTCAGTGGAGGAGTATTGCAAGTAGGGGCCGCAGACAGGCTATCAAAGGCCTAAAATAACAAACAATAGTCAGGCATGGCAGTTTTAAATCGGTTACATGGATACACAGGCAGGCAGCATTGTGGTCAGTGGAGGAGTATTGCAAGTAGGGGCCGCAGACAGGCTATCAAAGGCCTAAAATAACAAACAATAGTCAGGCATGGCAGTTTTAAATCGGTTACATGGATACACAGGCAGGCAGCATTGTGGTCAGTGGAGGAGTATTGCAAGTAGGGGCCGCAGACAGGCTATCAAAGGCCTAAAATAACAAACAATAGTCAGGCATGGCAGTTTTAAATCGGTTACATGGATACACAGGCAGGCAGCATTGTGGTCAGTGGAGGTGTATTGCAAGTAGGGGCCGCAGACAGGCTTTCAAAGGCCTAAAATAACAAACAATAGTCAGGCATGGCAGTTTTAAATCGGTTACATGGATACACAGGCAGGCAGCATTGTGGTCAGTGGAGGAGTATTGCAAGTAGGGGCTGCAGACAGGCTATCAAAGGCCTAAAATAACAAACAATAGTCAGGCATGGCAGTTTTAAATCGGTTACATGGATACACAGGCAGGCAGCATTGTGGTCAGTGGAGGAGTATTGCAAGTAGGGGCCGCAGACAGGCTATCAAAGGCCTAAAATAACAAACAATAGGCAGGCATGGCAGTTTTAAATCGGTTACATGGATACACAGGCAGGCAGCATTGTGGTCAGTGGAGGAGTACTGCAAGTAGGGGCCGCAGACAGGCTATCAAAGGCCTAAAATAACAAACAATAGTCAGGCATGGCAGTTTTAAATCGGTTACATGGATACACAGGCAGGCAGCATTGTGGTCAGTGGAGGAGTATTGCAAGTAGGGGCCGCAGACAGGCTATCAAAGGCCTAAAATAACAAACAATAGTCAGGCATGGCAGTTTTAAATCGGTTACATGGATACACAGGCAGGCAGCATTGTGGTCAGTGGAGGAGTATTGCAAGTAGGGGCCGCAGACAGGCTATCAAAGGCCTAAAATAACAAACAATAGTCAGGCATGGCAGTTTTAAATCGGTTACATGGATACACAGGCAGGCAGCATTGTGGTCAGTGGAGGAGTATTGCAAGTAGGGGCCGCAGACAGGCTATCAAAGGCCTAAAATAACAAACAATAGTCAGGCATGGCAGTTTTAAATCGGTTACATGGATACACAGGCAGGCAGCATTGTGGTCAGTGGAGGAGTATTGCAAGTAGGGGCCGCAGACAGGCTATCAAAGGCCTAAAATAACAAACAATAGTCAGGCATGGCAGTTTTAAATCGGTTACATGGATACACAGGCAGGCAGCATTGTGGTCAGTGGAGGAGTATTGCAAGTAGGGGCCGCAGACAGGCTATCAAAGGCCTTAAATAACAAACAATAGTCAGGCATGGCAGTTTTAAATCGGTTACATGGATACACAGGCAGGCAGCATTGTGGTCAGTGGAGGAGTATTGCAAGTAGGGGCCGCAGACAGGCTATCAAAGGCCTAAAATAACAAACAATAGTCAGGCATGGCAGTTTTAAATCGGTTACATGGATACACAGGCAGGCAGCATTGTGGTCAGTGGAGGAGTATTGCAAGTAGGGGCCGCAGACAGGCTATCAAAGGCCTAAAATAACAAACAATAGTCAGGCATGGCAGTTTTAAATCGGTTACATGGATACACAGGCAGGCAGCATTGTGGTCAGTGGAGGAGTATTGCAAGTAGGGGCCGCAGACAGGCTATCAAAGGCCTAAAATAACAAACAATAGTCAGGCATGGCAGTTTTAAATCGGTTACATGGATACACAGGCAGGCAGCATTGTGGTCAGTGGAGGAGTATTGCAAGTAGGGGCCGCAGACAGGCTATCAAAGGCCTAAAATAACAAACAATAGTCAGGCATGGCAGTTTTAAATCGGTTACATGGATACACAGGCAGGCAGCATTGTGGTCAGTGGAGGAGTATTGCAAGTAGGGGCCGCAGACAGGCTATCAAAGGCCTAAAATAACAAACAATAGTCAGGCATGGCAGTTTTAAATCGGTTACATGGATACACAGGCAGGCAGCATTGTGGTCAGTGGAGGAGTATTGCAAGTAGGGGCCGCAGACAAGCTATCAAAGGCCTAAAATAACAAACAATAGTCAGGCATGGCAGTTTTAAATCGGTTACATGGATACACAGGCAGGCAGCATTGTGGTCAGTGGAGGAGTATTGCAAGTAGGGGCCGCAGACAGGCTATCAAAGGCCTAAAATAACAAACAATAGTCAGGCATGGCAGTTTTAAATCGGTTACATGGATACACAGGCAGGCAGCATTGTGGTCAGTGGAGGAGTATTGCAAGTAGGGGCCGCAGACAGGCTATCAAAGGCCTAAAATAACAAACAATAGTCAGGCATGGCAGTTTTAAATCGGTTACATGGATACACAGGCAGGCAGCATTGTGGTCAGTGGAGGAGTATTGCAAGTAGGGGCCGCAGACAGGCTATCAAAGGCCTAAAATAACAAACAATAGTCAGGCATGGCAGTTTTAAATCGGTTACATGGATACACAGGCAGGCAGCATTGTGGTCAGTGGAGGAGTATTGAAAGTAGGGGCCGCAGACAGGCTATCAAAGGCCTAAAATAACAAACAATAGTCAGGCATGGCAGTTTTAAATCGGTTACATGGATACACAGGCAGGCAGCATTGTGGTCAGTGGAGGAGTATTGCAAGTAGGGGCCGCAGACAGGCTATCAAAGGCCTAAAATAACAAACAATAGTCAGGCATGGCAGTTTTAAATCGGTTACATGGATACACAGGCAGGCAGCATTGTGGTCAGTGGAGGAGTATTGCAAGTAGGGGCCGCAGACAGGCTATCAAAGGCCTAAAATAACAAACAATAGTCAGGCATGGCAGTTTTAAATCGGTTACATGGATACACAGGCAGGCAGCATTGTGGTCAGTGGAGGAGTATTGCAAGTAGGGGCCGCAGACAGGCTATCAAAGGCCTAAAATAACAAACAATAGTCAGGCATGGCAGTTTTAAATCGGTTACATGGATACACAGGCAGGCAGCATTGTGGTCAGTGGAGGAGTATTGCAAGTAGGGGCCGCAGACAGGCTATCAAAGGCCTAAAATAACAAACAATAGTCAGGCATGGCAGTTTTAAATCGGTTACATGGATACACAGGCAGGCAGCATTGTGGTCAGTGGAGGAGTATTGCAAGTAGGGGCCGCAGACAGGCTATCAAAGGCCTAAAATAACAAACAATAGTCAGGCATGGCAGTTTTAAATCGGTTACATGGATACACAGGCAGGCAGCATTGTGGTCAGTGGAGGAGTATTGCAAGTAGGGGCCGCAGACAGGCTATCAAAGGCCTAAAATAACAAACAATAGTCAGGCATGGCAGTTTTAAATCGGTTACATGGATACACAGGCAGGCAGCATTGTGGTCAGTGGAGGAGTATTGCAAGTAGGGGCCGCAGACAGGCTATCAAAGGCCTAAAATAACAAACAATAGTCAGGCATGGCAGTTTTAAATCGGTTACATGGATACACAGGCAGGCAGCATTGTGGTCAGTGGAGGAGTATTGCAAGTAGGGGCCGCAGACAGGCTATCAAAGGCCTAAAATAACAAACAATAGTCAGGCATGGCAGTTTTAAATCGGTTACATGGATACACAGGCAGGCAGCATTGTGGTCAGTGGAGGAGTATTGCAAGTAGGGGCCGCAGACAGGCTATCAAAGGCCTAAAATAACAAACAATAGTCAGGCATGGCAGTTTTAAATCGGTTACATGGATACACAGGCAGGCAGCATTGTGGTCAGTGGAGGAGTATTGCAAGTAGGGGCCGCAGACAGGCTATCAAAGGCCTAAAATAACAAACAATAGTCAGGCATGGCAGTTTTAAATCGGTTACATGGATACACAGGCAGGCAGCATTGTGGTCAGTGGAGGAGTATTGCAAGTAGGGGCCGCAGACAGGCTATCAAAGGCCTAAAATAACAAACAATAGTCAGGCATGGCAGTTTTAAATCGGTTACATGGATACACAGGCAGGCAGCATTGTGGTCAGTGGAGGAGTATTGCAAGTAGGGGCTGCAGACAGGCTATCAAAGGCCTAAAATAACAAACAATAGTCAGGCATGGCAGTTTTAAATCGGTTACATGGATACACAGGCAGGCAGCATTGTGGTCAGTGGAGGAGTATTGCAAGTAGGGGCCGCAGACAGGCTATCTGTCATGATCTCTGCAGGCAGAGATCATAGCAAGCCTATAGAGGGACAAGCTCTCGGAAGATGGAACTATACTGACCATGAACTAAGCCTGCCGCGCAACTAGAAATAGCCAGGTAGCATTTCCTATTTATCGCTAGATGCCCAGCTCTGGCCTAAGACCTAAATAGCTAGCAGAGGGAAATATAAGACCTGGCTCACCTCTAGAGAAATATTCCAAAGAAGACAGTAGCCCCCCACATATAATGACGGTGAGTTCAGATGAAACAACAAACGCAGCAGGAAAATAGTCTTAGCAAATTTGAGGTCCGCTTACTAGATAGCAGAAGACAGATAGTATACTTTCATGGTCAGCAGAAAAACACTAACAAAACACCATCCAGAGATTACCTTAAACTCTGGCATTAACTCATAACGCCAGAGTAGCAATCCCTGATCAACGAGAGCTTTCCAGACACAGTAACAAAACTTCAGCTGTGAACTGGAACAAATAGGCAAAACAAAACATGGACAAAAGTCCAACTTATCTAGTAGTAGTCTAGAAGCAGGAACAAGCACTGAGAGGCATCAGATAACATTGTTGACCGGCAAGAAACCACCAGAGAAATGAGCTTAAATAGCGACACCCACTACTGATGGAACCAGGTGAAACAGGAAAGAGGATGACAAGTCCAATTCCACAAGCGGCCACCGGGGGAGCCCAGAATCCAAATTCACAACAGTACCCCCCCCTCAAGGAGGGGGCACCGAACCCTCACCAGATCCACCAGGGCGACCAGGATGAGCCCTATGGAAGGCACGAACAAGATCAGAAGCATGAACATCAGATGCATTGACCCAAGAATTATCCTCCTGGCCGTAACCCTTCCAGTTGACCAGATACTGGAGTCTCCGTCTGGAAACACGAGAGTCCAAAATTTTCTCCACAACGTACTCCAACTCACCCTCAACCAACACCGGAGCAGGAGGCTCAACTGAAGGTACCACAGGTACCTCATACCTGCGCAATAACGACCGATGAAAAACGTTATGAATGGAAAAGGACGCAGGGAGGTCCAAACGGAAAGAAACAGGATTAAGAATCTCCAATATTCTATAAGGGCCGATGAACCGAGGTTTAAACTTAGGAGAAGAGACCCTCATAGGGACAAAACGAGAAGACAACCACACCAAATCTCCAACACAAAGCCGAGAACCAACACGACGATGACGGTTGGCAAAACGCTGAGTCTTCTCCTGGGACAACTTCAAATTGTCCATAACCTGCCCCCAGATGTGATGCAATCTCTCCACCACCGCATCCACTCCAGGACAATCCGAGGATTCCACCTGACCGGAGGAAAATCGAGGGTGAAACCCCGAATTACAGAAAAACGGGGACACCAAGGTGGAAGAGCTGGCCCGATTATTGAGGGCGAACTCTGCCAATGGCAAAAAAGCAACCCAATCATCCTGGTCAGCAGAGACAAAACACCTCAGATATGTCTCCAGGGTCTGATTAGTCCGCTCGGTCTGGCCATTAGTCTGAGGGTGAAAAGCAGATGAAAAAGACAAATCTATGCCCATCCTAGCACAGAATGCCCGCCAAAATCTAGACACAAATTGGGTACCTCTGTCAGAAACAATATTCTCAGGAATACCGTGCAATCGGACAACATTCTGAAAAAACAGAGGAACCAACTCAGAAGAAGAAGGCAACTTGGGCAGAGGAACCAAATGGACCATTTTAGAGAAACGGTCACAGACCACCCAGATGACAGACATCTTCTGGGAAACAGGCAGATCTGAAATAAAATCCATCGAGATGTGTGTCCAAGGCCTCTTAGGAATAGGCAAGGGCAACAGCAGTCCGCTAGCCCGAGAACTACAAGACTTGGCCCGAGCACAAACGTCACATGACTGCACAAAGACTCGCACATCTCGTGACAGGGAAGGCCACCAGAAGGATCTTGCCACCAAATCCCTGGTACCAAAAATTCCGGGATGACCTGCCAATGCAGAAGAATGTACCTCAGAGATGACTCTGCTGGTCCAATCATCCGGAACAAACAGTCTATCAGGCGGACAACGATCCGGTCTATCCGCCTGAAACTCTTGCAAGGACCGCCGCAGATCAGGAGAAACGGCCGACAAAATTACTCCCTCCCTAAGGATACCTGTGGGTTCAGAATTACCAGGAGAGTCCGGGTCAAAACTCCTAGAAAGGGCATCTGCCTTAACATTCTTAGAACCCGGTAGGTATGACACCACAAAATTAAAGCGAGAAAAAAATAAAGACCAGCGCGCCTGTCTAGGATTCAGGCGTCTGGCAGTCTCAAGATAAATCAAATTTTTGTGGTCAGTCAATACCACCACCTGATGCCTAGCCCCCTCGAGCCAATGGCGCCACTCCTCAAACGCCCACTTCATGGCCAAAAGCTCCCGATTCCCAACATCATAATTCCGCTCTGCGGGCGAAAATTTGCGAGAAAAGAAGGCACAAGGCCTAATGACGGAGCAGTCGGAACCTTTCTGCGACAACACTGCCCCAGCTCCGATCTCCGAAGCGTCAACCTCAACCTGAAAAGGCAGATTCACATCAGGCTGACGCAACACAGGGGCAGAGGCAAAACGGCGCTTAAGCTCCTGAAAGGCCTCTACAGCATGAGGGGACCAATTAGCAACATCA
Source organism: Ranitomeya variabilis (assembly GCF_051348905.1). NCBI lineage: Eukaryota > Metazoa > Chordata > Amphibia > Anura > Dendrobatidae > Ranitomeya > Ranitomeya variabilis. The sequence goes on along the minus strand of NC_135232.1, from coordinate 339,516,317 downwards.
GCGCCTTGTCTGGTCAAATCAGTCAGTGGTTTAACGACATCCGAAAAACCAGCAATAAATCGGCGGTAAAAGTTGGCAAAGCCCAAAAATCTCTGAAGACCCTTAAGAGAGGAGGGCTGAGTCCAGTCACAAATAGCTTGCACCTTGACGGGATCCATCTCAATGGAGGAGGGAGAAAAAATATACCCCAAAAAGGAAATTTTCTGGACCCCAAAAACGCACTTAGACCCCTTCACACATAAAGAATTAGACCGCAGAACCTGAAAAACTCTCCTGACCTGCTGGACATGAGAGTCCCAGTCATCAGAAAAAATCAGAATATCATCCAGATATATTATCATAAATTTATCCAGAAAATCGCGGAAAATATCATGCATAAAAGACTGGAAAACTGAAGGGGCATTAGAAAGACCAAAAGGCATGACCAAATACTCAAAGTGGCCCTCGGGCGTATTAAATGCGGTCTTCCACTCATCCCCCTGCCTGATCCGCACCAAATTATACGCCCCACGAAGATCAATTTTAGAGAACCACTTAGCACCCTCTATACGAGCAAACAAATCAGTAAGCAATGGCAATGGGTATTGATACTTAACAGTGATCTTATTCAGAAGCCGATAATCAATACATGGTCTCAAAGAGCCGTCTTTCTTTGAGACAAAGAAAAACCCAGCTCCCAAGGGAGAAGAAGATGGACGAATATGTCCCTTTTCCAAAGACTCCTTTATATATTCCCGCATAGCAGCATGTTCCGGCACAGACAGATTAAACAAACGACCCTTGGGATATTTACAACCCGGTATCAAATCTATGGCACAATCGCACTCACGGTGCGGAGGTAACGACCCAAGCTTGGGTTCGTCAAAGACATCTTGATAATCAGAGAGGAACTCAGGGACTTCAGAGGGAATGGACGACGAAATAGAAACCAAAGGTAAGTCCCCATGAATACCCTTACATCCCCAGCTCAACACAGACATTGCTCTCCAGTCCAAGACTGGGTTGTGAGACTGCAACCATGGCAATCCCAGTACCAAATCGTCATGTAAATTATACAGCACCAGGAAACGAATAATCTCCTGGTGATCCGGATTGATACGCATGGTTACTTGTGTCCAGTATTGTGGTTTATTATTAGCCAATGGGGTGGAGTCAATCCCCTTCAGAGGAATAAGAGTCTCCAAAGGCTCTAAATCAAAACCACAACGATTGGCAAAGGACCAATCCATAAGACTCAGAGCGGCGCCAGAGTCAACATAGGCGTCCGTGGAAATGGATGACAAAGAGCAAATCAGGGTTACAGACAAAATAAACTTAGACTGAATGGTGCCAATGGAAACAGACTTATCAAGCTTCTTTGTACGCCTAGAGCATGCTGATATAACATGAGTAGAATCCCCACAATAGAAACACAATCCATTCTTCCGTCTAAAATTCTGTCGCTCGCTCCTGGACAGAATTCTATCACACTGCATACTTTCTGGCGTCTTTTCCATAGACACCGCCAGATGGTGCACCGGTTTGCGCTCCCGCAGACGCCTATCAATCTGAATAGCCATAGTCATGGACTCATTCAGACCTGCAGGCACAGGGAACCCCACCATAACATCCTTAACGGCATCAGAGAGACCTTCTCTGAAAGTTGCCGCCAAGGCGCACTCATTCCACTGAGTAAGCACAGACCATTTACGGAATTTTTGGCAGAAAACTTCAGCTTCGTCTTGCCCCTGAGATAGTGCCATCAAAGTTTTTTCTGCCTGAAGTTCCAAATGAGGTTCCTCATAAAGCAAGCCCAAGGCCAGAAAAAACGCATCCACATCGCGTAACGCAGGATCCCCTGCTGGCAATGAGAAGGCCCAATCTTGAGGGTCACCCCTGAGCAAGGAAATCACAATCCTAACCTGCTGAGCAGGGTCTCCAGCTGAACGAGACTTCAGGGACAAATAAAGCTTACAATTATTTCGGAAATTCTGGAAGCTAGCTCTATTCCCTGTGAAGAACTCCGGCAAAGGAATTCTCGGCTCAGATACCGGAGCATGTACCACAAAATCTTGTAAATTTTGTACTTTCGTGATGAGATTATTCAAACCCGCAGTTACACTCTGGAGATCCATTATTGTCAGGTGCACACAGAGCCATACAGAGATTAGGAGGAGAGAGAGAAAAAAGACTGCAACAAGGCAGACTGGAGGAAAAAAAAAAAAAAAAAAAAATTCCAGCAGACTTCTTATAACTCTCCTTTCTCAACCTGGGTCTTTAACACTTTATTGGCCGGTCAAACTGTCATGATCTCTGCAGGCAGAGATCATAGCAAGCCTATAGAGGGACAAGCTCTCGGAAGATGGAACTATACTGACCATGAACTAAGCCTGCCGCGCAACTAGAAATAGCCAGGTAGCATTTCCTATTTATCGCTAGATGCCCAGCTCTGGCCTAAGACCTAAATAGCTAGCAGAGGGAAATATAAGACCTGGCTCACCTCTAGAGAAATATTCCAAAGAAGACAGTAGCCCCCCACATATAATGACGGTGAGTTCAGATGAAACAACAAACGCAGCAGGAAAATAGTCTTAGCAAATTTGAGGTCCGCTTACTAGATAGCAGAAGACAGATAGTATACTTTCATGGTCAGCAGAAAAACACTAACAAAACACCATCCAGAGATTACCTTAAACTCTGGCATTAACTCATAACGCCAGAGTAGCAATCCCTGATCAACGAGAGCTTTCCAGACACAGTAACAAAACTTCAGCTGTGAACTGGAACAAATAGGCAAAACAAAACATGGACAAAAGTCCAACTTATCTAGTAGTAGTCTAGAAGCAGGAACAAGCACTGAGAGGCATCAGATAACATTGTTGACCGGCAAGAAACCACCAGAGAAATGAGCTTAAATAGCGACACCCACTACTGATGGAACCAGGTGAAACAGGAAAGAGGATGACAAGTCCAATTCCACAAGCGGCCACCGGGGGAGCCCAGAATCCAAATTCACAACAGCTATCAAAGGCCTAAAATAACAAACAATAGTCAGGCATGGCAGTTTTAAATCGGTTACATGGATACACAGGCAGGCAGCATTGTGGTCAGTGGAGGAGTATTGCAAGTAGGGGCCGCAGACAGGCTATCAAAGGCCTAAAATAACAAACAATAGTCAGGCATGGCAGTTTTAAATCGGTTACATGGATACACAGGCAGGCAGCATTGTGGTCAGTGGAGGAGTATTGCAAGTAGGGGCCGCAGACAGGCTATCAAAGGCCTAAAATAACAAACAATAGTCAGGCATGGCAGTTTTAAATCGGTTACATGGATACACAGGCAGGCAGCATTGTGGTCAGTGGAGGAGTATTGCAAGTAGGGGCCGCAGACAGGCTATCAAAGGCCTAAAATAACAAACAATAGTCAGGCATGGCAGTTTTAAATCGGTTACATGGATACACAGGCAGGCAGCATTGTGGTCAGTGGAGGAGTATTGCAAGTAGGGGCCGCAGACAGGCTATCAAAGGCCTAAAATAACAAACAATAGTCAGGCATGGCAGTTTTAAATCGGTTACATGGATACACAGGCAGGCAGCATTGTGGTCAGTGGAGGAGTATTGCAAGTAGGGGCCGCAGACAGGCTATCAAAGGCCTAAAATAACAAACAATAGGCAGGCATGGCAGTTTTAAATTGGTTACATGGATACACAGGCAGGCGGCTATCAAAGGCCTAAAATAACAAACAATAGTCAGGCATGGCAGTTTTAAATCGGTTACATGGATACACAGGCAGGCAGCATTGTGGTCAGTGGAGGAGTATTGCAAGTAGGGGCCGCAGACAGGCTATCAAAGGCCTAAAATAACAAACAATAGTCAGGCATGGCAGTTTTAAATCGGTTACATGGATACACAGGCAGGCAGCATTGTGGTCAGTGGAGGAGTATTGCAAGTAGGGGCCGCAGACAGGCTATCAAAGGCCTAAAATAACAAACAATAGTCAGGCATGGCAGTTTTAAATCGGTTACATGGATACACAGGCAGGCAGCATTGTGGTCAGTGGAGGGGTATTGCAAGTAGGGGCCGCAGACAGGCTATCAAAGGCCTAAAATAACAAACAATAGGCAGGCATGGCAGTTTTAAATTGGTTACATGGATACACAGGCAGGCAGCATTGTGGTCAGTGGAGGAGTATTGCAAGTAGGGGCCGCAGACAGGCTATCAAAGGCCTAAAATAACAAACAATAGTCAGGCATGGCAGTTTTAAATCGGTTACATGGATACACAGGCAGGCAGCATTGTGGTCAGTGGAGGAGTATTGCAAGTAGGGGCCGCAGACAGGCTATCAAAGGCCTAAAATAACAAACAATAGTCAGGCATGGCAGTTTTAAATCGGTTACATGGATACACAGGCAGGCAGCATTGTGGTCAGTGGAGGAGTATTGCAAGTAGGGGCCGCAGACAGGCTATCAAAGGCCTAAAATAACAAACAATAGTCAGGCATGGCAGTTTTAAATCGGTTACGTGGATACACAGGCAGGCAGCATTGTGGTCAGTGGAGGAGTATTGCAAGTAGGGGCCGCAGACAGGCCATCAAAGGCCTTAAATAACAAACAATAGTCAGGCATGGCAGTTTTAAATCGGTTACATGGATACACAGGCAGGCAGCATTGTGGTCAGTGGAGGAGTATTGCAAGTAGGGGCCGCAGACAGGCTATCAAAGGCCTAAAATAACAAACAATAGTCAGGCATGGCAGTTTTAAATCGGTTACATGGATACACAGGCAGGCAGCATTGTGGTCAGTGGAGGAGTATTGCAAGTAGGGGCCGCAGACAGGCTATCAAAGGCCTAAAATAACAAACAATAGTCAGGCATGGCAGTTTTAAATCGGTTACATGGATACACAGGCAGGCAGCATTGTGGTCAGTGGAGGAGTATTGCAAGTAGGGGCCGCAGACAGGCTATCAAAGGCCTAAAATAACAAACAATAGTCAGGCATGGCAGTTTTAAATCGGTTACATGGATACACAGGCAGGCAGCATTGTGGTCAGTGGAGGAGTATTGCAAGTAGGGGCCGCAGACAGGCTATCAAAGGCCTAAAATAACAAACAATAGTCAGGCATGGCAGTTTTAAATCGGTTACATGGATACACAGGCAGGCAGCATTGTGGTCAGTGGAGGAGTATTGCAAGTAGGGGCCGCAGACAGGCTATCAAAGGCCTAAAATAACAAACAATAGTCAGGCATGGCAGTTTTAAATCGGTTACATGGATACACAGGCAGGCAGCATTGTGGTCAGTGGAGGAGTATTGCAAGTAGGGGCCGCAGACAAGCTATCAAAGGCCTAAAATAACAAACAATAGTCAGGCATGGCAGTTTTAAATCGGTTACTTGGATACACAGGCAGGCAGCATTGTGGTCAGTGGAGGAGTACTGCAAGTAGGGGCCGCAGACAGGCTATCAAAGGCCTAAAATAACAAACAATAGTCAGGCATGGCAGTTTTAAATCGGTTACATGGATACACAGGCAGGCAGCATTGTGGTCAGTGGAGGAGTATTGCAAGTAGGGGCCGCAGACAGGCTATCAAAGGCCTAAAATAACAAACAATAGTCAGGCATGGCAGTTTTAAATCGGTTACATGGATACACAGGCAGGCAGCATTGTGGTCAGTGGAGGAGTATTGCAAGTAGGGGCCGCAGACAGGCTATCAAAGGCCTAAAATAACAAACAATAGTCAGGCATGGCAGTTTTAAATCGGTTACATGGATACACAGGCAGGCAGCATTGTGGTCAGTGGAGGAGTATTGCAAGTGGGGGCCGCAGACAGGCTATCAAAGGCCTAAAATAACAAACAATAGTCAGGCATGGCAGTTTTAAATCGGTTACATGGATACACAGGCAGGCAGCATTGTGGTCAGTGGAGGAGTATTGCAAGTAGGGGCCGCAGACAGGCTATCAAAGGCCTAAAATAACAAACAATAGTCAGGCATGGCAGTTTTAAATCGGTTACATGGATACACAGGCAGGCAGCATTGTGGTCAGTGGAGGAGTATTACAGGTAGAGGCTGCAGACAGGCTATCAAAGGCCTAAAATAACAAACAATAGTCAGGCATGGCAGTTTCAAATCGGTTACATGGATACACAGGCAGGCAGCATTGTGGTCAGTGGAGGAGTATTGCAAGTAGGGGCCGCAGACAGGCTATCAAAGGCCTAAAATAACAAACAATAGTCAGGCATGGCAGTTTTAAATCGGTTACATGGATACACAGGCAGGCAGCATTGTGGTCAGTGGAGGAGTATTGCAAGTAGGGGCCGCAGACAGGCTATCAAAGGCCTAAAATAACAAACAATAGTCAGGCATGGCAGTTTTAAATCGGTTGCATGGATACACAGGCAGGCAGCATTGTGGTCAGTGGAGGAGTATTGCAAGTAGGGGCCGCAGACAGGCTATCAAAGGCCTAAAATAACAAACAATAGTCAGGCATGGCAGTTTTAAATCGGTTACATGGATACACAGGCAGGCAGCATTGTGGTCAGTGGAGGAGTATTGCAAGTAGGGGCCGCAGACAGGCTATCAAAGGCCTAAAATAACAAACAATAGTCAGGCATGGCAGTTTTAAATCGGTTACATGGATACACAGGCAGGCAGCATTGTGGTCAGTGGAGGAGTATTGCAAGTAGGGGCCGCAGACAGGCTATCAAAGGCCTAAAATAACAAACAATAGTCAGGCATGGCAGTTTTAAATCGGTTACATGGATACACAGGCAGGCAGCATTGTGATCAGTGGAGGAGTATTGCAAGTAGGGGCTGCAGACAGGCTATCAAAGGCCTAAAATAACAAACAATAGTCAGGCATGGCAGTTTTAAATCGGTTACATGGATACACAGGCAGGCAGCATTGTGGTCAGTGGAGGAGTATTGCAAGTAGGGGCCGCAGACAGGCTATCAAAGGCCTAAAATAACAAACAATAGTCAGGCATGGCAGTTTTAAATCGGTTACATGGATACACAGGCAGGCAGCATTGTGGTCAGTGGAGGAGTATTGCAAGTAGGGGCCGCAGACAGGCTATCAAAGGCCTAAAATAACAAACAATAGTCAGGCATGGCAGTTTTAAATCGGTTACATGGATACACAGGCAGGCAGCATTGTGGTCAGTGGAGGAGTATTGCAAGTAGGGGCCGCAGACAGGCTATCAAAGGCCTAAAATAACAAACAATAGTCAGGCATGGCAGTTTTAAATCGGTTACATGGATACACAGGCAGGCAGCATTGTGGTCAGTGGAGGAGTATTGCAAGTAGGGGCCGCAGACAGGCTATCAAAGGCCTAAAATAACAAACAGTAGTCAGGCATGGCAGTTTTAAATCGGTTACATGGATACACAGGCAGGCAGCATTGTGGTCAGTGGAGGAGTATTGCAAGTAGGGGCTGCAGACAGGCTATCAAAGGCCTAAAATAACAAACAATAGTCAGGCATGGCAGTTTTAAATCGGTTACATGGATACACAGGCAGGCAGCATTGTGGTCAGTGGAGGAGTATTGCAAGTAGGGGCCGCAGACAGGCTATCAAAGGCCTAAAATAACAAACAATAGGCAGGCATGGCAGTTTTAAATTGGTTACATGGATACACAGGCAGGCAGCATTGTGGTCAGTGGAGGAGTATTGCAAGTAGGGGCCGCAGACAGGCTATCAAAGGCCTAAAATAACAAACAATAGTCAGGCATGGCAGTTTTAAATCGGTTACATGGATACACAGGCAGGCAGCATTGTGGTCAGTGGAGGAGTATTGCAAGTAGGGGCCGCAGACAGGCTATCAAAGGCCTAAAATAACAAACAATAGGCAGGCATGGCAGTTTTAAATCGGTTACATGGATACACAGGCAGGCAGCATTGTGGTCAGTGGAGGAGTACTGCAAGTAGGGGCCGCAGACAGGCTATCAAAGGCCTAAAATAACAAACAATAGTCAGGCATGGCAGTTTTAAATCGGTTACATGGATACACAGGCAGGCAGCATTGTGGTCAGTGGAGGAGTATTGCAAGTAGGGGCCGCAGACAGGCTATCAAAGGCCTAAAATAACAAACAATAGTCAGGCATGGCAGTTTTAAATTGGTTACATGGATACACAGGCAGGCAGCATTGTGGTCAGTGGAGGAGTATTGCAAGTAGGGGCCGCAGACAGGCTATCAAAGGCCTAAAATAACAAACAATAGTCAGGCATGGCAGTTTTAAATCGGTTACATGGATACACAGGCAGGCAGCATTGTGGTCAGTGGAGGAGTATTGCAAGTAGGGGCCGCAGACAGGCTATCAAAGGCCTAAAATAACAAACAATAGTCAGGCATGGCAGTTTTAAATCGGTTACATGGATACATAGGCAGGCAGCATTGTGGTCAGTGGAGGAGTATTGCAAGTAGGGGCCGCAGACAGGCTATCAAAGGCCTAAAATAACAAACAATAGGCAGGCATGGCAGTTTTAAATTGGTTACATGGATACACAGGCAGGCAGCATTGTGGTCAGTGGAGGAGTATTGCAAGTAGGGGCCGCAGACAGGCTATCAAAGGCCTAAAATAACAAACAATAGTCAGGCATGGCAGTTTTAAATCGGTTACATGGATACACAGGCAGGCAGCATTGTGGTCAGTGGAGGAGTATTGCAAGTAGGGGCCGCAGACAGGCTATCAAAGGCCTAAAATAACAAACAATAGGCAGGCATGGCAGTTTTAAATCGGTTACATGGATACACAGGCAGGCAGCATTGTGGTCAGTGGAGGAGTACTGCAAGTAGGGGCCGCAGACAGGCTATCAAAGGCCTAAAATAACAAACAATAGTCAGGCATGGCAGTTTTAAATCGGTTACATGGATACACAGGCAGGCAGCATTGTGGTCAGTGGAGGAGTATTGCAAGTAGGGGCCGCAGACAGGCTATCAAAGGCCTAAAATAACAAACAATAGTCAGGCATGGCAGTTTTAAATTGTTTACATGGATACACAGGCAGGCAGCATTGTGGTCAGTGGAGGAGTATTGCAAGTAGGGGCCGCAGACAGGCTATCAAAGGCCTAAAATAACAAACAATAGTCAGGCATGGCAGTTTTAAATCGGTTACATGGATACACAGGCAGGCAGCATTGTGGTCAGTGGAGGAGTATTGCAAGTAGGGGCCGCAGACAGGCTATCAAAGGCCTAAAATAACAAACAATAGTCAGGCATGGCAGTTTTAAATCGGTTACATGGATACACAGGCAGGCAGCATTGTGGTCAGTGGAGGAGTATTGCAAGTAGGGGCCGCAGACAGGCTATCAAAGGCCTAAAATAACAAACAATAGTCAGGCATGGCAGTTTTAAATCGGTTACATGGATACACAGGCAGGCAGCATTGTGGTCAGTGGAGGAGTATTGCAAGTAGGGGCCGCAGACAGGCTATCAAAGGCCTTAAATAACAAACAATAGTCAGGCATGGCAGTTTTAAATCGGTTACATGGATACACAGGCAGGCAGCATTGTGGTCAGTGGAGGAGTATTGCAAGTAGGGGCAGCAGACAGGCTATCAAAGGCCTAAAATAACAAACAATAGTCAGGCATGGCAGTTTTAAATCGGTTACATGGATACACAGGCAGGCAGCATTGTGGTCAGTGGAGGAGTATTGCAAGTAGGGGCCGCAGACAGGCTATCAAAGGCCTAAAATAACAAACAATAGTCAGGCATGGCAGTTTTAAATCGGTTACATGGATACACAGGCAGGCAGCATTGTGGTCAGTGGAGGAGTATTGCAAGTAGGGGCCGCAGACAGGCTATCAAAGGCCTAAAATAACAAACAATAGTCAGGCATGGCAGTTTTAAATCGGTTACATGGATACACAGGCAGGCAGCATTGTGGTCAGTGGAGGAGTATTGCAAGTAGGGGCCGCAGACAGGCTATCAAAGGCCTAAAATAACAAACAATAGTCAGGCATGGCAGTTTTAAATCGGTTACATGGATACACAGGCAGGCAGCATTGTGGTCAGTGGAGGAGTATTGCAAGTAGGGGCCGCAGACAGGCTATCAAAGGCCTAAAATAACAAACAATAGTCAGGCATGGCAGTTTTAAATCGGTTACATGGATACACAGGCAGGCAGCATTGTGGTCAGTGGAGGAGTATTGCAAGTAGGGGCCGCAGACAGGCTATCAAAGGCCTAAAATAACAAACAATAGTCAGGCATGGCAGTTTTAAATCGGTTACATGGATACACAGGCAGGCAGCATTGTGGTCAGTGGAGGAGTATTGCAAGTAGGGGCCGCAGACAGGCTATCAAAGGCCTAAAATAACAAACAATAGTCAGGCATGGCAGTTTTAAATCGGTTACATGGATACACAGGCAGGCAGCATTGTGGTCAGTGGAGGAGTATTGCAAGTAGGGGCCGCAGACAGGCTATCAAAGGCCTAAAATAACAAACAATAGTCAGGCATGGCAGTTTTAAATCGGTTACATGGATACACAGGCAGGCAGCATTGTGGTCAGTGGAGGAGTATTGCAAGTAGGGGCCGCAGACAGGCTATCAAAGGCCTAAAATAACAAACAATAGGCAGGCATGGCAGTTTTAAATCGGTTACATGGATACACAGGCAGGCAGCATTGTGGTCAGTGGAGGAGTATTGCAAGTAGGGGCCGCAGACAGGCTATCAAAGGCCTAAAATAACAAACAATAGTCAGGCATGGCAGTTTTAAATCGGTTACATGGATACACAGGCAGGCAGCATTGTGGTCAGTGGAGGAGTATTGCAAGTATGGGCCGCAGACAGGCTATCAAAGGCCTAAAATAACAAACAATAGTCAGGCATGGCAGTTTTAAATCGGTTACATGGATACACAGGCAGGCAGCATTGTGGTCAGTGGAGGAGTATTGCAAGTAGGGGCCGCAGACAGGCTATCAAAGGCCTAAAATAACAAACAATAGTCAGGCATGGCAGTTTTAAATCGGTTACATGGATACACAGGCAGGCAGCATTGTGGTCAGTGGAGGAGTATTGCAAGTAGGGGCCGCAGACAGGCTATCAAAGGCCTAAAATAACAAACAATAGTCAGGCATGGCAGTTTTAAATCGGTTACATGGATACACAGGCAGGCAGCATTGTGGTCAGTGGAGGAGTATTGCAAGTAGGGGCCGCAGACAGGCTATCAAAGGCCTAAAATAACAAACAATAGTCAGGCATGGCAGTTTTCAATCGGTTACATGGATACACAGGCAGGCAGCATTGTGGTCAGTGGAGGAGTATTGCAAGTAGGGGCCGCAGACAGGCTGTCAAAGGCCTAAAATAACAAACAATAGTCAGGCATGGCAGTTTTAAATCGGTTACATGGATACACAGGCAGGCAGCATTGTGGTCAGTGGAGGAGTATTGCAAGTAGGGGCCGCAGACAGGCTATCAAAGGCCTAAAATAACAAACAATAGGCAGGCATGGCAGTTTTAAATCGGTTACATGGATACACAGGCAGGCAGCATTGTGGTCAGTGGAGGAGTATTGCAAGTAGGGGCCGCAGACAGGCTGTCAAAGGCCTAAAATAACAAACAATAGTCAGGCATGGCAGTTTTAAATCGGTTACATGGATACACAGGCAGGCAGCATTGTGGTCAGTGGAGGAGTATTGCAAGTAGGGGCCGCAGACAGGCTATCAAAGGCCTAAAATAACAAACAATAGGCAGGCATGGCAGTTTTACATCGGTTACATGGATACACAGGCAGGCACTCCAGGCAGCATTGTGGTCAGTGGAGGAGTATTGCAAGTAGGGGCCGCAGACAGGCTATCAAAGGTCTAAAATAACAAACAATAGGCAGGCATGGCAGTTTTAAATCGGTTACATGGATACACAGGCAGGCAGCATTGTCGTCAGTGGAGGAGTATTGCAAGGAGTGTCTGATACAGTTAGTACTCCCAAAAAATAAATAGATGTTAATGTCTCGCAAAACAACTATAAATAAAAAAAAGGGTGGCATGCTTAGGTACAGGGGTGGGCTCATCTGCAGAGTTTATGACAAAGTAATTTGGCAGTAAATTAGTATTTACTGGTGTCAATATAGGACACTGACCCAGACTACTTTAACTAGCATCATAGATGTCAACAAATTGGTATTGTTTGTCAGTGCCAGGCATTGAATGATGTCAGCGCATAGACTAAACATTGGTGGAGCTGTGCGAGATAATTTTGCACGTGGTAGAGCACAGTTTGAGCTGAGGGGGGGGAACTCTCTTGTGGCCGGTGGTACCGCCCCAGGGCCCCTCATGTTACAACTGTGTGTCTGACGTTGGGTGCGCACCACCACCGCCAGAGACACTACATTGTACTATGAGGGACCCAGTGGCAGTGCCGTCGACCAAAAGCGAGCACACCCACCTCTTCTGACAAACAGCACTGTAACTAACGGGTGCTTGCGCCAAGTGTCGAGAGTGAGACAACGGCCCCGTGGGGGGAGTTTTCCCATTGGGGGATGTGTAAACATGTCGTATGCTGGTCAAACAGCTGCTGCAAATTAAAAGATTTGAACACTCAGTAAGACCAGTCCACAAGCAAGACCTTTTTATAGGAAAGCTAGGTGTCAGCCGGGAAAGGTGGGGCAAAATAATTTGAAATCCAGGAGTGGTTCATTTTAATGAAGGTGAGATCATCCACATTTTGGGTAGCCAGACGAGTCCTTTTTTCGGTTAATATTGAACCAGCAGCACTGAATACTCTTTCTGATAGCACACTAGCTGCTGGTCAAGCAAGCTCCTGCAACGCATATTCTGCCAATTCAGGCCAGGTGTCTAATTTGGATGCCCAGTAATCAAATGGGAATGACGGTTGAGGGAGAACATCAATAAGGGCTGAAAAATAGTTAGTAACCATACTGGACAAATGTTGTCTCCTGTCACTTTGAATAGATGCTGCAGTACCTGTCCTGTCTGCGGTCATTGCGAAATCACTCCACAACCTGGTCAGAAAACCCCTCTGTCCAACGCCACTTCTGATCTGTGCACCTCTAACACCTCTGCCCTGTAGCCCCCTGCAGCTCGTGTGAGAACCATCACCGGCGCTGTGTGCTGGGAATGCCTGAATCAAACGGTCTACAAGAGTAGCTTGTTTGGTTGCTAATATTTGTTCGAGGTTCTCATGTGGCATAATATTTTGCAATTTGCCTTTATAGCGAGGGTCAAGGATGCAGGCCAACCAGTAATCGTCATCGCTCATCATTTTAATATTGCGTGGGTCCTTTTTGAGGATACGTAAGGCATAATCCGCCATGTGGGCCAAAGTTCCAGTTGGCAAATCTGCGGTTGTGCTGGTTTGAGGGACAGTTACAGGCAAATCTACGTCACTTGTCTCCCTTACAAAAACAGAACCCGGCCTTGCAACGCCACTAATTTCTGTTGGCCCAGGAGAAGCTTCCTCATTAAAAAAGTACTCATCCCCATCATCCTCCTCGTCCTCCTCCTCCTCTTCGCCCGCTACCGCGTCCTCTACACGGCCCTGACCAGACAATGGCTGACTGTCATCAAGGCTTTCCTCTTCCTCGGCTGCAGACGCCTGCTCCTTTATGTGCGTCAAACTTTGCATCAGCAGACGCATTAGGGGGATGCTCATGCTTATTATTGCGTTGTCTGCACTAACCAGCCGTGTGCATTCCTCAAAACACTGAAGGACTTGACACAGGTCTTGTAGCTTCGACCACTGCACACCTGACAACTCCATGTCTGCCATCCAACTGCCTGCCCGTGTATCCTCCCACAAATACATAACAGCACGCCTCTGTTCGCACACTCTCTGAAGCATGTGCAGTGTGGAGTTCCACCTTGTTGCAACGTCGATGATTAGGCGATGCTGAGGAAGGTTCAAAGAACGCTGATAGTTCTGCATACGGCTGGAGTGTACAGGCGAACGGCAGATATGCGAGCAAAGTCTGCGCACTTTGAGGAGCAGGTCGGGTAACCCCGGATTACTTTTCAGGAAGCACTGCACCACCAGGTTTAAGGTGTGAGCCAGGCAAGGAATGTGTTTCAGTTGGGAAAGGGCTATGGCAGCCATGAAATTCCTTCCGTTATCACTCACTACCTTGCCTGCCTCAAGATGTACAGTGCCCAGCCATGACTGAGTTTCTTTCTGCAAGAACTCAGACAGAACTTCCGCGGTGTGTCTGTTGTCACCCAAACACTTCATTGCCAATACAGCCTGCTGACGCTTGCCACTAGCTGTCCCATAATGGCACACCGGTGTGCAACAGTGGCAGCTGCGGATGGAGTGGATGTGCGACTGCGGTCTGTGGACGAGCTCTCACTTCTGCAGGAGAAGGAGGAGGAAGAGGAGGAGGGGGGGTGAACTCCTACAGCCAATTCTTTCCTTGACCGTGGGCTAGGCAGAACTGTCCCAATATTGCTGTCCCCTGTGGACCCTGCATCTACCACATTCACCCAGTGTGCCGTGATGGACACGTAACGTCCCTGGCCATGCCTACTGGTCCATGCATCTGTTGTCAGGTGCACCTTTGTAGTCACAGACTGCCTGAGTGCATGGACGATGCGGTCTTTAACATGCTGTTGGAGGGCTGGGATGGCTTTTCTAGAAAAGAAGTGCCGACTGGGTAGCTCGTAGCGTGGTACAGCGTAGTCCATCAGCGCTTTGAAAGCTTCGCTTTCAACTAACCGGTAGGGCATCATCTCTAATGAGATTAGTCTAGTAATGTGGGCGTTCAAACCCTGTGTACGCGGATGCGAGGATGAGTACTTCCTTTTCCTAACAAGAGTCTCATGTAGGGTGAGCTGGACTGGAGAGCTGGAGATCGTGGAACTAGCGGTGGTGCCGGTGGACATGGGTGAGTGAGAGAGGGTTGGAGATGGTATTCTTGCTGGTGCCCTACATGCAGTGTTTCCTACTACTAACCTGGTGATTCCCTGACTGCTTTGGCCTGGCGACGAAAGCTGCACAGATACTGCAGGTGGCGCGAGAAATGGTGGGCTTACAGGGAGGGAAGGGATGTACCAGATACGGGCCCGGTAGATGAAACCTGTTGTGATGTTGATGCCTGCTGCGGCTCCTCCTCCTCCGCTTCAGAACTACTGCCGCCTGCACCCTGTTCCCCCAATGGCTGCCAATCGGAGTCTACAACTGGGTCATCTATGACCTCCTCTTCTATGTCGTGTGCAATTTCGTCTGTGTCACCGTGTAAGCCGGTGGTATAGTGTCCGTGACGGGGCACCATAGTCTCCCCTGGGTTTGATTCTGCCTTAGTACACTGCGAGGGCAATGTTCTGGTCTGAGTCAAAGGAACAGCATAGTAATCTGGCTGTGGCTGTGCATCTGTGCACTCCATGTCCGATTCAACTTCTAATGGGCATAGCCTGTTAACTGTTTCACTGTGTAACCCAGGAACGGTATGTGTAAAGAGCTCCATGGAGTAACCTGTTGTGTCGACTGACGCATCCTTCACTGTTGTTTTTAGTGAAGGACACAAGGAAGCGACTTGTTCCTGACTGGGAACATCCACTGACGATGCACTGCTCTGACATTTGGCACTTTCCGAGGAGGAGGCGAAAGAGTTAGAGGCAGAGTCAGCAATGAAAGCCAATACTTGTTCCTCCTGCTCCGGCTTCAAAAGTGGTTTTCCTACTCCCAGAAAAGAGAGCGTTCAAGGCCTTGTGTAGCCAGACAACGAACCTGGCTCAGCAACTCGAGACTTAGGTGCTGTACTGCTTTTACCACGACCACCTGATGCTCCACCACCACTACCATCATTACCAGCTGACAATGACCGCCCACGGCCACGACCTCTTCCACTAGACTTCCTCATTGTTTGCAAAACGTAACCAAAGTAACGCTATTTGTTACTGTAAAACAACTTATCAGGTGAACTCAAACTTCTGTAGGATTTATATATACCTTTATAGGTGCCTGACACTGAAAGGAAAATCAGGCCCAATGTTACACACTAGGTTTTCTGTGCCCCAATAATTTGAGACAGATGGCACACACAGGACCAGCACTCAAGCAGAAATGCCAATCTTAATCTCCCACTATTTTTTTTTTTTTCTGGGAGAATTTACCCTAAAAAAAAAAAAAGGGCCAAGTATTACGCAGTGTTTTCGGTGGCACACAATGAGAGACAGATAGCACACACAGCAATGGCACGGAGGCAGACTTGCCAATATTTATCTCCCACTAATTTTTTTTTTGGAAAAGGGAGAATTTAGCAAAAAAAAAAAAGGGCCAAGTATTACACAGTGTTTTCGGTGGCACACAATGAGAGACAGATACCACACACAGCAATGGCACGGAGGCAGACTTGCCAATATTTATCTCCCACTAATTTTTTTTTGGGAAAAGGGAGAATTTAGCAAAAAAAAAAAAAATGGCCAAGTATTACACAGTGTTTTCGGTGGCACACAATGAGAGACAGATACCACACACAGCAATGGCATGGAGGCAGACTTGCCAATATTTATCTCCCACTAATATTTTTTGGGGAAAAGGGAGAATTTAGCAAAAAAAAAAAAAAAAGGCCAAGTATTACACAGTGTTTTTGGTGGCACACAATGAGAGACAGATACCACACACAGCAATGGCACGGAGGCAGACTTGCCAATATTTATCTCCCGCTAATTTTTTTTTGGGAAAAGGGAGAATTTAGCAAAAAAAAAGGGCCAAGTATTACGCAGTGTTTTCGGTGGCACACAATGAGAGACAGATACCACACACAGCAATGGCACGGAGGCAGACTTGCCAATATTTATCTCCCGCTAATTTTTTTTTGGGAAAAGGGAGAATTTAGCAAAAAAAAAGGGCCAAGTATTACGCAGTGTTTTCGGTGGCACACAATGAGAGACAGATACCACACACAGCAATGGCACGGAGGCAGACTTGCCAATATTTATCTCCCACTAATTTTTTTTTTGGAAAAGGGAGAATGTACCCCCCCCCAAAAAAAAATGGCCAAGTATTACACAGTGTTTTCGGTGCCACACAATGACAGACAGATGCCACACACAGCAATGGCACGGAGGCAGACTTGCCAATATTTATCTCCCACTAATTTTTTGGGGGAAAATGGAGAATTTAGCAAAAAAAAAAAAAGGGCCAAGTATTACACAGTGTTTTCGGTGCCACACAATGACAGACAGATGCCACACACAGCAATGGCACGGAGGCAGACTTGCCAATATTTATCTCCCACTAATTTTTTTTTGGGAAAAGGGAGAATTTAGCAAAAAAAAAAAAAGGGCCAAGTATTACACAGTGTTTTCGGTGGCACACAATGAGAGACAGATACCACACACAGCAATGGCATGGAGGCAGACTTGCCAATATTTATCTCCCACTAATTTTTTTGGGGGAAAAGGGAGAATTTAGCAAAAAAAAAAAAAAGGGCCAAGTATTACACAGTGTTTTCGGTGGGACACAATGAGAGACAGATACCACACACAGCAATGGCACGGAGGCAGACTTGCCAATATTTATCTCCCTGCAGTTATCTCAGAAAAGTATGGCAGGCAGCTATAAAAAGGACTGCTGCACACAAAAGTGTGGACAAACACACAAGATAGCTGTGCAGAAAGGAAGGAAAAACAGGATTTGTGCTTTGAAAAAAGCAGTTGGTTTGCACAGCGGCGTACACACAGGCACAGCAACGCAGCTATCAGGGTCAGGGAGCCTTCTAGTGCAGCCCAATGAGCTACAGTGCTGAGGAAAAAAAAATGTAGCTTCCACTGTCCCTGCAATCAAAAGGTGGTGTTGGACAGTGATAATCGCTACAGCACAAGCGGTTTGTAGCTTTATGTACCCTGCCTATCACTATCCCTGCTTCCGAAGAAGCTGCAGCAACCTCTCCCTACGCTCAGATCAGCAGCAGTAAGATGGCGGTCGTCAGGAACGCCCCTTTATAGCCCCTGTGACGCCGCAGAAAGCAAGCCAATCACTGCAATGCCCTTCTCTAAGATGGTGGGGACTGAGATCTATGTCATCACACTGCCCACACTCTGCGTCCACCTTCATTGGCTGAGAAATGGTGCTTTTAGCGTCATTGAAACGAGACTTTGGTGCGAAAGTCGCGTACCGCATGGCAGACCCCACACAGGGATCGGCTCGGTTTCATGAGACGCCGACTTTGCCAAAAGTCGGCGACTTATGAAAATGAACGATCCGTTTCGCTCAACCCTATCCATCACCTTCCATCTATGAGGGTCCCTGTACATCTTCTACTGAACTTCAGAGGACATGATGTGTATGGCAGCCCCTATGCCAGACCTTAGGGTACCATCACACAGTGCCATTTTCATCGCTACGACGGCACGATTCGTGACGTTGCAGCGTCGTATAATTATCGCTCCAGCGTCGTAGACTGCGGTCACACGTTGCAATACACGGCGCTGGAGCGATAATTTCATGACGTATTTGCGATGTAGAAGCTGTTGGTTACTGTGCGCACATCGTATACAACCTGTGTCACACGATGCAATCATGCCGCCACAGCGGGACACTAGACGACGAAAGAAAGTTTCAAACGATCTGCTACGACGTACGATTCTCAGCGGGGTTCCGGATCGCAGTAGCGTGTCAGACACTACGATATCGTAACGATATCGCTAGAACGTAACGAATCGTGCCGTCGTAGCGATGAAAATGGCACTGTGTGACGGTACCCTTAGGCTCCAGATGTGACAGCAGCAATTGCTTGGGATCCCAGTAATTTCCTCCCACTGCCTGGAACAAGGGACACATGCTTTCTCTGAACTCCCACTATCAGGAAGTGCCTCCCCTTTTCATTAACACTAGTGCCCAACCACTGGAGTAGTTCTATCATTAACTATTTGTTTTTCCATATGTTAAACCTATTATCCTTATCCTATGTCTCATGCTATTGCTAAGCCACTTACTGTATAATTTGTACTTTTGCTATCCTAAGCTTATCCTACAGTATACTCTACTCACATTATGCATTAACACTTCACATGCTGTTCATTACCATAATATATTACATAGGACACACATCACTTTTACATATAAAACCGCATGACAGTATTCACATGACGGGTTTGTTGTCTTCAGGGGCAGGAACAGGGTAAGACTGCCAAAATCCCTACAGAACAATGAGCAGGAGATGTATTACTATAATGTTATAAAGGATAGCCACATCACTTTTTTACAGCTTTCTTAATAGCTTTTCATAGGTTGCAAGCATTGAATACACATTTTCATATAAACTTTTCCAAGAAGAGCTAAAAATGCATAT
The DNA here is from genome assembly GCF_051348905.1 of Ranitomeya variabilis. Classification (NCBI taxonomy): domain Eukaryota; kingdom Metazoa; phylum Chordata; class Amphibia; order Anura; family Dendrobatidae; genus Ranitomeya; species Ranitomeya variabilis. Next base: position 339,497,097 of record NC_135232.1, on the reverse strand, counting down.
ATATACGAGCCAGATGGGTACTTTTGTTTTTGTCACTGGTGATGGTCTCATCTCCTGGACCACCACCAATACAATCTTTGATTTATTGTGTGCAAATATTATAACAATAGATATGTTTTAAAAGTGTATATGTATGAAAAATGGCAAAAGATTGTTTATTATGTTCAATGACACTGTAAGGGTACCGTCACACAGTGCAATTTTGATCGCTACGACGGTACGATTTGTGACGTTCTAGCGATATCGTTACGATATCGCAGTGTCTGACACGCAGCAGCGATCAGGGATCCTGCTGAGAATCCATACGTCGTAGCAGATCGTTTGGAACTTTCTTTTGTCGATTGATCACCCGCTGACATCGCTGGATCATTGTGTGTGACAGCGATCCAGCGATGCGTTCGCTGGTAACCAGGGTAAACATCGGGTAACTAAGCGCAGGGCCGCGCTTAGTAACCCGATGTTTACCGTGGTTACCAGCGTAAAAGTAAAAAAAAAAAAACCATACATGCTCACCATCTGATGTCCGTCCGGTCCCTTGCCGTCCGCTTCCCGCTCTGACTGTCTGCCGGCCGGAAAGTGAGAGCAGATCACAGCGGTGACGTCACCGCTGCGCTCTGCTCTCACTGTACGGCCGGATCTGTCAGAGCAGGAAGCGGACGGCAAGGGACCGGACGGATATCAGATGGTGAGCATGTACGGTTTGTTTTTTTTTACTTTTACGCTGGTAACCACGGTAAACATCGGGTTACTAAGCGCGGCCCTGCGCTTAGTTACCCGATGTTTACCCTGGTTACCCGGGGACTTCGGCATCGCTCCAGCGCCGTGATTGCAACATGTGACCGCAGTCTACGACGCTGGAGCGATAATCATACGATCGCTGCGACGTCACGGATCGTGCCGTCGTAGCGATCAAAATTGCACTGTGTGACGGTACCCTAACAATGGCTTACCAGTTGTGGCCGGGCTTACTAGATGTGGAGATACTGGACTGCTACAGATTTGGCTTAGGGTTACACTCAGAAGTAAAGTTTGAAGGTTATACTGGCAATTATCCCTAAACCCTTATACATCAATCTGGAATTCGAAGGGCACTACCCAAGAAATAGTCTCTACTAACAGTTAATGTAAATCTCAGCAAAAGTTGTAGTCAGGTGGAGTAGGGGTCTTAGCATACAGTGATGAAAATCAAGCAATGCTCAGGGAAAGTAGCAAATTAATGATTGGGGCCACTTCTCATATACTAGCTGGGTAAGTATTATAGATGTTAACAACACTTTAACCCCTTTCTGACATGTGATGTACTATCCCGTTGAGGTGGGGTGGGCCCGTGTTCTCACCGACGGGATAGTACGTCATAGCGATCGGCCGCGCTCACGGGGGGAGCGCAGTCGATTGTGGCCGGGTGTCAGCTGACTATCGCAGCTGACATCCGGCACTATGTGCCAGGAGTGGTCACAGACTGCTCCTGGCACATTAACCCCTGAAACGCTGCGATCAAACATGATCGCAGTGTTCCAGGGCATAGGGAAGCATCGCGCACGGAGGGGGCTCCCTGCGTGTTTCCCTGAGACCCTCAGTACAACGCGATGTGCTCGCGTTTTACCAAGCGTCTCCTCCCTGCAGGCCCCCGATCCAAAATGGCCATGGGGCTGCATCTGGGCCCTGCAGGGAGGTGGCTTACCAGCGCCTGCTCAGAGCAGGCACCGGGAAGCCTCTCTGCACTGCACGCCAGATCACTAATCTGACATAGTGCATTGAAAAGTGTCAGATCAGCGATCTCACACTATAACATGATGCCCCCCCCGGGCAATGTTATCGTGTAAAAAAAAATATTCAGATGTGTAAAAAAAAAAAAAAAATTCCTAAATTAAAAAAATATTGTTCCCATAAATACATTTCTTTATCTAAATAAAAAAACAATAAAAGTACTCATATTTAGAATCACCGAGTCCATAATGACCCGACCTATAAAACTGTCCCACTAGTTAACCCCTTCAGTGAACACCGTAAAAAAAAACGAGGCAAAAAAACAACGCTTTATTATCATACCACCGAACAAAAAGTAGAATAACACACAAACAAAAAGACGTATATAAATAACCATGGTACCACTAAAAACGTCATCTTGTCCCTCAAAAAACGAGCTGCCATACAGCATCATCAGCGAAAAAATTAAAAAGTTATAGTCCTCAGAATAAAGCGATGCAAAAATAATAATTTTTTGTATAAAATAGTTTTTATAAAAGCGACAAAACATTAAAAAATGATATAAATGAGATATCGCTGTAATCATACTGACCTGAAGAATAAAACTGCTTTATCCATTTTACCAAACGCGGAATGGTATGAACGTCCCCCCCAAAAAAGAAATTCATGAATAGCTGGTTTTTGGTCATTCTGCCTCACAAAAATGAGATTAAAAAGCGATCAAAAAATGTTACATGCCCGAAAATGTTACCAATAAAAACGTCAACTCGTCACGCAAAAAACAAGACCTCACATGACTCTGTGGACCAAAATATGGAAAAATTATAGCTCTCAAAATGTGGTAACGCAAAAAATATTTATTGCAATAAAAAGCGTCTTTTAGTGTGTGACGGCTGCCAATCATAAAAATCCGCTAAAAAAACCGCTATAAATAGTAAATCAAACCCCCCTTCATCACCCCCTTAGTTAGGGAAGAATAAAAAAATTAAAAAATGTATTTATTTCTAGGGTTGAGCGAAACGGGTCGGCCATTTTCAGAAGTCGACGACTTTTGGCAAAGTCGGGTTTCATGAAACCCGACCCGACCCCTGTGTGGGGTCGGCCATGAGGTCGGCGATCTTCTGAATCTGGTATCGGAATTCCGATACCGAGTTCCGATATGTTTGCGATATCGGAAATCGGTATCGGAATCCACATTTAAGTGTAAAATAAAGAATTAAAATAAAAAATATTGATATACTCACCTCTCCGACGCAGCCTGGACATCGCCGCTGGTAACCGGCATCTTCCGTTCCTAAGAATGGCGCTTGAAAGACCTTTCGATGACGTCACGGCTTGTGATTGGTCGTGGCCGCCCACGTGACTGCTCAGCGACCAATCACAAAGCCGTGACGTAATTTTCAGGTCCTAAATTCCTCATTCTTAAGAAGGAAGGCTGCCGGAAAGAAGCAGGGCCCGTCCGAGGGTGAGTATATACCTAATAGGAATATACTCACCCTCGGCTTCTTTCCGGACAAATTGCACAACAACTTGGGGTCCAATTTCTTCTCTTACCCTTGGGAAAATAAAAAATTGGGGGCGAAAAGTTCATTTTTGTGAAAAAAATGTGATTTTTTATTTTTACGGCTCTGCATTATAAACTTCTGTGAAGCACTTGGTGGGTAAAAGCGCTCACCACACATCTAGATAAGTTCCTTAGCGGGTCTAGTTTCCAAAATGGTGTCATTTGTGGGTGGTTTCAATGTTTAGGCACATTAGGGGCTCTCCAAACGTAACATGGCGTCCCATCTCAATTCCAGTCAATTTTGCATTGAAAAAGTCAAATGGCGCTCCTTCCCTTCCGAGCTCTGCCATGCGCCCAAACAGTGGTTTACCCCCACATATGGGGTATCAGCGTACTCAGGACAAATTGTTCAACAACTTTTGGGGTCCAATTTCTTCTGTTACCCTTGGTAAAATAAAACATATTGGAGCTGAAATAAATTTTTTGTGAAAAAAAGTTAAATGTTCATTTTTTTTAAACATTCCAAAATTTCCTGTGAAACACCTGAAGGGTTAATAAACTTCTTGAATGTGGTTTTGAGCGCCTTGAGGGGTGCAGTTTTTAGAATGGTGTCACACTTGGTTATTTTCTATCATATAGACCCCTCAAAATGACTTCAAATATGATGTGGTCCCTAAAAAAAAATGGTGTTGTAAAAATGATAAATTGCTGGTCAATTTTTAACCCTCATAACTCCCTAACAAAAAAAAAATTTTGGTTCCAAAATTGTGCTGATGTAAAGTAGACATGTGGGAAATGTTAATTATTAAGTATTTTGTGTGACATATCTCTGTAATTTAAGGGCATAAAAATTCAAAGTTGGAAAATTGCGAAATTTTCAAAATTTTCACCAAATTTCCATTTTTTTCACAAATAAACGCAGCTAATATCAAAAAATTGTTACCACTATCTTGAAGTACAATATGTCATGAGAAAACATTATCAGAATCACTGGGATCTGTTGAAGCATTCCAGAGTTATAACCTAATAAAGGGGCAGTGGTCAGAATTGTAAAAATTGGCCTGGTCATTAACGTGCAAACCACCCTTGGGGTAAAGGGGTTAAAAGATTCAGATATAATTTGTTGCTTTGGCCCAGAGTGTAGAGGAATAAGCTAAGGTCCCCTGGGTATGAGTATTGGCTGAAGGCATAGACATTGGGAACTACCCATTAAGAAATTGGAAGCTTACACATTAATTTACTTATAAAGTGCCTTCATATTCTGCAGAACTTTACAGACATTATCATCACTGTCCCTATTGGAGCTTACAAACTAAATTCTATGTCAGTATGTCTTCAGAGCGTGGAAGGAAACCTACGCAGACATGGGGAGAGCATGATACTCCTTGCAGATGTTGTACTTGGTAAGATTTGAACCTAGGACTCCAGCTCTGCAAAGCAACACTGCTAAACACTAAGTCACCGCTCTGCACATAATATGGCCTATACCATGTATAACTGAAAATGTAGTTATTGCTTTTCCTCTACTGATATTTTCACTATATTATTGAATCTTTCCAATCAGCGATATTTTGACACCACAGAATAGGATATTTCTATGGCTTTTCTGCCTTTTGGCATGGGTGCCGTTACTGGCAGGAGAGCTTTGATAAATAAAAAAGGTTTCCACTCAATTGCTATGTGTATAAGGGTACCGTCACATTAAGCGACGCTGCAGCGATAGCGACAGCAATGCCGATCGCTGCAGCGTCGCTGTGTGGTCGCTGGAGAGCTGTCACACAGACCGCTCTCCAGCGACCAGCGATGCCGAGGTCCCCGGGTAACCAGGGTAAACATCGGGTTGCTAAGCGCAGGGCCGCGCTTAGTAACCCGATGTTTACCCTGGTTACCAGCGTAAAAGTTAAAAAAACAAACAGTACATGCTCACCTGCGCGTCCCCCAGCCTCTGCATCCTGACACTGACTGAGCTCCGGCCCTAACAGCAGAGCGGTGACGTCACCGCTGTTGCTTTCACTTTCAGTTTAGGGCCGGCGCTTTAGTGTCAGGAAGCAGAGGCTGGGGGACGCGCAGGTGAGTATGTACTGTTTGTTTTTTTAACTTTTACGCTGGTAACCAGGGTAAACATCGGGTTACTAAGCGCGGCCCTGCGCTTAGTTACCCGATGTTTACCCTGGTTACCAGTGTAAAATATCGCTGGTATCGTCGCTTTTGCTGTCAAACACGGCGATACACGGCGACCTAGCGACCAAATAATGTGCAGACCTTCTAGCAGCGACCAGCAATTTCACAGCGGGATCCAGATCGCTGCTGCGTGTCAAATACAGCGATATCGCCATCCAGGTCGCTGCAACGTCACGGATTGCTGGCGATATCGCCTAGTGTGACGGTACCTTAAGAAGACACATCCACATTTACTTTACTGTTCAAAGCAAAATATAGAAAGTGTAAGAGTTTGTATAAACACATGTATAAACAGTAAGTCACTGAGATCAAACAAGCCTGTAACGCAACATGGCACGGGCTTTAAAGGAATTGGCATCCACACATGCTGAATGGGATTTAATTGGCTTTTGTAACTCTTGTGAGTAAACTTAACTCAGCTTTATTTCTTTGCATAGATAAGTGTTGCTAATCTTTCCAGCAGCCGCATGCTTAAAACAAACAGTCAAATGCAAATTACTTACCCAATGTATAACATAGTCTTTTATAGTAACAACCAGACAGCTCAAGAAAATACATTGGTATAGTGTACAAAGTAAACCCATAGGGGCTACTGTATTAGCACTGCCGCAGTGTCATTCCACTGGAGTCCTGCATATAGTGCCTGAATCTAGTGCTCTTCCCTGTGAGGTCACTCACCTCTGCAGCAAATAGTAACTGTGGAGTTGGGTACCTGAAGGGGTAAATGGCGTTTCCCTGGTGTTGTACCTGGGAGGCACCATTTCAGCTACGCTGCACTGCCACAGTCATCTTGAGATTCATTAAAGGAGTTGTCCAGTTTAAAATGACAAGTCTGCACTCGCTCCATCTGACTACAGACTTGTGAATCCTCGCAGCGCACACTGATTGCTGTGAGGATTCTCCAGTGTCAGCGTCGGGAACAGCGGTCACATGACCTCAAGTATGTAATATGCAAACTCCTGATGGTACCCAACTAGACTGTTCCGGCCTCGTGAAATATGCTAATATTGAGCATGCCAAAAACAGTCTAGTAAGGTTCTGGCCAGCAGTTTGCATAAGGCATACTTGCAGTCATGTGACCGTTGCTGACACCAGAGAATCCTCACAGCGCTAAATGCGTACACTGAGAGGATTCACAAGTCTGCAGTCACTGCTGACTTGTAATTTTAGACCAAACAACTTTAACCACTTCACAACATATGATGTACTTATGTTTACTGATAAGGAAAAACATCCTCAATTGTAGACATTGTGTTAATAAATATGAACGTTGGAATGCGACTTTGTCCAAGTTTTTCATTTTGGCCCTCTGCGCATTTGCGCTTGACATCCCTGCTCTAGAGCAATGGAATTTCAATCTGGTGAATAGGCCTTTTTTATGCATAAATGCAGGACACTCTGCTGCTCTCCATCGGAACAATAAGTTACAGCACACCATTCTTTGACACCTGACCTCTGCTGTCTGTGATTGGCTGCAGTGGTCCAGTGACTGAAGCAGCACAGCGTCACAGATACATCTGATGCTCATTGCTAGAGTGGATGTAGATGACCATTTTCTCTGCATCCGAGACGATCGGTCTTATTATGCTAATCAGACCCTGATAAGAGTGGGACCATTTTCTCAGAGGTGGGAAAAAATAAAGTTTCTTCACATTGTAGTCAGTCCGTGAAAATCAGACCACACTTGGATGTCATTGGAGTGCGGTATGATTTTTTTCATGGACACACAGACTTGAATTCTCTGAGGCATACCGTACATGTTGCAATTTTTTTCCTCTGACCACTCAGGAAAGATAAAACATGGGCACAGCCCCATAGAATAACATGGGTATGAGTGCTATCCGTCAAAACCACGCATGTGCACAAGCCCTCCATTGAGTGCCCTCGGAACCATCTTTGTTTATGTCAGAAAACCCCTTTAAGACACTCTTGTTTCCTAATAGTGGAGATTTTAGACATAACATTGATCCAACATGTGTGCATACTGTAAGATTTTTTTCATAGGAGAAACTGGAATATTTATAATTACTAATGAATTACATTAATATTATTATAGAAAATATAACAAAAGACACTTGAAACTTTTTTTCACACACTATGTATACTGATGCACACACATCAAGGCACCATATGAACAAAGAATGTAGATTAAAAACAGCTTCCAGCAGGTGAGAAATATTTTCCATGCTATTAAAACAGAATCAGAATTACAGTTCTTTATACATATGTGGTAGAACACATGCATGTCTAATATAAAACCATAGGTACCTCTGCAAACACCACATACGGCATAAAAATGGTCATATAAAATGTTGTTAACTTAGAATTCTTAATGGCAAAAAAAATATTCACATCTGTGCTACACATGGTCACAAGTCTAAGCTGTAGGATCATAAAACCCCTGGAAAGCACATTAGGAATATAGACACTCTTAGGAATTCAAAAGTGACTTGCAGATGGTCATTGAAGTGTAAAGAAAAAGAAAATCAACCTCTCAGGCTTTGTCTTCATTGTACGAAATATACAACTTCTATCAATGCATGTGTGTGTACACGCTAATGTCATCTGATGACAGGACGGTAGAATTCAGTAATGTTTATTGTTGCTATTAAATAATGTGTTTAGAAGACAGCAGCATTAAACTGGAATTTCAGGAAAACTGTTTCAGACAAATACAGTATCAGAAAATTATTATTATTATTTATTATTACAGCACCATTTATTCCATGGTGCTTTACATGTGAGGAGGGGTATACATAATAAAACAAGTACAATAATCTTGAACAAAACAAGTCATGACTGGTACAGGAGGAGAGAGGACCCTGCCCGCGAGGGCTCACAGTCTAGAAGGGATGGGTGAGGATACAGTAAGCGAGGGTAGAGCTGGTCGTGTTGCAATTTGGTGGTTACAGCAGGTTGTAGGCTTGTCGGAAGAGGTAGGTCTTCAGGTTCCTTTTGAAGGTTTCCATGGAAGCAAAATATTGTGTTCTTTAAAAACTGGTCTAAAGCTAATCTTAAACCAAATCAATTAGCAAATTTATCTCAATGGCTAGAAAACCACAGACTCAATATTTGAGTTGGTGGAAAATATGTGGCTTCTTCTAGAATAACCTATAAATGTTCTTTCAATAAGTGCTTTACCAAGTTCAAAATGAGTTTAGGCTATTATTTAAAGGGAAACTGTCATTAGAGCCATAGGTCCTGAATCATCAAATCAATTTTGCCAGAATTCTGGGTTAAATTTCTTTGAAAAGTCGCAAAATTTTGGTGCCTTTTGGCATTTTCAAGCAAGTTTCTCCTACCTCTGAAAAAATGGGCAGGACTGGGGTGTTATGGGGTCAAATTGGGAGCGTGATGCAACAGCGTGTCTAATTCATAACAAGCTGTGACATTCCCTGCACCAGAAAGCTTAAGGCCCCGTCTCACATAGCGAGATCGCTAGCGAGATCGCTGCTGAGTCACAAGTTTTGTGACGCAACAGCGACCTCCATAGCGATCTCGCTATGTGTGACACGTACCAGCGATCAGGCCCCTGCTGCGAGATCGCTGGTCGTGTCGGAATGGCCTGGACCTTTTTTTGGTCGTTGAGGCCCCGCTGACATTGCTGAATCGGTGTGTGTGACACCGATCCAGCGATGTCTTCACTGGTAACCAGGATAAACATCGGGTTACTAAGCGCAGGGCCGCGCTTAGTAACCCGATGTTTACCCTGGTTACCAGCGTAAATGTAAAAAAAAACAAACAGTACATACTCGCCTTCTGATGTCCGTCAGGTCCCTTGCCGTCTGCTTCCTGCTCTCACTGACTGCCGGCCGTACAGTGAGAAGTGAGAGCACAGCAGTGACGTCACCGCTGCGCTCTGCTCTCAGTGTACGGCCGGATCTCAGTCAGAGCAGGAAGCAGACGGCAAGGGACCTGGACACCGAAAGGCGAGTATGTACTGTTTGTTTTTTTTGGTAACCAGGGTAAACATCGGGTTACTAAGCGCGGCCCTGCGCTTAGTAACCCGATGTTTACCCTGGTTACCCGGGTGCTGCAGGGGGACTTCGGCATCGTTGAAGACAGTTTCAACGATGCCGAAGTCGTTCCCCTGATCGTTGGTCGCTGGGGAGAGCGGTCTGTGTGACAGCTCCCCAGCGACCACACAGCGACTTACCAACGATCACGGCCAGGTCATATCGCTGGTCGTGATCGTTGGTAAATCGCTTAGTGAGACGGGGCCTTTACTCTAGTCAGTGACTAGAGTAGTTTGACCACTGGCTAGACGATCCTAATTCATGAAGAAGCGTGCACCTATTCATGAATCAGGAGCATCTGACTCCACCATACCCCTTCATCAAGACCAGCGAGAAAAATGACGGTTTGATAAATTGAGTGCATGAATGGGGCCACATCACCGATATGATGAATCAGGGCCAAAGTGCCTGAACCACCAGCAGCATGAACTAGACATAGGGTGAATCATCGCAGCTGTGTAGGCTTTATTCTGAAACATTGCAGTGCATACTTTGAGAATCCGTGTGGGGACTATGAGTCTTTTGAAATCTAATCTGAGGCAGGTCCCTGGTATTTCTCCCAGATCCGCTTTCCTAGACTGACAGATCTTGCTTTATAAATGCTTGTGGAGACACCAGCCAGTTTAGGGTAGCAGGGCTGGGAGAAGTCTTTGGGGACCTGCCTCAGACTAGTCATCCAAGACGCGTAGTTCCAGACAACTTTAAAAAAAATGTTTTCTACGAAACTTCGCAGTGTTTAAGAACAAAAAATACACAGCTTCAATTTCTCATCAAGTATCTGATTTGAGCTGCCAATTGTTTGGGGAGTATGAATCTCATGACAGGTTCCCTTCAACACAAGGAGCAGGAAGCTTGGTTAAATTTTGACTCTTCTGTGGAGGTCAGCCAGGTCATGTGCTACGGTCAACGACCCAATATGCGTCACTGTCAATCCTGCATTGTTTGTCAGATATTTAAGAGTCGGGGTCCTTTGAAAGGAATCCATGGGAAAAGAGAAGTTAAATATGCATATTAAATATGCAGATTTTTCTGTGATTTTACTGTGAATTTCACCCATAACACATTAACAGGGCTGTAATCTGCTATAAAAATGTAAAAATTCACAGTAGAAATTGACATGCTACAGATTAAAAAATGCAGGTCAATTTCAACACAAAAAAATTCTATTGCATAAAAATACAGGTCAATTTCAACACAAAAAAATTCTATTGCATATCTAGATAAGATTTGTTAGACTCATCCAAATGTCTGCCTCTGTATGTATGCAGTAGTCTTTACCTGCCTAAAGCAGCAGTTTTTCTATCCCGTGTGGACATAACCTTCTGATGGCTGGTATTAAATATCTGTACCTTTCAATTGAAAGCCATGTCAGTATTTTAATGGTGGGGGGGGGGAGTTATTGGGGGAAATAATAGCTACAATGCTAATGAACAACTTTTGGGTGAATTTATTCATGAATGGTACCAAAATACAATAAAATATGTTCTGTTGTTCAGTGTTCACTATTTGCTAGACTGTCCATTTACTTGGTAAAGCTTCGCACAGACATCTTATTATTATGGCTGCTTATATAGTGCCATCATATACTACAGCGTTTTATATCATCATCACTGTCCGCATTGGGGCTCACAATCTAACCCTGATTAATACGTCTCCACAATTCCAAGGATAACACAAACATCAGTAACATGTCTACTAGTAAAGCAGGCTATATAGGAAAGCGGAAGAGAGAAATAGATTTCGATGTGGTTCCTCATTCTGGATTGATTTCTACTGTATATACTGTATATTAGGCAGGAAAAGCAGCTTAACTTTAAAATTTACAGAATAGAAACTAATGAGAACGTCATGTGATTTTCTTGCTGACAAAATGTTTTCTCACCAGAATATACAATATCATTTCCACTTTGGAGCTTGCACAATAATGTTGCAGTAGAAGGCCTGGATGTCGCTGCTCCCTATCTACTCCAGCGGGAAAGGAAAATATCTTCCCTTCCAAACTAAACAAGATTAGTGTGAATGTTTACAGACAGAAGGACTGGAGCTGTTTAGGAAAAGCTAATCTCAGCATTATGCTCTTTATATTTGTTGCTAAACTCTATGAAATGCTGCTTTCAGACGCAACCTCTGTCAAAGCTTAGTCATTCATTGCTCTCATGGTACCATGGCTCTTGTCCAGATCTGACCCAGAGAATCTGAAGATCATTAAGGAAACTTGGGACTTTTGGCTCCTTAAATAAATATTGTGGTCTCACTTAAGCAGTTTGTGGACTGTGACCGTACTTCTTAACCACTAACCATTTGGCACAGTGTGACAGGACTGATTATTTTGTGTTTTCTTCCCCTCAAAGGACAGAAGGGGTTTCCTGAACTTAAGAGACTCAATCTATTTTTATATGCCACTGGTGGTTAAGGTGCTACAGTGAAATAATATAGGAAACATTTCATATTGCATTCACTTAAACCCCAAAAACCAACCAAATTATGCTAAGGATTTCAGCGGATTTGGAATTACACATTCTCCAGATTAAACTCGATACTAATTATGTTGGCTTTCAGTTATAAAGCTTATTAACAAGCCTAATAACCCTGCACTGAAACATAGACTAATACTAAGGTCACTCATGGGATAATAATGTGCAAAATGAATGGAAACAAATAGTACTATATGGAAAACAGATTTTTTTTGTAAACTTCCACAATATTATGTGTTTATTGTATCGCTAGTTCTGTTTGAGATATTAATAACATGATACATTAAAAAGTGAAAAATTCTACAAAGGAATAGGAAATTAGCATCTGGAATACATAACGCAAAGAGTTCTGTGATACATTACATGGTCTGGTCAAATTCCAGGGAACTTAGATAGACTTCAAAGTCTGGCTGAACATCAGATAAATTGCTGCTCGGTCCAGATATGTAAAGTGGGTGTAGATGAATACAGAGAATTTATTACCATTTTCATGAGAAAAATAAGATCTTTGGTTCAACCTTGCAGTATCGCACATGACAATATCTAGTTGCTTTCTTGTTTACCTACCAATGTCCTTAGGAAGATATATATGAAATCATATTTCATAATAAAACAATGTTAACATCATCATTTAATGTTTCTAAAATAATAATTTCCAGATTTGTTCCATAGAAATACTATCTGGAGGATGACGCTAGACAGATTCTAGCAGTTCCGCAGATAATATGCCAATGCATCTTCAAGCTCTTTTATGTCAGCTAAAGAGATATTTTTGAAGCCTTCTGGACAGACATGTCAGGGGTTATGAAGTCTTCCTGACATAATCATTCCAAACAAAGGATCCTGGACAGATAACAGGCAAAGGTAGACTTTGAAGATGATCTCCATACAGAATTGCTTATATTATATCTCAACCACTGTTCATTTTTCTTTGTTGGTTTACCTGTCCAGATATTTTACATGTACTGTAGATTAACTGATCGAAAAACTCCCTAGGGTCGTAACAATCGTACTAAATCACCTGCCAAGCCTGAGGTTCATCATGAAGTGTACTATGGACTTGGAGAAAGTTAGCATTCGGTTAAATGTCTTCTGTTTGGTAAAACAAAAAACTCCTTTTTAGGCTCTACTGGCAGATTTGTTAAAGACATTTTTTGTGGCTGTCCCTTATATATATAAATGGTGTTGGAGACATCTGTCCACATGCTGCATAAAGACCCATTCAAATGTGTAGAACTGAGCTTTTTTAACAGAAATTTCTCCAGCAAATTTTCTGTGTGAACATGTCATAATGCTATTATTGCTGTCACCTATATCTATTCAGCATTAAGTGCTTTAACGCAGACCTGCCTCTCTTCTAATGTTTTTTCCCCATGAAAAAATTCTTTATAGTAAAAGAACATTATCAATGTGTGCAAAAAATTACATATTTGGTACTGCTGCAAATTTAAGGATAGAATTAAACATATTATTTGCAGCACCATGTGGTTAGCACTGTTGCTTTGCAGCACTAGGGTCCTAGAAAATATCCCACCAAGGACAACATCCACAAGGAGTTAGTATATTCTCCCCGTGTGCCCATGGGTTTCCTCTGGGGACTCCAATTTCTTTCCACACTCCAAAGACATACTGATAGGGAATTTTGATTGTGAGCCCTATTGGGGACAGTGAAGAAGATGTTTGTGAAGCACTGCAGAATATCATGGTACTGTATAAGCAAGTTAAAATGTATTTATCCCCCACAAAGTCTTATTTATCCTATGAAGATCATGAAAAGAAAAGTGAAAACAGCCACTCCCCCACATCCGATCACTGGCTCGCTCTTCTTATCTGCATCTCAAAAACATTTCTAGAATTCACCCTTTTCTTACTTTCGACTCTGCAAAAACTCTTACTGTTTCACTTATTCATTCTCGTCTGGATTATTGTAACTCTCTACTAATCGGCCTGCCTCTTACCAAACTCTCCCCGCTCCAATCTGTCCTGAATGCTGCTGCCAGGATCATATTCCTCACCAACCGTTACACCGATGCCTCTACCTTGTGCCAGTCATTACACTGGCTACTCATCCACTCCAGAATCCAATACAAAACTACTACCCTCATCCACAAAGCACTCCATGGCTCAGCACCACCCTACATCTCCTCTCTGGTCTCAGTCTACCAACCTACCCGTGCCCTCAACTCTGCTAATGACCTGGGGTTAGCATCCTCAATAATCAGAACCTCCCACTCCCATCTCCAAGACTTTACAAGTGCTGCACCGATTCTTTGGAATGCACTACCTAGGCTAATACGATTAATCCCCAATCTCCACAGTTTTAAGCGTGCCCTAAAAACTCATTTGTTCAGATTGGCCTACTGCCTCAACGCATTAACCTAACTATCCCTATGTGGCCCATTCAAAAAAAATAAAAACTTAAACCCTAATCGGGTTCCTCGCATCATGTTCTCATACACTTTATACAGTTAATAGCCCTCTGTGTCTGTACTGCTACATACTTAGGCTGATAACCGGTTCATGCAGCTTTACATGAACACCCGAGCCTTACACTATGGCTGGTACGAATAACTAAAGCAATTGTTACCATCCACCTCTGGTGTCTCCCCCTTTTCCTCATAGTTTGTAAGCTTGCGAGCAGGGCCCTCATTCCTCTTGGTATCTGTTTTGAACTGTGATTTCTGTTATGCTGTAATGTCTATTGTCTGTACAAGTCCCCTCTATAATTTGTAAAGCGCTGTGGAATATATTGGCGCTATATAAATAAAATTATTATTATTATTATTATTATTACTCCTCTCCCTAAAACAAGAAAAAAAGTTGGTCAGTTTATCCATTAATGTGCCAGTCAATAACTCGTTAAAAAAGCTGTCTGCAGCAAAATGTAAATATTATTTACATACTATGGTTCTTATCCAAGGCGTAAAAGTGTCAGATTTAAAAAAAGTTAAAATATCCCTTTATAACTGAGGATGTCACGCCAAATGGATATTGGGTATAGTTAGATACCTTTAGTGGCCATTAATTATTTTTGCATCTAATAATAATAAATAATAATAATTTTATTTATATAGCGCCAACATATTCCGCAGCGCTTTACAACTTATAGAGGGGACTTGTACAGACAATAGACATTACAGCCTAACAGAAATCACAGTTCAAAACAGATACCAGGAGGAATGAGGGCCCTGCTCGCAAGCTTACAAACTATGAGGAAAAGGGGAGACACGAGAGGTGGATGGTAACAATTGCTTTAGTTATTTGGACCAGCCATAGTGTAAGGCTCGGGTGTTCATGTAAAGCTGCATGAACCAGTTAACAGCCTAAGTATGTAGCAGTACAGACACAGAGTGCTATTAACTGCATAAAGTGTATGAGAACATGATGCAAGGAACCTGATTATGTTTTTTTCTATTTTTTTAATTAGGCCACACAGGGATAGTTAGGTTAATGTGTTGAGGCGGTAGGCCAGTCTGAACAAATGCGTTTTTAGGGTACTCTTAAAACTGTGGGGATTGGGGATTAATCGTATTAACCTAGTTAGTGCATTCCAAAGAATCGGCGCAGCACGTGTAAAGTCTTGGAGACGGGAATGGGAGGTTCTGATTATTGAGGATGCTAACTTGAGGTCATTAGCGGAGCGTAGGGCACGGGTAGGGTGGTAGACTGAGACCAGAGAGGAGATGTAGGGTGGTGCTGAGCCATGGAGTGCTTTGTGGATGAGGGTAGTAGTTTTGTACTGGATTCTGGAGTGGATGGGTAGCCAGTGTAATGTGTCATGGTTCCCAATGGCAAGGGAACGTAAGAAACATATAAATAACGAACGAGCTCTCGGGTGGTGGAAACTCGAGTTGACCGTGAGCTAAATCTACCACACAACTAATAGTAGCCAGGGAGCATACCTACGGCTTCCTAAATGCCACGCGCCAGCCGGAGGACTAACTAAGCCTGGTAGAGGAAGAAACAGACCTGGCTTACCTCTAGGGAAATACCCCAAAAGATGATAGCAGCCCCCCACATGTAATAACGATGAAATAAGAGGAAAAGACATACACAGTATGAAAGTAGATTTAGCAAAGAGAGGTCCACTTACTAGATAGCAGAAGGATACAAAAGAGGACTTCACGGTCAACTGAAAACCCTTTCAAAAACCATCCTGAAATTACTTTAAGACTCCTGTGTCAACTCATGACACAGGAGTGACAATTTCAGCCCGCAAGAGCTTCCAGCTACAGAGAATTACAAAAACTGCAAACTGGACTAAAGATACAAAACAAAAGGACAAAGTCCACTTAGCTGATCAGCAGACTAGTAGCAGGAACATGCAACCGAAGGCTCTGGTTACAATGATGACCGGCAAGGAAATGACTGGAGAGCAAGGCTAAATAGGAAACTCCCAAACGCTGATGGAAGCAGGTGAACAGAAGCAGCAAAGTGCAAACAAGTCACCAGTACCACCAGCAACCACCAGGGGAGCCCAAAAAGCGGATACACAACAGTACCCTCCCCTTAAGGAGGGGGCACCGAACCCTCACAAGAACCGCCAGGGCGATCTGGATGAGCCCTATGAAAGGCACGAACCAAATCCGAGGCATGAACATCAGAGGCAGTTACCCAAGAATTATCTTCCTGACCATAGCCCTTCCATTTAACCAGATATTGAAGTCTCCGTCTGGAAATACGGGAGTCCAAGATCTTTTCTACCACGTACTCCAATTCACCCTCCACCAGCACAGGAGCAGGAGGTTCAGTAGAAGGAACCACCGGTACCTCATATCTCCGCAACAGCGACCGATGGAACACATTATGGATAGCGAAAGATGCCGGGAGATCCAAACGAAAGGAGACAGGGTTAAGAATCTCCAAAATCCTATAAGGACCGATGAACCGAGGCTTAAATTTAGGAGAAGAAACCCTCATAGGGACAAAACGGGAAGACAACCACACCAAGTCCCCAACACGAAGATGGGGGCCAACACGACGACGGCGGTTAGCAAACTGCTGAGTCCTCTCCTGGGACAATTCCAAATTATCCACCACTTGTCCCCAAATCTGATGCAACCGATCCACTACCGCATCCACTCCAGGATAATCCGAAGATTCAACCTGACCAGATGAAAAATGCGGATGAAACCCTGAATTGCAAAAGAAAGGAGAAACCAAAGTGGCAGAACTAGCCCGATTATTAAGAGCAAACTCCGCCAACGGCAGAAAGGCAACCCAATCATCCTGATCCGCAGACACAAAACACCTCAAATAAGTCTCCAAAGTTTGATTAGTTCGTTCCGTCTGGCCATTGGTCTGAGGATGGAACGCAGACGAAAAAGACAAATCAATGCCCAACCTGGCACAGACTGCTCGCCAAAATCTAGACACGAACTGGGTACCCCTGTCAGAAACGATGTTTTCCGGAATACCATGCAGGCGAACCACATTTTGAAAAAACAGAGGGACCAACTCAGATGAGGAAGGCAACTTAGGCAATGGCACCAAATGAACCATTTTAGAAAAACGGTCACACACCACCCAGATGACAGACATCTTCTGAGAAACAGGGAGGTCCGAGATAAAGTCCATAGAGATGTGCGTCCAAGGCCTCTTCGGAATAGGCAAGGGCAACAACAACCCACTAGCCCTAGAACAACAAGGCTTGGCCCGAGCACACACATCGCAAGACTGCACAAAAACACGCACATCTCGAGACAGGGAAGGCCACCAGAAGGATCTAGCCACCAAATCTCTGGTGCCAAAAATTCCCGGATGACCTGCCAGAGTAGAAGAATGAACTTCCGAGATGACTCTAGTGGTCCACTCGTCAGGAACAAACAGTCTACCAGACGGACAACGATCAGGTCTATCCGCCTGAAATTCTTGCAAAGCACGTCGCAAATCTGGAGAGACAGCAGACAAAACCACTCCATCCTTAAGGACACCAGCAGGTTCAGAATTCCCAGGAGAGTCAGGCTCAAAACTCCTAGAAAGAGCATCTGCCTTAACATTCCTAAAACCCGGTAAGTACGAGACCACAAAATTAAACCGGGAAAAGAACAACGACCAACGTGCCTGTCTAGGATTCAGGCGCCTGGCAGACTCCAAATAAATTAAATTCTTGTGATCAGTCAAAACTACCACCTGATGTTTGGCACCCTCAAGCCAATGACGCCACTCCTCAAATGCCCACTTCATGGCCAAAAGCTCCCGATTACCAACATCATAGTTTCGCTCGGCGGCCGAAAATTTTCGCGAAAAGAACGCACAAGGTCTCATCACTGAGCAGTCGGGACTTTTCTGCGACAAAACCGCCCCCGCTCCAATCTCGGAAGCATCGACCTCAACCTGAAAGGGAAGAGAAACATCAGGCTGGCGCAACACAGGGGCAGACAAAAAGCAGCGCTTAAGCTCCCGAAAGGCCTCCACGGCAGCAGGTGACCAATTGGCAACATCAGCACCCTTTTTAGTCAAATCCGTCAGAGGTTTAGCAACGCCAGAAAAACCAGCTATAAATCGACGATAAAAATTAGCAAAGCCCAAGAATTTCTGGAGACTCTTCAGAGAAGTAGGCTGCGTCCAGTCGTAAATAGCCCGAACCTTGACAGGGTCCATCTCAATAGAAGAAGGGGAAAAAGAAAAAAAAAAGAAAAAATTTACAGACTTCTTTTTTCTCTCCTTTCTTCTGCCAATAAGTTTAACACATGGCCGGTCATACTGTCATGGTTCCCAATGGCAAGGGAACGTAAGAAACATATAAATAACGAACGAGCTCTCGGGTGATGGAAACTCGAGTTGACCGTGAGCTAAATCTACCACACAACTAATAGTAGCCAGGGAGCATACCTACGGCTTCCTAAATGCCACGCGCCAGCCGGAGGACTAACTAAGCCTGGTAGAGGAAGAAACAGACCTGGCTTACCTCTAGGGAAATACCCCAAAAGATGATAGCAGCCCCCCACATGTAATAACGGTGAAATAAGAGGAAAAGACATACACAGTATGAAAGTAGATTTAGCAAAGAGAGGTCCACTTACTAGATAGCAGAAGGATACAAAAGAGGACTTCACGGTCAACTGAAAACCCTTTCAAAAACCATCCTGAAATTACTTTAAGACTCCTGTGTCAACTCATGACACAGGAGTGGCAATTTCAGCCCGCAAGAGCTTCCAGCTACAGAGAATTACAAAAACTGCAAACTGGACAAAAGGTACAAAACAAAAGGACAAAGTCCACTTAGCTGATCAGCAGACTAGTAGCAGGAACATGCAACCGAAGGCTCTGGTTACAATGATGACCGGCAAGGAAATGACTGGAGAGCAAGGCTAAATAGGAAACTCCCAAACGCTGATGGAAGCAGGTGAACAGAAGCAGCAAAGTGCAAACAAGTCACCAGTACCACCAGCAACCACCAGGGGAGCCCAAAAAGCGGATACACAACAGTAATGACTGGCACAAGGTAGAGGCATCGGTGTAACGGTTGGTGAGGAATATGATCCTGGCAGCAGCATTCAGGACAGATTGGAGAGGGGACAGTTTGGTAAGAGGGAGGCCGATTAGTAGAGAGTTACAATAGTCCAGACGAGAATGAATAAGTGAGACAGTAAGAGTTTTTGCAGAATCGAAAGTAAGAAAAGGGCGAATTCTAGAAATATTTTTGAGATGCAGATAAGAAGAGCGAGCCAGTGATCGGATGTGGGGGGTGAATGAAAGCTTGGAATCAAGGATGACCCCAAGGCAGCGGGCATGTTGCTTGGGAGTAATGATGGAACCGCACACGGAGATGGCAATGTCAGGCAAAGGTAGGTTAGTAGAGGGAGAGAACACGAGGAGTTCAGTTTTTGATAGGTTCAGTTTCAGATAGAGGGAGGACATGATGTTAGAGACAGTGGTAAGACAATCACTGGTGTTTTCTAAGAAGGTCGGAGTGAAAGCAGGAGAAGTGGGAGTTATGGTTGAACCTTCCAGGGTCATTTCGATGTTGGGTAGAGTCAGGTTCGTAGAAGAGAGAAACACAAGTAGTTCAGTTTTGGAGAGATTTAGTTTCAGATAGAGGGATGACATGATGTTAGAGACAGCAGACAGACAATCCTTGGTATTTTGAATTAGAGTGGGGGTGATGTCAGGGGAAGAAGTGTGTAATTGGGTATCGTCAGCATAGAGATGGTACTGGAAACCAAATCTACTGATTGTTTGTCCAATAGGGGCAGTATACAAAGAGAAGAGGAGGGGGCTTAGGACTGATCCTTGAGGAACCCCAACAGTAAGGGGAAGGGGAGAGGAGGAGGAACCAGCAAATCATACAGTGAAGGATCGGTCAGAGAGATAGGAGGAGAACTAAGAGAGAACGGTGTCCTTGATGCCGATGGAGCGGAGCATAGTGAGGAGGAGCTGATGATCCACAGTGTCGAATGCTGCGGAAAGATCCAAGAGAATTAGCATGGAGTAGTGACCATTAGATTTAGCTGTTAGTAGGTCATTAGAGACTTTAGTGAGGGCAGTTTCAGTAGAGTGTAAAGAGCGGAAGCCAGATTGAAGAGGGTCGAGAAGAGAGTTATCTGAGAGATAGCGGGTAAGTCGGGAGTGGACCAGGCGTTCCAGGAGTTTAGAGATGAAGGGAAGATTAGAGACCGGTCTATAGTTAGCAGCACAGTTTTGGTCGAGGGAGGGTTTTTTAAGTAATGGATGTATGATGGCATGCTTAACCCCTTCCTGACATCCGACGTACTATCCCGTCGAGGTGGGGTGGGCCCGTATGACCGCCGACGGGATAGTACGTCATAGCCGATCGGCCGCGCTCACGGGGGGAGCGCGGCCGATCGCGGCCGGGTGTCGGCTGCATATCGCAGCTGACATCCGGCACTATGTGCCAGGAGCGGTCACGGACCGCTCCCGGCATATTAACCCCCGGCACACCGCGATCAAACATGATCGCGATGTGCCGGCGGTGCAGGGAAGCATCGCGCAGGGAGGGGGCTCCCTGCGGGCTTCCCTGAGCCCCCCGCAGCAACGCGATGTGATCGCGTTGCTGCGAGGGTCTTACCTCCCTCCCTGCCTGCTCCAGACCCGGATCCAAGATGGCCGCGGATCCGGGTCCTGCAGGGAGGGAGGTGGCTTCACAGACGCCTGCTCAGAGCAGGCACTGTGAAGCAGCCTGTACTTCTCGCAGATCGGTGATCTGTCAGAGTGCTATGCAAACTGGCAGATCACCGATCTGTATTGTCCCCCCCTGGGGCAAAGTAAAAAAGTTTAAAAAAAAATTTCCAAATGTGTAAAAAAAAATAAAAAAAAATATTCCAAAATAATGAAAAAAAAAAAAAAATATTATTCCCATAAATACATTTCTTTATCTAAATTTTTTAAAAAAAACAATAAAAGTACACATATTTAGTATCGCCACGTCCGTAACGACCCAACCTATAAAACTGCCACACTAGTTAACCCCTTCAGTAAACACCGTAAGAAAAAAAAAAAAAAAACGAGGCAAAAAACAACGCTTTATTACCATACCGCCGAACAAAAAGTGGAATAACACGCGATCAAAAAGACTGATATAAATATCCATGGTACCGCTGAAAACGTCATCTTGTCCCGCAAAAAACAAGCCGCCATACAGCATCATCAGCAAAAAAATAAAAAAGTTATAGTCCTGAGAATAAAGCGATACCAAAATAATTATTTTTTCTATAAAATAGTTTTTATCGTATAAAAGCGCCAAAACATAAAAAAAATGATATAAATGAGATATCGCTGTAATCACACTGACCCGACGAATAAAACTGCTTTATCAATTTTACCAAACCCGGAACGGTGTAAACGCCTCTCCCAAAAGAAATTCATGAATAGCAGGTTTTTGGTCATTCTGCCTCACAAAAATCGGAATAAAAAGCGATCAAAAATGGTCACGTGTCCGAAAATGTTACCAATAAAAACGTCAACTCGTCCCGCAAAAAACAAGACCTCACATGACTCTGTGAAGCAAAATGTGGAAAAATTATAGGTCTCAAAATGTGGAGACGCAAAAACTTTTTTGCTATAAAAAGCGTCGCTGGTTTCACACTTCCGTTTTTGTCTGCAGCGTTTTTTGCACAAAAAAACGCATGCGTTTTTTCCCTATATTTAACATTGAAAACGCATGCGGTTTTTTTGTACGCGTTTGGTCGCGTTTTCAAACGCATGCGGTTTTTTTCTGCATGCGTTCATTTTCAGAAATACAACCTGCAGTATTTTCTTGCGTTTTTAAGCACATGCGTTTGTTTGCGTTAAAAACGCATGCATTTTTATCAAAAAAAAAACAGAAAACACACTGAAAAGCCACCAACCACCATCAAGGTGATAAAGGGATCCAAACCCTAACCCTAACTCTACCCCTAACCTCACCCCTAACCGTTTAATGAACATTTTCTGACAGTCATAGTGCCACGTATTTCAGTGCCACGTATTTCAGTGCCACGTATTTCAGTGCCACGTATTTCAGTGCCATGTATTTCAGTGCCACGTATCACGTATTTCAGTGCCACGTGTTTCAGTGCCACGTATTTCAGTGCCACGTATCACGTATTTCAGTGCCACATATTTTAGTACCACGTATTTCAGTTGCACGTATTTCAGTGCCACGTATTTCAGTGCCACGTATTTCAGTGCCACGTATCACGTATTTCAGTGCCACGTGTTTCAGTGCCACGTATTTAAGTGCCACGTATCACATATTTCAGTGCCACGTATTTAAGTGCCACGTATTTAAGTGCCACGTATTTAAGTGCCACGTATTTCAGTGCCACGTATTTCAGTGCCACGTATTTCAGTGCCACGTATTTAAGTGCCACGTATCACATATTTCAGTGCCACGTATTTAAGTGCCACGTATTTCAGTGCCACGTATTTCAGTGCCACGTATTTCAGTGCCACGTATCACGTATTTCAGTGCCACGTGTTTCAGTGCCACGTATTTAAGTGCCACGTATCACGTATTTCAGTGCCACGTATTTCAGTGCCACGTATTTCAGTGCCACGTATTTCAGTGCCACGTATTTCAGTCACGTTTAGGGTTAGGGTTAGGGGTAGGGTTAGGGTTAGGGCTAGGGTTGGAGGTAAAGTTAGGGTTGGGGCTAAAGTTAGGGTTGGGGTAAAGTTAGGGTTAGGGTTTGGATTACATTTACGTTTGGATTAGGGTTGGGATTAGAATTATGGGTGTGTCAGGGCTAGGGGTGTGGTTAGGGTTACCGTTGGGATTAGGGTTAGGGGTGTGTTTGGGTTAGGGTTTCAGGTAGAATTGGGGGGTTTCCACTGTCCAGGCACATCAGGGGCTCTCCAAGCGCGACATGGCGTCCAATCTCAATTCCAGCCAATTCTGCGTTGAAAAAGTAAAACAGTGCTCCTTCCCTTCCGAGCTCTCCCGTGCGCCCAAAAAGGGGTTTACCCCAACATATGTGTTATCAGCGTACTCGGGACAAATTGAACAACAACTTCTGGGGTCCGAGTTCTCTTGTTATCCTTAGGAAAATAAAAATTTGGGGGGCTAAAAATCATTTTTGTGGGAAAAAAAAGATGTTTTATTTTCACGGCTCTGCATTATAAACTGTAGTGAAACACTTGGGGGTTCAAAGTTCTCACAACACATCTAGATAAGTTCCTTGGGAGGTCTAGTTTCCAATATGGGGTCACTTGTGGGGGGTTTGTACTGTTTGGGTACATCAGGGGCTCTGCAAATGCAACGTGACGCCTGCAGACCAATCCATTTAAGGCTGCATTCCAAATGGCGCTCCTTCCCTTCCGAGCTCTGTCATGCGCCCAAACAGTGGTTCCCCCCGACATATGGGGTATCAGCGTACTCAGGACAAATTGGACAACAACTTTTGGGGTCTAATTTATCCTGTTACCCTTGTGAAAATACAAAACTGGGGGCTAAAAAATCATTTTTGTGAAAAAAAAAAAGAATTTTTATTTTCACGGCTTTGCGCTATAAACTTTAGTGAAACACTTGGGGGTTCAAAGTTCTCAAAACACATCTAGATAAGTTCCTTGGGAGGTCTAGTTTCCAATATGGGGTCACTTGTGGGGGGTTTGTACTGTTTGGGTACATCAGGGGCTCTGCAAATGCAACGTGACGGCTGCTGACCAATCCATTTAAGTCTGCATTCCAAATGGCGCTCCTTCCCTTCCGAGCTCTGTCATGCGCCCAAACAGTGGTTCCCCCCCACATATGGGGTATCAGCGTACTCAGGACAAATTGGAAAACAAATTTTGGGGTCCAATTTATTCTGTTACCCTTGTAAAAATACAAAGCTGGGGGCTAAAAAATCATTTTTGAGAAAAAAAAAAAATTATTTTCACGGCTCTGCGTTATAATCTGTAGTGAAACACTTGGGGGTTCAAAGCTCTCAAAACACATCTAGATAAGTTCCTTAGGGGGTCTACTTTCCAAAATGGTGTCACTTGTAGGGAGTTTCAATGTTTAGGCACATCAGGGGCTCTCCAAACGCAACATGGCGTCCCATCTCAATTCCAGTCAATTTTGCATTGAAAAGTCAAATGGCGATCCTTCCCTTCCAAGCTCTGCCATGCGCCCAAACAATGGTTTACACCCACATATGGGGTATCAGCGTACTCAGGACAAATTGCACAACATTTTTTGGGGTCCAATTTCTTCTCTTACCCTTGGGAAAATAAAAAATTGGGGGCAAAAAGATCATTTTTGTGAAAAAATATGATTTTTTATTTTTACGGCTCTGCATTATAAACTTCTGTGAAGCACTTGGTGGGTCAAAGTGCTCACCACACATCTAGATAAGTTCCTTAGGGGGTCTACTTTCCAAAATGGTGTCACTTGTAGGGAGTTTCAATGTTTAGGCACATCAGGGGCTCTCCAAACGCAACATGGCGTCCCATCTCAATTCCAGTCAATTTTGCATTGAAAAGTCAAATGGCGCTCCTTCCCTTCCAAGCTCTGCCATGCGCCCAAACAATGGTTTACACCCACATATGGGGTATCAGCGTACTCAGGACAAATTGCACAACATTTTTTGGGGTCCAATTTCTTCTCTTACCCTTGGGAAAATAAAAAATTGGGGGCGAAAAGATCATTTTTGTGAAAAAATATGATTTTTTATTTTTACGGCTCTGCATTATAAACTTCTGTGAAGCACTTGGTGGGTCAAAGTGCTCACCACACATCTAGATAAGTTCCTTAGGGGGTCTACTTTCCAAAATGGTGTCACTTGTAGGGAGTTTCAATGTTTAGGCACATCAGGGGCTCTCCAAACGCAACATGGCGTCCCATCTCAATTCCAGTCAATTTTGCATTGAAAAGTCAAATGGCGCTCCTTCCCTTCCAAGCTCTGCCATGCGCCCAAACAATGGTTTACACCCACATATGGGGTATCAGCGTACTCAGGACAAATTGCACAACATTTTTTGGGGTCCAATTTCTTCTCTTACCCTTGGGAAAATAAAAAATTGGGGGCGAAAAGATCATTTTTGTGAAAAAATATGATTTTTTATTTTTACGGCTCTGCATTATAAACTTCTGTGAAGCACTTGGTGGGTCAAAGTGCTCACCACACATCTAGATAAGTTCCTTAGGGGGTCTACTTTCCAAAATGGTGTCACTTGTAGGGAGTTTCAATGGTTAGGCACATCAGGGGCTCTCCAAACGCAACATGGCGTCCCATCTCAATTCCAGTCAATTTTGCATTGAAAAGTCAAATGGCGCTCCTTCCCTTCCAAGCTCTGCCATGCGCCTAAACAATGGTTTACACCCACATATGGGGTATCATCGTACTCAGGACAAATTGTACAACAACTTTGGGGGTCCATTTTCTCCTGTTACCCTTGGTAAAATAAAACAAATTGGAGCTGAAATAAATTTTGTGTGAAAAAAAGTTAAATGTTCATTTTTATTTAAACATTCCAAAAATTCCTGTGAAACACCTGAAGGGTTAATAAACTTCTTGAATGTGGTTTTGAGCACCTTGAGGGGTGCAGTTTTTAGAATGGTGTCACACTTGAGTATTTTCTATCATATAGACCCCTCAAAATGACTTCAAATGAGATGTGGTCCCTAAAAAAAAATGGTGTTGTAAAAATGAGAAATTGCTGGTCAACTTTTAACCCTTATAACTCCGTCACAAAAAAAAATTTTGGTTCCAAAATTGTACTGATGTAAAGTAGACATGTGGGAAATGTTACTTATTAAGTATTTTGCGTGACATATGTCTGTGATTTAAGGGCACAAAAATTCAAAGTTGGAAAATTGCAAAATTTTCAAAATTTTCGCCAAATTTCCATTTTCTTCACAAATAAACGCAAGTTATATCGAATAAATTTTACCTTTAACATGAAGTACAATATGTCACGAGAAAACAATGTCAGAATCGCCAAGATCCGTCAAAGCGTTCCAGAGTTATAGCCTCATAAAGGGACAGTGGTCAGAATTGTAAAAATTGGCCCGGTTATTAACGTGCAAACCACCCTTGGGGGTGAAGGGGTTAAATGAGGAGGGAAAAATACCGGAAGTGAGGGAAAGGTTGAATATTTTTGTTATGTGAGAGGTGACAGCCGGGGAAAGGGACTGGAGGAGATGTGACGGAATGGGGTCTGTTGTGAATTTGCTTTTTGCTCCCTCTAGTGGTTACTAGTTTTTTGACTCTGGTTTTTCTGTCATTCCTTTTATCCGCACCTGGGTCGTTAGTTAGGGGTGTTGCTATATAAGCTCCCTGGACCTTCAGTTCAATGCCTGGCAACGTAGTTATCAGAGCTAGTCTGCTGTGCTCTTGTCTACTGATCCTGGTTCCAGTTATTTCAGCTAAGTCTGCCTTTTGCTTTTTGCTATTTGTTTTGGTTTTGTATTTTTGTCCAGCTTGTTCCAAATCTATATCCTGACCTTTGCTGGAAGCTCTAGGGGGCTGGTGTTCTCCCCCCGGACCGTTAGACGGTTCGGGGGTTCTTGAATTTCCAGTGTGGATTTTGATAGGGTTTTTGTTGACCATATAAGTTACCTTTCTTTATTCTGCTATCAGTAAGCGGGCCTCTCTGTGCTAAACCTGGTTCATTTCTGTGTTTGTCATTTCATCTTACCTCACCGTCATTATTTGTGGGGGGCTTCTATCCAGCTTTGGGGTCCCCTTCTCTGGAGGCAAGAAAGGTCTTTGTTTTCCTCTACTAGGGGTAGCTAGATTCTCCGGCTGGCGCGTGTCATCTAGAATCAACGTAGGAATGATCCCCGGCTACTTCTAGTGTTGGCGTTAGGAGTAGATATATGGTCAACCCAGTTACCACTGCCCTATGAGCTGGATTTTTGTATTCTGCAGACTTCCACGTTCCTCTGAGACCCTCGCCATTGGGGTCATAACAGTTTGCCAGGCCAGTATTAAATGTTTAATGCATTGCAGAAGAGGGATTATAAGAAAGAAGATTCAGAGTTTTTTTTTGTTTTTTTTTTCTTTTTCCCCTTTACCTCAGAGTGGCTATGCTTGCTGCAGACATGAATGTCCAGACCTTGATTACAAGTGTGGACCAGCTGGCTACTCGTGTGCAGGGCATACAAGACTATGTTATCAGGAATCCTAGGTCAGAACCTAAAATACCGATTCCTGAACTGTTTTCCGGAGACAGGTTTAAGTTTAGGAATTTCGTGAATAATTGTAAATTGTTTTTGTCCCTGAGACCCTGTTCATCTGGAGATTCTGCTCAGCAAGTAAAAATTGTTATTTCGTTCTTACGGGGCGACCCTCAGGATTGGGCTTTTTCGCTGGCGCCAGGAGATCCGGCATTGGCTGATCTTGATGCGTTTTTTCTGGCGCTCGGTTTACTTTATGAGGAACCCAATCTTGAGATTCAGGCAGAAAAGGCCTTGCTGGCTATGTCTCAGGGGCAGGACGAGGCTGAAGTGTATTGCCAAAAATTTCGGAAATGGTCCGTGCTGACACATTGGAACGAGTGTGCTCTGGCCGCTAATTTTAGAAATGGCCTTTCTGAAGCCATTAAGAATGTTATGGTGGGTTTTCCCATTCCCACAGGTCTGAATGATACTATGGCACTGGCTATTCAAATTGACCGGCGGTTGCGGGAGCGCAAAACCGCAAATTCCCTCATGGTGTTGTCTGAACAGACACCTAATTCGGTGCAATGTGATAGAAAGACCGCAAATTCCCTCATGGTGTTGTCTGAACAGACACCTGATTTAATGCAATGTGATAGAATCCTGACTAGAAATGAGCGGAAAATTCATAGACGCCGGAATGGCTTGTGCTACTACTGTGGTGATTCTACACATGTTATCTCAGCATGCTCTAAACGTATAGCTAAGGTTGTTAGTCCTGTCACCGTTGGTAATTTGCAACCTAAATTTATTCTGTCTGTAACTTTGATTTGCTCACTGTCATCTTATCCTGTCATGGCGTTTGTAGATTCAGGTGCTGCCCTGAGTCTCATGGATCTCTCATTTGCTAAGCGCTGTGGTTTTACTCTTGAACCATTAGAAAATCCTATTCCTCTTAGGGGTATTGATGCTACACCATTGGCAGCAAATAAACCGCAGTATTGGACACAGGTTACCATGTGCATGACTCCTGAACACCGCGAGGTGATACGTTTCCTGGTTTTACATAAAATGCATGATTTGGTTGTTTTAGGGCTGCCATGGTTACAGACCCATAATCCAGTCCTGGACTGGAAGGCTATGTCAGTCTCAAGTTGGGGCTGTCGTGGTATTCATGGGGATTCCTTGCCTGTGTCTATTGCTTCTTCTACGCCTTCGGAAGTTCCGGAGTATTTGTCTGATTATCAGGATGTCTTCAGTGAGTCTGAGTCCAGTGCACTGCCTCCTCATAGGGACTGTGACTGTGCTATAGATTTGATCCCAGGCAGTAAATTTCCTAAGGGAAGACTGTTTAATCTGTCGGTACCTGAACATACCGCTATGCGTTCATATATCAAGGAGTCTCTGGAGAAAGGACATATTCGTCCGTCTTCTTCCCCTCTTGGTGCGGGATTCTTTTTTGTGGCAAAAAAGGACGGATCTTTGAGACCTTGTATTGATTATCGGCTTTTAAATAAGATCACTGTCAAATTTCAGTATCCTTTACCGCTGTTGTCTGACTTGTTTGCCCGGATTAAGGGTGCGAAGTGGTTCACCAAGATAGATCTTCGTGGTGCGTACAACCTTGTGCGCATTAAGCAAGGTGATGAATGGAAAACCGCATTCAATACACCCGAAGGTCATTTTGAGTACTTGGTGATGCCTTTTGGGCTCTCCAATGCGCCTTCAGTTTTTCAGTCCTTTATGCATGACATTTTCCGGAAGTATCTGGATAAATTTTTGATTGTTTATCTGGATGATATTTTGGTTTTTTCTGATGATTGGGATTCGCATGTGGAGCAGGTCAGGTTGGTCTTTAAAATTTTGCATGAAAATTCTTTGTTTGTCAAGGGCTCAAAGTGTCTCTTTGGTGTACAGAAGGTTCCCTTTTTGGGGTTCATTTTTTCCCCTTCTGCTGTGGAGATGGACCCAGTCAAGGTCCGAGCTATTCTTGATTGGACTCAGCCCTCGTCAGTTAAGAGTCTTCAGAAGTTCTTGGGCTTCGCTAACTTCTACCGTCGTTTTATCGCTAATTTTTCTAGCATTGTGAAACCTTTGACGGATATGACCAAGAAGGGCTCCGATGTAGCTAACTGGGCTCCTGCTGCCGTGGAGGCTTTCCAGGAGTTGAAACGCCGGTTTACTTCGGCGCCTGTTTTGTGCCAGCCTGACGTCTCACTTCCCTTTCAGGTTGAGGTGGATGCTTCGGAGATTGGGGCAGGGGCCGTTTTGTCGCAGAGAGGCCCTGGTTGCTCTGTTATGAAACCTTGTGCCTTTTTCTCTAGGAAGTTTTCGCCTGCCGAGCGAAATTATGATGTGGGCAATCGGGAGTTGTTGGCCATGAAATGGGCATTTGAGGAGTGGCGTCATTGGCTCGAGGGTGCTAAGCATCGTGTGGTGGTCTTGACTGATCACAAAAATCTGATGTATCTCGAGTCTGCTAAACGCCTTAATCCGAGACAGGCCCGCTGGTCATTGTTTTTCTCCCGCTTTGATTTTGTTGTCTCGTATTTACCAGGTTCAAAGAATGTGAAGGCCGATGCTCTTTCTAGGAGCTTTGTGCCTGATGCTCCTGGAGTCGCTGATCCTGTTGGTATTCTTAAAGATGGAGTTATCTTGTCAGCTATTTCTCCGGATCTGCGACGTGTGTTGCAGAGATTTCAGGCTGATAGGCCTGAGTCTTGTCCACCTGACAGACTGTTTGTCCCGGATAAGTGGACCAGCAGAGTCATTTCCGAGGTTCATTCCTCGGTGTTGGCAGGTCACCCGGGAATTTTTGGCACCAGAGATCTGGTGGCCAGGTCCTTTTGGTGGCCTTCCTTGTCAAGGGATGTGCGGTCATTTGTGCAGTCCTGTGGGACTTGTGCTCGAGCTAAGCCTTGCTGTTCTCGTGCCAGCGGTTTGCTCTTGCCCTTGCCTGTCCCGAAGAGACCTTGGACACATATCTCCATGGATTTCATTTCTGATCTTCCGCTATCTCAGGGCATGTCCGTTATCTGGGTGATATGTGATCGCTTCTCCAAGATGGTCCATTTGGTTCCTTTGCCTAAGCTGCCTTCCTCTTCCGATCTGGTTCCTGTGTTTTTCCAGAACGTGGTTCGTTTGCACGGCATCCCTGAGAATATTGTGTCAGACAGAGGATCCCAGTTCGTTTCCAGGTTCTGGCGATCCTTTTGTAGTAGGATGGGCATTGATTTGTCGTTTTCGTCTGCTTTCCATCCTCAGACTAATGGACAGACGGAGCGAACCAATCAGACTTTGGAGGCTTATTTGAGGTGTTTTGTCTCTGCTGATCAGGACGATTGGGTGACATTCTTGCCGTTGGCTGAGTTTGCCCTTAATAATCGGGCTAGTTCCGCCACCTTGGTTTCGCCTTTTTTCTGCAACTCTGGTTTCCATCCTCGCTTTTCTTCGGGTCATGTGGAGCCTTCTGACTGTCCTGGGGTGGATTCTGTGGTGGATAGGTTGCAGCAGATCTGGAATCATGTGGTGGACAACTTGAAGTTGTCACAGGAGAAGGCTCAGCGCTTTGCCAACCGCCGCCGCGGTGTGGGTCCCCGACTACGCGTTGGGGATTTGGTGTGGCTTTCTTCCCGCTTTGTTCCTATGAAGGTCTCCTCTCCCAAATTTAAACCTCGTTTTATTGGGCCTTACAAGATATTGGAAATCCTTAATCCTGTATCTTTTCGTCTGGATCTTCCTGTGTCGTTTGCTATTCACAATGTATTTCATAGGTCCTTGTTGCGGCGGTACATTGTGCCTGTAGTTCCTTCTGCTGAGCCTCCTGCTCCGGTGTTGGTTGAGGGCGAGTTGGAGTACGTGGTGGAGAAGATCTTGGATTCTCGCCTCTCCAGGCGGAGGCTTCAGTACCTGGTCAAGTGGAAGGGCTATGGTCAGGAGGATAATTCCTGGGTGGTCGCCTCTGATGTTCATGCGGCCGATTTAGTTCGTGCCTTTCATGCCGCTCATCCTGATCGCCCTGGTGGTCGTGGTGAGGGTTCAGTGACCCCTCACTAAGGGGGGGGGTACTGTTGTGAATTTGCTTTTTGCTCCCTCTAGTGGTTACTAGTTTTTTGACTCTGGTTTTTCTGTCATTCCTTTTATCCGCACCTGGGTCGTTAGTTAGGGGTGTTGCTATATAAGCTCCCTGGACCTTCAGTTCTATGCCTGGCAACGTAGTTATCAGAGCTAGTCTGCTGTGCTCTTGTCTACTGATCCTGGTTCCAGTTATATCAGCTAAGTCTGCCTTTTGCTTTTTGCTATTTGTTTTGGTTTTGTATTTTTGTCCAGCTTGTTGCAAATCTATATCCTGACCTTTGCTGGAAGCTCTAGGGGACTGGTGTTCTCCCCCCGGACCGTTAGATGGTTCGGGGGTTCTTGAATTTCCAGTGTGGATTTTGATAGGGTTTTTGTTGACCATATAAGTTACCTTTCTTTATTCTGCTATCAGTAAGCGGGCCTCTCTGTGCTAAACCTGGTTCATTTCTGTGTTTGTCATTTCATCTTACCTCACCGTCATTATTTGTGGGGGGCTTCTATCCAGCTTTGGGGTCCCCTTCTCTGGAGGCAAGAAAGGTCTTTGTTTTCCTCTACTAGGGGTAGCTAGATTCTCCGGCTGGCGCGTGTCATCTAGAATCAACGTAGGAATGATCCCCGGCTACTTCTAGTGTTGGCGTTAGGAGTAGATATATGGTCAACCCAGTTACCACTGCCCTATGAGCTGGATTTTTGTATTCTGCAGACTTCCACGTTCCTCTGAGACCCTCGCCATTGGGGTCATAACAGGGGTCACTAGTGCAAGTGGTCGGGCGAGAAGATGCAAGGAGCCTGCTTACTTCTTCTTCTGTAAATGGTTCAAAGTCAGAGAGTGAACTAGATGCAGTGGGGGAGGGAGGACAGTGCCTGGTATTATCAAATATAATAATTCTTGGCACTCAGGAGAAATTTGTAGAATGATTCAAAAAGTAGATTTTTATTCTAGTGCATCCAGCTCAACATATAAACGTTTTCGGTCTCGACAACTGAGACCTTCATCAGATATGGTTGTCAAATGCTGGAGGACACTGGTAGTGTGTATGAGTCACACACTGTGTGTGTAGCCGAGGAGCGGGAGAGCAATGCGTCTGAAAGCACTGGACGGCAGTATAGGCGCTTGTGGTAATGCGAGATACTCGCAAAGTGAGGAGCGCTGGATGTTGCCGCTGTCAGGGGTGGAGAGGACGCTGCGCTGCTGTGCAGGAGGGAGCACTAGATGCACTAGAATAAAAATCTACTTTTTGAATCATTCTACAAATTTCTCCTGAGTGCCAAGAATTATTATATTTGCTACTACGGGTTGGATCCCCTACTTGAGCACCTCCCAAGAATCCCTGAGTGCCGTGGCCAATACTTTCTAGTGCCTGGTATTATGATATTAGTGAATTTTTTATAAATTCAACAATTCCAATCCATGACCATGATTCCCTATATATGATTCTCCAAATGAAGCTGTTACTGCTCTTCTTGGGCTACCTTCACATGTCCAGTAATCATCTGTTGAAACAGATCAAGCAGCTAGAAGTATTTAGACAGACACAACTTTTTTTGTCCAGCTTTGAAAAAACTGATTTCAACAGGATGATTTCAACATAACAAACTTTGGTAAAAAGATCAGTCACATCCATCCATTTTCTTCCGTTAGAAAAGGATCAATTTTTTGTTTACTGGATCAGTTTCAAATCGAGTAAAATGGATGGCTACTTAACGGATCCATATTCCATGAACTTCAATGTTAAAACAGCGGATCCAGTTATTTTTTAACCGGTCAAAAAAGTTGTGTCTGGTCAACTCTTTTTATCAACGGATTTATGCTAGATCCATTTCAACTGATGATCACTGGACATGTGAATGTAGCCTTAGACTGCCAAAAGATCTATAATGGTAAATCTGAGGCACAAATACTGTGCGATTACATAATTTATTGCAGTAGTGCCTTGAATTGTCAGAAGAACATTTTTGAATCTTTTCTTGAAATTTCATGTATCTACCATATATATACTGCTAATGCATATGTTGTGGAATGTCTTTTTTTAATAGACAAATGGAGTAAAATAAGGAACCCTACCACTGGCCGACACATGTTCACATGCCATTTTTCACAAGGAAACAGCTGTACATATCTGTTACCCAGGACATTCACATAGATGATAACGTTTCACCTTTTTTTAGCAACAGTCTGTTAGATTGTTTTCAAAGTATCTGAAGCAAAACATGGCATGTATATGTACAATTCTTCCTGTATATTGAATTGAACTAACACAGCTACTCTGCTTTCTTATTCACACAAATGTGTTCTCTATCTGAGAGGCTCTGGAAGTGTCCAGCTGGGTGGTTTATTTTAACAATTGAAGAATGGACAACTCTATAAATAAGCAACTCTTCTTTTTAAGTCTAGTTGTCTGCACATGTCTTTACTACCCTTAACTCCTCATTGGAAATATTTGTGTTTTTACATGTCAAAGAGAGTCAATTAAAAGTAAACAGTTAAAGAAAACAGCCCTTTTCTTCAAAGTCATTCTGTAAACTCTTTATCAGTGTGTTTACACCTCATGCTAACTGGGGCTTGAACTTTGCTAGGGTTTGTTTAGAAGTTTGCATTATTGCATTACTTTGCTAGGACTTCTGTAGTGAGAGATCAACTGTGTAGTAAAGCCCCTCATACACATTAGACTAATGTCAGATGAACCTGTATTCTCACCCATCCCTTGTAGATTGTGAGCCTTCGCGGGCAGAGTCCTCGCTCCTCATGTACCAGTCGGGACCTGTATTGTAAAAGATAATTGTACTGTTTTTATTATGTATACCCCTCCTCACATGTAAAGTGCCATGGAATAAATGGCACTATAATCTAATATATAAAGCTGAATGTGTGTGTATGTGTGTGTGTATGTCTGGGATTGGCATCTGCACCGTCGCAGCTACAGCCACAAAATTTTGCACAGTCACAAGTCTGGACCCCGAGAGCGTCATAGGCTATGTTGTGAGACGAAATTTTAACCCCGCGCGTTCCAATTCACCAAACGATTTTGCCCCTATCTACATAATGGGGAAAAAGTGAAAGGAAAAGTGTTGGAGGCGAATTGACAGCTGCCAGATGTGAACAAGGGGGACGTAAAAAGTGAGAGCGATGGTGCCTAAGAGTATATACCATACAGTTGCTAAGGTGGGGCCCCGACATGGGATACTCACCACACACGGGGATATGAACACACACACAAAATGCGCCACACACTACCACGTGCTTGAACACACATATCACCCTCAGCACACATTTCACCAGACATGTGTGAGCTAACATATACTGCCAGGGGGGAGGGCTTCCTGTTGGCTGGGGATTTATCAGGATGTCAATTTAGCTTACAAATACTGAAGTAAAAATACTGACCAAATAACGTGTGAACGAGGTCTAATACAGGAGGAGATGACATACAGGTATATAATATATACAGGGGAGATGACACACAGGTATATACTATATACAGGAGCAGATGACACACAGGTATATACTATATACAGGAGGAGATGACTTACAGGTATATACTATATATAGGAGGAGATGACATACAGGTATATACTGTATACAGGAGATGACATACACGTATATACTATATACAGGGGGAGATGACATACAGGTATATACTATATAAAAGAGGAGATGACATATAGGTATATAGAGGAGGAGATGACATACAGCAGGTATATACTATATACAGTGGAGATGACATACAGGTATATACTATATATAGGAGGAGATGACATACAGGTATATACTATATACAGAAGAGATGACATACAGGTATATACTATATACAGGAGGAGATGACACATAGGTATATTCAATATACAGGAGGAGATTACATACAGCAGGTATATACTATTTACAGGGGAGATGACATACAGGTATATACTATATACAGGGGAGATGACATACAGGTATATACTATATACAGGAGATGACATACAGGT
The DNA here is from genome assembly GCF_051348905.1 of Ranitomeya variabilis. Classification (NCBI taxonomy): domain Eukaryota; kingdom Metazoa; phylum Chordata; class Amphibia; order Anura; family Dendrobatidae; genus Ranitomeya; species Ranitomeya variabilis. The sequence goes on along the minus strand of NC_135232.1, from coordinate 339,461,646 downwards.
GTACACTATACATAAGGGAGATAACAAACATGTATATACTGAGGGGAAAATGAGAGGTGTGAGGTGAAAATGAGAGGTGTGAGGTGAAAATGAAAAGGTGTGAGTGCAAAATGAGAGGGGTGAGGGAAAATAGTGGAGTGATCAGAAAATGACAGATGTGAGGTCGAAATGACAAATGTCAGGGGGGAATAAGAGGAGTGAGGGGGGAATGAGAAGAGTGAGGGGAAAAATAAGAGGGGTGAGGAGAAAATGAGAGGTGTGAGGGAGAAAATGAGAGATGTGAGGTTGAAAATGAAAGATGTTAGGGGGAAAATGAGAGGCGTGATGGGAAAATAAGAGAAGTGAGGTGCTATAACTAACCACAGATATTTACTATGCCCAGGCAACGCCGGGCTCTTCAGCTAGTAATAAATAATTTACTGTATAATTGTCTAAGGGTCACTTCCATCTGTCTGTCTGTCTTTCTGTCTGTCTGTCACGGATATTGATTGGTTGCGGCCTCTGTCTGTCATGGAAATCCAAGTCGCTGATTGGTCACGGCAAAACGGCCACAACCAATCAGCGACGGGCACAGTCCGGTGGCAAAATGGCCACTCCTTACTCCCCACAGTCAGTGCCCGCTCCATACTCCCCTCCACTTAGCGCTCATACAGGGTTAATGGCAGCGGTAACGGACCGTGTTATGCACAGTTCCAGATTCAGTGAGACGCTGGGACCGACGTCTTCACAGAGCAAGCTCCACTGCGGCTGATGCAGAATGGGAGACCGCAGCAGACATGGTTCGAGATTCCCCCTGTGCAGCGGCGGGAACTCGACTCATAACATTACCCCCCCTCCTAGGACCCCCTATCCTTGAGCCTCGCTATGCTCAAAAGCTGCAATGAGCAGCAGAGCTCAAATGTGCTCCACAGGTTCCCAGGTTCTGTCCTCTGGGCCGTGACCCTTCCAGTCCACCAGATAAAATTCCTTGCCACTTACCACCTTGCACTCCATGATAGCATTCACCTCAAACTCATGCGTGGATGAACCTGGCATCCCGGCAGATGACTCAGAAAGCTGGGACAAATGGATGGGCTTTAAGAGAGAGACGTGGAAAGTGTCAGTGATACCAAGGCGCGGAGGAATGGCCAAACGGTAGACCACAGGGTTGACCTGTTCCAGAACCTTGAATGGGCCAATGTAGCAAGGCGCAAACTTAGTGGACTCAACCCGCAGCCTGATGTTACGGGGGGAGAGCCACACTAAGTCGCCTGGAGCAAAGATCGGAGCGAGGCGCCGGTGTGTATCAGCAGAAACCCTCATTCTCTCCTTAGAGGCCCGGATGGCATCCTGTGTGCGGTCCCAAATGTCACGTGCCTCCACCGCCCAGTCTGCCACCCTAGAATCAGTGGATGACACGGGCATGGGCACAGGGACACGCGGATGCTGGCCGTAATTAAGGAGAAAAGGAGTCTGCCCAGTGGAATCGGCTACGGCGTTGTTCAAGGCAAATTCCGCCCAAGGTAGCAAAGATGCCCAGTCATCCTGCCTAGCAGAGACAAAATATCGCAAGTATGTCACCAGAGTCTGGTAGGTCCTCTCTACCAACCCATTCATCTCGGGATGATATGCAGAGGAGAGATTCATCTCTATGCTGAGTAAACGGCAGAGCTCTCTCCAAAACCGAGACGCGAACTGGGGACCCTGGTCGCTGAAAATTTTATCAGGCATTCCATGTAAATGGAAAATATGCTTTATGAATAACACCACCAAGGCCCGTGCAGAAGGTAAATGAGGAAGCGGCACCAAGTGCACCACCTTAGAGAAATGATCGGAGACAACCCAGATAACAGTGCAGCTATGAGACTTGGGTAAGCTCACCGTGAAGTTCATCCCGACCATCTCCCAGGGCCTGTCTGCCACTGGCAGGGGGTAAAGCAACCCAGCAGGCCGTTGCCGAGGAGACCAATTCTGGGCGCAGGAAACGCACGCCCAAATATAGTCCCCGACATCACGGGCCATATGCGGCCACCAGTACGTCCTCGCCAAAAGCTCAGATGTCCTTTTGGTCCCAAAATGCCCACCCACTCTGGACGAGTGAGCCCAAGAGAGAACCTCCGGTCGCAAATTCGCTGGCACAAAAGTCTTGCCCTGGGGCACGGACTCTAGCGAAACCGGAGCCACAGTTCTCAGGCTTTCAGAAGGGACAATAAGCCGAGGCTCCTCCTCCTCCTCAGATGACACTACGGAGCGGGAGAGAGCGTCGGCACGAATGTTCTTCTCCCCGGAGAGAAAATGAAGAGTAAAATGAAACCGGGAGAAGAACAGGGACCATCTAGCCTGGCGAGAATTCAGCCGCTGGGCCGTCTGTAGATATACCAAGTTCTGGTGGTCAGTGAATACCTGGAAGGGAAGGCGAGCTCCCTCCAAGAGATGTCTCCACTCTAAGAAAGCCAACTTCATGGCTAGAAACTCCCTGTCCCCGATGGAGCAATTCCTCTCCGCCGGTGTGAAGGTCTTGGAGAAGAAGAAGCAAGGATGCTTCCGACCTTGAGCATCCTTTTGGAAAAGGACTGCTCCAGCACCAATGGATGAGGCATCTACCTCCATGATAAATGGCTTATCTACATCGGGGCGATGTAGAATGGGAGCGCTAGCGAAGTGTGACTTAATCGAGAGAAAGGCCATGGAGACATCCTCCAACCACAACTTGGGATTTGCTCCCTTCTTGGTGAGGGCAACCAAGGGAGCTACCAAAGTTGAGAAGTGTGGAATGAACTGGCGATAGTAATTAATGAACCCCATAAAGCGCTGCACCGCCTTAAGTGAATGGTGTTCCTGCCAGTCCACCACAGCCTGTAGTTTGGCAGGATCCATAGCCAAACCCTGGGCAGAGATGATATAACCAAGGAAAAGCAAGGACTCCTGCTCAAACATACACTTCTCCAACTTGGCATAGAGGGAGTTTGCCCGTAAGAGGTCGAAGACTTTGCGAACATCTCACCAATGGGAGTCAATATCTGGAGAGTAGATGAGAATATCATCCAGATAGACTACGACCGAGGTGGTGAGCATATCCAGGAAGATGTCATTCACAAAGTCTTGGAAAATGGCTGGGGCATTACAGAGCCCGAAGGGCATCACCAGATATTCATAGTGCCCATCCCTGGTGTTAAAAGCCGTCTTCAATTCATCCCCCTCATGGATGCGAATCAGGTTGTAAGCACCCCCGCAGATCTAATTTAGTAAATACCCTTGCTCCCCGTAGCCTATCAGAGAGCTCAGATATCAGGGGTAGTGGGTACTTGCTCTTAATGGTGATAGCATTAAGACCCCTGTAGTCTATGCATGGATGTAATTCTCCACTCTTCTTACCCTGAGCATGCTCAGTGTGTGCAAAGCATGACTTAGTCCCAGAAAAGCCTGCTCGCCGCAGACCAGTGCAGGGTACAATAGCAGAGCCTGGAGAGGCAGCAGTAACCCTTTGCACAGTATCAGATTCAGTGAGATGCTGGGACCGACGTCTGCTGAGCAGGCTCCACTGCGGCTGATGCAGAATGGGAGACCGCAACATACATGGTTCGAGATTCCCCCTGTGCAGCGGCGGGAACTCGACTCCTAACACTGTTCAATATACTGCGTGGGCTGTGCAACATACTACGTGGGCTGTGCTATATACTACGTGGGCTGTGCTATATACTGCATGGGCTGTGCAATATACTATGTGGGCTATGCAATATACTACGTGGGCTGTGCAATGTACTACGTGGGCTGTGCAATATACTACGTGGGCTGTGCAATATACTACATGGGCTGTGCAATATACTATGTGGGCTGTGCAATATACTATGTGGGCTGTGCAATGTACTGCATGGGCTGTGTTATACACTACGTGGGCTGTGTTATATACTGCGTGCATGGGCTGTTATATACTATGTGAGCTGTGTTATACAGTATGCTTAGTGGGCTGTTATAAACTACGTGGCTGTGTTATATGCTATGTGGGCGGTTATACACTCCATGGGCTGTGCTATATACTACGTGGCTGTGCTATATACTCAGTGGGCTGTGCAATATACTACGTGGCTGTGCTATTTACTACATGGCCGAATCCTGTGTATTCAATGTATTATTCTAAAATCTTCATAAATAAACTACATACATATTCTAGAATACCCAATGCGTTAGAATCGGGCTACCATCTAGTAATAATAATAATAACCTACCAATATCGACAGGTTCGGTCGAAATATCTAATGTGTATGTGGGTGCTGGCCAATTAATGATCAGAGGATGATATCAATCAGACAAGTCTGATTTTGGACTGCCAATTCCATTGTTCTCATGGGGTCAAGCTGGATTTCTCATAGAAAACAGGAGCTTTTGGCCAAATGAATGCTCCGGTGAATGGGAGAGACATTTGTTGGCTGAACTATCTGCTGAAGCATCGTTTGGCTGACAGCCATCTAAGGCTGGTTTCACATTTTCGGTTGTGTCCGTAGCGTTTCTTCCGCAAATATCCGCATGCGTTGTGTATTCCTATATTTAACATTAGGGACTCATGCGTTTTTGATTGTTCGCGTTTTGCCGCGTTTGACGACGCATGCGTTGTTTTGTCGCATGCGTTGTTTCGTCGGTTGCGGCTTGGTGTGGAATTGCAACATGTAGTAATTTTTAGAGGCGGCAATTTGCCGCCTGGAAACGCATGCGGTCGATTGCGCAAGGATTGCGGCAAAAAAACGCATTGCTGTCTATATTCATGCATGCGTTCACAAGCACATGCGTTTGCTTGCGTTCGTGAACGCATGCGTTTCAAAAGAGAAAAACATGTCTAGACACTGATAAGCCTCCCCCCACATACAAGGTGATAAAGGGAGGGAGTGGACATTTGCAGGTCACTACTCAGCAGACACTGAAGCAGACGAGACACAGGCTACATCTTGGAGGAAAACAAGACACTGAACAATGTGAGTATATCCTAGCCAATGCCTTTATTTTCTATTTTCTGTCTCTACATGTCCTAATTTCTTGCATTTCTTTCTTTCTACATGCATCAGAATTAGTGTTGAGCGATACCGTCCGATACTTGAAAGTATCGGTATCGGAAAGTATCGGCCGATACCGGCAAAGTATCGGATCTAATCTGATACCGATACCCGATACCAATACAAGTCAATGGGACATCAAGTATCGGACGGTATCCTGTATGGTTCCCAGGGTCTGAAGGAGAGGAAACTCTCCTTCAGGCCCTGGGATCCATATCAATGTGTAAAAGAAAGAATTAAAATAAAAAATAGGGATATACTCACCCTCTGACGTGCCCTGGACTTTACCGCCATAACCGGGAGCCGTTGTACCTAAGAATGCGCGCTTGAAGGGCCTTAGATGACGTCACGGTGCTCTGATTGGTCTGTAGCGGTCGCGTGACCGCTACGCGACCAATCACAAAGCCGTGACGTCACCTAAGGTCTTTCAAGCGCTTGAAATACCTTAGAAGACGTCCGAAGCTTCTGATTGGTCGCGTAGCGGTCGCGTGACCGCTACGCGACCAATCACAAAGCCGTGACGTCACCTAAGGTCTTTCAAGCGCTTGAAAGACCTTAGGTGACATCACGGCTTTGTGATTGGTCGCGTAGCGGTCACGCGACCGCTATGGACCAATTAGAGCGGCGTGACGTCATCTAAGGCCCTTCAAGCGCGCATTCTTAGGTACAACGGCTCCCGGTTACGGCGGTAAAGTCCAGGGGCCGCCGGAGAGGTGAGTATATCCCTATTTTTTATTTTAATTCTTTCTTTTACACATTGATATTAATCCCGATACCGATTCCCGATACCACAAAAGTATCGGATCTCGGTATCGGAATTCCGAAACCGCAAGTATCGGCCGATACCCGATACTTGCGGTATCGGAATGCTCAACACTAATCAGAATGTATTCTTCTTCTTCTTCTGATGAGGAGTTTTGTCCTGGGCCGTCGGAAGTTGAGCATGTCAGTGAGGTGAGTACTTGCCTCGTCAGATTGGTAAGTATTCACTGTCACATCTACACATGTGACAATTTGAATTTTTCATTTTTTTAGAGCTCTTCTTCAACTGCGGCACAGACTGGGCAGGAGCAGCGGACTCAAGGTCGGGTGGAAAGACGGCAGTGGGTACGTATACAAGGCTGACTGTTTACTGTATCCTCAGTGTAATATTCTTGAATCTTCTTTTCTTTCCATTCCTATTTCTTAACTTTTTTCTTCTGGAATCCTTTTGTATGTTGACTTTTCTATTCATGTCATTTCTCAGTATCTTTTTTCTTTTTTTTCCTTATGTTAATTCACTAAACTTTAATGACTTTATTTAATTTTTAGGTTCCACAATGGGAGGATGACCTAATTGAAAATGACCTCCTCATCTCCCTGGTTGCAGGAGTGAGTCCCGATGTGGGACACCCGGGATCCACTGCACTCAAACAACATCAAGATCCGGCGCCTATGGAATGAGGTGGCCAAAGAGATGTGGGATGGTTGGGACAACGCCCCGACTCGGGTCCGAAATGCATTTGGTAAGTATTGCACTGCAGTGTAAAGCAGCAGAGACATTGGCCGTGCTCACTCGACTGTGTGATGAAAGAAACTCTCAGGAGTTTCTGTCATCACACACAGTTGTGTGAGCACAGCCAAAAGTCATTTTTCTGACCATAATTTTTTTTTTTTTTTTAACAGTGGCCAAAGTCAAAACACGTTGGTGTTCGATGAAAGACCACTTCAACAAGGACCTGCGTCAAGAGAGCCGTGTTCCCAGTGGTTCAGGAGCAAGGATCAGAAGATACAAATACTATCGAGTTCTGGCATTTTTAAGACCGTTCCTTGCCCAGAGAATGTAAGTATTTATCACGTGCATTAGGTAGTATTGTATTGCCATAATCTGTATTTTTCTATTCCACAGGATTTTGTGTCTGGTTAATTTTTGGTATTAATTTTCTTTTTCCTTTTTTCACAGCACATGGAGCACAACTGTTGGCCCAGGTTCTGGAGCGGTCCTTCATCCGACAGCCACGGACCCGTCCCAGCCATCCAGCAGCGCTGCAGCAAGTGGGCCTTCCACACTAACTGGAGACCAGGGAGCTGGTCCATCAGGTCTTCCCCTTTCGCAGTCCTCTTCCACTGCCCCTTTTTTTGGGCTCCTCCCGGCAGCGGCAGAGGGCATCTGACAGGTCACTCATGCCCAAGTTTTTGCACTTGAGCTCGGTTTTACATGAAGCAATCAAGGCTTTGGGTGACTGAATGGATATTTCACATAACCTCTTGAATGCACATATCCAGGAGGTCACCAAAAGCCTTGACCAAGTGAAAGCCGACCTCCAGAGGCCAGCACATCATTTTTTTAACCAAATTGAGCAGGGCATGTCGGAACACCTTACTCCTTATCTCCAGCTGAGTGTCATGCAGGCCTGCAATGCTGCTTACGTGCAAGCTATGCAGCAGAGTTAGTATTTCCAGCAGACAGTGTCGGCATATCCACCTGTGCCTTCACTGTCACAATTAACCTCAATGCCGACCTCTGCTGCATACCACTGCATGGCCACCTCAATTCCTAGCACTGCCGGACACCACTACAGCACCACCACCATGCCGAGTGCAGTTGGACATCCCACCGCCACCACCATGACAACCGCTGCTCCTGCTTGGACCTCCTCCACTGACACCATGATGCAGCAGGACCCTGGCATGGCCTTCCATACCGCCAACACCACCACGATGCAGCAGGACCCTGGCATGGCCTTCCATACCGCCACCATCACGATGCAGCAGGACCCCGGCATGGCCTTGCGTACCGCCACCACCACGATGCAGCAGGACCCTGGCATGGCCTTACGCTCTACAAGCGCTATGGACTCTGGCATGGCTGCAAGTTCTACGAGCACTATGGACTCTGGCATGGCCTTACGCTCTACGAGCACTATGGACTCTGGCATGGCTGCACGCTCTACGAGCACTATGGACTCTGGCATGGCCTTACGCTCTATGAGCACTATGGACTCTGGCTTGGCTGCACGCTCTATGAGCAATATGGACTCTGGCATGGCCTTACGCTCTACGAGCACTATGGACTCTGGCATGGCTGCACGCTCTACGAGCACTATGGACTCTGTCATGGTGCAGCCGGACCCTGACAGGCCACCCACCACTATGCCACGCCATATGAGCCTACCAAGGCTTCCCAGAACCCAGCAAACCCCCCCCAAAAAAAACAAAAAAACAGAGGACTATTAGTATTCCTCCCCCTTCACCTCCCAATGTGTCTGTAATGTCAGGTTTGTCTCACCCTTCCAGTGCGTCTCAAGCCTCTCATGTGTCAAGCCCCATCCTCGAACTTCTAGACCCTACTAGTTTCATTGCCCCTTCTCCTGCCACCTCTGGGTCGTCCATGGTTAGCCAGGCCTCAGTGCTTCACACCCCCCGTTTACATCACTCTAACCCAAGCCGGCGCAGTTAAATACATTTTTGGGTTGTTAAAAAATGAAAAAAATTGATTTGCCCCAATTATGTTTGGTTTATTGTGTCTTCCGCCGCCGGCAACACACACCGTGCGCCAAATAAGAAACTTCGCCACACACTTTATTTTTTTGGCCACATCATATCTCCAGTAGTTATATAAAAAAAAAAGACTGCAGTTTTGTGTGTCTTTAGTATAGAGATATGAGGTGGGCCAAAAAATGTATACTTGTATTATCTCCATAATCTCTTCTTTCTGCTTTGTCTGTGACTAGTGTTGCAGTCAGAAGAGAAAATGGCGGACATACAGTGCAGAACTCTACTGAACAGGTCAGGTGTCAAAAAACTCATTAGTTAGGACACCTGACCTGGTGAGTAGAGAACTGCCTTGTATAACCTCCATTTTCTCTTCTGTGTACATAATCTATTACACACAAATTGAAGGGACGATGGTGATCACACACGGCATATCTATGCTCACCTGCACAGGTGTCAGAAATAGTGAATTCATGAAGCTGTTATATGTGCATCATGAATTCATTATTTCTGACACCTGACTTGATTAGTATAGATCTCTTTAGTGTGACACTCATTGTCTCTTCAGTCTGTGTCCAATGGATACAGCAGAACAGAATCAGGACGCAATGACGTCAACAAGCTTACCAATAAAGCAACATGGCTGCCATAACACTAGCAGTATATGGCCAGTGTTTTATATCAGTATTTGTAAGCCAAAACAAGGAGTGGAACAATTAGAGGTAAATTATGATATTAGCTTAATAACTAGCACCTCTGCCTTTATCACCCACTCCTGGTTTTGGATTACAAATACTGATATTAAATACAGACCAAATACTGCTAGTTTTAGGACAGCCTTGGTTTGTAGAGGAAAAACATAGGAGACACGGTCAACACAACCAAAACTAAAGTTTATTAATGAGAAATATTATTATCATTGCAGAAAATTACTGGTACAGATCGAATTACAACAGGACATTTACACAACATTGTCCTGCCATGACACACGTCCAATATCTGAATCAGAAAAGGCAGCAAATTGGTCCCGCATGTGACCAACTGCTGCAGTTGAACGCCGCGGGTGATACTGGAAATCGGGCAGTGGGTGTGCAACTGGTTCATCCAGTTCAATGTTGGGTTGCTCCTTAGCCATTATATAATTGTGCAGAACCACACAGGCTTTGACCACCTCGTCGACTGTTTCCACTTTTAGATTTATGGCGGATGCAAGAAAGCGCCATTTAGAGACCAGAATGCCAAAGGAACACTCTACTGTTCTTCGGGCCCTGGTCAGTCTGTAGTTAAAGATCCTTCTAGTGTGGTTCAAGTCCTGACTGGAATAGGGCTTTAGTAGGTTTTCACACATCTGAAAGGCCTCATCCCCAACCATAACAAATGGCATCGGTGGACCTTGAGTGTTGGGGAGAGGTTGTGGTGGGGGAAAATTGAAATTTTTGCCATACACACGGAGGCCCATATCCGAGTTCTTGAAAGTCTGGGAATCGTTGCCACGGCCAAAAGCTCCAATGTCCACGGCGATGAAGCCACAGTTTGCATCAGCTATTGCCATGAGCACAACAGAAAAATATTTTTTATAGTTGAAATACTCCGATCCTGTTCTGGCAGGTTTGATAATGCGGATGTGCTTTCCATCCACTGCTCCTAAACAGTTGGGGAAATCACACACACTCCAGAATTTTTCCGCAATTTCAAGCCACATGTCGACGGTGGGTAGGGGTATAAACTCATCCCGGAGTACATTCCACAAAGCCCGACAGGTGTCCGCAACTATTCCGGACAGGGTGGATATTCCAAGCCGGTATTGGAAGTGGAGGGATGATAAACTCTCTCCGGTTGCCAGAAATCTGTAAGAAAAAGAAACCCCAAAAAAATTACAAACTATTCTATTTATGGTGTGGTTACACTAAAGAAAGAAAGGAAAATACCCAAAACATACATGTCAGAAAACACAAAATTTGGACTGTCATTGGTTTAGATTTGGAACGTACCTTAATGTAACCAGCAGACGTTCCTCTGGTGGAATCGCTCTACGGAGCTGGGTGTCCTGTCTCCGTATGGCTGCTTGGACACGAGCAAGCAAATCCCGGAACGAGTCTTGCGACATCCTTGTATATTCATGGAATTTCTCCGGGTTGGCATTAAGCTCGCCATACAGCGTGTGATAGGCTCCACGGCTCTCACATAGTTCGATAATGGGGTGCCTCCAAAAACGCCTACGTTGTCTCCTTCTCCATCTTTCGCGATTTCTGTCTTACTCCCAAGCAAAAGCACAGGCAAGAAACAGCTTGATGCTTAAATCCAGGTTGAAATAAAAGCTCTCCATGCAAAGATCCATCATGACACAGGATACAGGAGCAAAATCTGATGATTACAGCTGTCCAGGGGTCTATATAAAGAAATCCCATAATACACGCCCTCTGTAGTCCCATTGGCGGTGTCTGGTTATCTTGATTTTTCTCTTGTGAAATTTCTCATCATGCGCACCAAAAACGCAAACGCAGGAAAAAACGCATATAAACGCGTACAAATGCAGCGTTTTTCTAACCGCATGCGTCTAAAAAACGCTGCGTTCGTACGCGTTTATATGCGTTTTTTCCACCACTTGCGGATGCGGATTAAACGCTTCGGATTTAAACGCAAATGTGAAACTAGCCTAATGTGTATATTATTATTATTATTTTTATTATTATGAGGGCCTTACCACTAGAGCCAGCCTGAAATAAAGTTGCTCCTCTTTCCATTGGGTTACATGGGTATTGGATAATTTTTTCTTTGAAAAATAAACAATACTATTGCCTTGTGGTGCCAGGGTCCGTAGGCCTACATTTTATGTTACTCGCTTATGTTGTGTCAATATTTCCACAGCGCTGAACAGACATCATCATCAGCATGAAGTTTGCATTTTCTCCCCATGTTTGTTTCGGTTTTCTCCCAGTACGGCATTTCATTTTACACTAAAATAATATACGTAATGATAGGTTAATTTGCAATTTAGGTTGTGAGTTGCAATTGGAAAATGGACTGATATAAATGATGAGGACGCTAAAACTAGGTAATCATTAACAGATCGTTCGGGAGTCTGAGACCCAACACGGCCACATCATAGCTGGCACCTGGAGTCAAAGGTACCAGAATTATATACAATACAAAGTGTAGTGGCCGCTCTCAGTACTGCTGCTCTGCTCCCATTCAACTGAATGGGATCTGAGCAGCAACACTTGAGAATGTCTATTGCATAGTGTACAGAGTTATGTTCAAGCTGTGTATGTGCTGTACGGTGGCTTAGTGGTTAGCACTGCAGCCTTGCAACACTGGAGTCCTAGGTTCTAATCTCACCTTGGACAACATCTGCAAGGAGATTGTATGTTCTCCCCATGCTTGCATGGGTTTCCTCCCACATTCCAAAGACATACTGATAGGGAATTTACATTGTGAGCCCCATCGGGGACAGTTATGATAATGAGTTCAAAACTGTAAAGCGCTGCGGAATATGTTAGCGCTATATAAAAATAAAGATTATTATTATTATCTGATATATTTGACCTCTCAGTGATATCTCAGAAAACGTATTTAAGTGATTATTCTGTTTATCAGTATCATTATGATAACATTTTTGATATACAATGAATTTAAAGCAATGACATAAAGTGGTGTCCACTACAATCTTTGTTGTGTGGATCAATTTAAACCACTAAAATAAGTATTTTTTCAAATGTATTTTTTTTATATTTGCCTGTTAGCCGCACCATCTCTGCTAGCTCAGTGCCGATCACGTGACCCCCAGCTGCAGCCGCCGCTGATATCCGGTGATGTCACGTCAACTTCTGGATTTTCCTCTCTCCTTCTCTGCATTCATTGGCAGAGCCCTGAAAGCATGCACAAGTTGTAAGTAATTCTTGACGATCAGTATTTCTGGCATGTTGAAAGGCGTTAGAAATAATTCTCCGTGAGTATCCCCTATTTTTTAACCGGTTAAGTCCATTGCTTGCTTCTGAAATTCAGTCATGGTACTGCAGTTTAATAATATAATAATAGTCTTTATTTATATAGCGCCAACATATTCCACAGCACTTTACAATTCAGCTGTTCATATACAAGTCATAGGTAACAACGTTAAAGATAGTACAATAATTAGGGCAAAATAATGATGACCATGCTCGTAAGAGGTTACAATCTACAATGAGGTGGGGGGAGACACAAAGTACAGGTGCGTATTTACAATGATGGTCCAGCCATCTTGAGGTAATAGTGGATAGATAAAGGCTGTCACCAGCCATTATGCGTGGTGCTTTTAGGTGTGGAATTTGATGGAGAGTTAAGGTACCTTCACACGAAACGACATCGCTAGCGATCCGTGACGTTGCAGCGTCCTCGCTAGCGATATCGTTTCGTTTGACACGCAGCAGCGATCAGGATCCTGCTGTGATGTCGCTGGTCGCTGAATAAAGTCCAGAACTTTATTTGGTCGTCCGATCGCTGTGTATCGTTGCGTTTGAAAGCAAAAGCAACGATACCAGCGATGTTTTACACTGGTAACCAGGGTAAACATCGGGTTACCAAGCGCAGGGCCGTGCTTAGTAACCCGATGTTTACCCTGGTTACCAGCGTAAAAGTAAAAAAAACAAACAGTACATACTCACCTGCGCGTCCCCCAGCCTCTGCTTCCTGACACTGACTGAGCGCCGGCTCAGTGAAAGTGAAAGCACAGCGGTGACGTCACCGCTCTGCTGTTAGGGCCGGAGCTCAGTCAGTGTCAGGAAGCAGACGCTGGGGGACGCGCAGGTGAGCATGTACTGTTTGTTTTTTTTACTTTTACGCTGGTAACCAGGGTAAACATCGGGTTACTAAGCGCGGCCCTGCGCTTAGCAACCCGATGTTTACCCTGGTTACCCGGGGGCCTCGGCATCGTTGGTCGCTGGAGAGCGGTCTGTGTGACAGCTCTCCAGCGATCAAACAGCGACGCTGCAGCGATCGGCATCGTTGTCGCTATCGCTGCAGCGTCGCTTCGTGTGAAGGTACCTTTATTCTCAGATAATTAATGAATGACACATACACTTTGATTAGGGAACGTGATAAGCCACTCTAAACAAATGTTTTTTAAGTGAGCATTTAAAACTGTGTAAGTTGTGGTTATTCCTAATATCTTGAGGTAGAGCATTCCAGAGTATTGGCGTAACATGGGAGAAGTCTTGGATTCAGGAGTGGGAGGTGCAGATTGGTGCAGAGGTTAGTCGAAAGTCGATTGCGGAACGTAACAAGCGAGTAGGCCGATAAACAGAAATTAAGTAGGAGATGTAGGGGGGGTGCCACACTGTAGAGAGCTTTGTGGGTAAGAATAAGCAGTTTAAACTGGATCCTATAATGAATGGGCAGCCAGTGCAATGACTAGCAAAGGGTGGATGCCTCCGAATACCGATTAGCCAGATAGATGACCCTAGCTGCTGCTTTTAGGATGGCCTGGAGAGGGGAAAGTTGAGTGAGGGGGAGATCAACTAATAGAGCATTACAGAAGTCAAGGTGGGAGTGGAACAGGGCATCAGTGAGGGTTTTTGTTGTTTCCATGGTGAGAAAGGGGTGGATTCTAGAGATGTTCTTTAGGTGCAAGGGCAAGAGATTGTATATGGGAGGTGAAGGAAAGATTGGTGTCAAACACCTGCTGCCTCGGCGTTATTATAGTGCCACCCACAGAAAGGGGGATGTCAGATTTAGGGTGGTCAGTAGACAGCGGGAGTAGAAGAAGTTCAGTTTTGGAAAGGTTGACTTTGAGATACAGAGCAGACATGATGTTGGAAATTGCGGATAGACAGTCCTTGGTGTTCTGTAGTAGAACGAGTGTAAGGTCAAGTGATGACGTGTGTCAGCATAAAGATGGTACTGCAAGCCAAATCTGCTGATGGTCTGTCCAATTGAGGCCGTGTAGAGAGAGAAAAGAAGAGGGCCAAGGACTGAGCGCTGAGGGACACCATCAGTGAGAGGAAGAGGAGAAGTGGAGCCAGCAAATGATACACTGAAGGAGCAGTCAGAAAGAGAGGAAGAGAACCAGGAGAGAGAAGTGTCCTTAATGCCAATTGGTTGGAGCATATAGAGAAGGAGATGGTGGTCAACAGTGTTGAAAGCTGCTGAGAGGTTGAGAAGAATGAGCAGAGAGTGGTCACCATTAAGTTTTGCTGTCAGAAGGTCATTGGTCACTTTTATGAGTGCATTTTCTGTGGAATGTAGGGGGCAGAAGCCTTATTGTGGCACCCCAGGAGTCGAGGTGCCACAGTGGCATTGCCTCCCTCAAAGGGAGTAATTTCATGCCTGGAAGCAAGGTGGGGTCCCCTTACCAGGTGTCAGTAGGAGAGAAGTAGAGCAGAACCTGGGGAGTGGAGCTGTGATTAAACTCGCCCCAGAGCTGAGCGCTAGGAACCGGATACCAGAGTCCGTGGTTGCATGGGCACTGAAGTCACAGCAGCTAAATACAGAGGGCAGGGGACTGTAGGTGCCCTGGCCCAATCTAATAACCAGCAGCACAGCAGCATACCAGAGCCTGGAGCCCTCACAAAGGAGCGGCACCTGTGATAGGTTCGAGCTGCCTGCCATGCGGGCAACAGTTTGTTTTGAAAAGCAGAGAGAGACAGCAGCAGGAGGGTGAACTGTTAGGCAGCAAAGAAAAAAGGAGGACAGTGCAGAAGGAAGGCCTCTGTACCTACCTGGCCAGGTGTATCCAAAATTGCTTCCAGGCTGCCCGGCTTTCCATTACGATCTGTTACCAGTGCCCCGGTCTGTACTATCAACCATCAAGTAAAGGAAAATAAAACTACAGCCCTTGTATCCTCCAGTGATCTCTTGCGCTCTGAGTCCTGCACCACAAGGTACACTAAGGCTGACAAACAGAACCAGTAGCTCTGGGGCCCCACTCTCCCTGTGGGGAGTGGAACCATCCCAGCTGTGTCACCATCAGCCCCAGAGGTTTCCTTTAGCAGCGTCGGCCATCCGTTGCCGAACACCACAGGTGGTGTCACGTTAAATCCCATATACGTATTCCCCATTTTATGGCGCAGCCAGGACCAGGGAGTCGGGTCACAGCCCCGCGACTTCCCCAAAGAACTCTCCGACCCGGTTCCAAGTACCCCACAGCCCTGGTGGGCGTGTCATTACTGTGATGGATCTAGGAGAGAGAGTGAGTGGAGATGTATTGGGTAAGGCGGGAATAGACCAGATGCTCCAAGAATTTAGAGATGAAGGGGAGATTGGAGACTGGTCTTAGTTATTTGTGCAGGATGGGTCGAGAGAGAATTTTTTGAAATAATGGAGTAATAATAGAGTGTTTGAAGGAGGAGGGGAAAATAGCAGAAGAGAGGGAGAGATTGAAGATTTTAGTTAGGAGAGTAGTGACAACTGGAGAGAGAGACTGGAGGAGATGTGAAGGAATGGGGTCAGTAGTGCATGTAATAACACGAGAAGAAGAGAGAAGTTTGGAGATGTCTTCTTCTGTTATGGGATCAAATGTGGAGAGTGAGCCAGAGGAGATGTGGGGAGGGATGGGAGTCACGGCACCTGGTAGCTGGGAGCGGATTTTCTGATGGATATTCTCTGTTTTCTCTGTAAAGTGAGAGGCCAGGTCATCAGCACAGATGTCTGTGAATGGGGACTGTTCTTTCAGATTGAGGAGGGAGTGAAAGATGTCGAAAAGTTTTTTGGGGCTGTTGGATAGTGAAGAGATCATTGTGGTGTAGTAGGTCTGTTTATCAAGGTGAAGAGCAGAGTTATAAGTTATAAAATAACATACATTTGTAGTGGTTGAAGTTTTCTGGTGTGCAAGTTTTCCATCATAGGCGTTCGGTACTCCTAGAGCATCGCTGGAGAAATCTAGTTTGCGATGTGAGCCAGTGCTGTTTTACTCTGTATTTGGAGGTTCTGAGGGTGAGGCGAGTTACTTGGTCCAGGGTGTTCATGAGAGTGTCATTGTAGTGATGTACTGCCAGATCAGGACAGGAAAAAGAGGAGATTGGGGACAGTGATGAGTGTAGGGAGTCTGTAAGTGTATGAGGGTTAACGGCTTATAGATTTCTGAATGTGTGGTACGTAGGAGTGTGCTGGGGTGGACAAGGATTTGTGAACATGAAGGAGAGAATCTTGTGGTCAGAGAGGGGAAGAGATAAGTTATATAGGTAGAAGATTGAACAGAGCGGGACAAAGACCAGATCAAGGGTGTTACCATCTTTGTATATCTCAGAGGTTGAGATCTGTGAAAGGCCAAAAGAAGTAGTTAAAGATAGAAGCTGCCATGCAGATGGGGAAGTGGGGCTGCTTATGGGGATGTTGAAGTCTCCCAGTATAAGGGTCGGCAATTCTGAGGACATGAAGTGTGGCAACCAGGAAGAAAAATGGTCAAGGAACTGGGTGGGTGAGCCTGGGGATGGTATATGACTGCAACACTGAGGGAGAGGGCATGGGAGAGCCTGATGGTGTGAACCTCAAAAGAAGGGAATGAGAGTGATGAAACTGGGGGGTAACCTGTAAAGTGCATAGTGGGGACAGGAGTATGCCTACTCCACCACCAAGTCTGTTTTGCGGTCTAGGGGAATGAGTGAAGTGTAAGCCGCCATGAGAAATAGCAGGGGAGACCATGTCAGAATCCTGATTTCAAGTTTCAGTGAGGGCCAAAAGATTTGGAGAGTTGTTCACTTTCTCCTATAGTGCAAGAATTGACCTTTTGGAATACCGTTTTTTAAATGATTTGGATGAAAACTGGAATAATGCAGCAGATGTTTAGCTGCTGTAGGTTTTCAAATTAATGTAGTGGATATGCGGGAACCTTCAATCGCTGGCCTCAAATCCAAAAAGTCAACCGATATATAGGAGAAGATTGAAGTGAGTGTAATATTTAGTGAATTCCTGTTTAGTTCTTCAACAAACATCCTGCGTTCCGCCAGAGTACCTGTACAAAGTAATAGGACATCGTCAATAAACCAAAACCCGGCTAAAGCCTGTGTATGGTAGGACTCACATGTGTAGACCAGAGTTTCCTCCCACCAGCCTAAAAAAAGATTTGCATAAGATGGTGCACATCGTGCACCCATAAGAGTCACTGAGACTCAGAGGTGTATCTAGCCTTTCCTGCACCCGGGGCAAAGGATCAGTTGGGCCCCCCCCAAACCTCCCCTGTTGTGAATTCTGTTCTCGAACTCCCTCCTGTGGTCATGAATGGTACTTTGGCGAGTTCTGTCTGTGGACTCCCTCTGGTGGCTGTGAGTGGAACTGCTGGTTCTGAGGTTGCTTCCTCAGCTGCCCTCGTTTGCGGCTAGGTTGGCTTCTCTATTTAACTCCACTCAGATCGTTACTCCATGCCAGCTGTCAATGTGTCTGTACTGGTTCAGATCTCTCTCGGATCTTTCTGATGACCTGTCTACTCCAGCAGAAGCTAAGTCCCTGCTAGTTCATTTGTTGTTCATTGTGTACTGAATATGATTCTTAGTACTTGCTAAGTTCTGTCCAGCTTGCTAACATGATATTGCCTTGCTAGCTGGAAGCTCTGGGGCGCAGAGTGGCACCTCCACACCGTGAGTTGGTGCGGGGGTCTTTTTGCACACTCTGCGTGGCTTTTTGTAGTTTTTTGTGCTGACCGCATAGATCCCTTTCCTATCCTCAGTCTATTTAGTAAGTCTGGCCTCCTTTGCTGAAACCTGTTTCATCCCTGTGTTTGTGATTTCCTCTTAACTCACAGATAATATATGTGGGGGGCTGCCTTTACCTTTGGGGAAATTTCTCTGAGGCAAGGTAAGGCTTTATTTCCTATCTTTAGGGGTAGTTAGGTCTTAGGCTGTGAAGAGGCGTCTAGGGAGAGTTAGGTACGCTCCACAGCTATTTCTAGTGTGTGTGTTATAGGATTAGGATTGCGGTCAGCAGAGTTCCCACTTCCCAGAGCTTGTCCTGTTTTCTAGTTTAACCATCAGGTCGTTCCAGGTGCACCTAACCACCAGATCCATAACACTCCCCCATTTGAACCTTAACTCTATTGAAACTGTATGATCAAGCCAAGGTACATTCCTGAATCCCCATAATGTTAAAATAGATACCAATAAAAGTAAAATTAATTGAGACATCAGTATGTTAAGTGTTCTTGAATATCCATATTGAATCTGGAGCCCCATATAATCCTGCATGCATTTTAATAATGGCCCCATAAGATGCTCCATAAACACATTTGCCCAATAGAGTGCTGCAGAAATGTTGATTATGGCCCCATAAGATGCTCCATAAAGATATTTGCGCCGTATAGTGCTGCAGAACCGTTGATTATGGCCCCATAAGATGCTCCATAAAGATATTTGCTCCATATAGTGCTGCACAAACGTTAATTATGGCCCCATAAGATGCTCCATACAGTAACTTGCCCCATATAGTGCTGCACAAACTTTGATTATGGCCCCATACAGACACTTGCCCCATATAGTGCTGCACAAACGTTGATTATGGCCCCATACAGACAGTTTCCCCATATAGTGCTGCACAAACGTTATGGCCCCATAAGATGCTCCATACAGACACTTGCCCCATATAGTACTGCACAAACGTTATGGCCCCATAAGATGCTCTATACAGACACTTGCCCCATATAGTGCTGCACAAATGTTATGGCCCCATAACATGCTCCATACAGACACTTGCCCCATATAGTGCTGCATAAACGTTATGGCCCCATAAGATGCTCTATACAGACACTTGCCCCATATAGTGCTGCACAAACGTTATGGCCCCATAAGATGCTCCATACAGACACTTGCCCCATATAATACTGCACAAACGTTATGGCCCCATAAGATGCTCTATACAGACACATGCCCCATATAGTACTGCACAAACATTATGGCCCCATACAGACACTTGCCCCATATAGTGCTGCACAAATGTTGATTATGGCCCCATAGAGACACTTGCCCCATATAGTGCTGCACAAACGTTATGGCCCCATAAGATGCTCCATGCAGACACTTGCCCCATATAGGGTTGAGCGAAACGGGTCGACCATTTTCAGAAGTCGCCGACTTTTGGCAAAGTCGGGTTTCATGAGGTTGGCGATCTTCTGAATCTGGTATCGGGATTCCGATACCGAGTTCCGATATGTTTGCGATATTGGAAATCGGTATCAGAATCCACATTTAAGTGTAAAATAAAGAATTAAAATAAAAAATATTGATATGCTCACCTCTACGACGCAGCCTGGACATCGCCGCTGGTAACCGGCATCTTCCGTTCCTAAAAATGGCGCTTGAAAGACCTTTCGAATGCTTCACGGCTTGTGATTGGTCGCGGCGGCCCACGTGACCGCTGAGCGACCAATCACAAGCCGGTGACGTAATTCTCAGGTCCTGTTCTGGTTCTCAGGTACATGAGAATTACTTCACGGCTTGTGATTGGTCGCGGCGGCCCACGTGACCGCTCAGCGACCAATCACAAGATGCACAATGTTACGACCCCATAAGATGCTCTATACAGACACTTGCCCCATATAATGCTGCCCAAACGTTATGGCCCCATAAGATGCTCCATACAGACACTTGCCCCATATAGTACTGCACAAACGTTATGGCCCCATAAGATGCTCTATACAGACACTTGCCCCATATAGTGCTGCACAAATGTTATGGCCCCATAAGATGCTCCATACAGACACTTGCCCCATATAGTGCTGCACAAACATTATGGCCCCATAAGATGCTCCATACAGACATTTGCCCCAGATAGTGCTGCACAAACGTTATGGCCCCATAAGGTGCTCTATACAGACACTTGCCCCATATAGTACTGCTCAAACATTATGGCCCCATACAGACACTTGCCCCATATAGTGCTGCACAAACGTTATGGCCCCATAAGATGCTCTATACAGACACTTGCCCCATATAGTACTGCACAAATGTTATGGCCCCATACAGACACTTGCCCCATATAGTGCTGCACAAACGTTATGGCCCCATAAGATGCCCCATACAGACACTTGCCCCATTTGCTGTTTCTGCGAAAAAAAAATCACATACTCACCTCTCCGTCGCTCAGGCCCCTGGCACTTTCAATATTCACCTGCTCCTTGTTCCAGCCACCACTCCATCTTCAGCACTGACGTTCAGGCAGAGGGCGCGCACTATGTCACCTCACCCTCTGACCTCAGCATCACTGCTGAAGACGGAGCGGCGCCGGAACGAGGATCAGGTGAATATCGCGCAGTGCTCCCCTCCCCGTTATACTCACCTGCTCCTGGTGCTGTGCAGTCCCTGCTTCCCCGGCGCCGGCAGCTTCTTCCTGTACTGAGCGGTCACCGTTACCGCTCATTACAGTAATGAATATGCGGCTCCACCCTTTTGGGAGGTGGAGCCGCATATTCATTACTGTAATGAGGGGTACCATGTGACCGCTCAGTACAGGACGATGAGCCTCCTTGGACCGCCACATCATCAGGCGGCCCACTGGCGCCCCCCTGTCGGCTGCGCCCGGGGCACATGCCCCAGCTGCCCCCCCCTGGATACGCCACTGCTGAGACTTGCCTGTGAGAGATCCAGTCAAACACAAAATAGTTCTTGTCTAGGGCAAAGTGTAGCAATTCCAAGATGAAAGAGTTGTACTTTGTGTCGCCAGTAGAATGTATATCCAGAAAGTAAGATACGGCTCTTATTCCAAGATCATGAGCAATGCTAGTATATAGCAACTCCACAGGCCATCCAAATATTGTATGAGATGTGACGAGTCTCTAACAAAAGAGCCTAGGCAGAGATAATGGTTGAAGAAAATGGTCTAGATAGATAAGGTGACATTTCAACAACCCACAAATCCCAGGAACGATCGACCTACCTGGAAGTTCCAATACAGACTTGTGCAACTTACGAAGCATGTAGAAAGTCGTTACCACAGAATAGTGGGTAGAAAGGAATTTTAATTAGTTTTTATTTAAGATGTTATTTCATGACTGAGGCATTGATAAGAAAAAAGTTAAGTTTATCCTTGAAGAAAGAGGTTGGGTCAGATGACAACGTATAATAAGGAACATTCTAAAGCTGACATTTGACTTCTTTGACATATAAAAAGTTTGGCCACAAAACAATGTTACCATCTTTATATGCCTCAGGAATGATGAACTCTTTGTTTGTTTTTAATTTAAATAAGGCATCCTTTTCTTCTCTATTTAGAATGTTCTGCCTATTAGGAGTCAACTTCAGACATTGTAAAAAAAAAACAGTACAGCAGGAAAAAGGTGACAATGATGGCATTGCTTGTGAAGGCAACCTTCCTGAGAATCTCCTTTTCATGTTGGGATTTTTATTTTCCAGCAAGAATTCGACAAGTTCATGAAAAACTTGTTTTTCATCATAAGTCAAACTGTCTATAAGGGATGGTACAGCAATTTAAAGGTTAATTGTTGACAAAAAATCTATACCGTATATACTTGAGTATAAGCCGAGAATTTCAGCCCATTTTTTTAGGCTGAAATTGCCCCTCTCGGCTTATACTCGAGTCATACCCAGTCAGCCTCAAGAATCCATGTTTCCATTCAGTGATAGTAAGCAGGGGAAGATGCGCAGGCTGTATCTTATGCATACATAAGGCCAGACCCAAGATTGGTAATCACACAAAGCTATCATTCCATTACTTTTGTTATTGTCTCCCAGCCACTAGTCCCATTGTGTGGATGGGGATAGAGGAGGCATCACCACAGAGGATCTTGCAACCCCAGGTTATTGGTTCGGCCTGAGGAAAATACCTCCACCAATGCACAGTTACCTTTGGGGGAAGGGTGTGAACACATCTGACCATCCAGGGGCTGGTCCCAGGAGAGGGAGAAGAATAAGCCACATATTTAGTGAGTGACATGGTTTAGTGATGTTGAGGGGCAGGAGTCTATTGCTGAAGTCCTGGTGCCCATGTATAGATAGCCTATGGCGTTTGGAGATCGGTTGCCTTCTGGGCTGGATACACTTTCTATGGTCATGGGATCTGTTGTCTGTATTTGAGGAATTTTCTTAAGGACTGTTGCTGCTAGATGGAGCTGGACACGTGTGGTTTGGTTGTGTTATCTGTCATCTGGAGGAGCATGTATTGTGACTACAGACTATACTGGCGGGAGATAAGAAATCTGTGGGCCAACCAAAAGTTGAGAGACAGTGAGGATCACCTGGTATGGGGGCAGTGTATCTACCGGTCCCAGGGTGGGAATCTTGTGTACTGGGGGCAATGTATTTTGGCTATCTACCTGGAGTTGTGGTAAAACCATGATCTTAAGGAATAAAAAATAGTTTCATTGTTTCCCTGCCTAGGTGATTATTACAACCCACGACATCAGATCTTCACAAAGATGCTTTGCTTTCTTCTTATATCCTTCTTCTACTTTTTGGGCCTCCACCATTTTCATTTTCAGAGTGTTAGGCAGAAGAACCAATGGCTGCTGTTTTTTGGCACAAGACAAGAGGGTTTCCTTTTAGCAATTTTTAAAATTGAAAAAAATGAATATATATATATTGTGGTTCAGTGACCCATGTTACAATCAGGGGGCGCTGTATTGGTTCTTCAGGATACTCATGGAGGCGTATCTGTAATGATGACAATGAAACAGTGTCCGGTATGTATCGCAGAGGGAGTCTGCGCTGTAAGCCTGTAGTATTGTTTTTCTGGGACCTGTAGTCTGACAAGTAGTTGTATAGTTTATAGAGGGAGGCTTGCAGGGCTAGTTTGAGAGCTGGGCGGGTCGAACTAGCCACACACACCTCCCACCTATAGGAGTGATTACAACTATATAATATGACCAGGGAGTGGGTCACATGGTTCGAAGTGTTTGGACCTGAATGGTCTGTGTTGTAGGTCCTGAAAGAGGTCAGGTCTGTATTGGAAGCTCCGGCGAGTGGAGACTTCCTGAAGAGCACGTGGAGAGACCGTGGACCTGCATGGTCAGTGTTGGAAGCTCCTGTGAGTCGAGACTTCCTGGAAGCACCTGGTGAGAACATGTACCTGCAGAGCCTGGGATGGCTTCTGAGTTGGCGAAGCCAGGACTGACAAGGAGTCACTGTGAGGAGCGGAGCTCTTGGAAGATAAGGGGGGTTGTAATATACGGCAGAGAGGTTTATTTGCTGCATGAACAGACTGGTGGTCATGAACTCGTGATATGTTCATGGATGTAATGAAATGGACTTTATGTTATGTGGTTAATAATGCCTAAATAAACCAAATAGACTGATTTATGTGAGAAAACCGTGCCTGTGTGCTTGAATATATATATATACAGTATATAACCTAAATTACAAAGGAGATGTGTTATCTTTAACTTAAGCAAGTTGAAGATAAAATGATCTCTAAAGGGCTAAACTATGGACAATAACAGTAATTTTGACCAGGTGTGCCCAAACTTTTTCATGCCACTGCATACTAGTTGGATTAACCAGTTACAGGAGTTACATGGTATGCTCATACTTTATCGCATGTTTATACATAATATTAACCAAACAAATATTGTATACTCATCTGAACAAAAAGGTTATTTCAGGACTCCACGAGTAAAATATCATTGTAATAGAGGAACGTAAAGCCATATGCTTCTGACAGATGTTTTTCTGCTTTATTAATAAAGTTCTCAAAAGTATTTTATGTTCAGCCAACATTTAAAGTTAGCATGGAGATCACAGTTCCTTTTCTCAAATAATACTGTGGGAAATATGGAGGATTCTTCCAGCACAGTGTGGATGTGGTCGACAGTTTTTAAGATGTACAGTATCTACTGAGAAAATGTGGAATTCTATTATAAAATGTAATTATCAAATGATGAAAGAAAATATTGGCAAAAGCAGAAAATGCATGTTATTAAATTCACCATACGTTGTGCAGGATAGTTTGTGGATTAAGTCCGTTCTGCCACAATAATACAGATTCAAACATAATGAAAAGCTCTGGTGGTTTAATTAACGCGTTTCAAGGTCTATCTGATTTCTTCATCAGGAAAATTACCACAAAGACATAGAGGTATGTCTTTGTGGTATTTTTCTGATGAAGAGGTGAGATAGACCTTGAATCGCGTTGAATAAACCACCAGAGCTTTTCATTACATTTGAATATGTATTATTGTGGCAGCACGGACTTAATCCACAAACTATCCTGCACAACGTCTCTGAGAAGGTCGCGTGGGCGTCCCGTGGATCTGCAGCAGCCGAAACGCACATGCTTTTGCCTTACACCATCAGGTGAGCAGCTCCCTGTTAAAAAACTGCACTTAATCTGAGGATAAGACCCTATATGTGCTTTTTGTCTCCTTAATCTACTATTAAATTCACCATAACATATTTACCTTTCAGTGTTATACATATAAAGTCTTTTTCATGAATAATTTGAGATATACATAGAAGGAAATGGACAGTGTTGGTTGCAGTTACATTATTAAGGCTATGTTCACAGGTAAAAACATCCTACACTTTCACATGGAAGTATACATTTTGAAAAAGGTATATAAATTTTATTTAATGAAAATACATAACACATAAAATCAATACATATAAAAGGGAATACAGACCCAAAAAGCTGCTAACTAGTGTTGAGCATTCCGATACTGCAAGTATCGGGTATCGGCCGATACTTGCTGTATCGGAATTCCGATACCGAGATCCGATATTTTTGTGGTATCGGGTATCGGTATCGAAACAACATTAATGTAAAAATGTGTAAAAGAAAGAATTAAAATAAAAAATATTGCTATACTCACCTCTCCGACGCAGCCTGCACCTTACCGAGGGAAGCGGCAGCGTTCTTTGTTTAAAATTCGCGCTTTTCTTTCCTTTACTGAAATCCCGGCTTGTGATTGGTCGTGTGCCGACCATGTGGCCGGGACGCAACCAATCACAGCAAGCCGTGACGTAATTTCAGGTCCTTCAGGATTTTAAAATTACGTTCCGGCGTTGTGATTGGTTGCGTCGCAGTCACATGGGCAACGCAACCAATCACAGCAAGCCGTGACGTAATTTCAGGTCCTTAAGGATTTTAAAATTACGTCCCGGCTTTGTGATTGGTTGCGTCGCAGTCACATGGGAGACGCAACCAATCACAAGCCGTGACGTCACGGGAGGCTGGACACGCGCCCATTTTAAAATGGGCGCGTGTCCAGCCTCCCGTGAGGTCCCGGCTTGTGATTGGTTGCGTCGTGATCAACCAATCACAAGCCGGGAGGCTGGACACGCGCGCATTTTAAAAAATGTAAAATGCGCGCGTGTCCAGCCTCCCGGCTTGTGATTGGTTGACCGCGACGCAACCAATCACAAGCCAGGACGTCACGGGAGGCCGTGTTTGGGGGCAGACAGCTGGAAGGACAGGACCCGGTATTATCAGCGGGGTAGAGCTGCCCCCACCGGTATACACAGCGACCGCCGCTACAGCAGAGGGGCCGGTAATAATCCGACGGAGAAAGAACAGAGATTGAGAGGGAAATTCGAAACCAGCAATTTAAAATGCGCGCGTGTCCAGCCTCCCGGCTTGTGATTGGTTGACCGCGAGGCAACCAATCACAAGCCGGGACGTCACGGGAGGCTGGACACGCGCTAATTTTAAAATGCGCGCGTGTCCAGCCTCCCGGCTTGTGATTGGTTGACCGCGAGGCAACCAATCACAAGCTGGGACGTCACGGGAGGCTGGACACGCGCTCATTTTAAAATGCGCGTGTGTCCAGCCTCCTGTGACGTCACGGCTTGTGATTGGTTGCGTCTCCCATGTGACTGCGACGCAACCAATCACAAAGCCGGGACGTAATTTTAAAATCCTTAAGGACCTGAAATTACGTCACGGCTTGCTGTGATTGGTTGTGTTGCCCATGTGACTGCGACGCAACCAATCACAACGCCGGAACGTAATTTTAAAATCCTGAAGGACCTGAAATTACGTCACGGCTTGCTGTGATTGGTTGCGTCCCGGCCACATGGTCGGCACGCGACCAATCACAAGCCGGGACTTCAGTAAAGGAAAGAAAAGCGCAAATTTTAAACAAAGAACGCTGCCGCTTCCCTCGGTAAGGTGCAGGCTGCGTCGGAGAGGTGAGTATAGCAATATTTTTTATTTTAATTCTTTCTTTTACACATTAATATAGTTCCCAGGGCCTGAAGGAGAGTTTCCTCTCCTTCAGACCCTGGGAACCATCAGGAATACCGTCCGATACATGAGTCCCATTGACTTGTATTGGTATCGGTATCGGATTGGATCCGATACTTTGCCGGTATCGGCCGATACTTTCCGATACCGATACTTTCAAGTATCGGACGGTATCGCTCAACACTACTGCTAACACATTACATGTATCAAATGCCAATTAATTGGGTCTAATAAGCTGAAGTAAATTATTACCGTAATCAATGTATTATATTTTTTGAGTAATGAATTTTCAATAAATTCATGTATGTCCATAAAAAATCACCTATTAAGGACCCAATATACAATGTGCGCCATTCAATAAATTAATTAAATAAATAAATAAATAGTCCCACTATAAGCACGAACAAGCCTAATGCAATATGTAGTTTGCCTCAAAAAATACTTCAACAAAGTCCATATAATATTATTCACAATCAATATCTATGTACTTAGAAATAAACATCGAGTCTCCAGCAAATGCCAATGAATGCTATATTAGGTAAATATTCAAGCCTGTGACTAACAGTGAATAAAGATTGGTTGTACATAATGATCTGAGATTAAAGTGCCAAGTGCTTGGTATGAGGACAAATGGGCAGGTTTAGCTGCATAGCGTGCTAATACACATAGTGGGAGCAAGGAAAAGGCTAGAAAGTAGTTTGATACATAACCTGTGAGTGCAGACCGGGCCCCGACGCACGTTTCGCGGTAGCTTCTTCCTAGGGTTTTTTTTCATGTGAAGGGAGATGGATACTGGGATCCTTTTATACCGGACAATATCAGTGGTGGCAGCGGCTTAGTAGCGGCGTTTCCATTGTCCTGTACCAGATGTTATGTGTCCACAGCTCGGCGTCTCACGTGGAGGATCTACTCCCCTCTCCAACGCATCAGAGAGGAGGTGGAGTCAGCAGCGATGTGGACCTTTCACCATGGAAACCTAAAAATCGGAGGTTTCAGAAAGCACTCAACGCTGTTGTGTGTGAGCTCTGAGGTGGAAGGCTGGGAGATATTGCAAGAGACAAATTGTCTGGATTTAATAAACTACATCCATGTTACCCATAGTAGATAAAGTGCATAGTGTTGTTTATTAGGAACTAGTTAAATGCAAACTGGCAATTCTACCAGGTGGCAGTGTAAAATTGTAGTAAGTAAGATTAAATAAATGGGGATAAATGTGTAAAGTGTAAAAATTAAATTAATAAATATACATATAAAGATAAATAAAAATTCCAGAACACATAATAAAAAATAAAAAATAAAGGATAAGAATTACTGAATAGTAAATAATTAATAATAAAATACAAAATAAAAAATAAAAATAAATACAAATAAAATGAATATGAAAAAAATGTGTAAATAATATCAAATATAATTATTTTTATATTCATATTATGTGATGTTACAAAGTAAATAAATGTGAAAATTATTGGTCTATCCTACCACAGGAGTGTTACATGCAATAAATTCTACTGTGATAAATTATTATATAATAGGGGAAGTGAGCATTTTACAGACTTACATGTTTATAAAGTGCAAGTTCTAATAATTATTCTATACGAATTGGGTTCTTTTGTGATCTTACATGTAAGTAAATGTGAGAAACAATATTATTAATCTATCTTACCACAGGAATGTGAAATATAATAAGCTCAACTGTGAAAATGTTTTTTTTTTAAATGGGGAGGGTGAAAAGAGGGAATAAACATTATACAAATTAACATGTTTATCAAGTGCAAATGCTAAAATTATTTTATTCAATATCAATTAAGTTCTTTGTGATCCACGTGAAGAACATCGGATGGGGAACACCACCAGATCCAAAACCAATCAGCCAGCCAACCCGAACCAAGCCATCCAACCATGGTATGTATGCAGAAGTAACAATGATGATAATAACATGAGCTAAAAAATAGAAAAAGAAAAGAATGATTAAAAATATCCAATTGAGGACGCAATAAACAAAACAACACACCAATAATAAAATACTTTAAAACTGCCAAAAGACTTTAAAGAAAAGGTGCAAAACTCATGACTTAATTTAATCCATAGGGTTGAACCAAATTGATTTTAAATATCCATTTTGCCTCAAGTTGGGCTAAATTTTTTTGCCAATTAGCCTCCCTCTGGTCAATGTAAACTTTGTCAATACCTGTCACTTTCAAGAGTTTGGCATTGCAATCATGTTTGAGCTTGAAATGTCTCGGGATTGCTTTAAAGGTTGCAATGTCAGTGACATCCCTGGAGTTGACAATATCTCTATAATGTTCTCTGACACGTGTCTTCAAAGGTCTTGAGGTTAGGCCTACGTAAATCTTTTTACAAGGGCATACAGCATAATATACTACACCAATGCTATTGCATGTAACGTTTTGTGTGATGGTGTATACGTGCTTTCCATCACTAGACACAAACGTCGATGCTTGAGACATATTGGGACAGGCTATACAGTCATGACAATGGAAAAAACCCCATTTGGGATCACTTGATCCAAATGCTTATTCTGGAATTTGTCCTGCATGATAGCTTTGGACAAGTAAATCTTTTAAAATTTGAGACCTCCTGTATGTAACAGAGGTTTGTCATTCAAATATTTAGATAGAGTCCAGTCCGTTTTTATCATCGGACAATATTTATTTATCGCTTGTCTGACGCTATACCACTTGTCACCATAAGTGGATATAAATCTCACCTTGGAATCCATGGGGGATTTTCCTTTTTGTTGTAGCAAATCTTCTCTTTTAGTCAGAGTTGCTTTTTTCAATCCTCTCTTTATGCAGCGTTTAGAGTAACCTCTGTTCTCAAATCTTGTAGCCAGAGCTTCAGCCTGTTCATTAAAAAGATGATCATTAGAGCATATCCTTTTTATCCTCAAAAATTGACCAGTTGGTATGCTATTAATTAATGGCGGGGATGTGATGATGAGGCATGTAATAGAGAATTCACAGCCATCTCCTTTCTATTTACATTTGACTGAATTCGATCATTAGCACTTTTTCTGTGCAAAACATCCAAAAATTCAACATTTGTTTGACTATATATGCATGTAAGTCTAACATTAATCCTATTATCATTCAGGATCTCAAGCAAGGCGAGAAGGTCCTCTTCTGTGCCCTGCCATAGCAGAAAAATGTCATCAATAAACCATACCCAGAACAGGACCTTCTCAATAAATGCGATGCCTTCGTTTGCAGTTGAAGATACCATTTTTAAGACCAAATGGGAAGAAGCGTGTAACCTCTGTTCCAAATCATTTATTGAGCTTCTAATTGGCAATAATAAGAAAAGTTTGGACAAATGTGATACTGAGATTGAGAATACTCGGAAAAAATTATCTGAGACCCTCACATCAACAGAATGGAGGCCCTGAATAAGGATATAGATAAACATTTTCTAATCTGGGAAAAGGAGGTTAAGGACATTAAAACAAAAAAATTTCAGAGAGACCTTCAGGACTTCAAAAATGGAACAGTTTACAGATGGCAGCAAACCTCCACCAGAAATCATGATGTAACGAGAACTTCGTCTTTTTCATCTTTATCATCCAGAGAGGAGGATAACGACAACAGGACTGGCGGTCGATTTTACAACCTCAGATATAACACAAATAAAGAAGAGGAAACAGCTTTAAAAGGAAGGATAAACGAATGGACAATCCGTCCACATCCAAGTTGCAGGTGATAAATTTGTCCAATATCATACTAACTGAATCACAGATTGAGGTATTGAGTTTTGGCCTGAGTTATTCACCAACTGCTTCATTTGATCTTTTCTCATTAATGAAAGATTTAAATTTATTTGCACGAAAATTAGTGTTGAAAAATCTTCAAGAAAAGCCAAGCTTTGGAGAAGAATGGACAGATAAAGAATTGGAGGCTATTTCCATCTTGGAGGACATCAGTGATGAACAGGAGCCAGCAGTAAGTATGAGAAAATTTGTACCTCCTACCCCAAAGAAATTTCCCCCTTTGAATATATACCCGAATATAGAGCTCTTTGTAAAAATGTTGAGTAATGAACTTCAAAAAATTCCATCAACATTGAAAAATGACAATCTCACATTAAATCAGAGAAAGGCCCTCAAAGAGTTGAGGGACCTGAAAGAAATAACAATAAAGCCAGCAGACAAAGGGGGAAATGTGGTAATATGGCCCACTAAACAGTATGAGAGGGAAGCTTTAAGTCAACTGAGGGATCCTGCATGTTATAAAACTCACGTTTAATCCTACTTCAAATTACCTTGATGAATTGCAGGAAATCCTTGAAGAAGCTTTCTTGACTATCGCAGCTGACATCCGGCACTATGTGCCAGGAGCGGTCACGGACCGCCCCCGGCACATTAACCCCCGGCACACTGCGATCAAACATGATCGCAGTGTTCCGGCGGTATAGGGAAGCATCGCGCAGGGAGGGGGCTCCCTGCGTGCTTCCCTGAGACCCCCGGAGCAACGCGACATGATCGCGTTGCTCTGAGCGTCTCTTACTTCCTATCCCTGCAGCAGGCCCGGATCCAAAATGGCTGCGGGGCTGCAACCGGGTCCTGCAGGGATTACTTCCGGGTCCAGTGCAGGCGCTGGTAAGCCTGCAGTGCTGTCAGTCAGATCGCCGATCTGACAGAGTGCTGTGCAAACTGTCAGATCAGCGATCTGTGATGTCCCCCCCGGGACAAAGTAAAAAAGTAAAAAAAAAAAATTCCACATGTGTAAAAAAAAAAAAAAAATTCCTAAATAAAGAAAAAAAATATATATTATTCCCATAAATACATTTTTTTATCTAAATAAAAAAAACAATAAAAGTACACATATTTAGCATCGCCGCGTCCGTAACGACCCACCCTATAAAACTGTCCCACTAGTTAACCCCTTCAGTGAACACCGTAAGAAAAAAAAAACAAGCCAAAAAACAACGCTTTATTATCATACCGCTCAACAAAAAGTTGAATAACACGCGATCAAAAAGATGGATATAAATAACCATGGTACCGCTGAAAACGTCATCTTGTCTCGCAAAAAACAAGCCACCATACAGCATCTTAAGCAAAAAAATAAAAAAGTTATAGTCCTCAGAATAAAGCGATGCCAAAATAATAATTTTTTCTATAAAATAGCTTTTATCGTATAAAAGCGCCAAAACATAAAAAAATGATATAAATGAGAAATTGCTGAAATCGTACTGACCCAAAGAATAAAACTGCTTTCTCAATTTTACCAAACGTGGAACGGTATAAACGCCTCCCCCAAAAGAAATTCATGAATAGCTGGTTTTTGGTCATTCTGCCTCACAAAAATCAGAATAAAAAGCGATCAAAAAATGTCATGTGCCCGAAAATGTTAACAATAAAAACGTCAACTCGTCCAGCAAAAAACAAGACCTCACATGACTCTGGGACCAAAATATGGAAAAATTATAGGTCTCAAAATGTGGAGACGCAAAAACTTTTTTGCTATAAAAAGCGTCTTTTAGTGTGTGACAGCTGCCAATCATAAAAATCCGATATAAAAAAAGGCTATAAAAGTAAATCAAACCCCCTTCATCATCCCCTTAGTTAGAGAAAAATAATAAAATTAAAAAAATTTATTTATTTCCATTTTCCCATTAGGATTAGGGTTAGGGCTAGGGTTAGGGCTAGGGTTAGGGCTAGGGTTAGGGTTAAGGCTAGGGTTAGGGCTAGGGTTAGGGCTAGGGTTAGGGTTAGGGCTAGGGTTAGGGCTAGGGCTAGGGTTGGGGGCTAGGGTTGGAGCTAAAGTTAGGGTTAGGGTTGGGGCTAAAGTTAAGGTTAGGGTTGAGGCTAAAGTTAGGGTTAGGGTTTGGATTACATTTACGGTTGGGATTAGGGTTAGGGGTGTGTCAGGGTTAGGGGTGTGGTTAGGGTTACTGTTGGGATTAGGGTTAGGGGTGTGTTTGGATTAGGGTTTCAGGTAGAATTGGGGAGTTTCCACTGTTCAGGCACATCAGGGGCTCTCCAAACGCGACATGGCGTCCGATCTCAATTCCAGCCAATTCTGCGTTAAAAAAGTAAAACAGTGCTCCTTCCCTTCTGAGCTCTCCCATGCGCCCAAACAGGAGTTTACCCCAACATATGGGGTATCAGCGTACTCGGGACAAATTGGATAACAACTTTTGATGTCCAAGTTCTCATGTTATCCTTGGGAAAAGAAAAATTTGGGGGGCTAAAAATCATTTTTGTGGGAAAAAAAATAGATTTTTTATTTTCACGGCTCTGCATTGTAAACTTTAGTGAAACACTTGGGGGTTCAAAGTTCTCACAACATATCTAGATAAGTTCCTTGGGAGGTCTAGTTTCCAATATGGGGTCATTTGTGGGGGGTTTCTACTGTTTGGGTACATCAGGGGCTCTACAAATGTAACGTGACGCCTGCAGACCAATCCATCTAAGTCTGCATTCCAAATGGCGCTCCTTCCCTTCCGAGCTCTGCCATGCGCCCAAACAGTGGTTCCCCCCCACATATGGGGTATCAGCGTACTCAGGACAAATTGGACAACAAAGTTTGGAGTCCAATTTCTCCTGTTACCCTTGGGAAAATACAAAACTGGGGGCTAATAAATAATTTTTGTGAAAAAAAAAATAATTTTTATTTTCACGGCTCTGCGTTATATACTGTAGTGAAACACTTGGGGGTTCAAAGCTCTGAAAACACATCTAGATAAGTTCCTTAGGGGGTCTACTTTCCAAAATGGTGTCACTTGTGGGGGGTTTTAATGTTTAGGCACATCAGGGGCTCTCCAATCGTGACATGGTGTCCCATCTCAATTCCAGTCAATTTTGCATTGAAAAGTAAAATTGCGCTCCTTTCCTTCCGAGCTCTGCCATGCTCCCAAACAGTGGTTTACCCCCACATATGGGGTATCGTCATACTTAGGACAAATTGCTCAACAACTTTTGTGGTCTAATTTCTTCTCTTACCCTTGGGAAAATAAAAAAATGGTGCGAAAAGATCATTTTTGTGAAAAAATATGATTTTTTATTTTTACAGCTCTGCATTATAAACTTCTGTGAAGCACTTGTTGGGTCAAAGTGCTCACCACTAGTGTTGAGCATTCCGATACTGCAAGTATCGGGTATCGGCCGATACTTGCTGTATCGGAATTTCCGATACCGAGATCCGATACTTTTGTGGTATCGGGTATCGGGTATCGCAACAACATTAATGTAATAATGTGTAAAAAAGAGAATTAAAATAAAAAATATCGCTATACTCACCTGTCCGACGCAGCCGGGACCTCAGCGAGGGAACCGGCAGCGTTGTTTGTTTAAATTTCGCACTTTTACTTGGTTACGTGAAGTCCCGGCTTGTGATTGGTCAGGGCGGCCATGTTGCCGGGACGCGGACCAATCACAGCAAGCCGTGACGAAATTACGTCACGGCTTGCTGTGATTGGTCCGCGTCCCGGCAACATGGCCGCCATTAACCAATCACAAGCCGTGACGTCACGGGAGGCTGGACATGCGCGTATTTTGAAAAGCGCGCGTGTCCAGCCTCCAGTGACGTCCCGGCAACATGGCCGCCATTAACCAATCACAAGCCGGGACGTCACGGGAGGCTGGACATGCGCGTATTTTGAAAAGCGCGTGTGTCCAGCCTCCAGTGACGTCCCGGCAACATGGCCGCCATTAACCAATCACAAGCCGGGACGTCACGGGAGGCTGGACATGCGCGTATTTTGAAAAGCGCGCGTGTCCAGCCTCCAGTGACGTCCCGGTAACATGGCCGCCATTAACCAATCACAAGCCGGGACGTCACTGGAGGCTGGACACGCGCGCTTTTCGTCACGGCTTGCTGTGATTGGTCCGCGTCCCGGCAACATGGCGCCGTGACCAATCATAAGCCGGGACGTCACTGGAGGCTGGACACGCGCGCTTTTCAAAATACGCGCATGTCCAGCCTCCCGTGACGTCACGGCTTGTGATTGGTTAATGGCGGCCATGTTGCCGGGACGCGGACCAATCACAGCAAGCCGTGACGTAATTTCGTCACGGCTTGCTGTGATTGGTCCGCGTCCCGGCAACATGGCCGCCCTGACCAATCACAAGCCGGGACCTCACGTAACCAAGTAAAAGCGCGAATTTTAAACAAACAACGCTGCCGGTTCCCTCGCTGAGGTCCCGGCTGCGTCGGACAGGTGAGTATAGCAATATTTTTTATTTTAATTCTTTCTTTTACACATTAATATGGTTCCCAGGGCCTGAAGGAGAGTTTCCTCTCCTTCAGACCCTGGGAACCATCAGGAATACCGTCCGATACTTGAGTCCCATTGACTTGTATTGGTATCGGGTATCGGTATCGGATTGGATCCGATACTTTGCCGGTATCGGCCGATACTTTACGATACCGATACTTTCAAGTATCGGACGGTATCGCTCAACACTACTCACCACACATCTAGATAAGTTCCTTAATGGGTCTACTTTCCAAAATGGTGTCATTTGTGGGGGGTTTCAATGTTTACGCACATTAGGGGCTTTCCAAACCCAACAGCGTCCCATCTCAATTCCAGTCAATTTTGCATTGAAAAGTAAAATGGCGCTCCTTTCCTTCCGAGCTCTGCCATGCGCCCAAACAGTGATTTACCCCCACATATGGGGTATCAGCGTACTCAGGACAAATTGTACAACAACTTTTGAGGTCCATTTTCTCCTGTTACCCTTGGTAAAATAAAACAAATTGGAGCTGAAATAAATTTTGTGTGAAAAAAAGTTAAATGTTTATTTTTATTTAAACATTCCAAAAATTCCTGTGAAACACCTGAAGGGTTAATAAACTTCTTGAATGTGGTTATGAGCACCTTGAGGGGTGCAGTTTTTAGAATGGTGTCACACTTGGGTATTTTCTATCATATAGACCCTTCAAAATGACTTCAAATGAGATGTGGACCCTAAAAAAAATGGTGTTGTAAAAATGAGAAATTGCTGGTCAAATTTAACCCTTATAACTACCTAACAAAAAAAAATTTAGTTCTGAAATTGTGCTGATTTAAAGTAGACATGTGGGAAATGTTACTTATTAAGTATTTTGCGTGACATATCTCTGTGATTTAAGGGCATAAAAATTCAAAGTTGGAAAATTGCGAAATTTTCAAAATTTTCGCCAAATTTCCATTTTTTTCACAAATAAACGCGAGTTATATCGAATAAATTTTACCACTATCATGAAGTACAACATGTCACGTGAAAACACATTGTCAGAATCCCCAAGATCCGTTGAAGCGTTCCAGAGTTATAACCTCATAAAGAAACAGTGGTCAGAATTGTAAAAATTGGCCAGGTCATTAACGTGCAAACCACCCTCGGGGCTTAAGGGGTTAAGAAATAAAGGTCAGTCAGTCTGTAAAATTGGGAAAACTTTGAAAGTGTCCCCAAGTGCAGTGGCAAAAACCATCAAGCACTACAAAGAAACTGGCTCACATGAGGACCGCCCCAGGAAGGGAAGACCAAGAGTCACATGTGCTTCTGAAGATAAGTTTATCCGCGTCACCAGCCTCAGAAATCGCAGGTTAACAGCAGCTCACATTAGAGACCATGTCAATGCCACACAGAGTTCTAGAACCAGACACATCTCTACAACAACTGTTAGGAGGAGATTTTGTGCAGCAGGCCTTCATGGTAAAATAGCTGCTAGGAAACTACTGCTAAGGACAGGCAACAAGCAGAAGAGACTTGTTTGGGCTAAAGAACACAAGGAATGGACATTAGACCAGTGGAAATCTGTGCTTTGGTCTGATGAGTCCAAATTTGAGATCTTTGGTTCCAACCACCATGTCTTTATGCGACGCGGAAAAGGTGAACAGATGGACTCTACATGCCTGGTTCCCACCGTGAAGCATGGAGGAGGAGGTGTGATTGTGTGGGGGTGCTTTGCTTGTGACATTGTTGAGGATTTATTCAAAATTGAGGGCATACTGAACCAGCATGGCTACCACAGCATCTTGAAGTGGCATGCTATTCCATCTAGTTTGCATTTATTTGGACCATCATTTATTTTTCAACAGGACAATGACCCCAAACACACCTAGAGTCTGTGTAAGGCTACGTTCACATTAGCGGCGGGCGCCGCAGCGGCGGGCGCCGCAGCGGCGCCGCATGCGTCATGCGCCCCTATATTTAACATGGGGGCGCATGGACATGCGTCGCACTTGCGTTTTGCGCCGCATGCGTCGCTGCGGCGCCCGCGTCTGGGCGCAGAGGACGCAGCAAGTTGCATTTTTGCTGCGTCCAAATTCAATTAAAAAAAGGACGCATGCGGCGCAAAACGCAGCGTTGTGCATGCGTTTTTGTTTGCGTTGTGCGCTGCGGCGCCGACGCTGCGGCGCACAACGCAAATGTGAACGTAGCCTAAGGGCTATTTGACCAAGAAGGAGAGTGATGGGGTGCTACGCCAGATGACCCGGCCTCCACATTCGCCAGTCCTGAACCCAATCGAGATGGTTTGGAGTGAGCTAGACCGCAGAGTGAAGGCAAAAGGGTCAACAAGTGGTAAGCATCTCTGGGAACTCCTTCAAGATTGTTGGAAGACTATTCCCAGTGACTACCTCTTGAAGCTCATCAAGAGAATGCCAAGAGCGTGCAAAGCAGTGATCAAAGCAAAAGGTGGCTACTTTGAAGAACCTAGAATATAAGACATATTTTCAGTTGTTTCACACTTTTTGTTAAGTATATAATCCACATGTGTTAATTCATAGTTTTGATGCCTTCAGTGTGAATGTACAATTTTCATGGTCATGAAAATACAGAAAAATCTTTTAATGAGAAGGTGTGTCCAAACTTTTGGTCTGTGATAGGGGTCGAGTTCCCGCCTCTGCACAGGGGGAATCTCGGGCCATCTCCGCTGCAGTCTCCTATTTTTCTCCTGCCGCAGTGGAGCCTGCTCAGCGGAGACGTCGGTCCCAGCATCTTGCTCAGTCCCACTCTGTACAAAGAGTTACTGCTGCTTTTCCTGCTTCTGCCATTGAAGTCAGTGCTGGGCAGCGGCGAGCGGATGCTTCTGGGACGAAGTCCTGCTCTTCTCGTTTTGAGCATGCCCTGAGTAAGATCTCTCAGTGGAGATCGAGGGTCACATGGTCAGATACTGCAGCTAAGTCCATTGGTCCTTTCAGGAAGGTCCTGTAGGTACTAGGACTAAGTCCTGCTTGGCACACACTGAGCATGCCCAGGGCAAGATCTCTCAGTGGAGATTTAGGGTCACATGCTCAGGTATGGCAGTCTCTCATTGGTCCTTCTAGGAAGGTCTTTTACTTACTGCAACTATATAAGGCTCGCATGGCCACACGGCCATGCGCTAGTATTGCTTTCATTTATATACTTTGCGCCAGTGTGGTCTTGTATGAGTGTGTTCAGGGACCCAGCTGAAATAAGCCCCTAGAATGCTGGCACCTCCGGCGAGGAGTTCATATGCTTGTGTGTTCAGGGATCTGGCCGAAATAAGCCCCTAGAATGCTGGCACCTCCGGCGAGGAGTTTCATGTGTGTGCAAGACCACTGACTGCTCTTGTTTAGACAGTTTGCCTGTGCCTCTGTGGAGTCTAACAGGACGCAGTGCTTTGAGTTCACGGCCGCTCTGTGATGTAACAGAGTTAGCTAACACTGCCATTAGTTCCGCTATTTGCTAGCAGCAGGTTCTCCTGCACGGTGGACCCCGGGCTGCGAACGCATCTATCCTAATAAAATATATACTTTCATTATGTGCGTTCCGCTAGCCCTAACATAACATAATACTAGCGCCAGGGTCTGGCTAGTAAATGGCGGACATACAGCAGTCTTTGCGGTATATCCAGCAGCTGGAGGGTAGGTTGGTGGCTCTCGAGAGCTCAACCTCAGCTGTGGATATTTCCGCAGTTGCTGTACAGGCTGCTAGAGTGGCTGCAGCAACCTTGTCCACTGCCACCTCTGTTCCGACATTTTCGTGCCTCCCGATCCCAGAAAAATTTTCTGGAGAAAGCAGATCTTGTAGGGGATTCGTGAGTCAGTGCTCTATTCACCTTGAGCTTCTGGCTGCACGTTTTCCCACAGAGCGGGCTAAGGTGTGATATATTGTGTCCCTCTTGTCAGACAGGGCATTGGAATGGGCTACGCCGCTGTGGGAGCGTGGCGATCATGTGGTGCAGAGTGCTCTGTTGTTTCTGAGCACTCTGAAACAGGTCTTCCTGGGACCTCAAGTCACCCATGATACGGCGCTCAAACTGCTGGCATTAACTCAGGGTGAGTCCTTGGTCAGCCAATTCGCCATCCGTTTCCGAACTTTAGCTTCAGAGCTGGAGTAGTCGGATAAAGCCCTTATCCCCATATTTTGGAGGGGGCTGGCTAATCACGTTAAGGATGCTCTGGCCACCAGGGAGATTCCAGCCACACTGGAGGAG
This sequence comes from Ranitomeya variabilis, assembly GCF_051348905.1. Lineage (NCBI taxonomy): Eukaryota > Metazoa > Chordata > Amphibia > Anura > Dendrobatidae > Ranitomeya > Ranitomeya variabilis. Next base: position 339,422,648 of record NC_135232.1, on the reverse strand, counting down.
TTAATAACTGTCTCTACCCGCATTGACCTCCATTTTAACGAGCGGAGGTTAGAGCGAGCCCTGTGTAGGCAGAGGTTTCGGCTGGCTCCCACCTTCACCTGACCTCTGGAATCTCCGGTCCTGGTTCCTGAGTCACATGAGGCCAGGGAGGTGTCACGAGCGGATTCTAAGTCCCGGACCGATTGGGCATCCAAGGTTTGTCATGTTTGCCAGCAGTCTGGACATCTTGCCACCAGATGTTCTCAGCGGTCGAGGAGACATCAGCCTCTAGTGGTAGTTGGGGGAGGTACACTAGATATGGCGACGTTTGCCTCAAAATTGTCCTTTAAGGGGACAATTAATATTGGCTCATCTTCCCACTCAGTAGAGCTCTGCGTGGATTCTGGGGCAGAGGGCAATTTCATGTCTTCCGCCTTTGCCCAACGTCACGCCATACCCCTGGTTATGCTAGCGCAACCAGATACGGTACGAGTGATGAATGGGTCGACACTACCTTCACAGATAACTCACCAGACCTTTCCTTTTACTCTGTCCATGTCGCCATCTCATCAGGAGACAATATCTCTGCTCGTCATACCTGAGGGTATTGATGAGGTCATGTTGGGGATACCTTGGTTACGGTACCACTCTCCACATATCGAGTGGTCTTCTGGCAGAATTTTGGGATGGGGTGAGTCTTGTGAGGGTAGGTGTCAAAGGGAGTGCATTCAGGTTGCTACTACTGAGGTACCCGCAGATCTATCCTCTCTCCCCAAGCAATACTGGTCTCATGCGGACGTGTTCTCCAAAGAGGCGGCAGAGACTCTTCCTCCTCACTGCTCCTATGACTGTCCTATTGACCTCTTGCCTGGTGCTGAGCCTCCCCGGGGTCGAGTTTATCCGTTATCTCTCCCGGAGACGGAGGCTATGTCTCAGTACATCCAAGAAAATCTGGCAAGAAGTCAGTGTCACCTGCAGGGGCTGGGTTCTTCTTTGTTCAGAAGAAGAATGGGGAACTGCATCCATGTATTGACTACAGGGGTCTTAACGCCATCACCGTTAAGAACAAATACCCATTACCCCTGATATCTGAGCTTTTTGATAGGCTACGGGGAGCAAGGGTATTTACAAAATTAGATCTGCGGGGTGCTTACAATCTGATTCACATCCGTGAGGGGGACGAATGGAAGACGGCTTTTAACACCAGGGATGGGCACTATGAGTATCTGGTGATGCCCTTCGGGCTCTGTAATGCCCCAGCTGTTTTCCAAGACTTTGTGAACGACATCTTCCGGGATATGCTCACCACCTCGGTCGTAGTCTATCTGGATGATATTCTCATCTACTCTCCAGATATCGACTCCCATCGGAGAGATGTTCGCAAAGTCTTTGACCTCTTACGGGCAAACTCCCTCTACGCCAAGTTGGAGAAGTGTGTCTTTGAGCAGGAGTCCTTGCCATTTCTTGGTTATATCATCTCTGCCCAGGGTTTGGCTATGGATCCTGCCAAGCTACAGGCTGTGATGGACTGGCAGGAACCCTATTCTCTTAAATAGGTGCAGTGCTTTATGGGGTTCATTAACTACTATCGACAGTTCATTCCACACTTCTCAACATTGGTAGCTCCCTTGGTTGCCCTTACCAAGAAGGGAGCAAATCCCAAATTGTGGTCTGTGGAGGTCTCCAAGGCCTTTAATTCCATAAAGTCACGTTTTGCTAGCGCTCCCATCCTACATCGCCCTGATGTAGACAAACCCTTTATCATGGAGGTGGATGCCTCATCTGTTGGTGCAGGAGCAGTCCTCTTCCAAAAGGATGCTCAAGGTCGGAAGCATCCTTGCTTCTTCTTTTCAAAGACCTTTTCACCAGCAGAGAGGAATTATTCCATCGGGGACAGGGAGTTGCTGGCCATGAAATTGGCCTTCTCGGAGTGGAGACATCTCTTGGAGGGAGCTGGTTTTCCTTTCCAAGTCTTCATACACAATAAAAATTTGGTGTACCTACAGACAGCCCAGCGGTTAAATTCTCGCCAGGCTAGATGGTCCTTGTTCTTCTCCCAGTTCCATTTCACCCTCCATTTTCTTTCTGGGGAGAAGAACATTTGTGCCGACGCTCTCTCTCGCTCCGTGGTGTCATCTGTGGAGGAGGAAGAGGAGCCTCGGCTTATTGTCCCCACTGAGAGCCTGAGAACCGTAGCTCGGGTTTCGCTAGAGTCTGTGCCTCCGGGCAAGACTTTTGTACCACCCAATTTGCGACCGGAGGTTCTCTCGTGGGCTCATTCGTCCAGGGTGGGTGGACATTTTGGGACAAAAAGGACATCTGAGCTGTTGGCGAGGACGTATTGGTGGCCACATATGGTCCGTGATGTCAGGGATTATATTCTGGCGTGTGTCTCCTGCGCCAAAAATAAGTCTCCTCGACAACGGCCAGCTGGGTTACTCTATCCATTGCCGGTGGCAGACAGGCCCTGGGAGATGGTCGGGATGGACTTTGTGGTGGGTTTGCCCAAGTCTCGGGGCTGTACCATCATTTGGGTTATCACTGATCACTTCTCCAAAATGGTGCATTTGGTGCCGCTTCCGCGGTTACCTTCGGCACTGGCCTTGGCAGCGTTGTTCATAAAGCACATCTTTCGCCTACACGATATGCCAGACAAGATTGTCAGTGACCAGGGTCCCCAGTTTGCATCTCGGTTCTGGAGAGAGCTTTGTCGTCTTCTCAGCATTGAGTTAAATCTCTCTTCCGCATATCATCCTGAGACGAATGGATTGGTAGAGTCACATATCTGCAACATTTTGTTTCAGCCAGACAGGATGACTGGGCATCCTTGCTACCGTGGGCAGAGTTTGCGCTGAACAATGCAGTTGCCGACTCCACTGGACAAACCCCATTCCTCCTCAACTATGGTCAGCATCCGCGGGTACCTGTGCCTATGCCCGTGTCTTCTGCCGACTCCAGGGTGGCAGACTGGGCTGTGGAAGCACGGGATATTTGGGACCGCACTCAGGATGCAATTCAGGCCTCCAAGGAGAGAATGAGGTCCTCTGCCGATGTACATCGGCGCCCCGCTCCGACCTTTGCTCCTGGCGACTTAGTGTGGCTGTCCGCCCGAAACATCAGGCTACGAGTTGAGTCCACTAAGTTTGGACCTCGCTACTTGGGTCCTTTCAAGGTCCTCGAACAGGTTAATCCTGTGGTCTATCGTTTGGCCCTTCCGCCACGCCTGGGTATCACCGACACCTTTCATGTGTCCCTCTTGAAACCCGTATACATGTCCCAGTTTTCTGAGTCATCTGCTGGGACATCGGGTTTGTCTACGGACGATTGCAAGGTGGTACGTGGCAAAAAATTTTATTTGGGGTGGATTGGAAGGGTTATGGTCCTGAAGACAGGTCCTGGGAGTCTGCTGAGCACATTCGGGCTCGGCAGCTCATTGCTGCCTTCGAGCGTGGCAAGGCCCAAGGAGGGGGGCCCTAGTAGGGGGGTAATGTTAGGGGTCGAGTTCCCGCCTCTGCACAGGGGGAATCTCGGGCCATCTCCGCTGCGGTCTCCAATTCTTCTCCTGCCGCAGTGGAGCCTGCTCAGCGGAGACGTAGGTCCCAGCATCTTGCTCAGTCCCACTTTGTACAAAGAGTTACTGCTGCTTTTCCTGCTTCTGCCATTGAAGTCAGTGCTGGGCAGCGGCGAGCGGACGCTTCTGGGACTAAGTCCTGCTCTTCTCGCTCTGAGCATGCCCTGAGTAAGATCTCTCAGTGGAGATCGAGGGTCACATGGTCAGATACTGCAGCTAAGTCCATTGGTCCTTTCAGGAAGGTCCTGTAGGTACTAGGACTAAGTCCTGCTTGGCACACACTGAGCATGCCCAGGGCAAGATCTCTCAGTGGAGATTTAGGGTCACCTGCTCAGGTATGGCAGTCTCTCATTGGTCCTTCTAGGAAGGTCTTTTACTTACTGCAGATATATAAGGATCGCAAGGCCACACGGCCATGCGCTAGTATTACTTTCATTTATATACTTTGCACCAGTGTGGTCTTGTATGAGTGTGTTCAGGGACCCGGCTGAAATAAGCCCCTAGAATGCTGGCACCTCCGGCGAGGAGTTCGTATGCTTGTGTGTTCAGGGACCTGGCCGAAATAAGCCCATAGAATGCTGGCACCTCCGGCGAGGAGTTTCGTGTGTGTGCAAGACCACTGACTGCTCTTGTTTAGACAATTAGCCTGTGCCTCTGTGGAGTCTAACAGGGCGCAGTGTTTTGAGCTCACGGCTGCTCTGTGAAGTAACAGAGTTAGCTAACACTGCCATTAGTTCCGCTATTTGCTAGCAGCAGGTTCTCCTGCACGGTGGACCCCGGGCTGTGAACGCATCTATCCTAATAAAATATATACTTTCATTAGGTGCGTTCTGCTAGCCCTAACATAACAGTCTGTACTGTACTTCATTCCCAAGATCCACAAAAATTTGAAGAATCCACCAGGACACCCTATCGTTTCAGGAAATGGCAGCCTTTGTAAGACTGTATGTAAGTATCTTAAATTATTTTTAAATTCCTTGGTTTATACATCACCATCTTATATCAAGGATACAGGAGATTTTTTTGTCTAAAATTGAGGGCATACCGATGGAGAGTGATATGTGGCTCGTAACCTTGGACGCAGAGTTACTATACACCTCCATCTTTCACAGTGATGGAATTAAAGCAGTCAGGACTTTTTTGACCATGACTGACTATAACATGGAGTTCATTGAATTTTTGATTGCTCTCCTTGAATTTGCTTTAACACATTATTTTTTCATTTTCAAGGAAACCATTTACCTGCAAAATCAAGGAACTGCTATGGGGGCAGCATTTGCCCCCTCATATGCAAATTTACTTCTGGGATTATGGGAGAGAAAAATCTTTACAAAGCCAATCACATTAATTGAGAAGGTCCTGTTCTGGGTATGGTTTATTGATGACATTTTTCTGCCATGGCAGGGCACAGAACAGGACCTTCTCGCCTTGCTTGAGATCCTGAATGATAATAGGATTAATGTTAGACTTACATGCAAATATAGTCAGACAAATCTTGAATTTTTGGATGTTTTGATCAGAAAAGGTGCTAATGATCGAATTCAAACAAATGTACATAGAAAGGAGATGGCTGTGAATTCTCTATTACATGCCTCATCATCCCATCCTCAGCCATTAATTAATAGCATACCAACCGGTCAATTTTTGAGGATAAAAAGGATATGCTCTAATGATCATCTTTTCAATGAATAGACTGAAGCTCTGGCTACAAGATTTGAGAACAGAGGTTACTCTAAATGCTGTATAAAGAGAGGATTGAAAAAAGCAACTCTGACTAAAAGAGAAGATGTGCTACAACCAAAAGGAAAATCCCCCATGGATTCCAAGGTGAGATTTATATCCACTTGTAGTGACAAGTGGTCTAACGTCAGACAAGTGCTAAATAAATATTGGCCGATGATAAAAACGGACTGGACTCTATCTAAATATTTCAATGACAAACCCTCTATTACATACAGGAGGTCTCAAAATTTAAAAGATTTACCGTATATACTCGAGTATAAGCCGAGATTTTCAGCCCAAATTTTTGGGCTGAAAGTGCCCCCTCGGCTTATACTCGAGTCATGATCGGTGGTGGGGTCGGCGGGTGAGCACTGTCATATACTTACCTAGTCCCGGCGATCCTGGCGCTCCCCCTGCCCGTCCCACGGTCTCCGGGTGCCGCAGCCTCTTCCCCTGAGCGGTCACGTGGGACCGCTCATTAGAGAAATGAATAGGCGGCTCCACCTCCCATAGGGGCGGAGCCGCCTATTCATTTCTCTAATGAAGCGGTGCCGGTGACCGCTGATAGAGAAAGAGGCTGCGGCACCGAAGACAGGCAGGGGGAAGGAGCGGGACGCCGGGAGCAGGTAAGTGTCATATTCACCTCTCCTCGTTCCACACGCCGGGCGCTGTCTCCATCTTCCTGGCGTCTCTCTCTCCTCACTGACTGTTCAGGCAGAGGGCGCGATGACACATATAGTGTGCGCGCCGCCCTCTGCCTGATCAGTCAGTGCAGGGAGACGCCGGGAAGATGGCGCCGAGGAGCTGCAAGCAAGACAGGTGAGTATGTGTTTTATTATTTTTATTGCAGCAGCAGCAGCGCAGCTATGGGGCAATAATGGACGGTGCAGAGCACTATATGGCACAGCTATGGGGCAACGGTGCAGAGCACTATATGGCACAGCTATGGGGCAATAATGGTGCAGAGCACTATATGGCACAGCTATGGGGCAACGGTGCAGAGCACTATATGGCACAGCTATGGGGCAATAATGGTGCAGAGCACTATATGGCACAGCTATGGGGCAATGGTGCAGAGCACTATATGGCACAGCTATGGGGCAACGGTGCAGAGCACTATATGGCACAGCTATGGGGCAGTAATGGTGCAGAGCACTATATGGCACAGCTATGGGGCAGTAATGGTGCAGAGCACTATATGGCACAGCTATGGGGCAATGGTGCAGAGCACTATATGGCACAGCTATGGGGCAGTAATGGTGCAGAGCACTATATGGCACAGCTATGGGGCAGTAATGGTGCAGAGCACTATATGGCACAGCTATGGGGCAATAATGGTGCAGAGCACTATATGGCACAGCTATGGGGCAATAATGGTGCAGAGCACTGTATGGCACAGCTATGGGGCAATAATGGTGCAGAGCACTATATGGCACAGCTATGGGGCAGTAACGGTGCAGAGCACTATATGGCACAGCTATGGGGCAATAATGGTGCAGAGCACTATATGGCAGAGCTATGGGGCAATGGTGCAGAGCACTGTATGGCACAGCTATGGGGCAGTAATGGTGCAGAGCACTATATGGCACAGCTATGGGGCAGTAATGGTGCAGAGCACTATATGGCACAGCTATGGGGCAATAATGGTGCAGAGCACTGTATGGCACAGCTATGGGGCAATAATGGACGGTGCAGAACACTATATGGCACAGCTATGGGGCAATAATGAACGGTGCAGAGCACTATATGGCACAGCTATGGGGCAATAATGGTGCAGAGCACTATATGGCACCGCTATGGGGCCATAATGAACAGTATGGAGCATCTATTTTTATTTTTGAAATTCACCGGTAGCTGCTGCATTTTCCACCCTAGGCTTATACTCGAGTCAATAAGTTTTCCCAGTTTTTTGTGGCAAAATTAGGGGGGTCGGCTTATACTCGGGTCGGCTTATACTCGAGTATATACGGTACTTGTCCATAGCTGTCATGCAGGGCAAACTCTGGAAAAAGCATTTGGATCAAGAGGTCCCAAATGTTTCTTTTTCCCCTGTCATGACTGTGTAGCCTGTCCCAATATGTCTCAAGCCTCGACGTTCGTGTCTAGTGATGGAACGCAAGTATACACCATCACACAAAACATTATATGCAATAGCATTGGTGTAGTATATTCTGCTGTATGCCCTTGTAAAAAGATTTACGTAGGCCTAACCTCAAGACCTTTGAAGACACGTGTCAGAGAACATTATAGAGATATTGTCAACTCCAGGGATGTCACTGACATTGCAACCTTTAAAGCAATCCCGAGACATTTCAAGCCCAAACATGATTGCAATGCCAAACTCTTGAAGGTGACAGGTATTGACAAAGTAAAGTTTACATTGACCAGAGAGGGCTAATTGGCAAAAAAAATGTAGCCCAAGTTGATGCAAAATTGATATTTAAAATCAATTTGGTTCAACCCTATGGATTAAATTAAGTCATGAGTTTTGCACCTTTTCTTTAAAGTCTTTTGGCAGTTTTAATGTATTTTATTATTGGTGTGTTGTTTTGTTTATTGCGTCCTCAATTGAATATTTTTAATTATTCTTTTCTTTTTATTTTTTTTAGCTCATGTTATTATCATCATTGTTACTTCTGCATACATACAGTTATATGAAAAAGTTTGGGCACCCCTATTAATCTTAAGCTTAATGTTTTATAAAAATTGTTTTTTTTGCAACAGCTATTTCAGTTTCATATATCTAATAACTGTTGGACACATTAATGTTTCTGCCTTGAAATGCGGTTTATTGTACTAACAGAAAATGTGCAATCTGCATTCAAACAAAATTTGACAGGTGCATAAGTATGGACACCCTTATCATTTTCTTGTTTTAAATACTCCTACCTACTTTTTTCTGACTTACTAAAGCACTTTTTTTGGTTTTGTAACCTCATTGAGCTTTGAACTTCATAGCTAGGTGTATGCAATCATGAGAAAAGCTACTTAAAGTGGCCACTTACAAGTAGTTCTCCTGTTTGAATCTCCTCCGAAGAGTGGCATCATGGGCTCCTCAAAACAACTGTCAAATGATCTGAAAACAAAGATTATTCAACATAGTTGTTCAGGGGAAGGATACAAAAAGCTGTCTCAGAGGTTTAACCTGTTAATTTCCACTGTGAGGAATATAGTAAGGAAATAAAAGAACACAGATACAGTTCTTGTTAAGGCCAGAAGTGGCAGTCCAAGAAAAACATCAGAAAGGCAGAGAAGAAGAATGGTGAGATCAGTCAAGGACAATCCTCAGACTATCTCCAGAGAGCTGCAGCATCAACTTGCTGCAGATGGTGTCACTGTGCATCGGTCAACTATACAACGTACTGTGTTTTTTTGCCGCCATGCATAACGCCTTTTTGTATTACCAAACAACTCAATCTTGGTTTCATGAGTCCACAGGACCTTCTTCCAAAAAGAAATTGGCTTCTCCAAATGTGCTTTTTGCACTTTTGTGCAAAGTGCGTTGTATAGTTGACCGATGCACAGTGACACCATCTGCAGCAAGTTGATGCTGCAGATCCCTGGAGGTGGCCTGAGGATTGTCCTTGACTGATCTCTCCATTCTTCTTCTCTGCCTTTCTGATATTTTTCTTGGCCTGCCACTTCTGGCCTTAACAAGAACTGTACCAGTCAAGGACAATCCTCAGGCCACCTCCAGGGATCTGCAGCATCAACTTGCTGCAGATGGTGTCACTGTGCATCGGTCAACTATACAACGCACTTTGCACAAGGAGAAGCTGTATGGGAGAGTGATGCAAAAGAAGACATTTCTGCAAGCACGCCACAAATAGAGTCGGCTGAAGTATGCAAAAGCACATTTGGAGATGCCAATTTCTTTTTGGAAGAAGGTCCTGTGGACTCATGAAACCAAGATTGAGTTGTTTGGTAATACAAAAAGGCGTTATGCATGGCGGCAAAAAAACACAGTGCATTGTATAGTTGACCGATGCACAGTGACACCATCTGCAGCAAGTTGATGCTGCAGTTTTCTGGAGATGGTCTGAGGATTGTCCTTGACTGATCTCACCATTCTTCTTCTCTGCCTTTCTGATGTTTTTCTTGGCCTACCACTTCTGGCCTTAACAATAACTGTACCTGTGTTCTTCCATTTCCTTACTATGTTCCTCACAGTGGAAATTGACAGGTTAAATCTCTGAGACAGCTTTTTGTATCCTTCCCCTGAATAACTATGTTGAATAATCTTTGTTTTCAGATCATTTGACAGTTGTTTTGAGGAGCCCATTATGCCACTCTTCAGAGGAGATTCAAACAGGAGAACAACTTGCAAGTGGCCACTTTAAGTAGCTTTTCTCATGATTGCATACACCTAGCTATGAAGTTCAAAGCTGAATCAGGTTACAAAACCCCAAAAAGTGCTTTAGTAAGTCAGTAAAAAGTAGGTAGGAGTATTTAAAACAAGAAAATGATAAGGGTGCCCATACTTATGCACCTGTCAAATTTTGTTTGAATGCAAATTGCACATTTTCTGTTAGTACAATAAACCTCATTTCAAGGCAGAAACATTACTGTGTCCAACAGTTATTAGATATATGAAACTGAAATAGCTGTTGCAAAAAAAAACAATTTTTATAAAACATTAAGCTTAAGATTAATAGGGGTGCCCAAACTTTTTCACATAACTGTACCATAGTTGGATGGCTTGGTTCGGGTTGGCTGGCTGATTGGTTTTGGATCTGGTGGTGTTCCCCATCCGATATTCTTCATGTGGATCACAAAGAACTTAATTGATATTGAATAAAATAATTTTAGCATTTGCACTTGATAAACATGTTAATTTGTATAATGTTTATTCCCTCTTTTCACCCTCCCCATTTAAAAAAAACGTTTTCACAGTTGAACTTATTATATTTCACATTCCTGTAGTAAGATAGATTAATAATATTGTTTCTCACATTTACTTATATGTAAGATCACAAAAGATCCTAATTCGTATAGAATAATTATTAGAACTTGCACTTTATAAACATGTAAGTCTGTAAAATGCTCACTTCCCCTATAATAATAATAATAATAATAATTTTTATTTATATTGCGCCAACATATTCCGCAGAGCTTTACAACTTATAGAGGGGACTTGTACAGACAATAGACATAACAGCATAACAGAAATCACAGTTCAAAACAGATACCAGGAGGAAAGTGGGCCTTGCTCGCAAGCTTACAAACTATGAGGAAAAGGGGAGACACGAGAGGTGGATGGTAACAATTGCTTTAGTTATTTGGACCAGCCATAGTGTAAGGCTATGTAATTTATCACAATAGAATTTAACATGTAACACTCCTGTGGTAGGATAGATCAATAATTTTCACATTTATTTACTTTGTAACATCACATAATATGAATATAAAAATAATTATATTTGATATTATTTACACATTTTTTTCATATTCATTTTATTTTTATTTTTTATTTTTATTTTGTATTTTCTTATTAATTATTTACTATTCAGTAATTCTTATCCTTTATTTTTTATTTTGTATTATGTGTTCTGGAATTTTTATTTATCTTTATATGTATATTTATTAATTTAATTTTTACACTTTACACATTTATCCCCATTTATTTAATATTACTTACTACAATTTTACACTGCCACCTGGTACAATTGCCAGTTTGCATTTAACTAGTTCCGAATAAACAACACTATGCACTTTATCTACTATGGGTAACATGGATGTAGTTTATTAAATCCAGACAATTTGTCTCTTGCAATATCTCCCAGCCTTTCACCTCAGAGCTCACACACAACAGCGGTGAGTGCTTCCTGAAACCTCTGGTTTATGGGTCTCCATGGTGAAGCATCCACATCGCTGCTGACTCCGCCCCCTCTCTGACACGTTGAGTTTCAGATAGAGAGTGGACATGATGTTGGAGACTGAAGACAGACAGTCACTGGCGTTCTGTACTACAGCCGGGGTAAGGCCAGGGGATGACATGTATAATTGTGTGTCATCAGCATTAAAGATGGTGCTGAAAGCCAAATCTGCTAATGGTCTGTCCAATTGGGGCTGTGTAGAGGGAGAAGAAAAGGGGGCCAAGGACTGAGACCTGAGGTACCTCAACAGTGAGAGGAAGAGGAGATGAAATGGAGCCAGCAAACAGAAAACTGAAGGATCGGTCAGAAAGATAGGACGAGAACCCAGAGAGAGCAGTGTCCTTAATGCCTAGTGACTGGAGCCTAGGGAGTATGAGAGGGTGGTCAACAATGTCGAAAGCTGCAGAAAGGTCAAGAAGAATGACCAGAGATTGATCAGAAAGAAGGCCGTTGGTCACCTTGATGAGTGCAGTTTCTGTTGTGTGTAGGGGGCGGAAACCAGACTGTGAAGGGTCTAGGAGGGAATGAGTGGAGAGGTAACGGATAAGGCAGGAGTAGATCAGGTGCTCCAAGAGTTTAGAGATGAAGGGGAGATTGGAGACTGGTCTGTAGTTGTTTGTCCAGGATGGGTCAAGGGCGGTTTTCTTTAGTAATGGAGTAATGATAGAGTGTTTGAAGGAGGAGGTGAAAATGCCAGGGGAGAGGGAAAGATTAATGATTGTAGTTAGTTGAGTTGTGACGACAGGACAGAGAGACTGGAGGAGATGTGAGGGAATGGGGTCGGTAGTACATGTAGTCGGACGAGAAGAAGAGAGGAGCTTGGAGACTTTTTCTTCTGTGATGGGATTGAATGAAGAGAGTGAGCCAGGGGAAATGCAGGGAGGGATGGGAGTCACTGCACTTGGTGGCTGGGAGTAGATTTCCTGATGGATATTATCTATTTTCTCTGAAAAGTGGGAGGACAGATCATCAGCACAAATGTCTGTGATAGGGGCTTGTGCTTTGAGAAGGGACTGAAAGGTGTCAAAAAGTTTCTTGGGGTTGTTGGATAGTGAGGAGATCAGGGTGGTGAAGTAGGTCTGTTTGGCGAGGTGAAGGGCAGAATTATACATTCTTAACATAAATTTGAAGTGTATGAAGTCTTCTGGTGTGCGAGTTTTCCTCCATAAGCGTTCAGCACACCTAGAGCATCGCTGGAGAAATCGAGTTTGCGATGTGAGCCTGGGTGAGGGCAGATACTTGGTCAAGGGTGCTTCTTAGAGTGTCATTGTAGTGATGTACAGCCAGATCAGGGCAGGAAAAAGAGGGGATTGGGGACAGTGATGAGTGTAGGGAGTCTGAAAGTATATGAGGGTTAATATCATGTAGATTTCTGAATGTGTGGTAGGTAGGAGTGTGGGGGTGGGTGAGGAATTGTGAGTGTGAAGGAGAGAATGTTGTGGTCAGAGAGGAGAAGTGGTGAGTTATCTAGGTAGGAGAATGAACAGAGCTGGACAAAAGACCAGGTCAAGGGTGTTACCATCTTTGTGTGTTTCAGAGGTTGAGAGCTGTGAGAGGCCTAGAGAAGTGGTTAGTGATAGAAGCTGTGATGCAGATGTGGAAGTGGGGCTGTTAATGGGGATGCTGAAGTCTCCCAGGATAAAGGTTGTAGTTCTGAGGACATGAAGGGCGGCAGCCAGGGAAATAAATGGTCCAAGAAGTTGGTGGGTGAGCCTGGGGGCCAGTATATGACCGCTACTCTGAGGGAGAGGGGACGGAAAAGCCTGATGGTGTGGACCTCAAAAGAAGGGAATGAGAGTGATGGAACTGGGGAGATGACCTGGAAAGTGCAATGTGGGGACAGGAGTATGCTAACTCCAACACCATGACTGTCTTTGGGTCTCGGGGAATGTGAGAATTGTAAGCCACCATGGGAAATAGCAGCAGGAGAGGCAGTGTCAGAATCCTGAATCCAGGTTTCCGTGAAGGCCAACAGATTAAGAGAGTTGTTTAGAAAGTAAATGTGTAGGAATGGAAGTTTGTTACATACAGACCGTGGATTCCAAAGGGAACAATTAAAAGAAGGAGATGAAGGAGTGCAAGGTTAGTAAGGTTTCGATGTGAGGTAGGGTAGGGGTTGAGGTTGGTGGATGGTGGACCAGGGTTGGAGGAGATGTCCCCTGACATCAGAAGGAGTAGGAAGATAAAGAGCAAGTAGTTTTTGGAATTTTGCAAAGTTTTTTGTGCAGTGTGTTTGGGCAAGATGGGCTGAGGTTTTTCAGGAAGGTGAGAAGTGCATGGGAGCTGTACATGGGAGAGGGAAGTATAGAAGGGCTGATGTGTATAAGTTGTGATGGAGGGGGATGGAGCGGTGAATGGGGATGGCAGGGGAAAATAGGAGGATAGGAATAAAGCACATTGATAGAAGGGAGAGCAAAGTGTGGGTTACCTGACTCCTGCCCTGACTAACTGCCATGGAATAACTGATTTATTATTATTATTATTATTATTATTTATTTATATAGCACCATTGATTCCATGGTGCTGTACATGGGAAGGGGTTACATACAAGTTACAGATATCACTTACAGTAGACAAACTTACAATGACAGACTGATACAGAGGGGCGAGGACGCTTGTTATGATCCTAGTGGCTTAGGATCACAAATCTAACCAGCTAAGTAGAAAATAATAGGACGAGCTCTGGGGATGTGGTAACTGGACTAACCGCAAACCTGATCCTAACCGCACACACTATAGGCAGCCGTGGAACGTTTCCTGAAATCCTAGACGTCTCTTCACGGCCTGAGAAACTGACTACCCCTAAAGAGAAAGTAAGACCTCACTTGCCTCAGAGAAATCCCCCAGAGATATAGAAGCCCCCCACAAATAATAACGGTGAGTTAAGAGGAAAAGACAAACGCAGAGATGAAACAGGTTAAGCAAATGAGGCCCGCTAACGCTAGATAGCAGAAAATAGCAAGGGATCTGTGCGGTCAGTAAAAAACCCTATGCAAAAATATCCACGCAGAGAATGCGAGAACCCCCACACCAACTAACGATGTGGGGGGAGCAACTCAGCACCCCAGAGCACCAGCAAGCAGGGAAATCACATATTAGCAAGCTGGACAAAAACTCATCATATACTAGGAAAAATCTTGAACACAGATGAGCAAAAATAAGCAAACAGAACTTAGCTTCTCTTGGAGAGACTGATAACGGATGTAGACAGGAGCAATCAGAATAGCACTGAATACAATGGCAACAGGCAAGGAATGAAGGACCAGGTGGATTAAATAGGAAACCTAACTAGCAGATGACGAGACAGCTGATCCTGCCAGAAACCTGCAAGATAACAAAAAGAGCCACCAGGAGGAGCCCAAAGAGAGAACTCACACAGTACCACTCATGACCACAGGAGGGAGCCCGGAAACGGAGTTCACAACAGACGCTGCCCTTGAGGGCTTACATTCTGCAGGATTATGAGGAAGGAGACAGTAGGTTGGGGGTTGCAGGAGCTCCGGTGTTGGTGAGGCGGTAGCTTCGGTAGTGATGAGGAGGCAGCGGGGTCAGTGCAGGCTGTTGGCTTTCCTGAAGAGATGAGTTTTCAGGCTCCATCTGAAGGATCCGAATGTGGTGGATAACCGGACGTGTTGGGGCAGAGAATTCCAGAGGATGGGGGATATTCGGGAGAAGTCTTGGAGGTGATTGGATGAGGAGCGAATAAGTGTGGAGGAGAGAAGGAGGTCTTGGGAGGACCAGAAATTACGTGAGGGACGATATATGGAGATTAGTTCAGAGATATATGGAGGAGACAGGTGATGGATGGCCTTGTAGGTCAGTATTAGTAATTTGAACTGGATACGCTGAGGGAATGGGAGCCAGTGAAGAGATTTGCAGAGGGGGAAGCGGAGGAGGAGTAGCACGGAGAGAGATGGATTAGTCGGCCAGCAGAGTTAAGGATGGACTGGAGAGGTACAAGGGTGTTAGCAGGGAGGCCGCAGAAAAGGATGTTGCAGTAGTCAAGGCGGGAGATGATGAGAGCATGCACAAGCATTTTAGTAGATTGAAGGTTGAGGAAAGGACGGATTCTGGAGATATTTTTGAGCTGGAGGCGACAGGAGGTGGAAAGAGCTTGGATGTGCGGTTTGCAGTGTTGAGCATTCCGATACTTGAGTTCCGATATTTTTGTGGTATCGGAAATCAGAATCGGAAGTTCCCAGTGTATGGTTCCCAGGGTCTGGAGGAGAGGAGACTCTCCTTCAGGCCCTGGGAACCATATTCATGTAAAAAATAAAGAATTAAAATAAAAAATATGGATAATATACTCACCTCTCCGGCGGCCCCTGGACCTTACCGATTGTAACTGGCAGCCTCCGTTCCTAAGAATGAGGAGTTTAGGACCTGCGATGACGTCGCAGCTTGTGATTGGTCGCGTGAAAAAAAAGTCAGAAAACTGACTGACAAGTTGGTCACACTTGTCAAACATACTGCTTATGCAGCATCTATAGTAAAAGATAGAATGTTTAAAAGTAATAAAAAAATTAAAAAATGGTTATACTCACCCTCTACAGACAGCCGATCTCAGCGGCGTCCGTTCCTATAGATGCCGGTGTGGTTCAGGACCTTCGATGATGTCGCGGCTTGTGATTGGTCACGTGAGTCACATGAGCGGTAACGCGACCAATCACAAGACAGCGACGTCATCACAGGTCCTGAACCACACCGGCATCTATAGGAACGGAAGAGAAAGCATGCACCGGAGAGGCGGGAATACTCCGGGGCCATCAGAGGGTGAGTATATCACTATTTTTTTTTTTAATTCTTTTTTTTTTACCAATTATATGGTGCCCAGTCCGTGGAGGAGAGTCTCCTCTCCTCCACCCTGGGTACCAACCGCACCTAATCTGCTTACTTCCCACATGGTGGGCATAGCCCTGTGCGGGAAGTAAGCAGATCAATGCACTCCTAGGTGTGTGGAATCCCCGCAATTCCGCATTTTTAATGAACATGTTGCTTTTTTTTCCGCGATGCGATTTTTTCGCGGAAAAAAATGCAACATTTGCACAAAAAATGCGGAATACCCTGTAAATAATAGGAGGCATATGTTAGCTTTTTTTTGCGTTTTTATCACGTTTTTATAGCGAAAAAACGCGAAAAAAACGCAAAAAATCCTGAACGTGTGCACATGGCCTAACACCTAACCCATGTACATGTCGAACACCAAGCCAATTCCCCCTTCCACCATGACCTTGGATTTCCAACTCATGTTGTAAGTAGCCTTCCCCTCTTGTGTCCTGCTGTTTCACAACCTAAAGGCCCCGTCACACATAGCGATTTACCAACGATCACGACCAGCGATACGACCTGGCCGTGATCGTTGGTAAGTCGTTGTGTGGTCACTGGGGAGCTGTCACACAGACAGCTCTCTCCAGCGACCAACAATCAGGGGAACGACTTCGGCATCGTTGAAACTGTCTTCAACGATGCCGAAGTCCCCCTGCAGCACCCGGGTAACCAGGGTAAACATTGGGTTACTAAGCGCAGGGCCGCGCTTAGTAACCCGATGTTTACTCTGGTTACCAAAAAAAACAAACAGCACATACTCACCATTTGATGTCCGTCAGGTCCTTGCCGTCTGCTTCCTGCTCTGACTGAGTGCCGCCGTACAGTGAGAGCAGAGCGCAGCGGTGACGTCACTGCTGTGCTGTGCTCTCACTGTACGGCCGGATCTCAGTCAGAGCAGGAAGCAGACGGCAAGGGACCTGACGGACATCAGATGGTGAGTATGTACTGTTTTTTTTTTTTTACATTTACACTGGTAACCAGGGTAAACATCGGGTTACTAAGCGCGGCCCTGCGCTTAGTAACCCGACGTTTACCCTGGTTACCAGTGAAGACATCGCTGGATCGGTGTCACACACACCGATTCAGCGATGTCAGCGGGACCTCAACGACCAAAAAACGGTCCAGGCCATTCCGACACGACCAGCGATCTCGCAGCAGGGGCCTGGTCGCTGGTACGTGTCACACATAGCAAGATCGCTACTGAGGTCGCTGTTGCGTCACAAAACTAGTGACTCAGCAGCGATCTCGCTAGCGATCTCGCTATGTGTGATGGGGCCTTTAGGCCCACAGCAGTCAGTCACCTGTCACTAAATGAGCAATCACTATTTATTTTCTTAGATAGTGTGCCTGAACAACACTGTTATGCCTAACAATTCTTAAATAGAAAGATAGCCTTCTGATTTGCAACTGAAACACAGTTTGAGCGCAAACTATTTGGAGTAGCTAATTGGTCCTTGTGGCTGCACCACTAATGATTTTTAAGTGAAAATCTGGCCTTTTGATTTGCCACTGAAACACAGTTTTAGCACAAATGATTTGGAGCAGCTAATTGTGCCTAGTGGCTGCATCACTATATTAGGCCTAATGATTTTTAAGTGGAAATCTGGCCTTATGATTTGCCACTGAAACACAATTTTAGCACAAACGATATGGAGTAGCAAATGTTGCTTCTGGAGACTGCCACACAGTATTTACACAATCTATTTTGATGCTGGAAGATCGATTTCACACAGGACAGGATCATATCTATTTTACTGACAAGTTCACTTTCTGCAGCATCAGCTCTAGCGCAGAAGTGACCTCTCTGCACTCTGACACTGAGCAAATGGTGCCAGCAAAACAAGATGTCTGCTTTTTATATGGCCAGGGACATGTAACTTCGGCAATCAATCACGTAAGACCTTGTGTCATGATGTTGTGGATGGTTTCTGCACCTTAATTGGTTGCCACAATCAACACACAAAGTTAAGAGACAAAAAAGGCAAATGTCGCTCCTGTAATCTCTTGAGACGCTCCTTTAACCTCTCCACACCCCTTCCCCTCATCAAACATGTCTTTATACCATTCTGGTATAAATTCCCCTATAATGCTATAATGTACCCTTTGTACAGTAGTGTAATGGTCCCATGTTGGTATAACGTTCCCAATCCTGGTATAATGTCCACCATCCTGGTAAATGTCCCCAATTCTGGTATAATGTCCCCCATGTCGTATAGTATCTTAAATTCTGGTATAATGTCTCCCATCCTGGTATAATGTCTCCCATTCTGTTATAATGTCCCCCAGTCTGGTGTAATACCCATAATCCTGGGTCCCTTCCGTTCTTCTCAAGCACTTTAAAAAAAACAAAACTAAACAAATGATTATTCTCACCTTCCTCTGCTCCTAGTGCAGCATACTCTTCTGTAGCCGGTACAGGAGTTGACTTCAAAGGCAGTGCTGCATGTCACTGGCAAGTCGTAAGCTGCCAGCGAGTCTCTGCGCCGCAGCACATTTTACCTGAATATGTGTCCTAGGATGCACATCCAGGTGAAATTGGTGTCAGTGGGCCCCCTTCTGCACAGTCCCGGTTGCAATCACACCCTCTACGACCGCAATTGTTTTGCCACTGTTTCTGCCTCTTTATCTGACAGTGTTACAGGATCATACCACAATCACAGTCGGTGTGACTGGGGAAAATCTAGCCATAACCTAAATGTAAAACTAAATCATTGCAAAGGCAGTGAAACAATGCAGCTAGTGTTTGAAATGCATCCGGCGGTTTTCCTCACACTCCTTAACCCGAAATTACGCCTTTTCTAAGGTGTATGCAGTAGTGCTTGCCATATTTTATAAAGAAACAATAAAACATTGTGGATTTTTATTTTAAAGGTGAGCTGATTTAATGTCAGTCATATTATCTTGTTTTCAAAAACTGTGCATCTTAGAGATGGACGAACTCGAACAGTAAAGTATGGCGTCCGTACCGAACACCTACTGTTCGGCCACAGACATCGAGAATGGACTTCACCAGAAAGTCCATGCTACTGTACAGGTTCGCCCCCCCAAGCACCGGGTGTTTGTGGAACTGTCATGTGCATGACAGCATGGCAAACACTGCTTCTGATCGGCGGTAAAATCATCACCGCCGGTCAGACAACCACAGTCCCTACACTGTCAAAAGACAGCATGAGCCTGCAGCTATGATTCAAGCTATAAAGTTTACATCCGGTCATTGATGTCGGCTGATAGGACTACTGCTTCCATCAGCCTATGCCTAGGAGTATTCATCAACCGGCGCCAGCACAGTAAATACATTTTTTTTTTAAATGGCGTTGGTTCCCCTGTATTTTTGATAACCAGACAGACAAAACTCACAGCTGGGGGCTGCTACCCTCAGCTGTCAGCTTCATCAAGGCTGGTTATCAAGAATAGAGGGGTCTCCACACTGTATTTTGTAATTATTTCAATAAATAATAAAAAAAATGGCATGGGGTCCCCCCATATTTTTGACAACCAGCCTTGCTAAATCAGAGAGTTGGGGGCTGGAATTCTCAGGCTGGTAAGGAGCCATGGATATTGGCCCTCCCAGCCTGAAAATAGCAGCCCGCAGCTGCCCAGAAAAGGCACATGAATTAGATTCACCAATTCTGGCACTTTTCCCAGCTTTTCCAACTTGCCCTGTAGCGGTGGCAAGTAAGTTTCATATTTGTGGGATTGATGTAACCTTTGTAATGTCAGGTGACATCAAGCCCATGGCTTAGTAATAGAGAGGCGTCTATAAGACACCTATCCATAATTAATCCTAAAATTAAATTATAAATAAACACACAGCCAGAATAAAGTCTTTTATTTGAAATAAAACAAAGCACAATTTTACTTAAAAAAATAGCTAATACACTGATTACAAGCAAACAGATCACAAGTGAGGATGTTACCTTTAGTAGCCATTCAAACCCATTTGTGTCAACTTCTGTGCATGTCATCAGGCCAAAATCACCAGGGTATGTGAACTTTTGATCAGGGTCATTTGGATTTTTTTTTGCTGTCATTATGATTTAAAAAGAGAAAACACAGTAGTTTGATAATAAATGGCTTCACACAACCACTAACCATGAGTGGAGAAAAACTTTTGGTGTTATCATTCATATTTTCTGAAAAAAGTCCAAGAAAGCAAAATTTCTGCTGGGGAATGTAAACTTTTGAGCACAACTGTATGTCACTGACATTGTTATATCTATCTATCTATTCTATGTATATCTATTCTATTCTGATGGTTCACGCTGTGATTTTACTGTACGCGGCTGATGAACTGTCTTGTTTTCAAGGAGACGGGTGTGTATGAATCAGACGCCATACGCATGGTCTATGTGCTGTGCAATTTTTTTCTCGCATCCATTGACTTCCATTGGTGAATTTTGCCCGATGTACGAGGACAATCGTAGCATGATGCAAATTTTTTCTCAGTCTGATCTGGGCTGAGAAAAAAAATCGCAGATGAGCAGAGAATCATAGAATAACCTTAGCCAGAGTATAATTCATTTTTTTTATCGGATTGCACTTGTACGCTTTTCTCGCAAATGAGTATGAGCCCTTAGAGTGTAAAAAGTACCATTTACTTTGTACAAATACATGAGTTCTATAATGCACATCATTTAGACAAAAGTAAAGATTACCAAAATGATTTTTAAATAAAGTGCAATAAATATATGCACAGTTTTCTACAACTGCAAAATCTTAATACACAAAGTACAGTCTACAAAGCTGTTGAACGCTTAATGTGGAAGAGTTTCCAGTTGGTTGGTATGTTATCTGGCACAACTTCAAAAGAAGGATAAGTGTAACAAGTCATCCAAGAATGCTCTTTTTACAGCCCTGAATGTCCATTCACAAATGTCAAAGATGTCCTGGCCAGCTTGTTCTGTTCTCATCTAATGTAGCCAGAAGGAACTGGTGGTCGATATCAATGTGTTTACATCTTGTGTGTAAATTTAGCTTGCTATCTATATTTATATTATTTGCCTTTTGTACAAACATAACTACCAATTTCTAAGATATTTCACTTTTGAATTCCCTTGCTTTACTGATTCCCCAAAATACACAAGCCTGCACCAAATAACTCTGGGCAGGGATAACTTTCAGGTAACTTTCACTAGAATTACAATTTCATCTAGTTGCACAGAGTACACAGAACGCTGTCAATCAGATCTGCAGCAAACCCTTGGCAGTCATGGCAACCAAATGGCACCCTGCGATCACATCACAGGGGAGCCAAAAGCATATTAGAACACCGCAACCCCCTCTGATGTGCTGCATCTTCTGTCTTCTATTGACTGCGGCATTTAACAGGTTAACAGCTGCAAGTGGAGTGGAACTCCATGCACGGAAGTTAGCGGCAGATGATGTCTGAATATCACAGCCATCATTTGGTAGGAAAGATGCAGGCTCAGCTTGTGAGCTTGCATCAATGTTAGGGAGAGGCAACAGATGTAAGATAACAAAATTAGCTTTACATCCTTCTCCAGGTCCAGCGCTGTGTGTCCGCCACTGCTCCGGGCTTTGTTGTTTGGCTGCAGCAGTGACATTACGCGACAGCACTGCAGTCCTTCAACACTGATACCGAGATAAAGCGCACAAGAGCTCTGAGACCAGTGATTGGCTACATCAGTGATATACAGTTGTTGTAAAATTACAGCTGCATCGATACAAAAAAAAACAACGGGGACAGTGCTGGAGCAGCAGGGGATAACTGAACAAGCCAATTCCTTATAAACAAACTATAGTGGACAACCCCTATCCTATTTAATAATCACCAGTTGGGACTTCCGTCCGCTGTCCCCGAATCTCATAAGGTACCGCGGCAGTGTCACTTGCGCTGGCGCAGTTCGTGGCCGCAAGTCACTTGTGCCTGCTGTAAGATTGCTCTTACTGAGCGTATTGGGGGACACTCGCTTGGCACGGGATTGATGAAGTCAGGCACGATTTTTCAAACAAAACAGTCTGTACGGTTTATTAAAGTGTCATAAACCGGGTTATGCACAGTTCATTATATACATTTCATGAAACACAACAGGCACCAACTGGTGATATTAACTTGCAGCTTTAAACACTTCATTTATGGCTTTGACTCATGGACACTAAACATGCTGGACCTCTCACTTCGCCCAGTTACCATGGGTGTCCGTACGCCGTACAGTTCACCAATGCCCCAAGTCACATACAGCACATATGACACTGGGTCGCGGTCTCTAAACACGCTGAACCTCACTCAGTTCAGTTGCCGTGGGAGACCACACAGTTCATAGAACTTCACAAGCACTAACAGTCTGTATAGTACCTGACGGGAGCTCCTGCTCCACCTGCTGACTCCTTGTCAGTCCACTCCTCCGGGTAAGCTGCATCACAGGGATCACCAACTTGCCTGGCTGGCACACATTAGTCAGTCCAGACCCACCGAAGGACTGTAGCTTCCCCACACAGTAGCTGTCACTGGCTCTGCAGATCCCGGTCCTCACCTCGTGCTATTCAGGGATTCGGTCCTACTCCCAGGACCTCCCAACACCCAGGTTACACAGGATCACACAGGTGGCCAGTCCGGGTACTATTTAGGACGTCCATCCCAGCTGGGTCCGTCCAATACCCAGGTCACCAATAGCAAAGTTCCACCAGGTGCTATTCAGGATTCCTACTCCCAGAAAATCCAACACATACTTCCAGGACCTTCAGAGACCATGTGACCCACACCCTGGTCACATTATATACCCTGAAACCACACCCCTGCATGGGAGTGTGGATGTGTGGCTAGTTTGTCCCGCCCATCTCACACAACTAGCCTAGTAAGTCTCCCATACTAATTATACACACACTACACAAACTCGAGGGACTACAGGTCCCAGAACAACCACATTACATCAGACTTACTACGCAGACTCCCTCTGCGACACATATCGGCCATTCACAACACTGCCAGACACTGTTTCACCACCATTATAACAACAAATATGCCTCCATGCATATCCCAAAGAGCACACACAGCGCCCCCTAGCTGCCACAGGGGTCACTGCACCACACTGCACAAAAATACAAAAATGCAGAGGGACAATATAGAACAGATATGTTGGAAAGCGCAAACGGTGTGAGACATGTCCACTGCTCCTGTCAGCACCACTAAGCATAGACAGATGTTAATTTCACCGCACTCCCGAGGCGATAGCTTTGGGCCTATTTCTAGTATTAAATATTTGTGCTATAGGAGTTGTCCAGTCTAAAACTAAAAGTATGCAGTTACTCTATGTGACTGCAGACTTGTGTATCCTCACACAGTGTGCACTGCATGCTGGAGGATTCTCCGCTGTCAGCGCCAGGAGTGGAAGTCATGTGACCGCAAATAAGCGATATGCATACTCCTAGCCACAATCAGGCTAGACTATTTCTGGCCGAGTTCAATACACTTGCACCTACGGTATATATACATAGCATACATCGTACCAAAGAATTCCTCTAGGAGGAAAGGAGTACGGAGATGCTGCGGACGCAGCTATAGGAATCTGTCCCCATAGAGAGAGAAAGAAGATTGTTCAGCCGGGCAGCACAAGCAAGATGTGGCAGATCTTTACCTGGGCGGCAGTTCTTAGAACTGAGGCGAAGCGGTGTAGGACTCCCCCATGTGAGGCAAGAATTCCGGATGGAATAGTTTCTGCGGGACTGGAAGATACGGTCCAACCCAGGGCTGAGCATAGTGAAGAAAAGGACAGAGAAGGGACAGAAAGGAACAAATCAACTGTGATACTTGAAGTGCCTGTATTTGAACAAGCTAAGCTGAGTAAAAGAGTTAACATTGAAGTTAAGCCATAGTGTGTCTCCTTTATTGTGGAACTGTCTGTGAGGAATACATCCCCGTACCGGCCAAGTCCAGATGGCACAGAGAGCCAGCTACAAGGTACTGTGACAGAGAGATGTGATCTTATGCAGGAAGGGGTCCAGGGAGTGATACAGGGATTGCATGGCTACCCCCCTGGCTCCCCCCTTCCTACATAAACACCTTAACTATATTTACACATATTAAAAGCACCCTACCTCAGTACCTTTCAGCACCAATTCCTGTGCCCCTCTATGCCTCCTTAACATTTAGGCTCCATCCCTCAAATTCTGCACCATTCATGCTGTTTGGGCTAAAAGTGTGCAGCATGTTACTACAGTTACTACAACTCACTGCTGCTTACCGTATAGTCTGTCTGCTCTTATATGGAAAACTTCTGGTATCTGAGAAAAGGATTGGGGAGTCAGGAAGAGGAGCCACGTGGGTACACACCACACAGTGATACCTGCACAGCAATAGTGACACTGTGACTGCTAAATATGGTGAGTATGCCCCAGGGGGCAGCACAATCCTCCTTCTGCAGCAAAATTGCGCTGTCATCTGAAAATGCTTAGATCGCCCCATGTGGCAAGATGTCCATCTCACCGCACCACAGATACAACCCCGGGTATGTTTAATAAAATGCAGATTTATTGTTACTTTCAGAATTCCAGTTTAACAATTCACTTAGTGCCATAGATATTCCTCTTGTCTATATGATCATTCTTTAAATCATCCTAGTAAGATAGATTACATTAACATTCCATCATGCAACCTCCACCCACTCATACAAGATGTCATCACTTGGCATAATTACTCTATCAGATATGAGGTTTTTCATGATCTTTATTTTCTCACTGAAGTTTTAGTTACTTGCAGTCTATAAGTGAAACCTGTGGCCTACTACCGCTACCGCTTCCAGTGCGCGGCAATATCAAAGAGAAAGGGCACCAGAACAGGTGCCAAACTATTTATACGATAGTTTTCAGGGAACATCTGTCCATTAAAACTGCAAAGAAAAACATCAATACAACATATATACAGGAGTTAGTTCATGCAGATGAATGTCCTTTTACTTCTGTTTCTTCCAGGGCAGGTCCTGGCATGTACAGCTTCCTGACTGGGGAAGTTCATTAACACAGGGGTCAGCAGGTGACTCCTTAGAAGAATGTTCATGTTCCAACGTTTGTGTAGCCCAGGTTTGCTGTTCACTCACAGTGGCTACATAGTCATAAGCATGTTGAATTGGGCACCTTTTTACGTGTAGGGCATAATAATCCCCTTTCTCCATGGTGCCGGGTATAATTCACTTTGTCACCAGGGAATAAATCAGGGTATCCTCTTAACAAGTGTGACTCCACATCCCTGCGGTTGACAAACAGTTCTCTTTGTCCAATTTGTTCTCTTATAAATCCCCAACCTCTGTCCAAGTTGAAGGAGACTACAGTTCCAAATCTAATAGGTCCTCTACTGGCAGGTTTAATGGGGCGGGATTGGGCTTTAGCTAACAAGTTCTTTTGTTCCAAGGCCTCCCATTTAGTTTGGCGATGTCTCTCCTCCGCTGCTAGTTTAAGGATCTTCTGTTTACAATAGTCCTTCTTGTCAGTCAATTGCACACCATTTGCGGCTGATAGTACCTCCACTGGGAATCCCATAAGGTCTGTACTGGGGTGTTACCAAGTAACTGTCTCTTTGGGCCTGCATGCCTTTAGGGGTGATGTTACTTGGGTTATTGGTGCAGTTAATGAGTCACATCCATCAGTTATGCGGTCCCAGGTTATGGCCGTTGAAATCTGTTGAAGCACTAAAGTTAGTGGGGGTGCTGGTGGTCCCACTAAGGTGTCTTCAGCTACCGTGGCAGTGAACATACCTGTCTTGCTGGTGCCAGTGTCTTGTTCCATCACCACAGGGGTCTGGATCACTTGTTGCTGCTCCTGGTCTGCGGGCTGCAGGGCCTGGTGCTGCGGTGTTGTCGTCTCAGTTGTCAGCATCTCGTTTTCCAGCTGGGCCTCACTTTCTGGCTTCATCGGGGCGGCAGTCGCGAAGTCCAGGTTTTCCGTCGGCGGTGTCTCCTTCTGCAGCAGTGTGTCGCCTTCCCGCTCCACCGGGGTCGAAGATATAATCCATGGCACACAGTACAGGGCACGAAATCCTGTTCGTGACACCAATAGTTGAGTCGCCCAGCCAGGGCAGTGAGGCACTCGGTACCGGATCCGGTCGGCTATTAAAGGGGATGTCACGGTGGTTGCGACCCGGTGCGTCGTCCTGGGGCTCAGCGTTAAAGGGGAACGGTCTTTAAAGGGGAAAATGTTCAAAGTCTGTTGTGACGCCATCTGTGGTGTTTGGTCAGTAGTGGGACCAACGCTGCATTGAAGGGGTCCCCTGGGGGATGTTGAGTCAGCACGGGTGTTACACTTCCCACAGTTGAAGCGGGGTCTCCGGGGTCCTATGGTGTGTGGCTAAGATGATATGTGCCGGTGAATAAATGGAGACAAGTTGTAAGTCTTTACCTGGTTTACTGTAGGTTGCTGGCCACAATCCAGGGTACCAGGCACGGATGGTGGTGTTCCGGCCAGCTCAGAGGCAACGGACGGTCCCCCTTTTTAGGTGAGGTCATGAGCCTTTCCTCTAGCGCATGGATGTTTTGATCTCCCCGAGGTCATTCATCCATATGTTTATAGCCTTTTCACTAGGCACTGCTCCTAATAGCCAGTTTCCTACTCCACACTGATGGGGGGCAAATACCCCGAAACAGCTGTATGTGGATGGATACCATGTTTTGGCATAGGTGGTTTTCCTTTATTGGATTCTGCCCTTCCCGTGGTTGTTCCTTCCCGGTGAAAGACCTGACTATTCATTGCTTGCGTTGAGAAACACGTGATGGTGTCTCCGTGGCTTTTCTACATGCATTTGCATATTTCCCATAAGGGATGGGGGCAGTGTTCTGGATCACTGCATTGAGAAACACATGATGGTGTCTCCGCGGTGTTGGATGTTTTGATCTCCCCAAGGTCATTCATCCTTATGTTTCTAGAGTCCAACAAAAGCCTCCGGTTCCCGGTTCCCAGTACTGTTCTTCGGCTCTGAGTGTGCCCATACACAGTTCCCCTCTGAGCCCTGTTCCTCTCCTTTGCTCCTTTCTGCTCTAGGCACTCAACATCCAACCCTTCCAGGTTATCTGTCCTTTCCCAAAGGCTGCAGCTCCTTCGTGGCTGCCAGGCCTCTCACATCTGCTCCAGACGTCCTTCCACTTCAGTGTCTCTCAACTACTCCTCTCCCTTGGTCTCCCTTGATCAACTGCCTAGCTCCTCCAGGTCAGGATACATAAAGCCTAGGGAAGCTCCCCTGAATCCAGGTCCTGAGCTCCCCCTCCTGGCCTGGATTTGGAATATGTTGTGTGTGGGTGCCTTACCTTGTGAAGAGAAGTCCATTGCCTCTGAGCATGACATTACCTCCCCCGAAGGAAAAGCAACATCACTGCAGCAACCTGTCACCTGGGGTGTTGCACAAACAGCTGCCGGAAAACTAAGGAGCCTGGGTTGCTGAGAGGTTGGCAACCTGGGTGTTCATACTTCCTCAGTGGGTATGTCACAATTTGTTTTACTGGCCGTGATCCATTTTGACAAAAGTAAGGTTATTTTTCAGCCTTTCAGGACAGTGTGGCGGAGTTTCATCTGATTTACACCAGGTTCATACAGGACCAGGTTCTCCAGCCACATAAACTATCCAGACCTATAATCATAATCGGCATTGACTCAGCACCATTGAGTCAGGGGTATTTTTCATGCACTCTAAATTTATTGATTGTTATATGCTAGAGGGCATGCATTCTCCTGTGTTTCTTGGATTACTGTGGCTCACAAGGCATAATCCTGTAGTGGACTAGCAGACTCGGGAGGTGATAAGGTGGAATGAGTACTGTCAAGGACACTGTGTGGGTTAGCTAGGGTGGCTACCCGGTCTCTGCCGAATACCTGTCTGACTATGGGATGTGTTTTCGGACAAGGGGTGTCAAGAGCTCCCTCCTCATTGTCCTTTTGATTGCACTGTTAATCTTATTGCTGGAGATAAGCTGCCTAAGAGCAGATTATATAATATTTCTGGTCCAAAGAGGCAGGCCATTAACAACTACTGTATATAACCAGAAGTCTGGCAAAGGGTCATATCAGACCTTCCTCATTTCCCATTGTAGTGGGTTTTTTCTTTGTTAAGAAAAAAGATGGGGGGGTTAGGCCCCCTACAACCATAAGCTCATCAAAAACCTTTTGGTATTGGAAAAATGTGTGACGAAAAAGGAGGTACTTTTCCAAATGGTCCAGTACGGTCAGTGAGGCATTTGATACTTTAAAGAAGTGTTTTGCTTCCATGACGATTATTACACAGCCTGACGTCACGCAGTCATTCATTGTAGAGGTTGATGCTTCTGGAGCAGGGGTTGTTTTGCCGCAGGGCACATCTCCAAGTAAATGGCATCTGTGTGTGTTCTATTTTTAAAGAAACTCATCTGCTGAGAAAAATTATGATATTGGTAATTAGCTTTTGAAGAGTGGCAACTTTTTTTGGATGGGGAAGTACATCCGGTCATGGTAAGCGACGATCATAAAAATCTTTTATATTTGGAATCTGCTAAGTGTCTGACACCTAGACAGTCAAGATGGTAATTGTTCTTTACCAAATTCAACTTTTTTGTGATGCATAAGCTAGGGAATAAGAACATTAAGACGGATGCCTTATCTTATTGTTTTCCCTGGGGGAGGAGATAAATGCAAAACGGTTCCTATATTACAGAAAGGGGTAGTTATTGCAATTATTAATTCTGATTTGTAGAGGGAGGTTGTAGAGGCTGAGGTGGACACACCTGACTGTCCTTTAGGTAAACTGTTTGTTCCTGTAAATCTCTGTCTTAAAGTTTTAAATAAACATCATGATTCGTTCTTGGCTGGGCATCCTGGTAGTACAGCCAACTAAGATCTCCTTACTCTGCATTTTGGTG
The DNA here is from genome assembly GCF_051348905.1 of Ranitomeya variabilis. Classification (NCBI taxonomy): domain Eukaryota; kingdom Metazoa; phylum Chordata; class Amphibia; order Anura; family Dendrobatidae; genus Ranitomeya; species Ranitomeya variabilis. The sequence continues at coordinate 339,393,843 of NC_135232.1, read as the reverse complement.
GTCTGAGGTGCACCACGATGTTCAGGAGTATGTAACTGCCTGCAATATTTCTGTGCGTTCTAAGACCACTCATACTGAGGCTCTTCAACCCCTTGCGATTCCCAGTAGACTTTGTACTCATTTGTCAGTAGATTTGGTCACTGATCTACCCATATCTGCAGGCAATACTGTAATATTGATGGCGGGGAACTGATTCAGCAAGAGTCTTCACTTCATTGCACTATCCACTTTACCTTAAGCCAAGACCTTTGCGCAAATTTTTGCTAAAGAATTTGTGAAGTTACAATGGGATTCCTACTGATATTGTTTCCGACCGGGGATTTCAATTTATTTTCAAATTTTACAAAAGCATTTTGTGCTTGTTTGGGGTGTCATCTTTTCTTTTTCTTCAGACTTTCATCCACAGTCTAATTGGCAAACTAAACATGTAAACCAGAATCGTTAGACTTTTTTTAGTTGTATTTTGTCTGAGAATCAGGAAGATTGTCATGAGTTTACTGGCAAGACACTGTTCTTCGGAGCATATGGATTTCGTCCTCAGTTATGCTCTTTCAGTAGAAATTGTACTTCAGGAGTTCCTAAGATGTAACAGTTTTCTTCATCTATTACATCAGTGTGGCAAGGTGTTCTTGATAACTTGAAGAAGGTGGGGTCGAAATATAAGAGTGTGACTTATCAGAGAAGTCCGGTGGGTCCGGACCTGTTTTGATGATTTGGTGTGGATGTCCTCAAGGAACATTAAGTTGAAGGTTCCTTCTTGGAAATTGGGACCTAAGTTCATCGGTCCATATAAGATTGTGGCCATCAATTCAGTAGCGTTTTGCCATGCTTTTCCACCCACTTTTAGGATTCATAATGCGTTTCACCGATCTGTACTCTAAAACTACATTGCTTCCTCTGTACCACCTCCACCACCACCATTGTTGATGGGAATTTGGAATTTAATATTTCTAAGATTATTGATTCTCGCTTGGTTAGTCAATCTTTTAAGTATCTGGTACACTGGAAGGGTAACCGTCCTGAAGAGAGAATATGGGCACCAGCATCTGACGTCCATGCGATCAGGTTAATCCAGTCCTTTCAAGTGACACACCCTGATAAACCCAGCCAAGAAATTCAGTAAAAATCTCTCTTAGAAGAGAGATACTGCAACAGAGGGGAGTCTGGTTTCATGTACTCCTGCACTACTTAAAAGCACTTCACCATCAAATCAAACTGTGCTGGGGTTTTCCTTGCTAGCAGTGCAAGGGTTGATTTGTTCAGTTGAAGCCCCTTGAGCTTTTCTACTTGTTTTGTCTCAGCTGTTCAGTGTTGGTCACTCCTCTATGCTATATATGCTTGCCTCTGGTACATAGGGATTGCCGCCATTAGTTCTAACTGCCTGGTTCTGGAGTTTGAAGTGTTATTCATGGTTGGAGTTCGCGTTTGGAGATTGTTCGGGAGATTGTTCCTTGGAGTTTTGTCTGTGTGTATATCCTTATCCTCTCCTATTTGGTTTCTCCTTCCTTAAACTCTCCTGTGTCCCACTCTGTTCTTTGGTGTGTGTATTTTGTATGGTTGGTATTTTCTTTTATTCCTGTCTGTCTTTCCTTCTTTGTCTGGCTAGTGTGGTCCTATACACTTCAGCTTCCACTACCCTGGGTGAGGGATGGGACAGATACAGGTTGAAATAGGAGGCTAGCAAAGCTCGTGAACCCAACATCTCCACCTTAAGGGGTAATCCGGAGTACAGGAATAGACTAAGACACCCTAGTTTTAGGGGCCTGGTTAGCACCCATAGTCCCAACACCATCGTGACAGTTGGCTAGGATACATAAGATTCACACTCTTGAACCTCTATCAGCCTTTCTTAATAATAGGATAAACTGGTCCCTAATTTTTCTCCTACATATGAACAGCATGTATATGCTGCAGCCAATCGGTGGCCATAGCAGTCTTGTGTTGGTCACTGCTTGTCTGCATTGTTCATGGACCATTATTGATGGAAGATTAAGAGATGGGACCAGAGCAGTAGTACATAAGAACTGTGGGTGATTGACAGGTGAGTATATATTTTTGTGTGTTTTTTTAGAGCACACTGGATCCATTCATAGAATAACATAGGATTGGACAATCGCTTTAAGTGTGGGAGATTGTCCGATGCTATGCCTAAAGCTATTCTCTTATTTGCTTGATATCAATTTAAAGACTTGAACTTTGAGTTAATGCAATTTTTATGTCATATGACAAGAATTTATGCCTTGGATGTTTAATTTTTCCAGTCCTATTTCTATGGAACAACAATTGTCTGCTTTTGGAAAAAAACAATAATAATAAAAATTAGGTTTACACAAAAATACATGAAATATACACATCATTTTGAGGCAAAAGCATGAACCGATCACAAATAATATAGTCTTTATTTAATACACAGTTGCTTTTGTTTGTTTTTTTGTTTTTAACAGCAGATGCAAGTCAACAAAGAAATCATGATAAACCAGACAGAAAAGTTTCCATTTTTAAGGTTAAGGTTCAGAAAACAGTGTGAGAAAAAAATTCCTTAACTAAGTGCTTTAATGAGCACATACTTTATACAAACAAGCACAATGGGCATATCTAACCCTAATTAATAGAACTAACTGGCATTTGCCCTAATTGGAGTTGTATATGCAAGAGTTTAATTAAGTCATTGTTGGAACTTACTGTCTTCATGCATGAAATTCTCTTATGGAGAATACAGTATGCAAAGGCCATTTCATTCTTAATGCACATCTGCGTGCATGTGAACTGCCAATTCATAGGAAAAAAAAGCCTGACCCAATTCTAGACACTCAGGCAAAGTGTGCATTTCAACACGATAGTCAAATGTGACCATGAGAAAATGTCCTTCAATTTAGACCATGCAGCCGTTCTCCAGGGAACATTATATGCTCCCTTATTTGCAAATATCAAAAGAATCGCTATATTTTTACAGTCTAAAGACCCTGATAAAAGCTCAGCATGTGAACTTACATACTGCCCCCCCTTTAATTGGCATCATTAAGTGCCAAGCATGAGTGCAGTCTTTGATGACACATCTGGCACAGCTGATCATTCAAGAGTCCAATGTTAAGAACACAAACAGCATAAATTCAAAGGGCACTGTTAAAAGGTGAAAGAGTAATTACCATTACAATTGGCAGCACACGACAATATAGTAGTGTCTGTGCTTCTTTGAGTCTCGGTGGGCACTTTGAAAGTAGTGAGAGTGGGTGGGTCACAGGATGGCTGAGTGCAAAACACTTCAGAATTCTTCAGTTCTCAAGAAGGGGTATTGAAATCTCTTTCAGTAGTCAATATTAACTCTTTTGAGCTGGCAAGAACGCTTCATAAAATCAGTTGCTTTTAATGTGAGTTTTTTAAAATATTTGGCAACAAACTGTTTTGCAGACATCCCCTAGTTGGCATAGAAGCAATGATTGTCCTCTGACACATGCATTTTTTTGGCATGCAATACAGGATCCATTTTTGATGGAATTGACAAGTTTCAAAACTGATTTATGTCAAAGCACCACTCTCGGTGTGGTGCTACTAATCTAAGTTTCCTGGATTTAGCTGTAAATACCATCTTCAATTGTTTCTGGCATCGCTTCAGTCCCATTCCACCATCTTGTGACCGCAACTTCTGACTGAACGCAAGTCAGAGGTAAAGGTTACAAGCTCACAATGCCAGTCTGAGAGCCTTTTTTTATGCCACGAGTAACAGACAATGCCCTGATGATCCCTATATGTGATCCGTATACTGTATACAGTTGAAAACCATGTTTACATACGATATATAAAAAGACACAGATGCATGTTTTTCTCAATATCTGACATGAAATCAGAATAAACCTTTCCAGCTTTAGGTCAATTAGGATTACCATAATTATTAATATTGGCCAAATGCTAGAATAATGAGAGAAAGAGAGAGAATGTATTAAGACATTTTTATTTCTTACGGCAAATAAAATTAAAATGATTAAAAGATGAATATATTACAGTTGATATGGACATACATGTAAGATATAAAGTCTTTTATCTGAATTCATACACTTTTCACTTAATGCATTTCCCCTTTAGAATAAAAAGGTTCCTGTAGTTAATTGGAGTCTTGTAGAATATCCAGCGAATGTTACAAGCAGCTTGATCAAGCTAAGTCCCGTCTGGGGTTCAGACCACCGTCAGCTGCACCCTGACACTCATCATGGGTAAATGCCTCTGTGGTGAGCATGCATTCCAGCCCATAAGCGCATGTCTGGGGAAAGAATGGAGGAGGGAGGAAAAAAGGAGGTGAAAGGTTCAAATGTAGAGGCGGGAGTTGAGGGTAAAAGCGAACCTTCCAGTTCTCTCATATTGCAATCATCTATTCACCAAACTCCTGTTTCTTTCTATACTATATTGTCATGCGTTTGGATTCAAACCTGTGAGCCTGTACTTTGTGGTTGGGTTCTCTGTTCGCCAAGCCAGCTGTTTAGTTTCTGTTATCCTTGCTTCAGTCTATTCAGGATAACAGGTGATTTCATTTACTCATTTATCTTCCCTATCACCTTTCAGGTGCAGCTTTATATACTTTCCACCTGTTGATATTTCCTTCTGTCGATAGTCTTATTTTTGTTTCCAGTCATTTTGCTGTAGGGTAAGCCAGTGAAAGATCAGCTAGGGTTTACCCCTCTGCTGTTTATGTTCTCTACCCTGTCTATCTTTTGGGGGTTTTGTAGGAAGCAGACGGCATTTTCTCTAACTGTACATAGTTAATCCTTTATCTTGTGTTTTTTTTTACTCACTCTGGGATCTCTTTCTATTTCAGCACACTTTCCCTTCTGTAGATAAATTGCCCTCTTCTCTGCCCTCCAGTTCTTAAGAGGTATGTGAAGCACTCAATGGTCTTTAAGGAAGCATAGGTCCGAGTTGCCATAGTCTAGTCTGTAGTTAGTCCTAGCTCAGCTCACGCAGGTGAGTCACCCACCTGGGCCATGGGGCACTTGGTACCGGGTCCAGTACTTAAGGGGACATGTCACAGCGGCGACCCTGTCCGTGGCCCTGGGCGCCCATGTAAAAGGGATATTGATTAAAGTTTATGTTCGTGACGCCACCTGTGGTATTCGGTCAGTAGTGACTGACTCTGCTTAAAGGGGTCCTCTGGGGTGATGGTATGGCAGCTAGATGGTATAACTTCCCACAGGTGAAGTAGATCCCCAGGGCTCCCGGTGTATAGATGAAGATGGTGAATGGTTTGATGAACAACGAGGACACAGGTTTGCAATGTCTTTACCTGGTTTACTGTAGCTTCAGGCAACCGCAGTCCAGGGAACCGGACAAAAGGTGCAAGCAGGGTCCTGCCGGCTTGGAGGCGACTCCAGAGTCCTCTCAGCAGGTGGAGATCAAAACATTCCTAAAAGTGCAGTGGTGATGTTCCTTACTGCCTAATGCTTCAAATAAGGTCCTCACAGTTCCTCTCTGTCCCCCATAAAGGTTAGGACACAACCCGCATGACAGGTGAACTGGGCCATTTTACAGGGTGTCTATCATGACCCGGGCCCTATAGGTATCACTGTGTCTCCTGGGTATTAATGTGGACAGATGATATACAATCCAGCTGTCCTGCCAGTTTCTGCTATGCCCTTATATAGAAACAGAAACACATGGGCTACTTGCACAGTGAACAAGTCTCTAGGAACATGTTCACACACCACTAAGAAACTTGAAAACACAAAAGAGCACAGTAAAACCAAAAACACTAAGTTGGAAAAAAATTTCAGTAATCAGCAAGTGCTAGTAAAAAGATGTAACAACCAGGGTATTTGGTTGATACTTTTTTTTTGCAAAAAATGTATACTAAGCAGCTACACCAAACGTCAAGGTATACCCATATAGAGCAGTCCTAACTGATGTATGCAATCCCTATCTGATGTATATAAAAACCTGATCATCTGTATATTACCTGTATGAGCAGGGTTCAGAGAGGAAATGTCCATGTGGACACGCTGAATGGAACAGCTTTTGTGCAGATTGCCCACAAGGAGTGGTTATCGCTCACCTCCCTCCACCATGTTGATTCCCAGTCCTGCCTCCTCGGTGTTGTTTCCCGCAGATTTGCTGTACCACGCCCATCTTCATGGGCGGTTCCTTTTTTTCTCTCCGCCATGTAGAAGCCATCCTGTTTTCAACTTCAGCTTTTTTGCAGATGATGTTGGGTCAGCATCAAGAATTTGTTGACATTTAATTGAATTCATGTTTCCCTCTACCCATGAAATGTTCTCCATGCCATTGGCTGCAACACAACCCCAAGGCATGATTGATCCACGTACTCGCTTAATTGTTGGCGAGATGTTCTTTTTCGGAAATTCTATGTCCTTTTTTATCCACACATACAGTACCTTTGATCATTGCGGCCAAAGAGTTCTATTTAACCCTCATCGGTCCACAAGACTGGTTTCCAAAATGCATCAGGCTTGTGTAGATGTTATTGGCCATATGTGAAGGCCATATTTGTTCAGTTGTGTCTGAACAGTAGAAGAATGTATCACAACTAGACATGAGCGAATAGGTTCTGCACCCTCCTTATTCGGCAAGCTATAGTGCTTACAGAAGAAGCTGCAGCAGGAACCTGGATACCTGGAGCGCTCCTGATAATCAGGTGTCTGGCGCCGCAGCTGCATGTGTCGCGGGTGTGAGACAGTCACAACACACAGGCTTTCCAAGCTTGAAAAAGGTTCGCTATACTGAACCGAAATGTCGCCATCATGGGCTAAATAAAATAGCTCCTTATTCACAGACAGTGGTGTGCTGCTTCCTTTTTTGGACTACTATCCTTAACATTGGGTACGCAGGCCATGCGAATGTATGCAAATGCCTCCGCATGCGTTGTTTTGATGCTGCGCTGAACACAACATGTTGCATTTTGTTGTGGTCAGCGCTGTGTCAAAACGACGCATGCAGAGGCATCCGCATACATTCGCAAGGCCAGCATACCCAATGTTAAAGATAGGTACGCAGGACGAATGCCAACATAGGTGGAGCTGAATGGTAGAGGTGCGGCAGTGGGCGGGGCTTAACGGAGGAACTACGCAGCCCTCCGCAGCTCTGCCCAATGCAAGTGTGAAACCAGCCTAACAAGAACAGGAGTAGAACCTGTAATACATATAAATCATTAAAGGGGGAATGTCAATGCATGCTGGTCTTTGCTTGCCTGGTTTTCTCCTTACAATGCATGATGACAGTGCTCTCTCTTGTTGGCTTGTCACTTCTCATCAGAGCTGGGAAGGGAACGCATTGTCACTATACATATTGCACAGTGACAAGTTCCTACTGAGCATATGTCGGAATTGACAATCAGTGCATGCTTTTAGGTTGTGGGCAGAGGCTGCAGCAGTGACTGCAGCCTCTGCTCCATGATGATAACTCATTTGAGTGTCCTAGCATTCACTGAGATTCTCAAAGTGTCATTATTAAACAGGAAGTAGTAAAAAAATTAAAGCAGCTAGACAGCGTAGTGAGAGAACAATAGGGATTTTAACATTAAAGTATAAAGGTACCTTCACATTAAGCGACGCTGCAGCGATAGCGACAACGATGCCGATCGCTGCAGCGTCGCTGTTTGATCGCTGGAGAGCTGTCACACAGACCGCTCTCCAGTGACCAACGATGCCGAGGTCCCCGGGTAACCAGGGTAAACATCGGGTTACTAAGCGCAGGGCCGCGCTTAGTAACCCGATGTTTACCCTGGTTACCAGCGTAAAATGTAAAAAAACAAACAGTACATACTTACATTCGCGTCCCCCGGCGTCCACTTCCTGCACTGACTGAGTGCCGGCCCTAACAGCAGAGCGGTGACGTCACCGCTGTGCTGTGCTTTCACTTTCACTTTACGGCGCTCAGTCAGTGTGGGAAGCGGACGCCGGGGGACGCGAAGGTGAGTATGTAGTTTGTTTTTTTTACATTTTACACTGGTAACCAGGGTAAACATCGGGTTACTAAGCGCGGCCCTGCGCTTAGTAACCCGATATTTACCCTGGTTACCATTGTAAAACATCGCTGGCATCGTTGCTTTTGGCGTCAAACACGACGATACACGCCGGTCTGACGACCAAATAAAGTTCTGAACTTTGTTCAACGACCAGCGATATCACAGCAGGATCCTGATCGCTGCTGCGTGTCAAACTAAACGATATCGCTAGTCAGGACGCTGCAACGTCACGGATCGCTAGCGATATCGTTTAGTGTGAAGGTACCTTAAGAGAAAAGAGATTTGATTTTGACATTAAATAGATAGACATTTAGGATTAAAATAAATGTTAGCTTTGGACCACCACTTTAAGTGCTTCAATCATGTCCGCAACATATCTGTTAAAATAAAAAATGGACAACTCCCTTTAAAAATTAACACTCTTTAACTCCATTACATTTCTTAACCAATGCATTTGCCTGATAACTTTTCTAATGTAAATATGTGTTAAGTGGCTCTAAAACTAATATTTTTTAAGCCAAAGTGCTGTAGTAAAATGGCTTAAATCCATCCAGAAACCCAGAATGAAACACCCTATTCTTTTCATCTTGCTTTATTGGAATGCAAGGCATTGCCAACTACAGTGTACATAGTTTGGCAGAGTTTAGCTGTCTGTTCTGCCTAGGAAAGTTATCCAGACCTTGTTGGCAAGGTGGTCTTAACCCTTCTGGCATAGGCCATGCTGCAATGGCTCCTATCTTTCACAAAACACCTTCAAAACACATAAGATCAAAATGATTTTCTCTAGAGATTCCTAAAACGTTTATAAGGAAAATCTATCCAAAGTCTAATATACAGGGTGGGCCATTTATATGGGTACACCTAAATAAAATGGGAATGGTTGGTGACATCAACTTCCTGTTTGTGGCACATTAGTATATGGGAGGGGGAAACTTTTCAAGATGGGTGTGAACATGGCGGCCATTTTGAAGTAGGCCATTCTGGATCCAACTTAATTTTTTTCAATGGGAAGAAGGTCATGTGACACATCAAACTTATTGAGAATTTCACAAGAAAAACAATGGTGTGCTTGGTACTGGTGCTGAGGCTGAGCCATCATGCTAACAGCCTTTCTAATGGTTAATCGTTTGCTTTGCCGTTTGTATCACATACATTCTACATTTAGTGTAGGGAGGGTGAGTGCGTCGCAGGAACAGGGACAGTGGAAGAATACAGTCTGTAGACAGGGATTATGTCTGTACAGTCTCTTGCAAAATTTATAGTTGTAGCTTTTTTTGGGGGGGGGAATATTTTATATATTTTGATCCATTGTGCATTATGTGCATTCTGTTACTTTTTATGTTATATAACACTCCAAAAAATCGTTGAAAATTTTTCTTGAGTTACATTTGTTACCCATACAGTATTCTGTGTTCTGGAGTAAAATTATTTGACAAATAACACACCAAAAAAGCGTTTAAAAATTTTGCAGGGTTACATTTTTTACCCATACACTGTTCGGTGATGTTGGGTACATCTCTGTGATATCTAACACTGTTACAAGTGTTAGGCTGGTTTCACACTTGCGTTTTTATCTGCGTTATCTTGCGTTTTAAAAAAACGCATGTGTGAAAAAACGCATGTAAACGCGGTAAAACGCATGCGTTTTTTAGACACATGCGTTTTTATAGAAAAACACAAGAAAACAAGAAAAAAACAAAAAACCCTAACCCTAACCCTACCCCTAACCCTAACCCTACCCCTAACCCTACCCCTAACCCTAACCCTACCCCTAACCCTAACCCTACCCCTAAGTGCCACGTATATAAGTGCCACGTATTTCACGTATATGCCACGATATTTCAGTGCCACGTATTTCAGTGCCACGCATTTAAGTGCCACGTATTTACGTGCCACGATATTTCAGTGCCACGTATAACCACGTAGTTATAGTATTTATAGTACGTGGCACTTAAATATGTGGCACTGAAATACGTGGCACTGAAATATCGTGGCACTGAAAGACGTGGCACTGAAATATCGTGGCACTGAAAGACGTGGCACTGAAAGACGTGGCACTGAAATATCGTGGCACTGAAAGGTGTGGCACTGAAAGACATGGCACTGAAATACGTGGCACTGAAATACGTGGCACTGAAATACGTGGCACTATGTCAGAAAATGTTCATTAAATGGTTAGGGGTGAGGTTAGGGGTAGGGTTAGGGTTAGGGTTTGGATCCCTTTATCACCTTGATGGTGGTGGGTGACTTTTCAGTGTGTTTTCTGGTTTTTTTCTATAAAAACGCATGCGTTTTTAACGCAAACAAACGCATGTGCTTAAAAACGCATGCGTTTACATAGACAGCAATGCATTTTTTTGCCGTGAAAAAACGCATGCGTTTTTTCGCGGCAAAAAAAAACGCGCAAAAAATACTACAGGTTGCATTTTTGAAAATGAACGCATGCAGAAAAAAAACACATGCGTTTGAAAATGCGACCAAACGCGTACAAAAAAACGCATGCGTTTTCAATGTTAAATATAGGAAAAAAAAACGCATGCGTTTTTTGTGCAAAAAACGCTGCAGACAAAAACGCAAGTGTGAAACCAGCCTTACAATTTTTTTTTTTACTGTATTCAGTTAGTCATCTATACAGTATAATGTGCTTAGTCGGCAACAAAGATGGCAGAAATAAGCGAGACTCCAGAGGAATATTGGAGCCAGAGGAAGTTGGCACAACAGCAGAGGTGGCATTAGCCTGTGGTCCAAATCCGGACGATTTCCTGGAACCACCAAGGCCCGAACACAGGCAGCATTCTTTACTGCTGGGGTTTTTGTGGACTGCGGATGGGAGAACCAGGATCCAGGAACTGATGAGCGGACTGCAGGGCCTAGCCTGATCAGAAGAGACAAGGAGGTGAACCATGACAAGGTCTGGAGAAATGTTATCAGGCCCACTAGCCGCAAGGTACCGAGAGTTGGCATCCTGGGGGGCGGTCGTTACTTATGGCCATCTGTGGAGAAGGGTGTTCTTTTAAGAGTTTGCAACCCTTCAACAATATTGCTCAACCATCAGGCAGTAGAGAAGGAATACTTTCCTCGAAGGCTAAAAGAGCTCATGACTGGAACCAGGGTCAGGTTCTTCAAAATGGAGGGGCAACATCGCTCTTATGCTGTGGGTGTGATCCAATAAGGAAGGCAGTAGGTTGAACCCTTCTTGTGGAATGAGTGGGCCAGGGAGAGGCTCCTCGAGGCGCCTAAAGACTAGAGTTGAGCAAATATGTTCAGGTCTCTCCTCTTCGGCAAGCTATAGCGCTTACCAAATAAGTTGCAGAGGGAACCTGGCTACCTGGATTGCTCCTGCTGATCAGCTGTCCGGTGCATGTGTTGTGGCTGTTTCACTGTCACAACACATGCATGGAGAGCCTGTTTGTTGGCTCTGCATGCATGTGTTATGACAGTGAATCAGCTGTGCTATATCTTGCTGAATAAGGATAAACCTGAACATATTCACTGATCTCTACTAGAGTAATCACCCCTGAGATAGCGTACTGTCCTTGAAGTTCTGCACCTCCTATATCAGAGCAGCCGATGGTGCAGGTGACACAGGGGGCTGTTGCCCAATTCTATATGTTGGGGGCTCCAGCACTACTAGAAGCCGGGTCACTTACAGCCCAGGTACCTTGGAATTGGGTTACAGGAAGCAGGTGGAGGCAGTCCCCCAGCCTCCAAAAGAAGCGGACAACTGAAGAGGATTTATGAATTACCCTCCTTATAATTTTTCCTGGCTTTGTACTTTGTGTAAAGACTTTATGAGTGTAGGAGTACAGCAAGCACACTTTTAAAATATTTGAATGAGGCTTGCCAGTTGTTGCTTTTCAGGGGTCTATAAATGACCAAAAAAACACCATAAGAGGAAAGACCTCCACTATTCTGAACTAAAAAAATTTGCCATCTTAACTTGGGTCCGCTGCACCTTGGTTAGTGCAATTGTTGAAGGCCTTGAACAGGTACACATCTCTGCCTGTATACTGGTGTCTATAAATGACCACCCTTGCCGGACACGATAAAACATCAATGGCGTGAGATGCGATCTCAGGCCACTCATCCATTTTGGAAGACCAAAATAAGAAAGAGTCCAAACTCTCCCTGATGGTATAGATATTGAGCTCTATATACTCCTGCACCATCCTCTCTAGTAATGAGCGAATGTGCTCGTGTCACGGGGGTACTGGGTAGACTACAGCTGCTTACCCGGGCCCCTGCGATATCCCTCAGACTAGGGAAAACCCTGTATGTCCCTCTCCTAGAATTTACCCTGATGGTGTGCTTGTCTGGGCCGCCAGGCCTGACCCTGACTCCTATTTCAGCCCTATGCTGAAACCTCCACCCGCCACCCAGTGATTAGACCACACACCAACCTCCACAGAAAGCACAGAGCAAAACAAACACAAACATAGGAAGGGGAAATATGACAAAGGATAATACACCACCAGATACGATATTTCTTCTCCTAGACCACCACTCCAGATCGAGATCACCAGGCACAAGACACAAGCTATAATCGGCGACGCCCAAAGTCCAGAATGACTATTTAAAGGTCACGGGCGTGACCCAGCCTCCAACCAGATTACCAGCTAGATTAACCCCGGACAACCTGGATAAAATCTAGCCGGCGCCACTGAGCGTATAGTGATCGAATGAGGAATTACCGCTGTCTGTCGAAAGCCCTAGTGTAAATAGTGTCCGACATGACAGCTCGCCACTAATCGTTACTCGCCTGAGTATCAGTGTACTCGGTGTATTCGCCGAGCACCGAGCATTTCTGGGATTATTCGGCTGGAACTGGTGTCTCAACCACGCATTTTTGGAGGACTTTAGAGTCCCAATCAGGGATTGTCTGCCAGGCCATGAAATGCCGCAGCCATCTTTGTTGTGGTCATGCAGTGATTGGCTTGGCCGCACAGCATCATCCCGAATATAAAAGACCTGGCGCAGCCCTGCTCCCTGCATTCAGCTCCAGATTCAGCGAGAGTAGGGAGAGCTGCTGCCAAAATAGGGTCAGAATCATGGTTTTTATAGTTAGTGTAGGTCTGCAACTGTTAAAGCCACAACTCCTGAGAAACCAACAGTCCTTTTTAGGGCTAATTCGTGGGTCCCGATATTGCAGCACTAGGTTGGCAGGGCACAGCATATCCACATCAGTGCAAGGCCTGCAGGCACTGTATGTGCGTACATTGCTCCCACTGAATCCCTCCCAAAGCTCCATAACTGTCTGCTGCTGCTGCAGCTTCTTTACTATATACCTAGTTGCATTTTTTTTCCAAAAAATTCACCCCCCCAAAAAAAAAAAAAATACAGTCTGCTCTGTCAGAATGAGGCCTGTTTAAAAATCATAGTTTGTCAGGCATACGTAGCATAGTTGTGTGTGCTAGCCTGGTGCCACAGGTTTTTTTTTGTGTGTTTTAAATTCACCAAAAAAGGCCTCATATATCTACGTGCTTCAAGTTTGGGCCTTTTAGGCCGATTTCCCACTTTTTTTGCTGTCTGTTACTCTAATTATATACACCACTATTTTGCATTCAGAAAATACAGGCCACATATTTGGCAGTGTGGTATTTCCGTGACAGGCCTCATATATCTGCGTGCTCCAAGTTTGGGAATTTAAGGCCGGTTTTCCACTTTTTTCCTGTCTGTTACTCTCCTTATATACTGCACTATTTTGCATTCAGAAAATACAAGCCACATATTTGGCAGTGTGGTATTTCCGTGACAGGCCTCATATATCTGCGTTCCCAAAGTTTGGGCATTGTAGGCCAGTTTACCACTTTTTTCTTGTCTGTTACTCAACTTATATAGAGCACTATTTTGCATCAAACTAAAAAAACAGGCCACATATTTGGCAGTGTGGTATTTCCGTGACAGGCCTCACATATCTGCGTGCTCCAAGTGTGGGCATTGTAGACCGGTTTCCCATTTCTTTCCTGTCTGTTACTTTACTTATATACAGCACTATTTTGCATTCAGAAAATACAGGCCACATATTTGGCAGTGTGATATTTCCGTGACAGGCCTCATATATCTGCGTGCTCTAAGTTTGGGCATTGTAGGCCAGTTTCACACTTTTTTTCCTGTCTGCTACTCTAATTATATACAGCACTATTTTGCATTAAAAAAAACAGGCCACATATTTGGCCGTGTGGTATTTCCGTGACAGGCCTCATATATCTGTGTGCTCTAAGTTTGGGCTTTGTAGGCCGGTTTCCCACTTTTTCTTCTGTCTGCTACTCTAATTATATACAGCACTATTTTGCATTTAAAAAAAAACAGGCCACGTATTTGGCAGTGTGGTATTTCCATGACAAGCCTCATATATCTGGTGCTACAAGTTTGACCATTGTAGGCCGGTTTCCCAATTTTTTTCCTGTCTGTTACTTAACTGATATACAGCACTATTTTGCATTAAAATAAAAATACAGACCACATATTTGGCAGTGTGGTATTTCCGTGACAGGCCTCATATATCTGCATGCTTCAAGTTTGGGCATTGTAGGCCGGTTTCCCAGTTTTTTTCTGTCTGTTACTCTAATTATAGACATTACTATTTTGCATTTTTAAAAAAAGGCCACATATTTGGCAGTGTGGTATTTCCGTGACAGCCCTCATATGTCTGCTTGCTCAAAGTTTGGGCATTGTAGGCCAGGATACCACTTTTTTCCTGTCTGTTACTCAACTGACATACAGCACTATTTTGCATTAAAATAAAAATACAGGCCATATATTTGGCAGTGTGATATTTCCTTGACAGGCCTCCTATATCTGCATGCTCAAAGTTTTGGCATTTTAGGCCATTTTGACACTGTTTTTGCTGAGTGTTACTCTACTTATATGCAGCACTATTTTGCATTCAGAAAATACAGGCCACATATTTGGCAATGTGATATTTCCGTGACAGGCCTCATATATCTGCGTGCTCCCAGTTTGGGCATTTTAGGCCGCTTTCCCACTTTTTTTCCTGTCTGCCACTCTAATTATATACAGCACTATTTTGCATTTAAAAAAAAACAGGCCACATATTTGGCAGTGTGATATTTCCGTGACAGGCCTCCTATATCTGCATGCTCAAAGGCATTTTAGGCCATTTTGACACTGTTTTTGCTGACTGTTACTCTACTTATATGCAGCACTATTTTGCATTCAGAAAATACAGGCCACATATTTGGCAGTGTGGTATTTCCGTGACAGGCCTCATATATCTGCATGCTCAAAGTTTGGGCATTGTAGGCCGGTTTCCCACTTTTTTCCTGTCTGCTACTCTAATTATATACAGCACTATTTTGCATTTAAAAAAACAGGCCACATATTTGGCAGTGTGATATTTCCGTGACAGGACTCCTATATCTGCATGCTCAAAGTTTTGGCATTTTAGGCCATTTTGACACTGTTTTTGCTGACTGTTACTCTACTTATATGCAGCACTATTTTGCATTCAGAAAATACAGGCCACATATTTGGCAATGTGATATTTCCGTGACAGGCCTCATATATCTGCGTGCTCCAAGTTTGGGCATTTTAGGCCGCTTTCCCAGTTTTTTCCTGTCTGTTACTCTAATTATATGCATTACTATTTTGCATTTAAAAAAAAAGGCCACATATTTGGCAGTGTGGTATTTCCGTGACAGCCCTCATATATCTGCTTGCTCAAAGTTTGGGCATTGTAAGCCAGGTTACCACTTTTTTTTCCTGTCTGTTACTCAACTGATATACAGCACTATTTTGCATTAAAATAAAAATACAGGCCATATATTTGGCAGTGTGATATTTCCTTGACAGGCCTCCTGTATCTGCATGCTCAAAGTTTGGGCATTTTAGGCCATTTAGCCACTATTTTTGCTGTCTGTTACTCTACTTATATACAGCACTATTTTGCATTCAGAAAATACAGGCTACATATTTGGCAATGTGATATTTCCGTGACAGGCCTCATATATCTGTGTGCTCCAAGTTTGGGCATTTTAGGCCGGTTTCCCACTTTTTTTTCCTGTCTGCTACTCTAATTATATACAGCACTATTTTGCATTTAAAAAAAAACAGGCCACATATTTGGCAGTGTGATATTTCCGTGACAGGCCTCATATATTTGCGTGCTCAAAGTTTGGGCATTGTAGGCCGGTTTATCACTTTTTTTTCTGTCTGTTACTCAACTTATATACAGCACTATTTTGCATTAAACTAAAAATACAGGCCACATATTTGGCAGTGTGGTATTTCCGTGACAGGACTCATATACCTACGTGATCCAAGTCTGGGCATTGTAGGCCGGTTTACCACTTTTTTTGCTGTCTGTTACTCTAATTATATACAGCACTATTTTGCATTAAAAAAAAAGGCCACATTTTTGGCAGTGTGTTATTTCCGTGACAGGCCTCATATATCTGCGTGCTCCAAGTTTGGACATTATAGGCCATTTTGCCACTGTTTTTGCTGTCTGTTACTCTACTTGTATACAGCACTATTTTGCATAAATTAAATTCACAAAAAATGGCCACAAAAATTGAATACAGTCTGTTATGTGTCCAAGGCCTCCAAAACAAATGGAAAAACCTCCACTATTCTTGACAAAAAAAACACCAGTACACAAGCAGAGATGCTTACCTGTCCAAGGCCTCCAAAACAATTGCACTATCCAAGGTGCAGTGGACCCAAATTAAGATGGCTAATGCACAGGCGCAATAATACCGATAAGGCAGCCAACCTACAATCAGGAATTGGCTGCTTGGTACACCTGTGCAAACAAATAATCTGTATGTGGCAATGTTCACACAGAAATGCAGAGTAAATGGCTCAAAGCCTATTAATGATGCCATATGGCGGGCTCACTAGTGCTCACTATAATGCATCCCGTGTGAACAGAAGCCACAGTTTACAGAGCTATCTGGGCCCAACTGCACCCTGAAAACTATATAAAGTGCACAAAAAACATAACAATGTATGCAAGGTATTGGTTGATAATATGGCCACTATACTTATATCAGGTAAGCATCTCTGCCTGTGTACTGGTGTTTTTTGTCAAGAATAGTGGAAGTTTTTCCTCTTATGGTGTTTTTTTTGTTAGATTAGGACTGGCAATATGTAAGGACCCTTGACGTGGGTTGCCAGCTTAAGTATTGTGGCCATAATATCAATCAATACCTTTCATACATTGTTATGTTTTTTGTGCACTTTATATAGGCTGATGAGCCGGCCATATGTCGTCATTAATATGCTTTGAACAATATGCTCTGCATTTCTGTGTGAAAATTGCCACAAACAGATTATTTTTTTGCACAGGTGTACCAAGCGGCCAATTCCTGATTGTAGGCTGGCTGCTTTATCGGTATTATTGCACCTGTGCATTTGCCATCTTAATTTGGGTCCGCTGCACCTTGGATAGTGCAATTGTTTTGGATGCCTTGGACAGGTAATCATCTCTGCCTGTGTACTGGTGTTTTTTTGTCAAGAATAGTGGAGGTTTTTCCTCTTATGGTGTTTTTTTTTACAGTCTGTTATGTCAGGCTGAGGCCTGTCTGGTGTTTGTGTTTGAAAAATCGTAGATTTGCAGGCATACTGATCAGATATTTTATTATTATTATTATTATTATTATAATACATTGTTATAGCACCATTTATTCGATGGCACTTTACATGTGAACGGGGCAAAAATAGACAAGTACAATAAACATGAGTAAAACAAGGCACACACAAGTACAGGAGGAGAGAGGACCCTGCCAGCAAGGGCTGACAGTCTACAGGGGATGGGTGAGGATACATCAGGAGAGGGTAGAGCTGGTCATGCGGCGGTTCAGTAGACTGGGGATCACTGCAGGTTGTAGGCTTGTCGGAAGAGGTGGGTTTTCAGGTTCCTTTTGAAGGTTTCCGTGGTAGGCAAGAGCCTGATGTGTTGGGGTAGAGAGTTCCAGAGTATAGGGGAAGCATGGGAGAAGTCTTGGATGCGGTTGTGGGAGGAAGAGATGAGAGTGGAGTAGAGAAGGAGATCATGAGACGATCGAAGGTTGTGTGTAGGTAGGTAACGGGAGACCATGTCACAGATGTATGGAGGAGTCAGGTTGTGAATGGCTTTGTATGTCATTGTTAGTATTTTGAACTGTAGCCTCTGGGCAATAGGAAGCCAGTGAAGGGCCTGGCAGAGAAGAGAGGCTGGGGAGTAGCGGGGAGACAGGTGTATTAGTCTGGCAGCAGAGTTTAGGATGGATTGGAGTGGTGCCAGAGTGCTAAAGGGGAGGCCAGAGAGTAGGAGGTTGCAGTAGTCGAGGTGGGAGATGATAAGGACATGTACTAGTGTTTTGTGGTTTCATGGTGAAGGAATGCACGGATCCGGGAAATGTTTTTGAGTTGGAATCGGCAAGAGGAGGCAAGGGCTTGGATATATGGCTTGAAAGAGAGGGTAGAGTCAAGGATCACCCCGAGGCACCGAGCGTGCGGGAGTGGTGAAAGTGAGGAGCCATTGACATTGATGGATAGGTCGGGCGGAGGGATAGAGTGAGGTGGGGTAAATATGATGAATTCTGTTTTGTCCATGTTCAGTTTTAGAAAATGAGCAGAAAAGAAGGATGAAATAGCAGACAGACATTGTGGGATTTTGGTCAGTAAGGAAGTGAGGCCGGGTCCAGATAGGTAGATCTGTGTGTCATCAGCGTAGAGATGATATTGTAAACCATGGGATTCTATGAGCTGTCCCAGGCCGAAGGTGTAGATGGAGAAGAGTAGGGTCCTAGAACTGAGCTTTGAGGAACACCAACAGACAGGGGGCGAGATGAGGAGGTGGTGTGGGAGAGGGAGACACTGAATGTCCGGTCTGTTAGATATGATGAGATCCAGGATAGGGCCAAGTCTGTGATGCCAAGAGAAGAGAGAATCTGTAACAGGAGGGAGTGGTTGACAGTGTCGAAGGCAGAATACAGGTCCAGGAGGAGGAGGATGGAGTAGTGTCTCTTGCTCTTGGCGGTTAGTAGTTCATTGGTCACTTTAGTTAGGGCAGTTTCAGTTGAGTGATGTGGTCGGAAGCCAGATTGTAACCAGTCAAAGAGGGAGCAGCAGGAGAGGTGGGAGGACTGTTCAAGATGGACATGCTGTTCCAGTAGTTTTGGGGCATAAGGGAGAAGGGATATCGGGGGATAGCTGTACACAGAGGATGGGTCGAGGGAGGGTTTTTTGAGAATAGGTGTGATTGATGCATGCTTGAAGGATGAGGGGAAGATACCATTTGTAAGTGAGAGGTTGAAGAGTTGTGTTAGGGTTGGGATGAAGACTTTTGCGAGGTTATGGATGAGGTGGCATGGGAGCGGGTTAAGCGTGCAAGTGGTGAGATGTGATATTGACAGAAGGATGAAGTGCTGATCGTCTGTCATGGTGAAGAAGCTGGCTTTACAACAGGGCTGAGAAGTCAAGAGGAGGGGCATTGGGGGCTGAGGGCCAAAGTTTTGTCTGATGTTATCGATCTTCTGCTTAAACAAAGAGGCAAATTCTTCCCTTTATTGATTTCCCTCCTAATAAATACATTTGTGTTGAGCTTTTGAAATAGTGCAGTAGTCCATTTAAAATGGGCAAGGCAAGGGGCAAGGGACGGGGAAGTGGACATGATGCTGATGGTGCATGCAGAGGACGAGGCCCTGGCCAAGGTGAAAGTAGGCCACAACAAAGACACACATCTTCTCGCTCGACCTTCCTGTCCCAGTTTCTAGGGGACGGCAGCACACCACTATTGAAGCCAGAGCAGTGTAAAACGGTAGTTGGTTGGATAGCGGATAATGCTTCCAGTCACCACCACCATGTCTTCCACATGGTCAAGTCTGAGTAGCCGTGAGTGTGGCCTGGATATTCCTCACCCTGATCCTCCTTCCTCCCACTATGCCGAGTGCCCTGAGACAACTGATCCCACACTTGGACACTCTGAAGAGCTGTTCAGTTTTCCATTTCAAGATTCCGGACTCTTGGCCAGTCAAGTGGTGACAGCTGAGATTGCATGCAGAGATGCCCAAAGCTTTGACCAGCCCCGGTCACATGAAGGCGATGGTGGGAAAGTGTCAGAAGAGGTGGACGATGATGAGACACAATTGCCAGAAAGTCAGGAGGAGGAGCAGGGTGCGTGCGCATGTGGAAGATGAGGTGATGGATGACATAGTGACTGACCCAACCTGGCAGGAGGACATGCAGAGCGAGAGCAGCAGCACACATGGGGAAGGAGGCATATCACTGCAACAGGCAGGAAGAAGCAGTGTGGTGGCCACAGACAGAAGGCGTGCATCCATTCCCCGTAACACCAACATGAGTGAAGTTGCCATTCCAACTGTTAGATCTTCCCAAGTCTGGTTATTTTTTAAAGACTCTGCCGACAACACCAAATAGACAATTTGCAGCACCGGCCATGCCTGAATCAGCAGGGGTAGCAAAACAACCAGCCTGACCACCACCACCATGATCAGGCACATGCAAGCAAAGCACCCGACTTTGTGGACCAAACCCAAGGCTCCAGGACAACTGTCTGCAGGTCACACCACTGCTTCTTCCACTGTTTTGCGTAGAAGCCAATCCCCAGTACACTGTCCATTTGAAGATGCCTCTAGCCCTGCATCTGTTGTTGCCCACAGTCAAGCAGCACCATCATCAAGCCCGTCCACATCTTTGTATCAGCACAGCCTTCAGTTGTCTGTACCCCAGTCTTTGAAATGCAAGCAGAAATACCCAGCCAACACCCCACAGGCCACAGTCCTAAATTCTAATATTTCTCTTCTGCTTGCTCTTGAAATGTTGCCTTTTAGGTTTGTTGAGACAGAAGCTTTCCGCAACCTGATGGCGGCGGCCGTCCCAAGGTACTTGGTCCCCAGTCGACACTATTTCTCCCAGTGTACCGTACCGGCATTACACCAGAATGTGTCCCACAACATTACCCGTGCTGTTATGACCCCAATGGCAGAGGGTCTCAGGAATCAATACCAAGTCTGCAAACACAAAAAACCAGCTCATAGGGCAGTGGTAACTGGGCTGACCATATATCTAATCCTAGCACCACAAACAGAAGTAGCCGGGGAACGTGCCTACGTTGGTTCTAGACGTCTCGCGCCAGCCGGAGAACTAACTAACCCTAGAAGGGAAAAGAAAGACCTTTCTTGCCTCCAGAGAAAAGACCCCAAAAGTTGGATACAAGCCCCCAACAAATAATAACGGTGAGGTAAGAGGAAAAGACAAACATAAGAATGAGCTAGGTATTTAGCAAATAGAGGCCCACTAGCTAATAGCAGAATATAGTAAGATGACTTATATGGTCAGCAAAAACCCTATTAAAATATCCACACTGGATATTCAAGAACCCCCGAACCGTCTAACGGCCGGGGGGAGAACACCAGTCCCCTAGAGCTTCCAGCAAGGTCAGAAATCACATTTAGTACAAGCTGGACAAAAATAGAAGCAAGCAAGTAACTCAAAAAACAAAGAAGCAAGACTTAGCTTAATTTAGCAAGAGCCAGGACCAGCAGACAGGAGCAACAGAAGGATCTGATTACAACGATGCCAGGCACTGGACTAAGGATCCAGGAAGTTAATATAGCGACACCCCTGGACTAACGACCCAGGTGAGTGCCAAACAGAAAAAAGACAATCCCAGAGTCATACCACTAGTGACCACAAGAGGGAGCCAAAAAGTCTAATTCACAACATTGTGCCCTCAGCAATGCTGTTACAGGGAAACGGACACGTGAACAAGTGCTTGTGGGCAGGGACGGTAAATCTCACTGACGGCACACTGGGTTAACATAGTGGAAGCCGGGACCCGGTCAGACCTTTGGATGGAACACATCCTCCCACACCGAGGATTGCTGGCCCTATATCAATCAGGGTTGCCCCCACAGTCTACAGCTCCTGCACCTCCTCTTCATCCTCCATCTCTGAAATCAACACATCAGTCAGAAGCTGGAAGCACTGCAGCACTGCCTCAGCCAAGCAGCAACAGGCTATGCTGAAGCTAATATACATAGGTGACAAACCACATAATGCAGAAGAGTTGTGGACAGTGCTGAAACAGCAGTCAGATATTTGGATGAAACCCACTGAACCTACAGCCAGGCATGTTCATGTGTGACAATGGCCGTAACCGGGTGGCTGCTCTAAATCAAGGTGAGCTCACACACGTATCTTGCTTGGCCCATGTGTTTAACCTCGTGGTTCAACGTTTTCTGAAAGCTACCCGGAGCTGCTGGATCTGTTAGTGAAAGTACGCCATCTGTCTGCCCATTTTAGAAAGTCAGCTACATCTTCAGCCGCTCTTGCCATGCTTTAGCAGCGTTTGCAGCTTCCAGCTCACTGACTGTTGTGTGATGTCCCCACGGGCTGGAACTCTACACTGCATATGTTGGAAAGGATTTGTGAGCAGAAGAGGGCAGTTGTTGACTACCAATATCAACAAGGCCATATATATTCAGTTCAGAGTCCACACATAAGACCTCAGGAGTGGACATAGATGTCAGACATATGTACCATCCTCCAAAACTTTGAAGACTGCGCCAAGATGGTGAGCGGCGATGATGCCATAATTAGCGTCACCATCCCGCTTCTCAGCATTCTGAAAACCTCTCTGCTCACAATTAAAGAGGATGCATTGCAGGCAGAGCATAAGGACATGGAGCAAGGAACCATACATGTTGATTACACTCAGCCCAGCCTCATGTCTTCTCAACGTGGATTGATAGGCAATGAGGGGGAGGAGGAGACGGAAGAAGAACAGGAGCTACTTTAATGCGCTATAGACGGTACTACAAGCACAGCTGTCATACTGTCTGTTCAGCGTGGATGGCCTGAGGACAGGGAGGAGGAAGATGAGGAGGAGGAGGACAGCATGGTCAGCTGTCCTGTTGGTGAGGACACGGAAGTCTTGCCTGTTAGCAGTCTGGCATGCATGGCTGACTTTATGTTGCGCTGCGTTTCACGTGACCCCCGCTTTATAAAAATTTTGGGTGATACTCATTACTGGTTGGTGACAGTATTAGACCCATGCTACAAGAAGAACTTTCAATCTCTTCTGCCAGAGGCAGAGAGGTGTATTAAAATGTTTCAATACAAGAGGGCCCTTGTAGCGGAATTACTTAGAAAATTTCCATGTGAGAACGCTGGCACCAGACGTCAGAGTATGTTGTACAACCAAGGAGTCCAAGCGAGAGAGACAGAAGTACAATCCAGCTCAGGCAGGGGAACAATGGCAAAGTTCTGGGACAGTTTTCTCAGACCCTCCCATCGTGACGGCACAGAGGTAAGGGGTGCTGTCACAAGAAGTGCAGTGTTTGGGAAGATGGTGAGGGAGTACCTTGCAGATCATACAAACGTCCTCCGTGATTCCTCTATGCCTTTTAATTATTGGGTATCCAAGCTGGACACGTGTCATGAACTCTACGCCTTGTAGATCCTTGCCTGCCTTGCTGCTGGCGTTCTGTCAGAGCGGGTTTTTAGTGCCGCTGGTGGAATTATAACAGATAAGCACATCTGCCTGTCAACTGAAATTGCTGACAGACTGACTCCTCTAAAAATGAACAAGGGCTGGATTGGGAAAGACTTCTGGACACCACCAAGTGAAAACAGCGAAACATAACCTCAAATACATTCTCTGTTTTGGGGAGGTGTATTCTCATGCACCTCTTCTCAACCACACATGGGCATACGCTTCTAGATTTGGTCTGTTTGTTCTTATCCTCCTCCTTATCCTCATCTTCATCATCCCGAACCAATAGATGACCAGGATTAACGTGCTCTGTACAGTGAATTTTGTGCAAGGGGGCTGTGATGGCACTATTTTATTTAGTAAAAAAAAAGGACCCCACATTGGGGAACTGGGCATTACATTACATTGGGCCAACTTCTTACCTCTGTCTCCTGCAATGTCTCCTTTAACTGCCACTAGATCACCATGGTTAACATGCTCTTTACTGTTATATGCCACTGAATTTTGGGCAAGCGGGTTGTGATGGCACTAGTTTATTTATTAAAAAAAGGCCCCCCATTGGGGAATTGTTCGTCAGCTCCCTACTTTTTAACTCTGTCTCCTTCAATGTGTCCTTTAACTGCCACTAGATGACCAGGGTGAACGTGCTTTGTACGGTGAACTTTGGGCAAAGGGGCTGTGATGGCACTATTTTATTTAGTAAAAAAGGACCCCACATTGGAGAATTGGGCATTACATTACATTGGGCCTACTTCTTACTCTGTCTCCTGCAATGTCTCATTTAACTACCACTAGATCACCATGGTTAACATGCTCTGTACTGTTATAGGCCACTGAATTTTGGGCAAGGGGGCTGTGATGACACTAGTTTATTTATTAAAAAAAGGACCCCCCATTGGGTAATTGTTCGACAGCTCCCTACTTCTTAACTCTGTCTCCTGCAATGTGTCCTTTAACTGCCACTTGATTACCATGGTGAACGTGCTCTGTATGGTGAATTTAGGGCAAGGGGGCTGTGATGGCACTATTTTGTTTAGTAAAAAAAAGGACCCCACATTGGGGAATTGTTTGTCAGCTCATGCCCTCCATTACAAGTTTCAGAGACCCACACCCCTACATTGGGCCTACTTCTTAACTCTGTCTCCTGCAATGTCTCCTTTAACTGCTGCTAGATCACCAGGGTTAACGTGCTCTGTACTGTTATAGGCCACTGAGTTTTGGGCAAGGGGGCTGTGATGACACTAGTTTATTTATTAAAAAAAGACCCCCATTTGGGGAATTGTTCGTCAGCTCCCTACTTCTTAACTCTGTCTCCTGCAGTTTGTCCTTTAACTGCGACTTGATGACCAGGGTGAACGTGCTCTGTATGTTGAATTTTGGACAAGTAGGTTGTGATGGCACTATTTTATTTAGTAAAAAAAGGACCCCACATTGGAGAATTGGGCATTACATTACATTGGGCCTACTTCTTAACTCTCTCTACTGCAATGTCTCATTTTACTGCCACTAGATCACCAGGGTTAACGTCCTCTGTACTGTTATAGGCCACTGAATTTTGGGCAAGGGGGTTGTGATGGCACTAGTTTGTTTATCAAAAAAGGACCCCCATTGGGGAATTGTTTGTCAGCTCCCTACTTCTTAACTCTGTCTCCTGCAATGTGTCCTTTAACTGCCACTAGGTGACCACGGAGAACATCCTGTGTACGGTGAATTTAGGGCAAGGGGGCTGTGATGGCACTATTTTGTTTAGTAAAAAAAGGACCCCACATTGGGGAATTGTTTGTCAGCTCAAGCCCTCCATTACAAGTCTCAGAGACCCACACCCCTACATTGGGCCTACTTCTTAACTCTGTTTCCAGCAATGTCTCTTCCTTATCTCTGATGACATGAGCTGGGTGAACGTGTTCTCTACTGTTATAGGCCGCAGAATTTTGAGCAAGGGGGGCTGTGATGTCAATAGTATATTTTTCAAAAAGGTAGCCCATATTGGTGAAACCACATCCTTGTTGGCAAAGACTTCATAATATTTGTGTACCTTAAAGAGCTCATTGAAAAGCTCTTTTTTTGTGTTGCCTGGTTTCTCACATTGGACACAATACACTTCATATAAATTTGATAAAGCAATGCTGTTAGTTTGGCTCAGTAGTTCATTACAAATATTTCTTTGTCAACTATATTAGTTTCTCTCCTTGAGAGCCATAACTTTGGCTGCCTCAAATGTACACATGGCGAATATACAAATGGCGATTTGGAATCCAGATTAAAATACTGTATAACGAATGCATTCAGACAATCACATAGCTGCATTTCTTGTAAAACATTTACAGATGTGACAGACAATGCTCATAGTGACACAATCTTGAGAAATGTTTGTTTGTTCACTTCACAAATAGTTCTAAGCCTCTATATGTTTGCTATTTGTCATTGTAAAATATTAAGGTTTACTGAAATTCTGCCAGTGGTGGTTTGATCTAAATCCTTGTGGCTTTTATTTTCAAGGGGTTTATGGCCCCTCGTCTGATGACTCCATGATATCTCAGTTTAATACAACCTTGAAAGCTGACCACTTGAAGGGCTGGGTGAAACTAGAGTTACTACATAGTGTAAACCACTATATAAAACCAGAGAAACATGACTAAGACAGATGCCAAAACTGGGGTACCTGTACATGTACAGTGTGCTAATACCTGCATAATTGTGGACACCCATGCAGTGTAGGTAATCTCCCAGGGGTTCTCTGTCTTGGTCTTGCTTCTCTGAATATTCCAGATGGATGATGTTTACAGTAAAAGCCTCTTGTGGATGATATAAGTATACTGTATGTAGTTAATCTTTATATATACGTAATCACTATATGTATTTAATCCTTATATGTACGTATTAACCTTTGTATGTTAACATATACAAAAGTGTACGCACTCTCACTATTCAATCATACTATTCCTTGAATTTTGTAGTTTGCAATAAAATTGTGTTGTATTGCAAGTATTAGCCATATTTAAAGCCGTATCTGAAACTTAGTGTTAAAAACATGGCAAATAAAATTGCCAAATTCTCCTGTAAGTAATTCTGCAAAGAGGGAACCATCATACCATTAAAAAATGCAATTGGATTTTCATGAGCCCATCCACTATGTGGGTTCCAAGGCGTAATGGGGTGCATATGACTATGAAGCAGGGCTGGCCTTGCTGCCAATGTGTAAAACAAAGGAGTACGGGAGTACAAAATTAATATTGTGAAGTGGATTTTCATGGGCCCAACCAGTATGTGGGTTGCAAGGCGTAATGGGGTGCATATGACTGACTATGCAGCAGTGCTGGCCTTGCTGCCAATGTGTAAAACAAAGGAGTACAGGCGTACAAAATGCATATTGTGAAGTGGATTTGCATGGACCCATCAAGTATGTGGGTTCAAAGGCTTATTTGTGTGCATATGAATTGGTAGTAGGGCAGGCCTTGCATTCAATGCAACATTTTTTCAGGAGGCCCTCCTGGACATCTTATGAAAGGGGTATCGTGGTGCGTCGTAATTCTTGGCAGCCCATTCACTCACAGCATAGGCTTCAACAGTTTAGGAGACCCACTGTTTAATGATGGCCCTTTAAGAAGATTAATGCCGCCTCATGCACCAGTAAAAATAGGCTCTGTGGCTTTAAGAGTCCCTACTTCATAAATGAAACAAGATGGGTCTGCTTATGTGTCACACACCACATGTCCAGCTAGGGTTGTTAAATGTTACAATGACATTTCCCAGTGAATGAATTTGTAGTGGTTGAAAGCAATGTTAAAGTTGAAAAACGCTTCAAAAATGCTGCGTCTGAACTAAGCCTACGTGGGGGAGGAAATTTTCAGTCTGGAGTCAATTATTTAGCCTTACAGGCCAGTCGTTAACCTGCAAAGGATATACCTTAACATATTTCCCAGCAAAATCCGTTTTGGTTTCGTTTTAGTGTGTTTTTTGTGGCACCAGAAAAAATGGCATGAATCTCGGAAAAAAATGTTTACAGCTGTGAACTAGGAGTCAGAAGTGCTTCCAGGGGTGATCCCCATGATGTCCCTGTGTCATTTGAGCAGTGTTTCCATCACTTTCAGATGTTTTTAGACCTTAAAAGGACCCCCGGGGGGGGATCGCTGTAAAAATAATAGGGTCTACCATAGACTTACATTGGGCTCGTTGTTCTGGCCGAGTACCCGAGTATACCAATCTGCACGACCCGAGCAACGAGCACCTGAGCATTTTAGCGCTCGCTCATCATCACTAATCCTCTCCATTCGTTCACCATGTGTCAGACTTGGACTCTGTTGTGCTGGTACATGAGCTGGTCTAAAAAAATGTGTCAAAGGACTCACCGAAATTGCTTTTGCCACTTACACCACTGCTGCTGCTGCTAATCTCTTGACGTTGATGAATTGAGGTGCCGGAGGTTGGAAGTCTAGAGCTGCGATGCACACTGTGCGCCTCACTGTTGTCTTGGGGAAAACCTCTCTTAGGCTATGTGCACACATTGTGGATTAGGCTTAGGAATTTTTGGTGCGGACTCTGCATCTCTTGGCAGAAAATGCAGGTGCAGATTTGACGCGTTTTTTGTGCAGATTTTGTGCAGATTTGCTGCGGATTTACTGCGGATTTTTTGCGATTTTACTACGTTTTATACCCCTGCGGATTTCTATAATGGAATGGGTACAAAAATGCTGCAGATCCGAAAAAAAGAAGTGACATGCTACTTCTTTTAATCTGCAGCGTTTCCGCACAGAATTTTCCGCACCATTAGCACAGCGGTTTTTTTTTCTCATTGATTTACATTGTACTGTAAATCACTTGCGGATCTACAGCGTTTCTGCACCGCAAAAAACGCTGCGGATCCGCAGGAAATCCTCAATGTGTGCACACAGCCTTAAGGTTGTGTTAAAGTGTGTTTTGATACTCTGGCATTCATGGGTCTCTTGCCAGGGCAGGAAACATCTGGGAAAAGTTGGTTTTATAATGTCAATCTAACAGAGTGGCAGCCCAGTAATCAGCACTATTTCGAATCATAACTATACGGGGTCATGTTGCAGATAGTGCAGCAAGAAGGCAGTCATATGTCGGGCTCTTCCATGCGACATTGGTGGCTGGGTAACAGTGATGTTTGTTTCCTTCGTCCCCTCCCGCCAAACATGAACAACAGAGAGAGGATGATTATCCCCTTCATCTCCTGACAGTTGCTCGCCCATCACTTCTTCCTCCTCCATTTGTTCCTCAGCTATTGCACCTTCACTGTCATGGTTCTCAATGGCAAGAGAACGTAGTAAAGCATACAAAAGGACTAGCTCTTGGAAGATGGGAACTCGAGCTGACTGTGAGCTAAACCTACCGCACAACTAACAGTGGCCGGGTAGCGTGCCTACGTTTTATCCCTAGACGCCCAGCGCCAGCCGGAGGACTGACTGACCCTAGCAGAGGAAAATACAGACCTGACTTACCTCTAGAGATATTTTCCCCAAAAGGCAGACAGTAGCCCCCACATATATTGTCGGTGATTTCAGAGGAAATTGACATACGAAGTATGAAAATAG
Organism: Ranitomeya variabilis; assembly: GCF_051348905.1. Lineage (NCBI taxonomy): Eukaryota > Metazoa > Chordata > Amphibia > Anura > Dendrobatidae > Ranitomeya > Ranitomeya variabilis. The sequence goes on along the minus strand of NC_135232.1, from coordinate 339,364,859 downwards.
GTTTAGCAAATTGAGGTCCGCTTACTAGATAGTAGGAAGACAGAAAAGGGAACTACACAGTCAGCTGAAAAACCCTTTCAAAACACCATCCTGAAATTACTTTAAGACTCTAATATCAACTCATGACACCAGAGTGGCAATTTCAGATCACAAGAGCTTCCAGCCTCAGAAATATTCAAACACAGAGAACTGGAACAAAAATGCAAAACAAACTTAGGACTAAAAGTCCAACTTAGCTGATAGTAGTCTAGGAGCAGGAACATGCAACAGAAAGGCTTCTGGTAACATTGTTGGCCGGCATAGAAATGACTGAGGAGCAAGGTTACATAGAAAACTCCCACATCCTGATGGAAACAGGTGAACAGAGGAGATGAAGCACACAAGTTCAGTACCACCAGCGACCACCGGCGGAGCCCAGAAACCAAATTCACAACAGTACCCCCCCCTCAAGGAGGGGGCACCGAACCCTCACCAGAACCACCAGGGCGATCAGGATGAGCCCTATGAAAGGCACGGACCAAATCGGAGGCATGAACATCAGAGGCTGTCACCCAAGAATTATCCTCCTGACCGTAGCCCTTCCACTTGACCAGATACTGAAGTCTCCGTCTGGAAACACGGGAGTCCAAGATCTTCTCGACAACGTACTCCAACTCACCCTCAACCAACACCGGAGCCGGAGGCTCAACGGAAGGCACAACCGGTACCTCATACCTGCGCAACAATGACCGATGGAAGACATTATGAATAGAAAAAGATGCAGGGAGGTCCAAACGAAAGGACACAGGGTTAAGAATCTCCAATATCTTGTACGGGCCGATGAACCGAGGCTTAAACTTAGGAGAAGAAACCTTCATAGGGACAAAACGAGAAGACAACCACACCAAGTCCCCAACACAAAGACGAGGACCAACACGACGACGGCGGTTGGCAAACTGCTGAGTCTTCTCCTGGGACAACTTCAAATTGTCCACCACATGCCCCCAAATCTGATGCAACCTCTCCACCACAGCATCCACTCCAGGACAATCCGAAGACTCCACCTGACCGGAAGAGAAACGAGGATGAAACCCCGAATTACAGAAGAAAGGAGAAACCAAGGTGGCAGAACTAGCCCGATTATTGAGGGCAAACTCCGCCAAGGGCAAAAAGGCAACCCAATCATCCTGATCCGCAGACACAAAACACCTCAAATAAGTCTCCAAGGTCTGATTAGTTCGCTCGGTCTGGCCATTAGTCTGAGGATGGAAAGCAGACGAAAAAGACAAATCAATGCCCATCCTAGCACAGAATGCTCGCCAAAATCTAGACACGAATTGAGTTCCCCTGTCAGAAACGATATTCTCCGGAATACCATGCAAGCGAACCACATTTTGAACAAACAGAGGAACCAGCTCGGATGAGGAAGGCAATTTAGGCAAGGGGACCAAATGGACCATCTTAGAGAAACGGTCACACACCACCCAGATGACAGACATCTTCTGAGAAACAGGGAGATCAGAAATAAAATCCATGGAGATGTGAGTCCAAGGCCTCTTCGGAATAGGCAAAGATAACAACAATCCACTAGCCCGAGAACAACAAGGCTTGGCCCGAGCACAAACATCACAAGACTGCACAAAACCTCGCACATCTCGCGACAGGGAAGGCCACCAGAAGGACCTAGCCACCAAATCCCTTGTACCAAAGATTCCAGGATGACCAGCCAACGCAGAAGAATGGACCTCCGAGATGACTCTACTGGTCCAATCATCCGGAACAAACAGTCTACCAGGCGGGCAACGATCAGGTCTATCCGCCTGAAACTCCTGCAAGACCCGTCGCAAGTCTGGGGAAACAGCAGATAATATCACTCCATCCTTAAGGATACCTGTAGGTTCAGAATTACCAGGGGAATCAGGCTCAAAACTCCTAGAAAGGGCATCCGCCTTCACATTTTTAGAACCCGGTAGGTAAGAAACCACAAAATTAAACCGAGAGAAAAATAACGACCAGCGCGCCTGTCTAGGATTCAGGCGCCTGGCAGACTCAAGATAAATCAAATTCTTGTGGTCGGTCAATACCACCACCTGATGTCTAGCCCCCTCAAGCCAATGACGCCACTCCTCAAAAGCCCACTTCATAGCCAAGAGCTCCCGATTACCAATATCATAATTTCGCTCAGCGGGCGAAAACTTACGAGAAAAGAACGCGCAAGGTCTCATCACGGAGCAGTCGGAACTTTTCTGCGACAAAACCGCCCCAGCTCCGATTTCTGAAGCGTCGACCTCAACCTGAAAAGGAAGAGTAACATCAGGCTGACGCAATACAGGGGCGGAAGAAAAGCGGCGCTTAAGCTCCCGAAAGGCCTCCACAGCAGCAGGGGACCAATCAGCAACATCCGCACCCTTCTTAGTCAAATCAGTCAACGGCTTAGCAACATCAGAAAAACCAGTTATAAATCGGCGATAAAAATTAGCAAAGCCCAAAAACTTCTGAAGGCTCTTAAGAGAAGAGGGTTGCGTCCAATCACAAATAGCCTGAACCTTGACAGGGTCCATCTCAATGGAAGAGGGGGAAAAAATGTACCCCAAAAACGAAATCTTTTGAACCCCAAAAACACACTTAGAACCCTTTACACACAAGGAATTAGAGCGCAAAACCTGAAAAACCCTCCTGACCTGTTGGACATGAGAGTCCCAGTCATCCGAAAAAATCAAAATATCATCCAGATACACAATCATAAATTTATCCAAATATTCACGGAAAATGTCATGCATAAAAGACTGAAAGACTGAAGGGGCATTTGAAAGACCAAAAGGCATTACTAAATACTCAAAATGGCCCTCAGGCGTATTAAATGCGGTTTTCCACTCATCCCCCTGCTTAATTCGCACTAAATTATACGCCCCACGAAGATCAATCTTAGAGAACCACTTGGCCCCCCTTATTCGAGCAAACAAATCAGTAAGCAGTGGCAAAGGATACTGATATTTAACCGTGATTTTATTCAAAAGCCGATAATCAATACACGGCCTCAAAGAGCCATCTTTTTTAGATACAAAGAAAAAACCGGCTCCTAAGGGAGATGACGAAGGACGAATATGTCCCTTTTCCAAGGACTCCTTAATATATTCCCGCATAGCAGCATGTTCAGGCACAGATAGATTAAATAAACGACCCTTTGGAAACTTACTGCCCGGAATCAGATCTATAGTACAATCGCAATCTCTGTGCGGAGGTAGTGAACCAAGTTTAGGCTCCTCAAAAACGTCACGATAATCAGATAAAAATTCCGGAATCTCAGAGGGAATAGATGACGAAATGGAAACCAAAGGTACGTCCCCATGAGTCCCCTGACATCCCCAGCTTAACACAGACATTGCTTTCCAGTCGAGGACTGGGTTATGAGATTGCAGCCATGGCAATCCAAGCACCAACACATCATGTAGATTATACAACACAAGGAAGCGAATAATCTCCTGGTGATCCGGATTAATACGCATAGTTACTTGTGTCCAGTATTGTGGTTTATTACTAGCCAATGGCGTGGAGTCAATACCCTTCAGAGGTATAGGAACTTCCAGAGGCTCTAAACTAAACCCACAGTGTTTGGCAAAGGACCAATCCATAAGACTCAAAGCGGCGCCAGAGTCGACATAGGCGTCCGCGGTAATAGACGATAAAGAGAAAATCAGGGTCACAGATAGAATAAACTTAGACTGTAAAGTGCCAATTGAAACAGACTTATCAACTTTCTTAGTACGTTTAGAGCATGCTGATATAACATGAGTTGAATCACCACAATAGAAGCATAACCCATTTTTTCGCCTAAAATTCTGTCGTTCACTTCTGGACAGAATTCTATCACATTGCATAATCTCTGGCGCCTTCTCAGTAGACACCGCCAAATGGTGCACAGGTTTGCGCTCCCGCAAACGCCGATCAATCTGAATGGCCATTGTCATGGACTCATTCAGACCTGTAGGCACAGGGAACCCCACCATAACATCTTTAATGGCATCAGAGAGACCCTCTCTGAAATTCGCCGCCAGGGCGCACTCATTCCACTGAGTAAGCACAGACCACTTACGAAATTTTTGGCAGTATATTTCAGCCTCATCTTGCCCCTGAGACAGGGCCATCAAGGCTTTTTCAGCCTGAATCTCTAAATGAGGTTCCTCATAAAGCAACCCCAATGCCAGGAAAAACGCATCCACATTGAGCAACGCAGGATCCCCTGGTGCCAAAGCAAATGCCCAATCCTGAGGGTCGCCCCGGAGCAAGGAAACTACAATCCTGACCTGCTGTGCAGGATCTCCAGCGGAGCGAGATCTCAGAGACAAAAACAACCTACAATTATGTTTGAAATTCTGGAAGCGAGATCTATCCCCGGAGAAAAACTCAGGTAAAGGAATTCTAGGTTCAGACATAGGAGCATGAATTACAAAATCCTGTAAACTTTGAACCTTCATAGCGAGACTATTCAAACCTGTAGCTAAACTCTGCTGATCCATTTTTATCAGGTGAAATCAGAACCATTCAAGGATTAGAAGGAGAGAGAGACGAAGGCTGCAGTAAGCAGAGATGCAAGTGAATCAACTAATTCAGAAAAAAAAAAAAAAATTCTCTGCAGACTTCTTTTCTCTCCTTTCTTCTGCCAATTATTTTAACCCTTGGCCGGCCAAACTGTCATGGTTCTCAATGGCAAGAGAACGTAGTAAAGCATACAAAAGGACTAGCTCTTGGAAGATGGGAACTCGAGCTGACTGTGAGCTAAACCTACCGCACAACTAACAGTGGCCGGGTAGCGTGCCTACGTTTTATCCCTAGACGCCCAGCGCCAGCCGGAGGACTGACTGACCCTAGCAGAGGAAAATACAGACCTGACTTACCTCTAGAGATATTTTCCCCAAAAGGCAGACAGTAGCCCCCACATATATTGTCGGTGATTTCAGAGGAAATTGACATACGAAGTATGAAAATAGGTTTAGCAAATTGAGGTCCGCTTACTAGATAGTAGGAAGACAGAAAAGGGAACTACACAGTCAGCTGAAAAACCCTTTCAAAACACCATCCTGAAATTACTTTAAGACTCTAATATCAACTCATGACACCAGAGTGGCAATTTCAGATCACAAGAGCTTCCAGCCTCAGAAATATTCAAACACAGAGAACTGGAACAAAAATGCAAAACAAACTTAGGACTAAAAGTCCAACTTAGCTGATAGTAGTCTAGGAGCAGGAACATGCAACAGAAAGGCTTCTGGTAACATTGTTGGCCGGCATAGAAATGACTGAGGAGCAAGGTTAAATAGAAAACTCCCACATCCTGATGGAAACAGGTGAACAGAGGAGATGAAGCACACAAGTTCAGTACCACCAGCGACCACCGGGGGAGCCCAGAAACCAAATTCACAACACTTCACTACCAGTTTGAAAGGTATCATCAGCCCCCTCAATCGCAGTAATACACTTTCCCTTGGCACTCACCTGTGTGACGACAGTCTTGAGCTCTGAGACAATGTTATCCCTTCTGCATCATCCTCTGTTTCCTCCTCTTCCTCTGGGACCACCACCTCCTGCCGCAGGCTTATCAAAGTCTGCTCCAGCATGTATATGACCGAAATAGTGATGCTGTTGAGGTTATGACATCATCAGCGCTAACCATCTTAGTAGCCATTTCAAAACTGTGCAGAAGGGTGCAGAGGTCCTTAATCAGTGCCCACTCTATAAACGTGATATGCGCCATGTCCGCACTGCGTTAGCTATATGACATGACATGCTGTGTAAGTGCTCGTTGCTGCTGCCACAGATGCTACAACATTTGCAGAGTGGAATTCTACCATGTAGGCACATCCCATATCAACCTGTTAACTGGCATGAACAAAGACCTCTGTATTCGTGCAAGTCAATGACCTTAGGGGTGCGAATGGCGGAAGTGAGCACACAGCTTACGTGCTTTCTGCAGCAGCTCACCCAGGCCAGGATAGTGGCAGCGAAAACACTGTACCACCAGATTGAGGATGAGAGCCATGCAAGGCATGTGTGGGAACTTGACTCAGCATATGGCCACCATCAAGTTCGTACCGTTTCCTGGCCTTTCCTGGATCAAGGTCCAGCGAACACAGCCAATGCTCAAACTCGGCCTGGAGAGCTATCCACAACTCTTCATCTGTATAACTGTTATCTCCAAGGCATATCAATTATAAAACTGCCTGATTGCGTTGAGCCCTGGCTGCGCAGTACGGAGTTGATGGGGATTCGCTCTGCACAGTTGAAATGCATGTCTCATTAAGGCAGAGGTTGAGGGTGCAGGTGGAGGTCCTAGAGGGGGTAGAGGGTCAGGCAGAAGCAAGTGTGAAATAAAGAGGTTTGTCTTGCAAGCCTTGGGGATTCCAAGACTTATGGAGCAGCCTCCTCGCCGCCTGCCCCTACAGCCATCAGAGTCATCCAGAGCGAGGTGTAACACCCTTGGCCATGCTTACTCGTCTAAGTGTTTGTGGTGAAATGCAACCTGGCAGACATAGATTTAGTCAAGGAATGGGTGATGTTGTCTGCGTCATGCTGGTGTAGTGCAGGCACAGCTTTCTTAGAGAAGTAATGGAGACTGGGTAACTGGTACTGGGGGACTGAGACGGCAATCAACTTTTGGAAACCGTCTGTATCTACTAAGAGGAAAAGTCTATTCGTACATGTAGCACTATAGAAGCAGTGCACAACACACTTCTATGAAATGTGTCCTGCTGTCTTTGTCTGTTGACCTCAGTAATGGCACAAAAAAAATTTGCTGGAAGGTCGATTTCACAGCCACACCGGACACAAGCTATCTAAACTATCTGATTTAGATTTTAGCTAATTAGCTAGGTGGTTGTTTCTGTCAGCACCCAGGCCCAGTGTCAGGAGTAGAGATGAGCGAATATTTCAATGTTCAGTTTGGATTATAATTAGTGATGAGCGAATAGTGAAATATTCGGATTCGAGAAGATCGGCAGGAGTAATTTCTAATATCCATGTATTCGTACTGAATACCGACTCCAATGCAAGTCAATGGGAAAGCCGAATATTTTTATGCTGGACCCAACAATCGTGTCTGGGGGCATTAGAAAAAAGTGGAAATGGATGGGAAAGAGCTAAAACTAAATGGGAACAGCATGGAGAAGATGCCTGCATACCTTTCTGACTCACATATGGCAACTGGGAATAATGTTGTCAGACTATTGAGAGGTACCACCCTCATGCCAAATAGTTAGCAAGATAGTGGAATACATATTCCCCATCTCTTTGCATTTTGTAAGTTCCACAGTTCATTTTTGACACCGGATCCCAATGAAACAATTGTCATATCTAGTGAAATCGGTGTAAGGTGAATATAATACAGGAGTTGGGGGAGCTGTATGATCAATGTAAGGCTACGTTCACATTTGCGTTGTGTGCCGCTGCATCGGCGACGCAACGCACAACGCAAACAAAACCGCAACAAAACGCACGCTAAAACGCTGCGTTTTGTGACGCATGCGTCCTTTTTTGCCGAAAGTTGGACGCAAAAAAAATGCAACTTGTTGCGTTCTCTGCGCCCAACGCTTGCGGCCATGCGTCGCAAAACGCAGCACAACGCATGTCCATGCGCCCCCATGTTAAATATAGGGGCGCATGACGCATGCGGCGACGCTGCGGCGCCCGACGCTGCGGCGCCGAACGCTAATGTGAACGTAGACTAAGTAAATTGTATTCTACCAGACACCAAAAGCATTAGTATTAAATACTCAAGACAGAAAGAATTAAATTCTCAATACAGTGTCTGCAACTGCGGGCCTGCATTGTGATCTGTCTGTCAGGCCTGAAACCCATGTCAGGAACATGTATAAGCCTCATTTTATTTGTAAGCAGCCTCCTCAATGGAAAGAGATAGGAGTGCCATTGACCAATCTGCAGAAGCCTGCACTGTTCTTCTGGAACCTACCCAACCAGGCAGGATGTATATTTTGCATGGTTTTAAGAAACAATTAAATAATTACAGGATATGTCTCAGAGAGTGTTGAGGTCTGTGGGGTGTATTACTCAGGTATCAGGCAGTGCTACAGAGCTCAGGTAAAGGCCTTAGCATGACAATGACCATATTCCAGTACGTGTAAAGGCCCCGTCACACATAGCGACGCTGCAGCGATACAGACAACGATGCCGATCGCTGCAGCGTCGCTGTTTAGTCGCTGTGTGGTCGCTGGAGAGCTGTCACACAGACCGCTCTCCAGCGACCAACGATGCCGAGGTCCCCGGGTAACCAGGGTAAACATCGGGTTGCTAAGCGCAGGGCCGCGCTTAGTAACCCGATGTTTACCCTGGTTACCAGTGTAAAATAACAAACAGTACATACTCACCTTCGCGTCCCCCGGCGTCCGCTTCCTGCACTGACTGAGCGCTGGCCCTAACAGCAGAGCGGTGACTTCACCGCTGTGATCTGCTTTCACTTTACGGCCGGCAGTCAGTCAGTGCGGGAAGCAGACGGCAAGGGACCTGACGGACACCGGAATGTGAGTATGTACTGTTTGGTTTTTTTTACATTTACGATGGTAACCAGGGTAAACATCGGGTTACTAAGCGCGGCCCTGCGCTTAGTAACCCGATGTTTACCCTGGTTACCAGTGAAGACATCGCTGAATCCGTGTCACACACACCGATTCAGCGATGACAGCGGGACCTCAACGACCAAAAAAAGGTCCAGGCCATTCCGACACGACCAGCGATCACACAGCAGGGGCCGGGTCGCTGGTACGTGTCAAACATAGCGAGATCGCTACTGAGGTCGCTGTTGCGTCACAAAACTTGTGACTCAGCAGCGATCTCGCTAGCGATCTCGCTATGTGAGACGGGGCCTTAAGGCTGCGGCATGAGTAGGTCTGTGGAGCATATTAACTAAGTCTCCTAAGCTTGTTTAAAATGTACATAAACTGGCCAATACCCCCCCCCCACAATTTTTTTTGTAAGGACCCAAATTTAGAAAATGTAAGGGAAGTGTCAATTTAACAAGAGACAAAAGTCTCAATTAGGAACCAAGAAAAGTCAGCAATGGTCTTTGTCCAGCATCAGACAATGTAAATTGCTAACGAATATGTATGCACTAGTGCAGCGCCCCAGGGTGCTGGTCGTTGCAGTAATGTCATTCTCCTCTAGGGGTGAGTGATGTTACGTTTGAAGGCAATAAAGGAGATCTCTTTACCAGGTAACACCAACACACAACTCACTTCACACTCCAGTCCACCAGGGGGAGCTATGCTCCTATTTATTAGGGCACTCTTCACAATTAGGAAAAACTGGTGGTCTGGATAGGAAGTTAGGCAGAAGCTGGCTGGGCTTCACCCAGTGAGCTGCTATCTGAGCTCCGCTCGGGGAGTGGGTCCCTAACAGGGGTGGAATCCTGTCAGAGGCCTAGGCAGAAGGCCACGGAGCTGCGCCTGCCCGACGTGCGGCAGCATCCTAAGAAAGAGACACTGAAAGAGAACTGTATTGTAAAGCGTGAGGAAAGTCATAGCAAAAGGAGAGGAAACCAGAAGGAGTTCTGCCCTGTACAGGCTGCCTCCTTCTGAGGCGCAGGATCCAGTAGCCAGAACACCGAGGGAGCAACAGTCCTTTATGCCTTGCTCCAGAGACCGGCAGGACAGCTAATTTCAAGTTACTGATCCGATCTATACCCAGGAGGCACGGTGACAACTTGTGGAGGCTGGGGCGTGCTAGAGTCCCTGTAAAAAGCCTCAGGCCATCAGTCATACGGGTTTGTCCTATCCATCCGGGGGACAGAGCGAGACACAACATCTAGAACATCTATCACAGTTGTGAGGACCTTATGAGAGGCTCAGCAGTAAGGTACTACAACACCCAGGCACTAGAGGAAGGCTACTGATTTCCATCTGGATAAGGGGACTCTGGATTTGCCTTCAGACCAGCCGGACTCTGCCTGCCCTGTGATCTGGTGCTCTGGACTGTGGATGCTGAAGTCTTCAGTAAAGGTAAAGAGACTGCAACCTTGTGTCCTCATTCTTCACTGCGCCTTATACCATTCACCATCTACACACTGGGAAGCCCTGGGGACATACTTCACCTGTGGGAAGGTATACCATCTAGCTACCATAACATCACCCCTGCGGACCCCTAAGCAGCATCGGTCACCCTGACCGAATACCACAGGTGGCGTCACGAACATTTCCCCTTTAAAGACCTTTCCCTTTTACATTGGACCTCCCGAAGGCCACGGACCGGGTCAGCCACCGTGACATCCCCTTGAGAACCAAAGGGCCCAGTACCGAGTACCCCACTGCCCTATGAGGGCTATCCACTATCTAACTAACAATTTGTGAACAGTCATATATGCTGATAAGGGACAAGTGAACGCTGTGCTGTGACAACCGGCTGGACTTGGTTGCTGACTGTTATGTCTGTGCAACTGCAGGTTGTTGACAGAATGCATCAGCTCCTCCTTCTCCTTCCTGGACAGCAGAGTGGGAATTACGTAACACAGGGGAAGGGACAGTGGTTTCACTGTCAGATTCAGATTTTGAACCCATGCGTTCCGCTCACCTACTGGGGTGCTGCGTATATGAGTAGTATATGACATGTGCTAACAGAGGTATTATGTCGAATTTCCCTTTATAAAGGGATGTGTGGGTAAGATTTTCAAGCTAGTAGCGTATATATAGAGCATGTTTCATTACCCATATTATTATTCTGTGTAAGGCTGAAACCTGAAGAATTGTATGGAGCATATTAATCATTCATGTTCCAAAATGTCCAAGTGCAGATCCCAAAATCAAAATCAGGCTACCAGATAAAGAGACGGTGATAAGGGCAACACAATAAAAACTTATAATAATAGAATATATAGAGATTGAGAGTAGAAATTTTACCATAGCACAATGTGCAAAGTTTTAAAAAATTAACCCAAGGGGTCTGTATCTCACACGATGAAAGAGGCTGTGATGGGGACCTCACAATACATTTAGCAGTTATTACAAGAGGTAGAGGTCGGAAATACAAGTTTCACTATTGCACAATGTGCACAGTTTTCAAAAACTAAAATTTAAATATTACCCACGTGGGGTATACATAGATGACCACTAAGTACTTGTTGCAGAAGCAGGAGAAGGAGGAGGTGATTTCCTGAACAAAATGAGTTAGGATGGTAAGGGATGGACTTTAAGCCAACTTCCAAAAAAAACCATTTGGGCTGCATTTACATGACGCTTCTGTCATCTGTAGGGCTTATGAAGTCAGAGGAAATCCAGCCCTTTTTCAATTTTAGGAGAGTCAGCCTTTCTGCATTTTCCATTGACAGTCGTTTGCACCTATCCATTATGATTGCATCGGCCAACCTAAAAACCCGCTCAGACAACACACTTGCTGCATGGCAGGGCTGCACCTCCAATGCATACAAGGAGAGGTCGGGCCAAGTTTTCAGCTTGGACAACCAATAGTTAGAGGGCACTGAAGAATCAGGAAGGACGCTGGTATAGTCAATTAAGTAGTCCTTCACCATTTTGGTCAACATCTCCCTCCTCGTCATAGTTACACCCACAGATAGCCCTTGCTGAGCTGATGTGACAGTTTCATGAAAATTGCCCAGTTGGTGGACATTCTCCCCCTCCCGCGTGGCATCTAGTGTACATGGCCCTCCTCTGTAATCCTTGAGGGTGAAAAGAGCTGGTAACTCTGCCAGCAGCGTTGTCTGAGGGTAAACTTATTAGCAAGTCTTCCACAACAGCACTCTGGAATGCATGCACTGAAAATGGCACGTCTGCCTCTGACATTAGAGAAACAAATTTTTCCGTATACCGTGGGTCAAGAAAGATACACAGTCAGTATTTCATGTTGGACAAAGTGTGTTTTACGCAAGGGTCTTGGGAAAGGCATCTGGGCATGAACTCTGCCATGTGTGGCAGACTACAAAAAGTCAAACATTCAGTGCCCTCACCAGGAAGAACACTAACCATCTGCTAGTCGTGAGGAGGTTCTGGGATTTTTGCTCACCGTTCTTGTGATCACTTTGACCCCACGGGGTGAGATCTTGCATGGAGCCCAAGATCAAGGGAGATTGTTAGTGGTCTTGTATGTCTTCCATTTTCGTACTATTGCTCCCACAGTTGATTTCATCACATCAAGCTGCTTGTGTAACACCCCAGGGTCCTAGTTGTTACAGTGGCATTGCTTTCCTCAAGGAGAGAGTGATGTCATGCTTGGAAGCAAGCGAAGATCTTTTTCATCATCACAAGCATACAACATGTTCACACTCCAGGCCAGAAGGGGGGACTCTGAACCTGGTTTTCAGGGGAACCTCCCTATATATACATTCTGGTCTGGAGGGAAAGTTAGTTGGTGCCAGACAGCAGATTAGAGCAGTATAAGCCAGAGAGATGTGTGAGGGGTCCTGCAGCCAGAGGTGCTGCAGCTCCTGGATAGTGATATACAGAAGGAAAGAACAGATTGTAGAGAGCGTTCAGGAGAGCAAAGCACAGGAGAGTGACATCTGGGGAGGACAGCTGTGATTGGGCTACCTCCCTGCAGAGTGCAGATCCCGGTAGCCAGAAGACTGAGGTTGTGAGGGACTCCAAGACTTACAGCAGAAACCGGCAGGACACCTGGATTACACGTAACCTGTCCGCCCTAATAACCAGGAGACACAGAGGCGCATAGAGCCCAGGTCATGATAGAGACCCTGTAAAAAGTCTCGAGCCACCTGTCAAACAGGTTAGTGTCCCACCTTCAAGGAGGACAGAGAGAATTGTGTGGACCTTAATAGAAGCCACAGGCAGCAAGGGACTACACCAAAGCGCTAGTTGGAAGGCTTTCATCTCCACCTGGTAAAGGGGACTCTGAACTCGCTTTCAAGCCGGCCGCACCCTTCCTGCACCTGTGATCTGGTGCCTTGCACTGTGGATACCTGAAGTCTCCAGTAAACCAGGTAAAGAGACTGCAAACCTGTGTCCTCCATTCTTTACTACACTACTCACCATCCTCATCTATACACCGGGAGCCCTGGGGACCAACTTCACTTGTGGGAAGTTATACCATTTAGCTGCCATAACATCACCCCAGAGGACCCCTTTAAGCAGCGTCAGTCTCCACTGACCGAATACCACAGGTGGCGTCACAAGCACAAACTTTATTACAACTCCCTTAAAAGACCTTTTTCCCCTTTTACTTGAGTGCCCAAGGGCCACGGACTGGGTCGCTGCCACCATGATCACGCTTTAATTGCGACCAGACCCGGTATCGAGTTCCCCACAGCCTTTGTGGGCGACTCACTTGCCTATTGCAGATTCAGTCTTCTCAGCCTGGTGCAGGGCTACATTTTTGTTTCTGGTGTCCTTCAACAGCTCTTTGGTCTTCACCATAGTGGAATTTGGAGTGTGATTGTTTGAGGTTGTGGACAGGTGTCTTTTATACTGATAACAAGTTCAAACAGATGCCATTACTACAGGTAATGAGTGGAGGACAGAGGAGCCTGATAAAGAAAAAGTTACAGGTCTGTGAGAGCCAGAAATCTTGCATGTTTTTAGGTGACCAAATACTTATTTTCCACCAAAATTTGCAAAATAAATCTTGCCAAATCAGACAAGGTGATTTTCTGGATTTGTTTTCTCATTTTGACTCTCATAGTTGTGGTCAACCTATGATGTCATTTACAGGCCTCTCTCATCTTTTTAAGTGGGAGAACTTGCACAATTGGTGGCTGACTAAATACCTTTTTCCCCACTGTATACATATATATATATGTCAGTGACACACGTATATACACTGTGTTCCAAATTATTATGCAAATAATATTTCCTCATATTTTCTCCAAATTACCTATCTGAATTGCAGTCATTGTTATTTTCCAGTCATCTACTATTCTAGTATAATTGCAATGTTTTGGAAAAAACTGCCTATGAAATCAGTATCTTGTTTAAAAAAATAAACACTCAAAATACATGTTCCAAATCAGAGTTTTCAACCTTTTTTTTATT